>NC_136072.1:311022927-311622927 GCF_964261635.1 Lissotriton helveticus | reverse complement strand
AAAAGCCATCTCTCCGGACTTGGCTGTCCAGGCAGTAGTGTCTTGCGAACGTGTGCAGCGAGGCCCACGTAGCTGCCTGACAGATGTCCTGCAAGGGGACTCCCCGGCCCAGGGCAGAAGTAGCCGCCGTGGCCCGTGTGGAATAAGCACATAGCCCCACAGGAGGCTCCTTTCGAGCCAAAGAGTAACAAGCCTTGATGCACAAGACGACCCATCGAGAAATGGTTTGTTTGTGCACCGCCCGTCCCTTCTTAGCGCCCACGTAACCAACGAAGAGTTGGTCATCCACCCGGAACTGCGTGTGCGATCCAGATAGAATGAGAGCACACGTTTGGGGTCCAGACGGTGGAGCCTCTCTTCCTCTTTCGAGGGATGCGGAGGCGGAAATAAGGTGGGCAAAATGATGGACTGCCTGATGCGGAAGGCTGTGACTACCTTGGGCAGGAAAGAGGGTCGCGTCCGCAACATAACTTTGTCCAGATGGACTAAAAGGAAAGGAGGCTTAGAGGAAAGGGCCTGGAGCTCACTCACTCTCCTGGCAGAGGTGATGGCAACCAGGAAAGTGGTTTTCAGAGTAAGGTTCGAAGAGGACAGTTATGAAGTGGCTCAAAGGGAGCGCACATCAGAAAAGTGAGAACAAGGTTCAAGTCCAACTGAGGCATCACGAAAGGAACAGGAGGAAACATATGAGTGATGCCCTTCAAAAACCTATTTACAATAGGGGACTTGAACAAAGAGGGCTGATCAGGTAGCCTTAAGAAGGCGGAAATGGCCGAGAGGTAGCCCTTCAGAGTGCCCAGAGCAGAGCCCTGCTGGGCAAGAGAAAGAAGAAAGAGGAGAACCTCTGAAAGAGGGGCAGAAAGGGGATCCACAGCCTTTTCTGTGCACCATGCCACAAACGTGCAGGCGTATACCGATTTTGTGGAGGGACGCCTGGCTGCCAGAATGACATGACAAACTTCAGGTGGCAAGTCAAATGGCCTCAACTGCCGCCGCTCAATCTCCACGCATGTAAGTGGAGACTGGGCAGGTTCGGGTGGAGGACCGTCCCCTGCTGCTGCGACAGAAGGTCCTCCTGAAGAGGCAGACTAATCGGGGGATCGACAGACAGGCTGAGTAGCTCGGGATACCAGAACCTCCGTGCCCAGTCCGGAGCCACAAGGATGACTTGGGCCCGGGCGCGCCTAATCTTCTTCAGCACTCTGAGCAGAAGTGGTATAGGCGGAAAGGCGTACAATAGACCGCAACTCCACTCGCGACGAAAAGCGTCTCCGAGCGAGTGCCGCCTTGGAAATTCCAATGCGCGGAACTGATGACATTGCGCGTTCTCTTCTGTGGCGAATAGATCTAACCAAGGCTCTCCCCACTGCTGAAAGAGGCCTTGCGCCACATCCGAGTTCAGACGCCATTCGTGATCCATCATGCACCGACGGCTGAGTTCGTCCACCCTGGCGTTCAGGGAAACTGCCAGGTGTTGAACCACCAAGGTCGCGCCCTGATGTTCCAGCCACTGCTAGAGCAGAGCCTCTTGGCATAGGGTCCACAACCCCACCCCGCCCTGTTTGTTGCAGTACCACATGGCCGTGGTGTTGTCCGTGAACACCTGCACTACACTCCCCCGGACAGAGGGGAGGAATACCTTCAGCGCAAGTCGGATCACCCGCAGCTCCAGAAGGTTGATATGGAGCTGGAAACTCCGCCGGAGACCAGAGGCCTCTAATCTCCGCCTTTCCCATGTGGCCTCCCCAGCCCTGGAGAGACGCGTCCGTCATAACTACGTGCTCCGATTGGGGTAGGGAGAGGGATCTGCAGCTGACCCAATCGCGGTCCGTGAGCCACCACTGCAACTGTCTTGCAGTGCCCTCTGAGATCAAGACATGGTCGGACAAGTTGCCCTGATGCTGGGTCCACTGAAACTTCAGGTCCCACTGCAGAGCCCGCATCCGCCACCTGGCGTGATGCACCAGAAGGATGCAGGAGGCCATCAGCCCCAGAAGCCGCAGCGTCAACCTGACGAGACTGGGGATAAAGGCTGAAAGATCGAAATCAGAGCCTGAATATCCCAAACCCGCTGTTCGGGAGGATAAACCCGAAATTGCGCCGAGTCTGGAACCGCTCCAATGAAGAGGAGCTTCTGAGAGGGACACAGGTGCGACTTCGGCACATTGATGGAGAACCCCAGCAGGTGCAGGAGGTCGCCCGTAGTCTGGAGGTGGTTGACGACTGTCTGGGGCGAGCCCGCCTCCAGCAACCAGTCGTCGAGGTAGGGGAAGACTGAAACCCCTAACCTGCGCAGATGAGCTGCGACTACCGCCATCACTTTCCTGAACACCCGTGGGGCACTGGTAAGGCCGAAGGGGAGCACGGTAAACGAAAGTGCTCGTGGCCTACCGTGAACCGCAGGTAGCGCCGGTGGGCCGGCAGGACGGGGATGTGGAAATAAGCGTCCTGCAAGTCCAACGCTACCATCCAGTCTCCTGGGTCCAGGGCAGCTAAGACTTGAGCCAGTGTCAGCATCTTGAACCTCTCCTTCTGGAGGAAGCCGTTGACGTTCCGCAGGTCCAAGATAGGGCGTAGGCCCCCTTTGCCCTTCTTGGGAACTAGAAAGTAGTGCGAGTAACAACCACACCCTACTTCTGGCCCAGGAACGCGCTCCATGGCCCCCTTGGTCAAGAGGACCGCAACTTCCTCTTGCAGAAGATTCAAGTGATCCCCTGACACGCGGTGGTACTGCGGTGGCATGGCTGGAGGGGTCGCCTCGAAGGGGAGGGAGTAGCCCCTTTGGACGATTTGCAGCACCCACCTGTCCGATGTGATGTCGCGCCAGTGGAGGAGGTGATGGCGAACCCTGACCCCCACTGGCGTCTCGTGGGCCTGAAAGCTCGGACTAGGAGGGCTTTGAGGCGGATGCTGCGGGGGTGGATGTGGACTGGCCGTGCCGTTGTCCCCGGGCACCGCCACGGCGGTTACCACGTCCGCCACCGCCCTGGATGTTAGTCTGTGGCCCGTGGCTGGCAGGACATGTGGGGGCGCCCCTTCCTTCACCACGAAAGGGGCAAAAGGCAGCAGATTGCTGGTGCAGGGCCGACAGGCCCAAGGACTTGGCCGTAGCCCTGGAGTCCTTAAAGCGCTCAAGCGCACTGTCTGCCTTGTCGCCAAAGAGGCGACGGCCATCAAACTGCATGTCCATAAGGGTGTTTTGGACATCAGCCGAAAAGTTGGCGGACCTCAGCCAGGCGTGGCGACGAATCGCCACCGTCGTTGCCATCGCTCTACCTAGCGAGTCCGTGGTGTCCAGTCCACATTTGATGGAGTACCGTGCCGCATCTCGACCCTCCGCAAGGGCTTGGGCGAGTTTAGTCCGGGCCTCCTCCGGACATTGTGGCAGCACGTCCGCGACCCTGTCCCACAGAAAGTGGGTATAACGGCCCAAGAGGCACGTGGTGTTAACTGACCGCAATCCCACACTCAGGGAAGAGAACATCTTTTTGCCATATTGCTCGAACCTCTTGGATTCCCGATCGGGGGGAGCCGTCGGGAATGCGGTCTGGGAGTTAGAGGCCTGGATGACCAGGCTCTCGGGGTGGGGTGGGAGGACAGGAAGCAAGGGTTGCCTGGAGCCGGGCGGTGGCATCTGGCCACATTCCTATCTACAGGAGGACATGTAGCGGGCCTGGACCAGGTGCCCAGAAGAACATCAGGCAAGGCCTCATTAAACGGCAACAGAGGCTCCGAAGAGCTTGCTTGCGGTTTAAGTACCTCAGTGAGGAGGTTAGTCCTCACGGCCACGATGGGGAGCTCAAGGGATAAGGCCTTGGCCGCCCGTGTCAATACCACACTTTAGGCTGCCCCCTCCTCCGTAGCCACGGTAGGAGGGGACAACAAACCAGTGTCTGGCGAGGTGTCCAGACCACTGGTGTCCCCTAGCTCACCTGCCCAGTCCTGATAAGGCTGGCACTCACGGGCCAGAGGGTCCTCAGACCCCTCCCAATCCGCCTCGCCACCCATCTCCTGGTATTCAGAGTCAAAAGATGGGGCCGGATCATAGAGATAAAAATCTCCCATCGGTGTCGAAAGCGACGTTGAGCGACGCCACTCCGGCGCCGGACCCGGACCGAGGGGGGAACTGGGGACGGCGTCGACCGGGTCGGCGCCGGGGGCGACAACATAGCAGTCGGCGCCGGCAAGGTCGTAAGGTCGACATGCGGCGTCGGGACCTAAGTCGCCGACGGCGCCGGGCCCGAAGCACCCGACGGCGTCGGGGCCGAAGCACCCGACGGCGCTGGGGCCGAAGCAACTCAGCCAGCTTGGGCTCCCAGTCAGGGCCCCGGGGCCCGAAGGCGCCGCGGAACCCGACGGAGGAGTGAGCGACCTCATGGCCAAGAGGAAGGCGTCAATCTCCTCCAGAGTCGCGTTCTGGCCAGGGACCGGCGGGTATGGAGCAGGCCGAGACGCCTGCGGCTCCGACGGAGCCACATGGGCGGTGTCACACGAACCCCTGGCCGCATCGCGCGAGCGTCGGGGGAGTCGGAAGAGCGATGTCGCCTCTTCGACTTCTTGTGCCTCTTACCTGAGGACTTGGAGCTCGAGGAGTGGTGTCGATCCTCCGAACTGTGATGACTCCGGCCCCGCGACTGGTCTCTCGACCTCCTTCTGGACCGAGACCTCGAACGGCGCGGGGCCGACTGCCGGAGCTCAAGGCGCTTGCGGGACCGCTCCCGCCTAGCCTTCGACGTCAAGGCCCGGCAGTCGGGCACGACTTGTCATCGTGGTCGGGCCCCAGGCAATGAAGACACCGGCGATGGGGTTCGGTAACCGACATCAGTCGGTTGCAGTCAACGGAGGGTTTAAACCCTGGCATCCCTACCGGCACAGTCGGAGTCGTTCGACTTCAAAAAAGACGATCAAAAAGATCAATAGGTTTAGACAAAAAAAGACTAAAGGGTACCACTGTTCCCAGATCGGCGCTTCCTGGCGCGGAAAAATAGGAACGGACGTCAGCGCGCGAGGGCGGCGTCTAAGTACACCGGCGACGTCATCCCGGCGCCAACGACGCCGACGACGGACGCGGAGCCGCAGACGACGCCTACCGACACGCAAGGGTACTGCTACGCAAAAGTTTCTGGATCCAGTCTGACGCCTGGGGGTATTTTAAGGTAAGGAATCTAATACTAACCTGTTTCTTTCAGATATACATGTTGAAGCATAGACATACCTCAGCAAAGTTGAACTGTTAAGACAAATTGTCGAGCAATCTAAATTGGGGCAGTATGCAATTTGCAACTGTGTGAAGCTTCTTTCTATAGCATAAAATATGATTACAACTTTCTCTGTAGTCGGGGAACGTGGCTTCGGCGCGAGGCGGCATGGCTGCCTCTTGAGGGAGCTTCGCAAGCCAGATTCAGCATCCCATTAATACCACGCGTCATAGACGCCTGTGCGGTTTAAGAAACACATGGGACGATGATTAAGAACTTCGGAAGGCGAAGCGGGGAAGTTTGCATCCCTGGAGCTGCTACGAAATTGCCCGGCATAGACGATTGTGTACTGACTCGATCGGAAAGAAAATGGCGCCTGCCTGTCTCTCGGCTGCCGAGGAATGCGTCTGAGAGGAACTGAGGGCGGTGTACGAGTCCACGTAGACCTGACTCCTGTAAGAAGGGCTGCCTACACAAAAGGGAAAGAGAGCTGTGGACGGTGGAAGTTCAGCTGCCCCCAGCGTGGCAGACATGGTGGCCGGACCAGCGGGAGCTTTGTAAACCCGAAGCCGCTGCAGTGCGGCATGTAGAACCGGGCGGCGAGTTGCGAACTGACCCATCCAGCGCGGAGCCTGGTGTGACCGGAGATCGAAAGGAGGCACAGTGAGAGGGGTGTGAGTCGGGGCTAGGCCTGGGGTTGGTCGGACATGCGGCCCCGTTTGGATGCCCCGGTGTAATTGCATGGCGGTGTCTGGCTGGGTCGGGGCTGTCTGACACTCTGGGTCGCAGGGGTGCAGCACTCCCACGGCTGATATCGGGTGTCTGCGCGGGCCTGACGCTCTGCGGCGCGGGAGTTCTGGTCGAAGCGTCCTGGTGCAGAAGCTGGCCTGCGCTTACAGGTTGGCGGGCACGGGTGCTGCGGGGCTCCTGGGCGGAAGGTTGCAGTGACGCCTTATGGGCGCAAGGAGATCCCGGTGTGCCCTATAAGCCTCCTGAGGGATTGACTCATCGGTGCTGGGCACTTTGTATAGTGGAAGTGCGCATATTAACATGTGGCAGAAGTGATGCCCCACGGCAGGGAACACTAGACTACTACAAGAAGTGACCAGGTATGACTGGGTGTCAGTTTTAGCTTGCCCAGAGTGGAGGTGCTACTTGGGACCTGCCTGGGAGTGACAGGAGCAGTGGGGACTATATGCGCCTCTGACCATGCTGACTCCTCTGGATTGCAGCGGAGCTTGCCAGTAGGGGTCTCCAAGGTTCTCTGTTGGCCGGGGGGTGTTGCGAGATTGCTGAGTGGGCGTCGACCTAGCCAGCATTCACGACGGAAGGAACCACTGGGTTTATGCACGATCAGAGTGGTGAGGCTGGATATCGCACAGTACTCTGCTTGTATCACCACCACTATGGGAAAGTCTGACCCCAAACAGTCCAAGCTGCAATTCGAGAATAAACACAGCACGTGTGCCAGCGAAGTCATGGGTGATCAGGCCGGGTCCCAGGGTGTGTCGGGGATGATGGAAGACACAGAGGATGACACCAGAACTATCCTTTTGGAGCTACGAGCTGGCATGAAATCAATTGATAGTAAAATAGACGCCCTGGCGACTGGACTGGATGTTGTGAAGAAGAAGGTGGATAAACATGAGCACAGACTAGACGTCCTAGAAAATAGATTATCAGACACGCAGGACTCGCAGGCGGAATCTCGGACTCAAATTCTACAAATGGAGAAGGTACTGGAGATTATAAGGGCAAAGAATGAGGATTTGGAAGCGCGCTCTAAGCGCAACAACCTTCACATTATTGGCCTGCCTGAATCCACCGCCATTTCCAAAATGGAGACATTCATAGATGGGCTGTTGCGTGAACTGTTTGGTTAGGTGTTTTCCACAGTTATGATAGTTGAGGGGGCACACCGTTCCTTGGGCCCCAGACCTCAACCGCGTGCGCCACCCCACCCGATAATTGTGCGCCTCCTGAACTATGCTGATAGGGACGCTATCCAGAGGGAGGATAGGGCCAGGGCCCCTGTTACATATAAGGGGGATACTTTATCCTTTTTTCCCAATTACACCCCAGTGGTGCAGGCAGCTAGAAGGGAATTTGTGCCAGCGAAAAAATTCTTGCAGGCTGCCTCGGTGCCTTACGCTATGTTGTACCCGGCCAAACTGAAAATAACGCACGATGGACAGGCGCACTTCTTCACAGACTCAAAGTCGGCCCTAAAATTCTCAAAACACATCTGTAAATCCAGGCCTCAACAGGGTGGGACGGAGAGCTCAGCAGCGTCATCCAACTTGGAGGAAAGGGACTGATTTTGGTGATATTGTATACCCTTTGTTGGTCATGGGCAGGTTTTTTGATACGGGACACAAACAAATGCTGATTTGATCTTATATGTTGTACCTGTGGTGGACAGGGGATGCTTCCCTAAATATGTGGAATATGATCTCATGAGGTTTTGTTAATTTGTACCTGGTCAGCATCACAGATGCTGGCCACATTCATTGTTTAATGCGCACAGGTGTGCTACATAGTTCTAATCTGGCGGCCACACCTCGGTGTGAGTATTCGTTGCCGATCCTCTCCCCCTAGCGGGTGTTCCCCAATTGTTGAGTTGAATGGACAATGGGAAAATGGGTTTGATGTGCGGGTGGGGGGTAGGTTTCGGTCTCGACCTAATTGGGAGTTTGGAGGGGGCGGGGGCGGGAAGAGTGTGGTATGTGTTGTTTTTTTTTCTCGTAAATGTTGCACAGAAGTCGATTGGAGTGAGAGCTGGAAAATATGATGAGATACCTCAATGTGGTATTTGCGGTGCCCTTCCACAGCCGCTTGAGTCAATGATGAGGTGGATAGGTGTCGCTCGGGGCTGTCATGGGTGAGAGATTTCGACTGTTGACCTGGAATGTGAGGGGCCTCAACTCACCTAAAAAAGTGAGACAGGTATTAGCATATTTGAATCGGCATTCCGTACATATAGCCTTGCTGCAGGAAACACATTTGACAAAAAATACTGAACGTGGCATTGCAGGAAGATGGGCGAGTTTCAAGCTGGTGGCTTAGTTTTCATCATATGCCAGAGGCACGATGATACTGGTTAAACAGGGTGTAGCATTTAAGCCCGTTCCTACGTCTGTTGATGAGGAGGGGAGATGTGCAATGGTGCAAGGGAAACTGGGTGGGTCATTGGTGACTATAATTAATATGTATGGACCTATTACGGATGACCCAGTGTGTTTTATGCGGATGTATGCTGCATTGAGAGATTGGCCTGAGGCTGCTGTGCTGTGGGGGGGACTTGAACACCTATTTAAATCCTGATCTGGATAAGTCTAATCCATTGTCCCATTGCACTCCCAAAGTAGCCAGATGTGTTGACTGTGCCATGGAGGAATTTGGGTCAAGCGATGTGTGGAGAGTGAGGAACCCCCTGGCGAAAGAAGGGACACCTGCGACACCTTCGCACAACAGCTGGTCGTGACTAGATCACTGGTTGTTGGGAGGGGAGGCCATAGACTGGGTGCGGGAGGTGGCAAACTTACCGCGCATATTGTCAGATCACAATCCCGTGCAGTTAGACTTAGAAATCCCGATGGCCTTGCATCTCCCTTTCACGTGGCGGCTGCGCTCAGAGACACTGCTTGACCCGGTATATGAGAACACAGTGAGGGAGGCTATTGAACAATATTTTGCAATTAACAAGGGCACGGTGGTAGAGGTCTCAACGTTATGGGAGGCTTTGAAGGTCACTATCAGGGGTGTGTGCATCTGTACCGCAGCAGGCATATTGAAGGATATTACAACGCAGCTTGCCAGCACCGAGAACGCTCTTCGTGAATTGGAGCGTAGTTACGCAGCGACCCCGGCGGCTGACACCTTGGCTCGTGTACATGAGTTGATTAAAGAATATGACGCATTGGCTGAAACTGAAATAAAATATTTATCACGCAGACACATGGCGCGATGGTATGGAGAGGAGGGAGGCCGGGGCGCACATTAGCTAATAAGATTAAGGATCGCATGGAGCAACCACATATAGATATGATCACGGACTCACATGGGGAGGAACATTATCACCCACTTGCCATTACAGAACAATTTCGAGAATTTTATGCTGATTTATACACGTCCAAGGGGGTGCAACAGTGGCTGAGTTAGAGGAATACCTAGAGGATGTGGCGTGCGCCTGGCTATCTGATGCACACAGGGAGTTTCTATGCTTGCCTATAGATGAGCAGGATATTAAGGTGGCCATATCAGCGCTTCCTAATAGAAAGGCACCCGGTGCTGATGGCCTTACGGTGGAATTCTATAAGGTGTATGCAGACCTGCTTGCTCCATATTTATTGGAGGTGTATGCTGAGGCACAAGAGTCCGGGAAGCTGCCGCCGTCATTGGGGCAGGCATTGATTATAACCCTGCTCAAAAAAGATAAGCCCCCGTACAGATGTGACTCTTACCGTCATCTGTCACTGATTAATATAGATGCTAAAATACTGGCAAGATCTTGGCAGCTAAGTTGCAACCCCTGATGAGGTGTCTGGTGTTGCCTGATCAGTCGGGCTTCATACCCGATAGATCCACGTCTCATAACCTTTGGACTATATTTTCCATGCTCCATATACTCGAGCCGAGCATGTCGGCTGCGGCTGTACTACTGGACGCAGCAAAAGGGTTTGATTCGGTTGAATGGAACTACATGCTTTTTGTGTTGCTGCGTATGGGATTCCCCCCCCCTTTTTATACAGTGGATAGCGATGCTTTATGCATATCCTTCGGCCAGGGTGCGCGTTGGAGGGCTGACTTCCGAACCGTTTAATATAGAGAGGGGCACACGCCAGGGATGCCTGCTATCCCCACTGCTATTTGCAATTATACTGGAACCACTGGCGTGTGTCATCAGGCAGAGGCATAGGGAAACAGCACTAAATTTTAACTATCGTCCAGTAGCTATCTCGCTATACGGGATGATATGGTGCTTTTTGTTTGGGAACCCTCCCGGTACCTGGCACAGCTGCTCCGGGAATATGTCGGATTCAGCTGCTTATTGGGCCTCTTTGTCAATTTGGATGGATCCATTATGATTCCTCTGACGGAGTCCACTGAACAACCGGATATGGATTTCCTGCTGGTGTGGCCTGCAGGCCCGGTAAAATATCTTGGAGTCTGGATCCACAGAAACCAGAGTACAGTGATACGGGAAAACTATGTGAGAGCATACACCAGGCTGGAGCAGCAGGTAGATGTATGGGTGTCACTGCCGCTTTCCCTGGCGGACCGCATTGCACTAATTAAGATGGTGGTTTTGCCGCAGTTTTTGTACTTGCTTTTCAACATCCCGATGGTGTTAACGAAGGGGTTTTCAATAATCTCCGAGGGGTCTTGCTGCGGCTGGTCTGGGGTGGCAAACATGCTCGCGTAAAATGGTCGATGCTCGCCAGTAGGTATGACAGGGGAGGGTTCGGAGCGCCGGACTTTTATGCTTACTATTTGAGCGTGCAGGCCCAGTACGTGTACTATTGGCTGAGACCGCATGCATTTATTCCACATGTTGCGGTGGAAGAGGGGGATGTCTATCCGGTGCCCTTGCACAGCGTGGTCACACACCGGGCACGTGGAACCCCGAGAACGGAAATAAATGCAGTGGATGCTACCATAGCTGCCTGGCAGGTGATTGGGTGTCTGGCGCACACGTTGCCGCTATACGCACCAGCCATGTACATAGAGCACCACGCTGTACTGTCAGTGACCCACGAAGCGCCGTCGATGCCATTGCTTAATATGGCAGGCTTTCAACGGATGCAAGATGTATATCCAGAAGGGTCGTTTATTACACCGGACACTCTCCAATACATTAGTAACCCATCACTGTTATTCAGATTTGCGATGCACAGACTGCAATATGCAATCAGAATGCATTACACTACTTAGCCTCTGGAACCTCCCACACTGTTGTCACTACAGTTTGCTCTTACCACTCCCACTAACAAAAAACGGATTTCTAGGATGGGAGAGATGGAACACCTGTCTACCTGAGCTGATTTCAGAGAAGGATTGGAAGTATGTATGCAAATTAACAGGTACACTTATTAAGAATGGAAATTTACGCATCATACATTTTAAATATATACATCAGGTGTATTACACTCCTGCACGGTTGCATAGCTTTGGACTGCCTAAATCTGATTGCATCTAGCTTGGGGACGCAGACCGGTGTATGAGTTCTGGGAATCGGTGGTGAGAGACTTAAAGATTATGGTAACAATGGAGCTCCAGTGCACTCCGCTTGTCTGTCTGCTATGCTGTGTGCCACACGTCAGGGGAGCGAGTGGGAGATTTGTAAGATTGGCCCTGCTTCTGGCTGCGAGAAGGGTGGCAGTTACGTGGGGGGGAAAACGCATTCCGAAAGTGGAACATTGGATAAAGGACTTGGTCTACTGCAAAGGTAACTTGGTAACGTACGCGGAAGAATTACCAACAATTTCGTGACCGATAACATTTGGGAGCCGTTACGTCTGTTTCTTTTGAATAGGGTGGCTGCTGCTGAGTAAGGGGATGCACATTAGAGGTTGTGAGGGGGGTGGCGAGAGGCCAGGAAGGGTGTCAAAAATGTTCACTGGGCGGAGTGTCATTATTCCAGCACGACTTTGTAACTAACGTCTAGGGAGGATGTGAGGATGTTTTTTTCCTTTTTATTGTTTTAACTTTTAATTTGGAGTTATTTGTCTTTTTTTGTTGGATTTGTAGGGACATTGCTGTTTTTGAGTATTTATGATTATTTGTCATACGTTGAATGTGAATTTATGTTGGAGGGGGATGTATTGTGATGTCCTTTGTTTGCCTAATGGAAAATTAAATACAAAAAAACTTTCTCTGTTGTCCTCAGATGCCCCAAGCAGCCCAGTGATGGTCATCGCAGATGGGCCTCTGTTACCTTCCTTTTACAAACGAGGGGAGAGGAACTGTTAGAGAGCAGGAAGAAGGATGGGGGGAGGTCAAGGGACGTGTCATTCCTAGTCTCTTGATCGGCTGCCCCTGTGATGTACAAAGACCCAGAACGAGCAGGAAGCCTGACAATTACCTTAACTTATATTCACGTATGCTTCATGAGTGTGCACAAACCCATGCACCAAGTGTGCATGCAACATTTCATTTTTTTCATCTCCCTGAAGTTAATAAAGCATGTCCTTGATAAAGCGCCCCCCCCCACCAGTATTTTCCCGCAAGGTTCAATCTGTTGTGGAGAAGTGTGGCTCAGGGGTTAGAGGCAGCAGACCCGGAAGCTGAGATCGGTCCTGGACCAGGGTTCAATTCCCCGCCTCGGCGGGTCTTGGGCTAAAAATTCCACGGACTCGATAATTCTCACCCCGGTGCCTCCTCGACTCACGGGTTCACACTCTGCGACTCTGTGCAATAGCTTGCTTAATCTCCACAACGGCCCCTCGCGGCGGGATGCCTGACTTTCACCTTGTGGATACCCTGCTATCTCACAGGGGAATACCAGGACGGGTTCCCTAAGCAAGCGCCGGGAAACCCACTGCGGGTAGCTGTGCGCTATATAAGCTCAACTACATTTACATCTGCAGAAGGTCATTCCTTTTACATTTCCTTGTCCGATTTTCGACCCCAATTCATCCCTGTACCTTAGTCACAAGACCATGTAGTCCTTGCAACATAACACACTGCACTCCTGTACTTGTGACTTTCTCTCTGCTCTACAGAAGCCACCAGCAGGCCAGTGAAGGTCTAAGTGCTATTTTTCACAGTAGATGGGCCTCTGTTACTTTCTTTTTAGAAAGAGAAGAGGGAGGAACCATTGGGAGTGAGAAATAGGGAGAGGGGGAGTAAAAGGACGTGTCATTCCCCTACTCTTGATCTGCTGGCCCTCTAATATAATTTACAATAAGGGGTGGTGATGGACAGAGTCTCTGAATTAAGCAGAGTACTCTCACCCAGTCAAGAGATCAGGGCTAGATCCAACACCGTTTTTTAGCTCATTGCACCATCCCAGTTTCAGAACCTGGCTGTATGCAAATTAGTCTGTCCCTGGCCCAGTGCATCATGGGAACAGGGCAGACCAGACTACAAAAGCCAATTCTTACACTGGGAAGGAAACAAGCTTCCGGGGACCGGTTTCTGCCATTTCAGGCGTCTTCGGCCCGGCTTGCTTGAATCCTGATGGTGCAATGAGCAAGGGACTCACATCTGAGTATACCCTTCCACGCTTAGGGTGGACAAAATAATTTACAATAAGGGGTGGTGATGGACAGAGTCTCTGAATTAAGCAGAGTACTCTCACCCAGTCAAGAGATCAGGGCTAGATCCAACACCGTTTTTTAGCTCATTGCACCATCCCAGTTTCAGAACCACCCCCTTTTCTGTATCGGCCCTCTAATATATGCAGATTCAGCACAGTAAGAGAGCCTGACAATTACCTTCACTTATATTCACATGTTATTCACCAGTGTGAACAAATCCGTATACAAAATATGCAGGAAACATTTCCATTTATTATTTTATCTCCCAGATATTCATAAAACATATCTCTTGTAAAGGAGCGCCCCCCCTGTATTTTCCGACAAGGCAAATCTACAAACATCCCTATTTCTCTTACATTTACCTGTCCGATTTTCGATCTTAATTCAACCCTGTACCTTAGTCACAACACCATGCAGTCCTTTCAGCATAAGAGACTGCATTCTAATTTCACAAAGACACTTAATTAATATACAGTGTACTTCAATAATACCTTCCCAAAGACTCATACGAAGTACCATAATCACGATTCCCTTTACCAGCATGTCTTTGACCTCATCTGTCATTTGCATCTTCACTACTCAGCAACTACTAACAGTGTTCACTCTAGCAAATGCAAAGCAGGAATCCTTCCGATATCACAGTTGAAAGTCTCACCACATTACTGAAAGCATGCGTACATCTTGCTGTTCCTTTTCCTAGTAGCACAGCACTGGGCTGCTCGGATCTCGGCGGAGACTAATTCCATGTGGATGTGCGCAGGTCGACTTATCACGATCGATCTGCTGGTATTCCAGTGCCCACATAAAAGTCCGTGTGGTCCCTACACCGTATATGGCCAGGAATTAGTAAAAATCCGTAACAGATATTGGTTCCCATTATGTGGAAATCTTCAAATTCTTCTAATCTCTACTTCTAAACATACAAAATAAGAAGATTCAGCCCAGGCACCAACAAATACATGCACTTATCTCTTCTGGGGTCATCGCCTTTGGAAAGGTGCCATACGGATTCCCAACATTGAAGACACTAGTTGGAAGGATTAGTTTTCAACTTATAAGCCCTGAAGAAGTCCCTTAGGGACGAAACGCGTCGGCTGTTTGCTGCTTATGTTGGAAAATAAAGATTGAAAACACAAGAAAAGACATCATCTTCGCTTGTTTTATTAACTAAAAATTGTACTTAAAACGATTGTGTGGTGCACCTTTCTGGTTGTTTAATGCAACTACTAACAGTGTTCACTCTAGCAAATGCAAAGCAGGAATCCTTCCGATATCACAGTTGAAAGTCTCACCACATTACTGAAAGCATGCGTACATCTTGCTGTTCCTTTTCCTAGTAGCACATGCTTAAAAAAAATACAAATAGATATATACCAGTGTTATATAGGTTTTGGATATTCCGATGCATAACACGTGTGAAAATACATGTAGAAAGGGATGTGTCATTCTAAGTCTCTCGATCTGCCGGCCTTCTGATGTCTGCGAGGGAGTGTGACAGTTGCCTTCTCTTATATTGAAATATCAAAAGTCCGAGCACGTCTGCATGCAACATTTCTATTTTGATTTTGGAACCCAAATTAACCCTGTACCACACTTTCAAAAACCACACACTCCTTTGAACATGACAAACTACACTTCTTTCTCAAAGACACCTAAATACACATGGAGTACTTGTTCAGCAACTACTCACACTCTATGCATATTTTCTAACAAATGTGAAACAGCACACTTCAGCAACACTATCATTTTAAAAATAATATTTTCAAACTTAAAAATATTGCTGCAAAGACTTAACCACTGCTACACATTATGTAACACACCTTATTAATTTGTAACTCACCTCTGTAGTTGGTATGCAGATTTCAAATTTCACAAACGCATGCAACATTTTCTTTCTCACACAATAAATGTAATTCAAGACCTCATCAAGAATAGAACCAGTAATGGCAAAATTTCCCTCTCGTTCCGCACAGAAATAGATGTAAATAGCAAATCAAAATCCTTCCTTCATTATTTCACAGTGCAAAACACATTTCTATTGGTTACTCATATTAACCCTCTTAAACTCTCTTCTAAAATGCCCCAAACTGGTTCTCTTATTTTGTGGTTTGGAGACTCCCCCCACATTGCTGCATTGCCATACAACACTGAACCCTTACCACAAGTCAGAAGCCTATTTCTAATAATACTGCTGCAAAGTTTGAACAACACACTGTGGTACTGAAATTTCAGACCCGTGTCATAAACATCGTCGTATCATGACAATTGTGGTATCAGCAGACCGAGAATGACGAGTATACTATATACAAGTCTTTTCGTCATATTCAAGTAACGCGATCACCCTAAAATCAAGGATTCCGTTCTGAACCCTCAGGTTCCATTTTGTGTACTGCAGCCATTTTGTGGTTGCCCTCACATAGGCCGATGACTAAGGCCGACCGGGTCCACGGACACGTACACCTTTTGCTGACTCATGTTTGACCTGGGCAAGCTGGCTCCGTTGCCTAAAGCCAAACCTGCTCAGCCTGTTTCTTTCCCAGTGGCCGAGCGAGATTAGGGATCAAGCCACAACATGCCATAAACTCTTTATTATACACAACTATGTCTAATCTCACACACACCTGCCTCTGTTCCTTTCTTTATGGCCTGCTTTACGATGAGGAGGTGCCCGTTTTTATTAGGGGTCCATCCGATATCTGATGAAAAGTGTTAGGCCTTGCCGGGTAGTTGATTGTGGGCTGGACAAACTGAAATATGGGCTTGTCATCATGATTCTGCTTTTTCTTTGTCGTGAAAATATGTGAATGGCGTGAAAATATGTGAATGGTCAACTGTAAATAAGGAATGTTTGCCTGAAGCATAATATTCTGTATAAAAGGGATGACCAGCTTTGTAAAAGTGAGCAGTCTCCTGAGAATATACACCGTGTTGTACTTCTAGGATACCTGTTACTGGCTGCAGCCAATAAATTTGATCTTTGACGTCATCAAGAAGTCTCTGCGTTTCTGTAGTCTGAGACAGGAGAACTCGAAGTCTTTGGGTGTGTTCTCTGGCACCGGTGGGTTCTAAATAACCCGGTACTTCATTTGGCGCCCATGTGGGGCCATTTCAGCGGTACCGGTCCAAGCCTGAGGTTCGTGAGGAGCTTCGTGTGAAAATTCTGGAGGAAGGCCAACCACTTCATCGACCCCTGTATGTCGTCGTGGTCCGAAAGTCTTTGCTGCGAGGTTCCCCGCTTTCCGACGGCTACGAAGGACTGCTGCCCTGACTATCGCCCTGTCTTGGACCCTTTGATGATTTGTAGAGCGAGACGATAGACGAGTCTTCTGGTGACGTCATCGATACCTCAGTTAAGTATGAGTGGAGCGTCTCCCAGTCCTTAGTATTGTTTTTTTTAGTTTTGGGTATCCCCTTGGGATCTTTGATTTGGAACTTGCAAGTACCAAAGCCGAGGGACTCGTGTATTCACGAGACTATCGTATTCGATAATCCTTTGAAGTTTGAAGCTAGACTAGTGAGCAAAGATGCCTGGTTTTAGTAGACTTGGAAATTTGTTTTGTTGTGGTCGAAATAGGGATTCCCGATTGGAGGACTCGTGTCCAGTTCCTCCGATTGGAACTCCAACCTATGAGCTGTACGTGAAGCACGGCGTGGGCCCTATTGCGTATAATGAAGTATGGATTAGGTACACAAGGAAGGACGGTGTCCTCAAATGGCCCCAATAGGGTAGTTTTTATACGGAAGTTCTAGATAATTTAGAGGTTAAACTCTTTAAGAAGAAAGCCCGGCCAGCGATGTTTGACTCTTTCCGCCTATGGCGAAAGGAAGCCAAACAGAAAGAAATTAAATTAGCAAAGAGAAATAAAAGAGAAAAGGGTATCTTGATAATGCAAGCTGCTATGCAGTATAAAGATAATGAAGAAGAACAAGCGAGTGAGCAGTTGCACAGGCAACGTAAAATGGCGATCGATAAATGCTATCCAGTTTTTCCACCTCTTCAACAAAATGCAGCAGAGGAACTCGAGAAAGATCCTTTAATGTCGCATTTGTTGAGTTCACCACCCCCTTATGCGCAGAGTGCTACAGCACCTCCACAACCTTTAGTTGTACAACCTCCGGTTGTTTTGCCTCAGGTTCTTCCACAACCGCCAGCTGCTCTTCAGTTGGCTCCTACTGCTATGGCGCAGCCTCCTCAAGGGCCGCCGACTTTGCTACCTGCTCCGCCTTTACTTCCTACGACTTTACCTACTGTATCGATTGCCCCTTCTGATATTCCTTCTGACACTGCCTCTGCGTCTGCCTCTGCGTCTGCCTTGCCTCACTCTGTTTTTCCTCCTGTTCTTTCATCGACTTCTCCTTCTGTTCGACAGAGAATGACTGATACTGTTGCCAGTCTCCTATCTCCTCTCTTTGGGGCAGCAAGTATGACCCCTGTTTCAACGCGCAAACAGTTGCGTAGTCAACTGCCCGACTCTAGAGAGCGGGAAACATTGGATTATTTGGCGCATAAATGGGTTACCGACCCCACAAGCTATGAGCTAGAGTCTATTATGGATGTCTTCCATCAGTGGGAAGCACCGAAGCAGAGATACGTTTTTGAGAAAATGTGTGCCTTTCTTTGTGAGGATTTGGAGGATAATGATTTGGAGCCCAATCCACCTGAGTTGTGCCGTGTACGATTCGAATTTGCGAAAGGCACAATTGTGGGTTCCGATGTTGAGAAAGCAGTTGCGACATTGTTGTCATTTCGGAATAAGGGTATTTCTCGATCGTTGTTTGAGCCTGATCCCTCTGCTAGGAGAAAAGCGCGACAATATCCAATGAGAGAGGTTCCTCCGGTATGGAAGGAAGAAGTACCTGCTGGTTCAAATAATAACCCCCCAGCTGTGCCAGCACATTTTCAGCGTGTTTGGGTACATGTTCCATGGAAGCGAGCTGAAGTTTTGGCCCTTAAGCAGACCTTGCCTGACCCCCGTAAAAATCCTGCAGGGTACTATAAGGAATTATCACAGACTGCAGACTCATGTATTATGAATTTAGCTGATATTGACATGTTGTTTGGAAATGTGGTTCCACAACCTTTATGGGGTTTGATTCGCCATACAGATCATGCGCAAGAGCTAGGCGACACATGGACTAATATTAGTGCTGCGAATGACAGACAAGTAGGCGGTGCTAAACCTGAGCCTTTAGTAGCGGAACTCCCTGGTAAGATTGTTACTTACATGAAGACTTTGATGCCTGCGATGCGTGTAAATTGGGATAAATTGTCAGCATGTAAGCAGAAGAAAGAGGAAACCGTGTCTGATTTCTTCACTAGGTTTGAAGAGACGTTTATCGACCACAGTGGTCAAGACATGAGTACAGAAGGTGGACAACGATTGTTCGTTGACAAGTTTGTGCGCAATTTACTTCCCGAGCTGTGTAAGAAATTGAAAGATTCAGAAAGTTTGTGGGCCGTTTCCTCTTCAACACAGATATTGGCCACTGCGCAGTACTACGAAAATAGGGATAAGGATGAGAAAGATAGGGCAGGCAAGAAAACTAAAGAATTGAAGACGAAAGTGCTTTTACAGCAAGCGTATCCGCCCCGTAATAACCAGCGTGATTATCAGCAGCCTCAGCAGTTTCAGAGAACTTCGCAAAGGTTCGAGTTTTCTCAACCACGTTTTCCTGTAGGCCCTAATCAATGTGCATATTGCAAAGAAGAGGGTCATTTTAAAAGTAGCTGCCCTGTTTTGTTACAGCGTATGAATGGTGTTTCTAGCGCAAGAGGTCGAGGTGTTCCACAAGCACCTAGAGGTAGAGGACGTGGAGGATTCCCCCAGAATGCACGTTCCTTCCCTCCACAAAATTCAATGATTGGTTTTGATCAACAGAATAACGTGTCTGGTAGGACGACTCAGTACTATGCTGATGACTATTATGCAGAAGGTGAGAATATGGAAGGTGATGATTGCTAGGACAGCCATAGACGAAGAGAGGGAGTTGTTTCAGTTCCAGTAGATCAGAGTAAACCTTATGTTGAGGTGATTACATCAGGTGTGTCAAAGCCTTTTCTGTTGGATACTGGTGCTACGAAGAGTTCTAATTTGCACTCTAAACTCCCTGGCGCACCTTTGTCTGGCGAGACGAATGTTTCAGTAGGTTTTTCTGGTGCCCCGGTTAGGAACCCGATTTCTAGTCCTATGTCCCTTTCTGTTGGACCCTGTGAATTCGAAGCACCCCTTATTCTGACGACAGGTTGTGGTGAGAACCTGTTGGGATTGGATCTGTTGAAAAGATTGTATGCGACGTTGTATTGTTCTCCCTCGGGAGTGCAACTTACACTTGGTAAGAAAGTGGTCTCTCATATGTATTTGTCGAAGGATAAACTTCCGACAGAATTGTCGTCTCTTCCTGATATTCTTTGGGCTACTGGTCCCAATGATGTGGGCCTTTTGGAAATACCGCCATATGTTGTGACGTTGAAAGTGAATGTTAAAATGCCACGCATTCCCCAATACAAGATTTCTAATGAAGGTGAAAAAGCGTTACTAGCGATCATTTATGATTTGATTGAAAAGGATGTGATTGAGGAAACAAGAGGTAATGTTTGCAATAGCCCTGTTTTGCCTGTCTTAAAACAAACTGACCCTTCTCAGCCACCTGTTTACAGGTTTGTGATTAATCTTAGAGAAGTAAATAAGATTGTAGTGCCACAGTTTCCAGTTGTTCCTGATATCACTGCCTTACTAACTATGATTCCAGCTTCAGCCACTTGGTTCTCGGTGATTGACTTGAAGAATGCTTTCTTCAGCATCCCTATTGCGAAGGAGAGCAGGGATATTTTTGGATTCTGTTTAGGAGGACGAAGCTTCCGGTTCAAAGGCGCTCCCCAAGGCTATTGTGAGAGTCCATCAATATATAGTCGGCTTTGAAAACACAGCTTGATACGATTGTTTTACCTGATGGTGCTACTCTTCTTCAGTACGTTGACGATTTGTTAGTGGCCGTCGATACAGAGGAAATTTGTAAGAAAGCTACCTTATCATTGTTGCGTCATTGGTCTGATTTTCATCACAAGGTGTCGCTTTCGAAGTTACAGTATTGTCGACAAGAGGTGACCTACTTAGGTCATCTCTTATCGAAGGAGGGAAGAAGATTGACCCCAGAACGAATTCAAGCGATTGCAAAACTGAGTGTGCCAGTTACACAGAGAGAAGTGCGTGCTTTCTTGGGTATTACATCATATTGCAGACAATGGATACCACATTTTTCACTGCTGGCCAAACCGCTAGTGGCATTGACCTGTAAAGATACACCGAATCCCCTTCCGTGGTCTGAAGATTGTCAGAAAAGTTTTTCCGAATTGCGTGATGCATTGTTTTCAGCTCCTGTGTTGGGTACCCCCGACTACAGTAAGCCCTTTACACTGTATTTCCATGAGAAAGAAGGTTGTGCGTTATCAGTGCTGACACAGTCTTTTGGGGACAAGCAGCGTCCATGCGCGTATTTCTTGTCGACTTTGGATCCGGTAGCTAGAGCGTTGCCAAGTTGTTTGAGAGCTACAGTGGCAGCAGCTGTTTCTATTCGACAGTCTGCTGGTTTGGTGATCAATAATACGTTGATTGGAATGGTTCCACATGCAGTGGATACTTTGCTAAACAGAACCAAGACACAGCACTTAACTAGTGATCGATTGTCAGGTTATGAGCTGACACTTTTAGCGAGTCATGTGCACATAAAGAGATGCAACACGTTGAATCCAGCTACGTTGTTGCCAATGGTAGCAGAGACAGATGTTTCTGAACAGCATGATTGCTTTCTTAGGACAGAAGCGGAAACGAAAGGGAGAGTAGATCTTAGGGACACTCCTCTTGTGAAGTGTGATGGTACCTTATGGGTGGATGGTTCATGCTTCGAGCTTCCGAATGGTGATACGACTGCAGCATATGCTGTTACGACTTTGCACACGATTGTTGAAGCTGCACGCATCCCACACAATTCAGCCCAAGCAGTAGAGCTGATTGCACTTACGAGAGCGTGTGTATTATCAAAAGGAATGAAAGTGACCATATATACTGACAGCCAGTATGCGTTTGGTGTGGCGCATAGTTTTGGACGATTGTGGAAGGAACGTGGGTTCCTCACGTCTCATGGAACTAAGATTCAGCATGGTCAGTTGGTGAATGAGCTTCTTGAGTCACTTACTTTGCCGTTGCAAGTCGCGATTGTGAAATTCAGTGCACATAAGAAGGTTACTGACGACGTTGGTCGCGGTAATGCGTTTGCTGATGAAGTTGCGAAAGAAACGGCAAGAGATGTGATGAGTCGAATGTATGTTGCGGGCCCTGCAAGATGGATTGGTGACGTTGGAATGTGTGAAGATACGATAGAGAGTGTCAAGTCTATTGAAGCTGAAGCTACAGAGAAAGAGCTGAGAGTGTGGAGAGAGAGTACGGGTAAATTAGACGCAAATGGTTGTTGGGTTGAATTGTCAGAGCATCAGCGATGGTTGTTACCCGATGCATACGTGCTTGCAGTGGTTACAATGGCACATGGAATGGCTCACATCAGTGTGAAAGGGATCTGTAAGTCGTTGGCTCCAGTATGGCAAAATGCTGGAATTCCTAAGTGTGCAGAGAATGTGGTCAAGAATTGTATGGTTTGTCTGAAATACAACCCTGGTAGGGGAACTCCAACTCCAGATGGTCATTTTGCGCCTCCAACATATCCGTTCGAGGTTTTGCAGCTAGATTTCATCCACATGGAGAGGTGCAACAACTTGAAATACGTACTCGTTGTTGTTTGTGCCTTTTCAAGATGGGTAGAAGCATATCCCCTGAAAGACAATACTGCCTTATCCACAGCTAAAGCCCTTGTCAAAGAATTTTTCCCGAGGTTTGGTTTGCCGAGAATGGTCTGGAGTGATAATGGGAGTGAATTTGTGGGTCAAGTGATGAAGAGAGTATGTGAAGGGCTAGGTATACGCCAAAAGTTTCACGCTGCAAATCACCCCCAATCAGCTGGACTAGTAGAATGCTACAATGGCACCCTAAAACTTAAACTGGCCAAGAAACAAGCAAGCTCTGGTCTTAAATGGCCTGATGCATTGCCATTGGCACTTTTATCGACAAGAATGACTGTGCATTCACGAGTGGGACTTAGTCCGTATGAGATTGTGTTCGGCCGCCCGGCCAACATATGGGGAGTGCCAAGGCCGACAAAATTCAGTGAGATTGAACTCCCTGTACTTCTTGATTACTTGTATGATTTCACGGCTAAATTGCGTGTCTTACACCAACAGGTTCACAATACTTTGCCTCAGGTTTCTGAAGATCCAGGGCACATCATCGATCCTGGATCGTGGGTCCTAGTTAAGAACTTCCAGCGGACAAAGAATGATCAGCCCCGTTGGACCGGCCCCTACCTAGTCCTTTTGTCAACGAGATCCACAGTGCGAGTGGAAGGAAGGAAGAACTGGATCCACGGCGTACATTGTAAGAGGGTCCCTTTGCCTCTGCCGTACGACCGGTGGGTCCAGGAGGGTATTGCTGACTCTGAAACTGAGATTGTGCCTCGTTTTCTGCCTTTCAGCGATGCACGTGTAAAAGGGACAAATTCTGAGCGTGAAAGCGACGATTTTCTGCAAGGAGCCGTGCCACCGTCAGTTCGACTGGACACTACTGAACCTGACCTATTGTTTCGTGATCAGACACTACCAGGGAAAAGCCGTTGTAATCTGAGGCCGAGAACTATGGACAAATAAAAACATTCCTTTCTTTGTTATTTTTGAAAGTGCAGCTCTCTCATCTGAGAAACTTTTTTATTTTTGTTTTTCGAACAACCATCCGGGTTCAGCTGTAGGGTCGCGGGCGACAAGTCTTTGGAGTGCAAGCCGAAGACACAAGGTCGACGGTTCTGGTTGGTTCTTGGGCGTTTCCCTTGGACCGACAGGCGCATTCCTTAGCATGGAACACCCTACCTCCGCGAGCAGCAAGGTTAGAGGATGGAGTTTTTCGAGATGGAGAGACCTGCTAAAGAGATGAACTTTAAAGCCAAAATGTGTATAATAATGACCAAGAAACGTTTTCTGATATTTTGCATTTTCATGTTGCTTAGTGTAATGATGTTTTAGTAGGATGTTTTTTTTTATTTTCGAGTGACATTTGCACCCACTGTACAGCCCATACCTCCTTCTACTGTTTCCTCGCATTCTTTTTACCCTCTACCTGAACATGAGTCCGTTAGAAGATTAGAGTTTGTCAATAACTCCTTCGTTCAGCTCTTGCACCAACACCAATTAGTAGTAAACACGACTAACTGTTGGGTGTGTGGTCTTATGCCTCATACTACTGATAAAGGTATCCCTTATCTGGTCCTACCATTCAGCTACAATGGTTCTGTATGGGCATACAGAACAATGTTCATCTACGCCCGTGAAGTCCACCCCCTACGTTCTGTAAAAGATAATCCAAAGAATAGTGCTCTAGTTAAGGGTATAGTAGATATGGTAAGAGGAGCTACTTCCTATGAGACTATCCCGAGAGATGAGACACTAGCATATATTGGATGGAACGTGACTGGATATGGAGCAGTCTGAGTGAGAACCAGCGAGCAAAAAGATCCTCTCCGATTTGGATTGTACCCCATCAGGGTCTTCTATGTCTGCAAGGTACTGGCAAGAATCCAAGAGCTCAGTTAGGAAAGAGTATCTGCACTGAGACGTATGTTTTTGCGTCCCAGACTTCCCCATCGCAGCTAAGGGTACCTATTTCATCTGTTATGATAAAGCATACACATGGTTGCCCCCTGACTTCTCGGGTACATGTTTTGTTTCGTTCCTGTTGCCTCCCACCTACACCGCTGCGGCAGATTACCACAAGACAAGGGTAGTTAGAGGTGTCTTCAGTAAAGAAGACACTGCAGGACAAGAATTGGGAGATTTCCTGAAGGGTTTTCTGCCGTTTTGGGGACCTATGGTTAACAGCAGGAACATAAGGCAATTGACGAGGGTGGTTGAGTCCACCGTAGTCAAAACTGCTGGTGCCCTTAGTAACCTGACTGCTGAGCTCCAGTCGGATCGCCTTAAGACTCTTCAGAACAGAGTTGCATTAGATGTCATACTTGCAGACCGAGGTGGGGTATGTAAAGTGATCCAATCAAGTTGCTGTGTTTTCATTCCAGATAATGCTCCAACAGTGTACCAGGCCATTTCCAAACTGCATAAGTTCTCCGAATCTATTCATGTGGATAAAGGAGATTGGTCGTTGATGGGGTGGTTCTGGGAACTAATATCCGCCTGGGGATGGAAGATTCTGATGGTCAATGGGATGATCTTTGCCATTCTTTTCCTGTTCTGTCTGTGAGTACAGTGTGCTCCTACTATATGTGGCCTCTGTGCTACATCATGTGTAAGGAAACCTGTATCGAGAAACGAGCTAAGTAATAGGATGATGCTACAGCAACATCTCAATGATTTTATGAATATAGACCTGGAGTCAGATTAGCGTGAGTGTAGGTTAATTGCCTATGTAAGGGCAAAAGGAGGTTCTGTGGTACTGAAATTTCAGACCCGTGTCATAAACATCGTCGTATCATGACGATTTTGGTATCAGCAGACCGAGAATGACGAGTATACTATATACAAGTCTTTTCGTCATATTCAAGTAACGCGATCACCCTGAAATCAAGGATTCCGTTCTGAACCCTCAGGTTCCATTTTGTGTACGGCAGCCATTTTGTGGTTGCCCTCACATAGGCCGATGACTAAGGCCGACCGGGTCCACGGACACGTACACCTTTTGCTGACTCCTGTGTGACCTGGGCAAGCTGGCTCCGTTGCCTAAAGCCAAACCTGCTCAGCCTGTTTCTTTCCCAGTGGCCGAGCGAGATTAAGGATCAAGCCACAACATGCCATAAACTCTTTATTATACACAACTATGTCTAATCTCACACACACCTGCCTCTGTTCCTTTCTTTATGGCCTGCTTTACGATGAGGAGGTGCCCGTTTTTATTAGGGGTTCACCCGATATCTGATGAAAAGTGTTAGGCCTTGCCGGGTAGTTGATTGTGGGCTGGACAAACTGAAATATGGGCTTGTCATCATGATTCTGCTTTTTCTTTGTCGTGAAAATATGTGAATGGCGTGAAAATATGTGAATGGTCAACTGTAAGTAAGGAATGTTTGCCTGAAGCATAATATTCAGTATAAAAGGGATGACAAGCTTTGTAAAAGTGAGCAGTCTCCTGAGAATATACACCGTGTTGTACTTCTAGGATACCTGTTACTGGCTGCAGCCAATAAATTTGATCTTTGACGTCATCAATAAGTCTATGCGTTTCTGTAGTCTGAGACAGGAGAACTCGAAGTCTTTGGCTGCGTTCCCTGGCACCGCTGGGTTCTAAATAACCCGGTACTTCAACACTTCTTCTAAACATACTACTCATTTTGACAACACAACTTTAATAGTATATCAGCTGTAATTAATTTTGCATTTCATATTTTAATACCACAGTTATTTCTACTCCTCCCCCAACCACCTTATTGCCAGTTTCCATACCAACAGTTCCTGCAACATTCAACCACAAGTGCAGGTCACAAGTTCACCATATTTCATCCGAACAGTTTTTGCAACATTCAACGGCAGGCGCAGGTCACAAGTTAACCATTTTTTGAAGTTCAGAACAGTACCTGCAAGTAACAGGTGTGGTTGACTTGTGCATGTCTGATCGCATCCTATGTAGTGTACCTTTCAAACATTTTTTATTAACCAATAAGAAACATACTTTTTCACGAAACTTACATGCACCCTAGTTTTCAGTGCACAACGTTATCAGTTATCGTTTTTTCAACAAAAAAAAGCTTCTTCTCCACTTTTCAACATATCTCTCATTCTACCAACAGACTACATGAGTTACAGACATCGTTTGATTATTTTCAGCCATACCTTCAAAATGCTAGTATGGATCATAGGACATAGCTATGTTTTCTGGTGCAAAAGGTATGCTGAACACAGACGTATTGACAAAGATCTAGGTTTACAAAATGTGGACATTAACTGGTTTACACAGAGAGGATTAAAGTGGCACAAATTGTTGCCATTGGTTAAAACCTCTTTGCATCTCCAACACCCTGACCTCATGATTGTGCACTGTGGTGGAAATGACTTAGGCACATTGACTGGGGTAGGTCTGGAAATGCTCATGAAGGATACCTTTGCACAATTGTTGTTGCTTTTGCCTCAAACTGTCTTTGTATACTCCAATATATGCCAAAGACAGAAGTGGAAATGGTTAAATCAATTATCTCCTCAGATTGAGAAAACTAGAAAGAATGTCAATAAAGCTGTGTCTGTCAGGGTCTGACCCTTGCGCTTGCCGTATTCAGTTGCGTGATGATGTGCCATGAACTACAGTTCCCAGAATGCCTAGGGAGGAGGGGCCTCCCAGTATTTCAGGCGTTGTTACACGTCAGCCGGCGTGCGTAAATTCCAATTGTGAGGAACGGTGTTTCCTCGCGGCTACAGGATCCATCGTTCTTCCGTATTGGAAGGAAGAACGATTCCTTCAGGTTTCCTTTCCCATGACCGTCTGCTGGTTCGCAGGGCGTGCCGTTCTTCGTCCTGTCTCCGACTCACGGTGGTTCTCAAACCGGAGTCAGTGGGAGAGATCTCCGCACCGTGCACATGGAGAGGCGTTCTCGTCATGCGAGACGCATCGGTGCCTAGCTGTTCTTGATTTCTGCAAAGGTTGGTTCCAACGGCCGTTGGAGTCCTGAAGCTGCACGCGCTCGTGTGGCCGCTCGATTGTGGGGAACTCAGCGCTGGACACAACATGATTTGCAGAGCGACGCTGCCCTTAAAGGTACTGTGGCAGGCACTCTAGGTTCTAAAGTTAACTTTGGGATTGTTTTATCCGGGGTTTGAAAGTAAAACGCCAGTGTGTCCTATTTTTGTTTTCCTTTAGTTATTTTTACCAAGGAGCATTTGTGTTATCTTGTGGAAGAGTATGAGCTATTCATTGATTCATGGACTCGAGAAAAACTATATTGACTAAAGCCTGTCATTATAATTTCTTATTTTGAAGAAAGCTCCAGGGAGCAAGGAACAGAACTTTGGCTACGGGCTCCGTACTACCTACCTTCTAGCCTGGAGTCTCTTCCTTTCTGCATTTATCTTTGCTCTTGGTTTCCTACTGAAGGGAAAGACAAACACAAGGGTACATATGAGATGGGGAGGCGGTTTAACAAGTAAAGGTGGGCTGTGCGCGGTATTAAACATTGTGGTCTATGTTGTAGGTATATCCTCCTCAAGTGTGAGAAGTATCATCACTGAGTAGTAAGTTGGATAGCGGAACACAGCTGCAGGTGGAACTTGTCTGACAGGTACTAGACAACCTAGTGAGATCATATGAGAGTAGCTAGAAAGTTGAACTGTATTAATCATTGTGTTTTCTGGTATCCCTTTCCCTGCTGTTCCAACCCTAATTCCTTTCCATCACTTGATGACCTCAATACTCTGTACAATATATGTTAGAGTTGAGGAAGTCGAGAGGTGGACCTCTTTGAACATCGCCCGGATTCTGAGGAGTTCCTGTGTACACAACAGTGTCTGCATACCTCAGATGGGGTCCATCTACAACAACAATCTACGTTTTGATATGGATGACATATACAGAAGTGATGGAGTTAATTTCACAGATCAAGGAAACAGAGTTTTTCTCAACAACCTGAAGCTGTGTATCCACACTTACATGTAGCTCCAACAAACTCATAATGAAAATAAGGGCTCTTTTTAGAGCCACCCTAGAACTTAAAACTCAGCCCGGCCATTTTAGGCCCAGGGAACCATATCCCTCAGAGCCTGGCCACAATGTTTGGAAACTGCGCAAGGAGCCCCAATCCACTGGACTCACTGCCACCTCCCCGCCTCCTGCGGCAGCCGGCATTCCTTTTGGACAAAGCCAGCTGCTCCATACAAGCTCCCTTTGCCTAAAAGCAAATCTGCTTCACTTCATAAAAGCGAGAGCAAATTTCCTCCTCTTGCTTCCATAAAGCAAACCAGAAGTTTGCTATGACAGAGCAGGAACTCTGCATAGATCCCGCCCTGCCATAGCAAACTACAATGTCCCAGGGTTAACCACCATTGGGTCATTGTTGAAACCGGCTCTCGGAGATAACGATACCCAGGGCCATGGAAAGCTCCTCAAGGGAAATTGGACGATACACCGCCATCCAATTTAAAGGCCCGGTAACATCGCACTCCCCGTGGCTGGCAGTCCACAACACCCCCTCGCATTTGAATTCATAAATACCTGGGAAAGTAGTGCCCCTAAGACAGAATGGGGGAAGCTTCATCCCTCCACACTTACATTTTATGTATACCTCCAAAGACTTGTTCCTCTTCGGAGCGAAGGGGGAGGGAAGACGCGTACCCCCTTCATATCATTATATTTGCTCAGAGGAAGTGGGAGTCCCCGTGACAGAAGAAAACCCTGCATCATAACTAAACATCCCGCGGGTTTAATTAAACGAAGTGCGCGACACTGTGGTTCGTTTTTCTTTTTCCCGCCGTGATTTCCAAGTCCTACGCAAATCCCGCCGAAAACATATAAAAATGTGTTTTTTTTACCTTCGGACTCCCTGTGCCACCCCTTGAGCACCCTAGGGAGCTCACAGTGTTCTAACCTGCCCTCTTCGAACCCCCTCCTTTCCCCCTACTCGTTTCAACTGAGTCACAAGATGGCTGCCAAAGCTTCCTAGTCTGAAGTGTTGGCAGCCAAACACAGACAAGCTCGTGCTCAGAACGGCTCAACCAATCAGATCTCACAATTCTAAAATATCGATATCTGTAAATCTTTAAATATCTCAAAAACTACTGAACGGATTTACACCATTTATAAAAAGCTTGCTTTCTGGACCAAGAGTTATCTCTCTGCCAAATTTGGTGTAATACCATTCAGCATTTCGGGCTGTAGCCGTATCTAAAGTTTCCTATGGAAATTAAAATGGAGAAAACACATTTTTGGGGACCCCCTTTTTTCTCGGCCCCCACTCGACGAATCACCCCGAAACGTTCAAGACAGGAGCTGATCTGAGTGAACAATTCGTTTTTAAAATTTCGCTGTGATTTATCAAATGGCGCCAAAGATATTGTCAAAAGAAAAAACGCTTTTCCTATGGAAACTAGGTCCTAAATATAACTACCTACTGGCGACCGCCAGTGGGTAATATATATTTCCAGATATATCTTCCACCTGTATATCTGTACTTTTGTCTTGCCACTAAATCTGACAATCATGTCAGAGAAGGCAAAAAAGGCTCTCTTCAGACATTGTGCTATCCATGTGTGTGTGTATATATTATATAAATATAATACATACACACATACCAATCCTTGAAAAATTTGTTGTGAAGAATTGTAGAACAGGAAAAACTGAGCAGAGCTCAGTGGAGACTCCCTAGCATGGTGTGTGGTAGATAGTCTTGGGGCCTGGATCTGCTCACAGGAGTGTTCTAAAGGATGATTAATTCTGATTTGTTAAAACCTAACGTTTGGTCTCTTTTTTAAAATGACTATGAAAGTGTACTAAAGCCAGAGGCCTAGGCCTTTTCTAGTCTATACCGATCAGTGTATTGCTTTATTAAGGTACAGGGGGACTTCCATCGACGACGAGGAAGGATCCAAGCATGTAAATCTATGAAAGTTCCAATACTGGAGTAATAGACGTATAACCCTGTGTTAAGTGCCCAACTGTACTGTTGTCTGCATCTTTAATGCTAGTTTTTGTTGTCATAGGCAAATACATTTAAGTGTGCGAGTCATGACGTGGACCTGTCTTACAGATGGAGGTTTTGTCTTGTTGGACTGGGAGGGCAACCAAAGCGCTCACCTCGTAGTGGTAGAAGGCTAGTGCGTTCACGAGGAGTTAAGAAGCAGGAGTACTGTGGTGGCAGCATACTGGGTAGTGACCAGTAGGAGCAAATGTGTCTTTTTTAACCTGTGTCAGTGGAGTGAGGCCTTCCACCTTACTCATCTTTTTAAATTTGTGCTGCTGTGTTCTTAACTTACCCTTGGCCTACATCAATTAGATGTTAAGTGCTGCACGGTGCAGGAGTAGTGACTCTGCGCTGGTTGTTTGTAGGTGCCTTAGAAGGGAATAATACAGAGATAGAGCAGAGCTGTGCAGGGCGTGCATGGTGAGTGCATTTAGTAGGTTTGTGTATACCATTGAGGTGTACATTTTGAGAGAGTGCTATGCCATGTGTGTGTGGTAAATACAAGTACTGCATGTATGTGTATCTGTAAGAAATGCAATACATAAACGGTGTAGTCTTGTGCAACACACACATCGTGAATGTGTGCGCTGGAAGTGTATGTGCTTGCAAGTGGTTCTCCATGGCACAGTACAGAGAGGCTACAGTACTTAGCAGTGCACACAGGTTGAATGGTTGTGCTGAATGTATGTGTGCCTGGTGTGGCACAATGCATGGAGATAGCAGTACTGGTCAGTGGGTGCACTGTGTGCATACACTGAGTGCAAGTGTGTCTGTAATAGTACCTTACATGGAGGACAATGGGTTCCATCTTGAGAAGCATAGGCCTGCGTGGTAAAGACTTGGAGGTGGTAGAGGAATCATCCCCAGACAGAGTTGTGTATTGTTGCATTAATGTGAGCTGGGTGGGATGCACTTTAGAAAGGAGAGACTCCCTATCAATGTACACTTCAAAAGGTGCTCTTTGAATCAGTGAGAGATCACTAGGAAAAGGACTGACACATCTCAGGAAGGAGATGCACCTAATAAAGAATTTTAAAGAGTGGGGCTAAGTGCCAGAGATAAATCTTTTGATGTACATAGCAATGTAGCTGACATACAAGTGTGAATTCTAGTAACTCCCAGATCCTGAGTTGTGGGACTATCAGCTTTGGAGTCTCTCCTGCTGAGATAGACAGTCTTTCAAGAGGGAGAGAAGGGTGCACTTTAAAAGAAACAGAACCCTAACATAAAACTTCAAAAGACTCAGACCCTAAATCACATTTTGCGTCTGGAAATAGACTATAAGAAAGGGAGGTTAAGACCCCCAAAATTTGCCATATGCCAAACAGCCAGATGGCTGTGAGGAGTGGTAGTTTTGCAATACTTCTGCCTGTAACCAGGACTTAGGGGGCTGCTATTCTCTCTGCTGGGTGAGGAGCATCACCCACGGAAACCAAGACCACCTGCTCTGGAGTACCGGTACCTGCCTGCTTGCCAAGACCAAAGCAGGTTGGAGGGATCAAGGTCCAGTCGAGTGGACTCCCAGTGAGAGGAGTGAGGAGACAGCTGCAGCACTAATCATTTGCATGTTCAAGTCGGCAACCCTTGTATGCCAGGAGAGGGCAGCTGTGAAGACAGTTGTGAACAGAGTGCCTTGTAGGCAGAGTAATGCCTGTGGGGCAACCACGTTTGCCAAGAGGGGCCGCCGTAAAAGTCGTTGCTGGATATAGAGGGCACAAAGCCGGTGCAGAACATAGTGGTGACCCCATATGCCAGAAGGTGACGCTGTGGTACTGACGATTGTGCAATGAGGACCGTTGCCTTGTTCGGTTATGTTGCCATATCCCCGTGTGTCAGTAGGGACTGCCGGTACCAAGATTGCTGTGAGGATTGGCCCGTCGCCCACAAACTGTAAAGTCGAGTGACCTGTAGGTCACAAGTCAGCATAAAGGATTGTACCCTAATTGCCCCCGTGAACTGAGGACACCACAGTGGGTGCATTGCCACATCACTGATTCCCCAATGCAATGTAAGTCCCGGGCACACGTGAACAAGGTGTCAATCATATGATAGCTTCAAAAGTTGCATAAAGTCTCAATGTTCAATCTCCAGTGTATTCATTCTTGTTTTATTATTCAATGGAACACACGAAAACCAGCCGACACGTCTTTCCTCGCCAATGGGAGTTATCCCGCGACTTCCTCAGGGTGCTCTTCCGGTGATAATTCCAACCCGGCTGATGACGATGTTTCAGATGTGAGATCCGGAAATCGCTCTGCACACCCCGGCAGTGCAGCGCTACAGCGCACCCGCTTGTAGAGACCCGGACGACTCTCCGTGCCATCAGAGGCTCACAGCACTCTTTTGGCAGTGCGGGCGCACTCCACGATAAGTTCAGGAACAACCTCAGCGTAACCGCTGAAGTGATACTGTACCTGTTACATTTCTTGGACCTTTTCACCTTTAATTAGAACAACATTAGCCGGGTTGGAATTATCACCGGCAGCTAGTTCACACGAAGATTGCATCACTTCTTGCAAGTTATTACATGATCTCAGACATTTGTCTTTCTCACATCTGAAACATCGTCACCAGCCGGGTCGGAATTATCACTGGCAGAGCACCCTGAAGAAGTCGCGGGATAACTCTCATTGGCGACGAAACACGTGTCAGCTAGTTTTTGTGTGTTCCATTGAATAATAAACAAGAATGAATACACTGGAGATTGAACATTGAGACTTTTTGCAACTTTTAAAGCTATCATATGATTGCCGCCTTGTTCACGTATGCCCAAGACTTGCATTGGATTGACATTGTGTAGGGTTTACCTTACATACATTTAGGGGTTTTAGGGAATTATGCCCTTGCCTGGTAGCACTGTATACTCAGAATCAGTTTACACAAACCGTTTATGTAGCAGTGCGCCTTAATTTCCTGAGTCACTAAAAACCCTCCAGATATAACTCAATCACTGGTTCCCCAACTGGGAGAATCAGAATCCAACCCAGCACTCCACTTAATGGGGAGCGCAAAACTTACCATGCAGAAAGAGCACCGGAGCACCTCCTAAATGCTGCTGGAGCCGGCCACCTAAACTCAGAGGAGAGTCCACTTGCAATATGCTGCTGTGCATCCTGAATGCAGCCAACTCTCAGGAATAGTAACTGAGCATTTAGAGTGCCTGTGAACTGGGCACCCTCCGAGAGAATGCAAGCTTCCTTGCTCCTGGAACAGGTAACACTGGTTACAGGCCTATCAGGCCTGAGTGGCTTGCTGCTTAGAATGCTGCAGCACCACAAGACTTTTGACTGCCTTTCTAAGAGTCAGAGTGGACTCTTGATTCAAGGCCTACCAGTGAACATTCCCTGGATGCGGCCACCGGTGAATGGGGAATAACCCCAACCACATTATGAAGAGTAGGTGGGACAAGGATTTGCCAGCGAGACACTAGAGCTTATACCTCCAGGGAAAATGTGTTAATCTTTAGATATATATCGTAACATTGATTTGGATGCATAGAGTAAAAAATAAAAAATACTATTTTCATTATAAAATTAAGGATTTAACTTGACATTGATTTATTTATAGTGCTCTGTGCTTTTTAAGTAATGAGTTGCACTCACTAAATTGTATCTCCTCCCCCCACCTCGCACAAGGGAGCCTGTGACTGCTCGTCCACAGCTACCACAGAGTCAAGTGCAGAAGAGGCATTTGGCCCAGTTGCTCAGGATCCATTGTAGGTTGGGTCCTGGGACTCGAGGAGTGAAAAGCCTCAACCACCACGGTTGGGCCCAGTAACCCCTGAGTGCCCCTTGGCCCTCTGAAAGGGGCACTGACACTAAATAAAGACAAATAAAATCCTTGGTGAAAATAATAAGGCGATTCATCACAAAATTACCTCTGTTGGCCTCTTGCGAATGTCTCCATGTCTGCAATATGCAGAACGGTCACTTAGAAGGGAGTTTACACCACTGGAAAAAATTTCTGCACCAACGTGGTCTTGAAAGCTAACACTATAATATGTGAATCCTCTCTGGAGCACCTATTTTTATAAATCAGGTGTCCACTGTATCCTAGTTTACCCTACTCTGGAGTAGAGTTATGACCTAGCTTTCTATTTCTAATGTTAATGAACATCAAAGGTGATAACTTGAACAAGAAGGTAAATCTAATTTTAACCCTATCTTTCCAGCACGTGGATTTTCTTGAAATTAACAACCAATCTACGTGGAGTTTCAAGTTTCAAGTTTATTTTAGTTATGTTTTGGAATTCATGACAGAGGTCCACATAAAGTCATCAAACAATGATATTTATACAATTTTTCAACAACTTACAAAAAACAAATCCAATATATATCCCCAAAACTTTTTAAAAAGTTAAAAATTGTACAACAAAACCTCTCATTTGGCGGATTACAGATAGCGTCTAAGAAAGCAGAGGCAGAAAAGATATTTAGTCCTAGGCAAGTAGGTCTCAACCATTTAAGACGGTATTGTTTTAAGGCCGGACATACAAATAACACATGTTTAACATCCTGTCTATAATTGTTACAAAATTTGCACATCCCTGATGAGCCATACTATTTTGAAAATAGGTTATTCAAAGGGAGTAAGTCCTGCCTCAGAAGAAACAAAAAACGACGTACCCCATGGGGGAGATTCCAGGAGACATAAGGTTGAGGAATCCTAATTTGATAGGAATTAATGACTGGTAGGGGGCCTCTTTCTACAATGAGGGCCTCCTTATCTATTTCAAAGCTTAGGTTCCATGAGGCCAATTTTAGAGTCAGTTTTAACTGATAAGCAGATAAAGAAAAAAGAGTCAATTCATCTAATTTTAAAAGTTTAACTGCTCGTCTAAAATTCTTTACAATTGAGGAGTACTCTTTTAGGCTTCCGAGAAGTTCTTTTTGAATCAAATATCTTAAGGTGCCGGGTTCACCCTTCGCTAAGCTGGAAACCCACCGTACTACCCCGGCAAGGCCCTGGACCCAAGCGCTTCGTATGCCAAATTCCAGCCTAAGAGCCGCTACATTACAAGCGGTATTAACCGTACACAATTTCCGTAAGATTTTTCCTTCTGTGGTGTTCAAGAAACCCCATTTCCCCACTTCGAGTAATTCTATGCTGTATAGTAAGGAGGCCGGGACTTTAGCTCTAAAAACCTCCAAAAGATAAATAAAATGTCTCTGGCCAGTAGATCTATAGAGGGTGTTCAGACCCCTCCCATGAGCCATTGCCTTCCGGATATTATTATCTGTGTGGGCCTTATCACTTAGTGTGTTGGAAATTATTTTCCCCAAAAAAATATAGGATTGAACAACTTCCAGTCCAAGGCCCCCTATATTCCAGAAAAAACTCCCATATTTTGGCGTTTTCCTTCCTACCATGCACATGACTTTACTCTTGGATACATTTATCCTTAGGTGATAAGTCTCTGCAAATCCGTGGAGCGCTCGCAACCGATTATTCAATCCAGTGGGGGTCAAGTCCAGAATTAGTATATCATCTGCATATAGCAGACATACTATCGGTTTGCCCCCCAAGACTGGGGCAATACCAACACTTGACAATAAAATTTGAGGAAGATCTGCTAGGTATAAAGAAAACAATAATGGGGCCAGCAGGCAACCTTGTTTTAACCCGTTGGCCGACGGGATAGCTTGAGAGAGGCATCTTTCCCCTCCCAGAAGCACTCGGCACCATGTATCGGAGTGGAGCTCCCGGACCAAGTCCAAGAGCTCAATTGGCATACCCAGATCCGATAGTTTTCTCCACAGCATAGGACGATCTGCCTTGTCAAAGGCTGTGGAGAAATCTTTAAATGCTGCATATATTCTCCCTCCCCGGAGCTTGATATATTTCTCTGATAAGACTTGTAGAGCGGTCAAATTATCCATAGTGCCGTGATTTTGTCGAAACCCCGTCTGCTCAAAAGGCAATACATTATTCTCCACTACCCACTCATTGATTAATTGCAGGAGGCATTTAGCAAAAACTTTGCCAATAGCATCGAGAAGGGCAATTTGTCGGTAATTTTGAGGAGCATTTCTGTCTCCCTTCTTATACAGGGGGACCAGTATGCTGCTTTTCCAGGAGGGGGGAATCTTGTTATGCAAAAAACAAAATGTAAATACCGGGAAGAGAATCTTACTCCAGATGATACTATTCTGGTTTAATACAGAAATGGGAAGCTCGTCCGGGCCCATTGCTCCCAACGAACGCATACCCTTGATAGCTAATTCAATAATCCTTTCAGAGGGTGGGAGAAGGCCGGATTTGTTCTCTTTTGTTCTATTGTGAACAGCTACTATTCCATTTCCGGCATACAAGTTCAAGATGTATTCTACCCATTTTTGTTCTTCAATCGGGACTGGTAAGGATCTGGATCTAAGACCACAACCTTCCCCAATGAGTGACCAGAATAGTCTAGATTGGCCGCTAAAAACAGCCTCCCGCAGTTTAATCCATACCGAATCCTCACTTTCTTTTTTTAGCTTAATTTTCAGCCTTTTCCTCTTTCTTTTTAATAGAGCCAATCTATGATGTCTTAAAGGGCAGTGACTCAGATATTGTTCTCTTACTAGTTTATTTATTTCTAGATTAAATAACTTCAGAGAGATGGCAAGTTTTTTAGTATGTTCTTTTTTTGGTGTTTTTTTTGCGACCCATAACACCTTATTCAAGAAGTTGGCGAAGCAAGTTAATTCAGAACCCTTCCAATTGATCAAATCTTTCACTGCAATATCTAGCAGGCTCTTGATACCCTTAATTGCTTTAAAATTCCAAAAACATCTTCCGCTTTGAACTCCAAAATTGACCAAATTACCATCCAAGGACCAAGGATCCGTAGGAGGAATATCTAAATCTAGTGAAAGAGTTATTATTTTATGGTCGCTAAAGTCGGTATGAGTGACCGTAAGGTCCTTAAGGAGGGGGAAAGTTGGAATATCTACCGCCACGTAGTCTAAAATAGATTCACCAGTAATAGACTTGTGCGTAAAATTTGCAGGAGTATCAGAGGGAAGCTTACCATTTACTATAATTACCATCACTTTCAGAGAGTTCTTCAAGTAACATTTTCCCTCTCTTTGTTGTTTTAATGTTCCCGGGAAAAAGAGATTGGGGTATCTGTAGGGAATCCTCTTTGTATTCATTTCGAAAAATCTCCAAACTTAAGTTGGAGACTTTACAATTAAAATCCCCTAGTAGGATGATATGGGGAAAAGCATCATTTACCAAAAGTGTTTTAATATAAGAAAAAACCCTGTGTAAAATTTAATTATAACAAGCACCTGGTGGAATATAGACATTTATTAAAATAATAGGCTTGCTTTCAGAATTTGCAGAATTAAGTAACGTAACTACTTGGAAAAGGTTACTAGAGTCTAAAAAATGGGAAAAATTCCATTGTATTTTGGTAGACAAGAGGCATGCTATTCCCCCTTTAGCATGGCCTCTCCTTGAGGGACTTGCTCTACCTTCTAAAACAAAGTAATCCTTTCCTGTTGGAAAATTCTTTAGGAAGAGGGAGGAACACCCGTATCTGATGGACCCGGTATCTCATAGGACATCTTATCCTCCCGAATTTCCTCAGGGGAATTATTAACTGTAATGTTGAGGTGGTTTTCGAAGTTAATTTTCCTCCGCCTCTTTTTGGCAAATCTACGTAACTGTTTCCTCCTTTTCCCACCCTTCTTTTTTAAATGCGTTATCTTTCCCTCATCGGATAACACCGATGCCTCCTCCTTTCCAACTTTAACAGGAGGGTTAAAGATGGGAAATAAATCTTGACAAGTTCCTTTTCCCGGTACACCTATAGATTCAATTTCCAAATCACCCTTCACCACACAGTTATTCCTGAGAACTTCCGCCTGATTTGTTGGAGAAATCTTCCGAACTGTTAGTACCTTCTTTTTATCTAAAGACGGAGAATTCTCCACTAAATCGGTTTGGCCTGAAATAATAATCACATTCTCTTCCGATAAAACCTTTGGTGCATCAGAGCAGGATTGAGCAGTCGCAGAAAGTTGGCTAGAATCCTTCCCTCCCTTTCTATCTAGCAGAGCCTTTAATATCTGGGTCACAGTTTCCAAGACACAATCGGAGCCGCCACCAAATCTTTCCAGCAGGGAAAGAATAGAAGAAAGCAAATGTTCAAGACATATCGATGATTCTGAAACTGGGTTATCATGTCTAGCAGGCCCATTTGGGTCAGTATTGGAGATATTAAATTGGGGACTAGAAGAAATGTTTAACTGGGGCAGAGAGAGGAGCGAATTATTAGAAGGAGTACTGCTATATAATAGAAGCCCAGTTGGAGCAGGAACTGTCGGGGTTTTTCTTGGATCTAATGTCATATCAGTTTCATCCTCTATATACCTTTTACAGAGATCCATATCTATATCAAGACAAAGGGGATCGATATTTTGCGCTGCCCCTTGTAGAGAGGTACCAAGAGCAATCTCTAGAGGAGTTGAGGATTCACCGGTGTTAAACATTTTACTATGTGCTATGACATCCACAGTTTTAAAACTTGGTGCAGATAATCTATGGGAGGGGGAAAGACCAAGTTTGTTTGTGGAGTCAACAATTAGCCGGGATGAAGTAGGACTTTTTGATGTAACGGGAGGACTCCCCAACTCCTCTTGAGGGCGCCAATACTCTGCACCCTCGTAGGTACAAAAATAGAGAAAGAAGGAATGGTATCCCTATTCTCTACGTATTGGACCACATCATCTCCGACCTGTGAACTATTGTATGGCGTGGGTATCCCAGTGAGGATTTTATCCTTACCCCTTTCCCATAAGCTAAAAAGCTGAGATTTTCCCTTTAATAGAGAAGCTTGGCCATCCTTATTACGTAGAGGGTTAGATTTAGTTTTTGAGCAAGACCTACCTACCAAAAGTCTCCCAGACCTCAATTTCTTGGCAGTCATAGCTTAATACAAATATCCAAAAAACAGACAGTTTAGCCACAATAATACTAACACTAGAAATGCAATAAATTATACTAAGAATAGTATAGGGGTCCGCACAGCAACAGCCTTTTCAGCCTCTGAGGGCCCGCCCTTTGCCCGGGCTTCGCGCCGTGCTCCGTCCCGCGCGCGTCCCACGTGCGCGTTTGGGTGCTGTCCTGTATATAGAGGAGGGTGGGGCGGGAAGAGTCGCAGGTGCGCTGTTGGTTCGAGCGCTCTGCCTGCTGGGACTCGCAGTCCCGCACCCACTAACCAGTCAGGAACAGGTCTCTCCGGTAAGTTTGGGCGATAGCAAACCAGCCCACGTCCTCCAAGGATTCTCCGCTTTCAAATCGGCAATTAGGCAAAGTGTCTTTCCACAAGACGGCTGCGAGTGGCTCCCGTGGAGCGGGGGCCATGAGCCGTTAACAGCTACTGAGGAGGGTGGGGCGGGAAGAGTCGCAGGTGCGCTGTTGGTTCGAGCGCTCTGCCTGCTGGGACTCGCAGTCCCGCACCCACTAACCAGTCAGTAACAGGTCTCTCCGGTAAGTTTGGGCGATAGCAAACCAGCCCACGTCCTCCAAGGATTCTCCGCTTTCAAATCAGCAATTAGGCAAAGTGTCTTTCCACAAGACGGCTGCGAGTGGCTCCCGCAGAGCGGGGGCCACGAGCCGTTATCACCTACAGAGGAGGGTGGGGCGGGCAGAGTCGCAGGTGCGCTGTTGGTTCGTGCGCTCTGCCTGCTGGGACTCGCAGTCCCGCACCCACTAACCAGTCAGGAACAGGTCTCTCCGGTAAGTTTGGGTGATAGCAAACCAGCCCACGTCCTCCAAGGATTCTCCGCTTTCAAATTGGCAATTAGGCAAAGTGTCTTTCTACAAGACGGCTGCGAGTGGCGCCCACGGAGCGGGGGCCACGAGCCGTTATCAGCTACAGAGGAGGGTGGGGCGGGAAGAGTCGCAGGTGCGCTGTTGGTTCGAGCGCTCTGCCTGTTGGGACCCGCAGTCCCGCACCCACTAACCAGTCAGGAACAGGTCTCTCCGGTAAGTTTGGGCGATAGCAAACCAGCCCACGTCCTCCAAGGATTCTCCGCTTTCAAATCGGCAATTAGGCAAAGTGTCTTTCCACAAGACGGCTGCGAGTGGCTCCCGCGGAGCGGGGGCCACGAGCCGTTATCAGCTACAGAGGAGAGTGGGGCGGGAAGAGTCGCAGGTGCGCTGTTGGTTCGAGCGCTCTGCCTGCTGGGACTCGCAGTCCCGCACCCACTAACCAGTCAGGAACAGGTCTCTTCGGTAAGTTTGGGCGATAGCAAACCAGCCCACGTCCTCCAAGGATTCTCCGCTTTCAAATCGGCAATTAGGCAAAGTGTCTTTCCACAAGACGGCTGCGAGTGGCTCCCGTGGAGCGGGGGCCATGAGCCGTTAACAGCTACTGAGGAGGGTGGGGCGGGAAGAGTCGCAGGTGCGCTGTTGGTTCGAGCGCTCTGCCTGCTGGGACTCGCAGTCCCGCACCCACTAACCAGTCAGGAACAGGTCTCTCCGGTAAGTTTGGGTGATAGCAAACCAGCCCACGTCCTCCAAGGATTCTCCGCTTTCAAATTGGCAATTAGGCAAAGTGTCTTTCCACAAGACGGCTGCGAGTGGCGCCCACGGAGCGGGGGCCACGAGCCGTTATCAGCTACAGAGGAGGGTGGGGCGGGAAGAGTCGCAGGTGCGCTGTTGGTTCGAGCGCTCTGCCTGTTGGGACCCGCAGTCCCGCACCCACTAACCAGTCAGGAACAGGTCTCTCCGGTAAGTTTGGGCGATAGCAAACCAGCCCACGTCCTCCAAGGATTCTCCGCTTTCAAATCGGCAATTAGGCAAAGTGTCTTTCCACAAGACGGCTGCGAGTGGCTCCCGCGGAGCGGGGGCCACGAGCCGTTATCAGCTACAGAGGAGAGTGGGGCGGGAAGAGTCGCAGGTGCGCTGTTGGTTCGAGCGCTCTGCCTGCTGGGACTCGCAGTCCCGCACCCACTAACCAGTCAGGAACAGGTCTCTTCGGTAAGTTTGGGCGATAGCAAACCAGCCCACGTCCTCCAAGGATTCTCCGCTTTCAAATCGGCAATGAGGCAAAGTGTCTTTCCACAAGACGGCTGCGTGTGGCTCCCGCGGAGCGGGGGCCACGAGCCGTTATCAGCTACAGAGGAGGGTGGGGTGGGAAGAGTCGCATGTGCGCTGTTGGTTTGAGCGCTTTGCCTGCTGGGACTCGCAGTCCCGCACCCACTAACCAGTCAGGAACAGGTCTCTCCCGTAAGTTTGGGCGATAGCAAACCAGCCCACGCCCTCCAAGGATTCTCCGCTTTCAAATCGGCAATTAGGCAAAGTGTCTTTCCACAAGACGGCTGCGAGTGGCACCCAATCTAAGTGGATTCCCATTAAACTGAGAATATAGTTAAGAATGTAGTTTATTTTGATCTTATAAAGATCGTCACATCAAAATGACAATATTATAAATTCTGGGACAGTGGAACACGTTTATTTCTTAAAGAAGCAGAGTTGAACAAGTTTCATACCTCTGATAATGCTCTTTCTGGTGGGTAGGCTAACCGCAGACTCTCCCCAGGCACCAGACGATATCCAGAAAACCTTCTCCAGCAATGTTCCGGAGTGATGCCAGGTAGTGCCTTGCAGTTCCACATTATTCTGTACCACCCAGAAGTGATTGAGCTGAGATGCATAAGCGCCACCTCTGCGCCCTGACTTCAGTTTTGTGCCCGTCTCTTTCCAAGCCCTCAGCCGCAGAGCGGAAGCAATTAGTAGTACCAGTGTGCAGATGATTAACTTGGGACTTTTTTTTAGATGTTGAAAAGTAGCCTCTCCAAAGATTAGGAGGTGGGAAGGCAGTAGTGAGTGACCAGAAGGAATGGTTTCTTGTCTACAATCCTAGTTCTCCTTCAGGGGAATCCGCTGAAATCATAAGCACTGAATAGTCCTGCTCACTTGCAGGAAACTCCGAGCACTTTCGCCAAAGTCCCATTTATGTTAAAAGCAAGGAAAATACTTTAAGTCTTGAAAACTCACTAGAAAAGAAAAGAGACTCATTCAAAACATCCTTCCCAAACCCTTTTTCTTTTCTTTTAAATTGAACAAAAGGGAAGGGCAGGACACATTAGCGCTGTAAGATGCAGCTATGTTAGGATGACAAAGGGCACTGCAACTTTAGGGGCACCTAGGCCTCTAGTTCCCCATTATGCCCTATAGGTGCCAGTTAACTCATGTTTTTTTGATGCGGCAAGTGCAAAATGAAGTATAGATTGAATTTTATCTCTTCCATTGGGGAGGCAGGAGGGGTGCCCTTTTAATTCAAAGTTGATACAGAAGAAGGAAGACTAGGATTACTGGTAAGAAACCATTCCTTCTTCAGGGGGTGTCCATTGACAATCACAGGCATTGAATAGAAAAGCTACCTCATCCCATTAGCCACAATGAAAGAGATAAAAGGAATATACCTAAGCAAAGACATTATCTTAAAGAGCCTTGCCCTAATTGGGCATCTGCTCTAGAATCTGAATCAAGACAACAGCTTCTTGTAAAGGTGTGGGCAGGTCTCAAGGTTGCTGCCTTGCTGATCTCAGAGAATGCAACGTTTTTAAGTAATAATGCAGTAGCCACTTCACCTCTGGTTGAATGGCCTTTTGGTCTGTCACAAAGCTCTGTTAGCTTTCTGACAGCACAGAAGGATGCAAGAGACTATCCTAGATAGAGATGGGTTCAATGCGGCAAATCCTGTCCATATCGGACCATAGCTGATAAACACCAGTTTAACTCGTTGGTTTCGTCTAGATAAAGATTTATCACACTTCTCACTGCAAATGTGTAGAGGGGCCTCTTTGCCAGAGACTAAGTATTCTGAAATTTGTAAAGTAATGAACCGATTAATATGAAAATTTGAGAACCTGTTTGGGAGAAATTTGAGGGGAGCTTTTATTAGCAGCCTATCACTATGAAAACCTATCTGAGGTCCATGCTAGAGCTAGAGCTTGTGGCTTGTGAATTGTTAACCCTGCATGCAGAAGTTATATCCACCAGGAAAGAAATGTTACAGGAAAGATGTTTTAAGGAAACCTCATGCATAGGGGTTAACAGGAGGAGTCATGAGACAATATTCAATTCTTATGGAGGAGGGCTTCAGATAGGAACACAACTTTCTTGATGCTTCTCAAAAATACCTAACTACAGGAATTTTAAGAATGGAAATGTGTGACGGACATTTTCTGTAGGCAATAATTGCAGTAAAGTGGATTTTAGCAGAGGAAAACTGCAGCTTAACCTTGGCCAAATGAAGTTGATGTGGAAGCACTCTCTCAATTTAAAGGAGTGGGTAACTCTTGCAGATGCCCTTTTGGCTTTCTTCAATACATTTATGATCTCCTGAGGAAGATATAAGTGATTTATTATGAAATCAGGAGCCAGGCAGCTGCCTATGGACTAATTCTGATAGATGGAGAACATCTGTGAACCACCACTGACAGGGCCACTTTGGAGCACTAAGCATCACTCTGGCCTTCTAATAAGTCAGCTTGATGCTTGCTGCTGGTGAACAGGAGGACAGGCAGAGAGAAATGTCTCACCAGCTGACCATGGGGCATTCCTCAATGTGCCTTGTTGGCAAAACCTCGGGCCGAAGTTTGGGCACTTCTTGTTTTTTCCATTTCCAAAGAGGTCCATTTGAAGGAAACGCCAATCGGAAAATTTGTATTTCAAGAGAGCGCTTTTTTAAGACCCCTTATCGATTCTTGAGAATGGTTCTGCTTAGAGAGTCTATTTGAAGATTCTAAATACCTGTCAAATTAACAGTCGTTAACCTGAGATTTATGGATATTAGGTCTTTCCGGAATGTCTGAGTCTTCAGGGACAAGGTTATGGATCTAGTCGCTTCCTGCTTGTTCAGATAACACTTGGTGACTGTATTGTTCATCTGGACAACTCTGGTGTTTGTCTTGGAAGATAGAAGAAAAACCTTAATTGTTCAATTCAATTCAAAATATCTTTATTCGATTGTTTGGTGCAATCATAAAAGTACAGATAGAATTTCATAAATACATTATTACATAAAATACAGAATTTCATTATTTTCATTTAAAACCAGTTAATTAAGAAGATAAAAACAGTTTCATATATGAAGTGCAAATTAAGTGTCCCTACGTTTCCTGATAGTTAGGACATTTTTTAGGAACAGTATTGTTCTTGATACAGATACATGATTATCTAGAGCTTGAATGCTAATCATCGCCGCACGACAATGACGAAGTCCTAGCTCTCTTAATAAAGGTAATAAAACGATTTTCCTCATTTCATCATAAAATTTACAAAAAAGAAATACATGTATCGTACTCTGGGGGGAGGTGTTGTCACAGGGACAGAGAGGTAGCTCGTGTGTCCAGTTGTTGATCGTGGGAAAGCTAACCAGTCTGTGGAAGATGTTGAATCTGAAACGTGTGAGCAGAAATCGCTCATAGGTACTTGTTACATAAATTAAATAGGGCTGAATCTTAAAAGTTGCTAAAACCAGTTGATGCTGCTGTATAGAGGATTTTAGGACCTCCACAGCAGTCCTTTTGGAATCCAGAAAAGCTAAACACTCTTTCTTCAAGTCTTTTCGGGAAATTGCTGAGATATCCGAGGGATACTGTAAGTATTCTGCTCTCCCGATATCTTTAAGAAAGTTGTAAACATACTTCACCCATGGGATTTTTATAGCACCAATCAATTTCAAAATGTCTGTCAAGACATCTCTATTTAAGTGTGTCGCTTCTTGAGTCCAGACTCTATGCCATAGTAGAACTGGCTCTATTTTAATAAGATCAGTAATATAAGATAGGCCAAGTTCTGAGTGACAATTGAAATTGGAAGAGCTTTTAGGAAGTGCCAGTATGTATTTTAAAAAGGAATTTTCAGGCACCTGGATGGGTGCGGGGTTAGCAAGACCCCAGACCCCACTGCCATAGATGGTGCCGGTTACACACTTAGCTCTGTAGATTTTAATCAATTCCACAGGGGGTCTTGTTCCTAACTTGCTCGAAAAAATTTTGGGGACAGCAGTAGATCTTGAATGCTCAAGCTTTTTAACAGAAATAGCTTGAGACCACGTCTCGTTTTGAGCAAAATGTATCCCCAGATAGGAAAAATGTTTAGCAAATTCCAATTTTTGCCCTGCTATAAAAATTGGTCTCTTGGATTTGTTTTGCTTACCACAATACATAGTAAAAGTTTTTGATGTGTTAACTTTCAGGCCCAACTCATTCATAAAGCAGCAGAAGTTGTCAACCACACGCTGTAGGCCCACCTGAGTATGTGACATAAGTACAGCATCGTCAGCGTACAGAAGTGCTGGTATTGGGCGACCACCTACGAAGGGGGGATCCGAACTCTCTTTGCACAAGACACCTTCCAACCCATTAATGTATAGGTTAAAAAGGAAGGGGGCCAGGACACAACCCTGCCTGACCCCGCTCCTGATGGGTATTGTGTCAGTGCGTTCTCCGTTTAGACCAAAGCGTACGCGGGCCGTCGCATTACTATAAAAACGTTTAAGATAATAAATAATATTGGATTCAACCCCAAGATGTTCCAGTATAGACCACAGTTTGGAATGTACCACGCAATCAAAAGCGGACGAGAGATCCACGAAGGTCAAAAACAAGTTTCCCTGTTTTGCCCTCGTGTATTTCCCGATCAACAAGAGCAAGTTCAGACCCTGCTCTACTGTCCCCAGACCTGAGCGAAAGCCATACTGGAGATCGGATAGGACAGAGTTTTCCTCGGCCCATTCCAGAAGTCGGTCTAGAATAATCCTGCCCGCTATTTTAGTAAAGGAATCCAGCAGGGAAATAGGCCTATAACAGGCAGGGTCCTGTCTATTTCCCTTTTTGAAAATCGGGACAATTACGGGTTCCACCCATGTGGGCAAGAATTCGGCAACGCAACTAGCATTAAGCACCTGAACCAGAAGGGGCGCCCAGAGGGATGAGATACTCTTAAAAAGGTCTATGGGGACCCCGTCTGGCCCAGGCGCTTTTGCGCCCTTGCTTTTACTCAGCGCCTTTTCCACCTCCTCCAATGTAAAGTACAAGTTACTATTAAAAGGATAGTTGTCAAGGGAGATCAGTGACTCCATTTGACCTTCTTTATATTCTTCTCCTTTGTAAACTCTTTCGAAGTGTCTGACCCAGTCTGAATTGCAAATAGCAATATCTATTTTTGGACCAGTCTCTTCGGTGAGGAAAGGAGTTCTCACAATTTTCCAGAAATTCACACTGTCGTTAGTTATTGAGGCTGTATGAAGAGCTTCCCAAGCTTCGGCTTTCAGAGTGTCTTTCCTAGCTTTCATTGCCTCTGCATAATCTTTCCTAAGTCTGCGGATTTCCTCCGCTGATCTTGGGTTATTATGCAGAGCCTTTTTCAGCGTAGCATAAGCCTTAGTGCATCTAGTATCAAACCATCCTCCCTCCTTCTTCCTATTCTTAAGTTGTCTAGTTAGGGAGTTTTTAATTTCATTTGATATTACTAGTGAGGTAATATGAATTTTTATGCTCAATTGTGTCCCCTACTACGTACCCCAACGGCTCCATGTATGTGCCTAAAGCGCATGTAAGTTCCCTCCATAACCCGCTATGAAGACGCAAATACATTTGCGTCCAACGTTAACATGTCCTCTTTCTAATCCGCCATGAATGGATCGATAATTCAGTTCCTAAGTGTGCCGTGCCACCGTCTTTACATGGTGCACTTTCATGTTTTCATGGCTCTGGCGAAGGCCCTGATTTCTGCCATCGAGCCTTTTTCCTGACTTCTGCCTCTGAAAACTGCAGCGAGGACCTGCATCTGCATCCCTGAACTTTGACTTACTCTCTACGCGGCAAGTGGTGCCCGGCTCTGCTTGACTGCCTGCCAAAACTGTATTCAGCCTTCAAGTTATCTGCTCCGCTCCTCGAAAATACATTCCTGTCTAGTAGTTTAGGTAAACATCCCCCCAGCTGCAGAGTAAAGGGCCCGGCTTTTCTATCTCCATGTACGTAATTCATAGCTCCTGTTGCCATGGTAGGCCCATAGCCCTCGCATTACACGTAGACACACATGCACGCATTAGCAGTCAGTATAGAATAGCCTCTGCCCGAGAGACCTTTTCTTTAGATAATACCGTTCTCCAAACACAAAATACCAGATATGATTTAGGAACAAGTTGATCTGACCCACCAGACTTCTGTCTCTAATCCTAGCGTTAAATGTCAAGTCCCCTTCACCCTCCAGTTCCACGTCAGTCACACGTCATGCTGCTGCGCGCGCATCTCTGCCATATACTTCTGCTGACACTGCAGGATTCTTCTAGGGATCCACCCACTTCTATGACTGAAATGCTGAAATATTTCTTCTTCTATGTGACGTTTCTGGCACCCACCTCCGTGTACACCCTTGTGCACGCCTTCTGATTACATATTGTTACGCACATGTTTCTTATCTTGTTTCTTTCAGCCGTTACGCCTTCTGAACCCATCACCACTGTAATGATATTATATATACTGCATACTGTTAACAAATCATTGTACATGTCCATGATTCCCTTCCTGAACCCTCGTGGTGATGGATCATGCTACCTGGTTCGAACCAATTCCATTTTACGGAATAAAACCCCTTAAAACCCAGACGCCACTGACTCTGTGTCTCTTATTTTGATTGAGCTATTTTATTGAACTTTACCACATAGAAATTAGATATCAGGTAATTTAATTTACCACAGAAATTGGCACCCCAGATTGGACACTCCCCCACCTTACGCGCCGGCGGTGCGTTGCAGCCCTAGTCCCCTGCCACAGCCGGACGGACACTCATGCGCATCCACAGGATTTCCTGTATCTCCCTCAGGCCAACGGAGGTGACTGAGACTGCGATTGATACCCAGACGAGGCGGTGAGGAGTGCGGAGGATCCCGACCCGAGTCCAGCCGAGAGTGCAAGGTCCGAGGTGTCTTGAGGCCCACCAGTTCCGAAGTTCCGAAGTACCTACGTCACGAGTCGAGTCGAGTCCAGTGTCGAGTTTTCCGAGGCCTTCTGTTCCGTGCTTCCCGGTGAGTACCTTTGCTGAGGACGCATCTAGACGGGTGCATTAGTTTGCCCCGGTCGAGACGGGTTTGGGTACATAGACCCGGTCTGCACTGTTTAGCAGTGTATCTGTGCTGTTTAGCAGTACATCCAGTAAATGTTACTAGTTAATATGTGGTTTTAATGTCGTGGTATGAGTGATTGTTTGATCTACATTACTGTGTATATTGTATTTATGGTGTTCGAGTTCGAATAAGTATCAAGTATCAAGGTTCAAAAATGCCGCTGTTCAGTAAGTTACGACGGTTAGGAACTAAGAAGGGGATTCTAGAAGAAGCAGTACCTGTTCCACCTAGGGACACTCCAGGGCACTTTATGTACCACAAGCATGGCTTAGATGCCATACTGTACTTAGACTTGTGGGTCGATTATACCAAACACTTAGAGGAGAAATATAAATGGCCTGTTTCAGGAACATGGGATGCCGAGTGCATCATGAGAGTAGAGGAAGCATTATTGAAAAAGAAAGCCCGACAGTCACAGAAAGACGCCATAGAATTATGGCGTAAAGAATCACAGACGCACAGAAAAAGAATTCAGAAAAGCAGAGAAACATAGAGAAGATTCAGAAAAGACTCGAGAAAACGAATTAGTCAAGGAAGGTATACGAGTTCGAACAGAACAAGTAGACCGACAATTAAGTACGCTTAATAATGGTATGTATCCAGTTCGGGCCAAGGGCCTGCCCAAGGCGACCCCAGAAGTACCAAAGAATCTGCCCCTTCCATTGGTTCCGACTAAATCACGTCACAAGACCGCAGCAGAGATTTTTCTTTCTTCCTATTTGGATGATGCAGCCCCAGCTTATACTCATGCACCTGCCCATGTACCCGTCCCACATGTACCTGCACCCCATAATCAGCAGCCCCCGGGTCCGCAACAGCAGGTCCTCGCTGCAGCTTTGGTCCCGAATCTTGCACCCCCTATAAATACCCTTAATCCTTTTGGGATTGGCATAGTTCAGGTCCCAACGCAGCCAGGTTATGGTCAAGCCTCCGGCTCAGGAGGCGCATCTGGAGGTTTTCGAACCCCGCCGCAGTTACATCGAGTGACAATGAGAGATTTCGCAATGGCGCGGACACCTAAAGGTGCCGCAGCAGAACAGCTCAGACAACAGCTTACAGATTGTAGATACGACACTGTGCCTGGTACGTCAGGACCCATGTTGTTAGCGTCCTTACGCTTAAGACGAGTTACAGATTATCTGATAATGTTACCAGAAATGCCAGAACATCTAGACAAAATGTATCACTTTATTAGAACAGGAGAAGGACCCGAGAGTGTTGGTGACGCCATGTCACGTCAGAAAATTGAGAACAAAGGTTTAATTATGCGATTTTTGGTAAATTGTCTGATAAGAGAACAAGATCAGGCAGGATTTCCACAAAGTGAGATGGATAAATTGAACAGATGGAGTCAGAACATGGCTGAGGGTAAACATGATAGAGAGAAAAGTATACATGCTATGGTTAGAAAGGTCCGTAAAGAAATCATAGATATACATGCTCGTCGAGAAACTGAGGAGCCACTCGAATCAGACGATCTAGCCTCCTCCCAGGAGGAGGATGAATCAGAGAAAACAGTAGAAACATCGCAGCAAATAAGTCAAGACACGATAGCCTATGTAGGTAAGGGTAGATCCTTTGATAAAACGTTACGCCCAGAAAGCAAGCGACTTTTTCACTCTGCTATGTCAAATCCGAAAACGCCTCAACATCTATTTCAGGCTGCCGATAAGGTACTTCAACATCGGATGGGGTACCATGTACTCAATTCTATGGATGAACAAGAATTAGCCAGGTCAGCAGTGCAATGGGCTGACAATTCTAGTAAGTATAATGATGACACAGTAGCACAAACCTTTTTGAATCTGTCCCCAGACGAACAGCGACTGGCTGGTATGTACATGATACAACACCTTCTTTTATTGTATAAATGCCAACGTTCTGACCCAGGTCCCTTATCTGATGTACTAATAGAACTACTCATGAATAAATGGAGAGGTCTAGGTACCGATCTAATTAAAGTAATTCTAGAACAGCGACACAGATATTGTGCTTTCTTGAACCCACAGTTTGTTTCAACCCCACCCCCAGAAAGGAAAATGTTTTACTTCGACCGACAGAATCCCTTACGAGAAGTACATCCAGTCCAGAATGCCGATGACACCCTTAGACGTGTTTTCGTGTACACACCGTTATCTAAAATGGAATTATTAGAAATGAAGAAGATAGTACCTAGTCATGATAAAGATCCAGCAGGTTTTCACCGTGAAATAAAAGACATGTTACTTATGGGAGACTATACCTATCCCGACATTATGAAAATATTGAAAGTATTACTGCCTGCCGGTATTTACGAGAAACTCAAAGATAAAGACTGGGAGGTGGGAGAGCAAAAGATTGATTGGGCTGCATTAGAGAATGAAGAAACGGCTCGAACCCCAGGTCTAGGGCTTGGGGACAAAACTAAAGCATTACCAGGATTGTTAGTACAGGTTCTGCCAAGATTATTGTCAACTAAAAAGGAAGACTGGGGTGCAATCTCAGCCTGCAAACAGAAACCCGATGAAGACACTAGTGATTTTTATTCTAGGTTTGAGAAATGTTTTAATATTAATAGTGGCCTGAAACCAAGTAGTGAGTCATACCCACATCTTTTTGTAATGAAACTAGTTGAGAATTCCTTGCCTCAAGTTAAGAATCGTGTATTAAAAGTCGAGAGCACATGGCAAGCAAACACGCCTTCCCAGATGTTACAAATGTTACAGTACCACCAGAACAGAGTCAGGGAAGAACATGATCATGAACAAAGACGTATGAAAGACACAAAAATGAAAATGTTAGTTGCTCAGTCAGTTCCAGCTGACAGTCAGAAAAACGGCATGACACAGTCCAATAAGTCAGCAGTTCCCGTTAAAGGGACATGCAACTACTGCAAACAGCCAGGCCATTATATAAATGAATGCACTGTTTTAAAATACAATATAGCAACAGGCAAAACTAAGGAGAGACCGCGTCCTCCTAGACAGGATCAGGTCCACCAACACGTACCCCAGAATGTACAGCCTATGCATGCTCCACAACAGACAGTACAGACCATAGCGGTACCCCAGCCACAGCCAATTGCCTCAACACAACACGCAACTCAGCAGATGTACCAGTATGCCCAAACTGACTATCCCGAGTATCAGCGATACACATGAAACAGCCTAGAGAGGGAAGTTGGCTTGCCTCTCATTGAGATTCCTGTAGATCAAGAGGGTCCTTATGTACATAGTCAGGTATTAGGGAAAGATAGAAAGTTTTTGATTGATACAGGGGCAAGCAGAACAACGATAAGTCACGACGAGGTTCCAGGGGCACCCCTCTCAGGCTCACAGAATGTTTCCCTTGGTTTTTCAGGATAACCTATTATTAATGAAGTATCAAAACCAGTTCCTCTAGCAATTGGTCCGTTATCACAAACTACAGACTTATTGCTTACGAAATCATGTCCAGAAAACTTGTTAGGTATCAAGACACTGAAGGCTCTAGGAGCAGTCATATGTTGTTCTCCGGAAGGAGTTAGATTATTTTTACGTGACTTTAAAGGTCACTATGTGTTGAGAGATATTGATCCCAGGTTACAGAATGTTCCTGCACAGTTATGGGCACAAAGCCCAACTGATGTAGGTTGTATGCACATTACACCATATCGAGTTACACTCAAGCCAGGAGTTGTCTTACCCCGAATTCGACAATACAAGTTACCACCAGATGCTGTAGTGGCTTTACTGAAAATCATTGACGAACTCATTGCCCAAGGAGTGGTTGTAGAGACCGACTCCAATATCTGTAATTCCCCTATCATTCCGATTCTTAAACGCACTGATCCAAGTGCACCACCAGTTTATCGATTAGTGATCGATTTGCGCGAATTGAATAAATGCATTGTGCCACAGTATCCTGTGGTCCCAGACATATCGTCTTTATTGACTGCAATTGATTCTGAAGCCACGTTCTTTACTGTAATTGATCTGAAGAACGCCTTCTTTAGTGTCCCCATTAATCCGGATAGCCAATACCTTTTCGGATTCTGTTTAAATGGTCGAAGCTTTAAATTCGCACGCGCACCTCAAGGATTCACAGAAAGCCCCAGCATCTATAGCCAAGCATTGAAAAGACAGCTCGACAGTATCCACATGCCTGACAATACTGCCCTACTCCAGTACGTCGATGATCTGTTGATCACCGCTCGAAGTGAACACGAATGTGAACATGCCTCACTGACAGTCTTACAATTTCTGGCTGACAAGGGACACAAGGTGTCCCCTTCGAAGTTGCAATTCTGTGTTCAGCAAGTGGTTTACCTTGGGCACTTGCTGTCCAAATGGGGGAGACAGCTAACACCCGACCGTATCCAGTTAATTGTAAATATGACACAGCCCAGAACACAGAAGGAGGTGCGGGCCTTTATAGGCCTCACTTCTTATTGTAGACAATGGATCCCTCAGTATGCATTTCTAGCCAAGCCACTTATACAGTTGACAACACAGGAGGCAGCGTCATCGACTGTCCTCCCTTGGACTCAGGAACATACACAGGCTTTTGACGAATTAAAGAAAGCTTTATGTCAAGCACCAGTCTTAGCGACACCAAGTTACAGCAAACCTTTTACACTATTTGTCACAGAACGTGAAGGTACTGCATTGTCAGTCCTCACTCAAGACCAAGCAGGGTCACACAAACCGTGTGCCTATTTCTCCAGCACATTAGATCCAGTAGCCCAGGCTTTGCCTGCGTGCTTGAAATCAGTAGCAGCAACAGCTCTAGCAATCAGACAAAGTGATTCTATAGTGTTAGGACACCAATTGACAGTACAAGTTCCACATTCCGTGGAAGTTCTTTTAAACCGTACACAGACTCAGCACTTGACTATAGCACGACTAACAGGTTATGAATTGACATTATTTCAGCCACACATAGAAATCAGACGCTGTAACACATTGAATCCAGCTACACTTTTGCCATTAAATATGACAGACCCTTTGGCACATGACTGTGTCGAAGTCATTACCATCATGACGAAACCCAGACAAGACTTGACAGACACCGCATTACCAGATCCAGACCTGACACTTTATGTGGATGGTTCATGTATGAGAACAAGCACAGGAGAGTTAGTGGCTGCATATGCAGTAACAACAGAAACTGATGTCATAGAAACACATCGTATTGACACCCTGTCAGCCCAAGCGGCAGAGCTCATTGCTCTGACCCAAGCTTGTATTCTAGCCAAGAACAAGAAAGTTAACATATACACAGATTCCTGTTATGCATTCGGAGTTGTACACGACTTCGGAGTCCTCTGGCAAGAACGAGGTTTTTTAACTTCACACGGTGCCAAGATCCAGCACGGTCCCCTCATTCAAGCTCTGTTAGAAGCAATACATTTGCCTACAGCAATAGCCATCATGAAGTGTAAAGCACATATTAAAGTCACTGACAACATTTCCCAGGGCAACGACCTGGCAGACCGAACCGCCAAGCTCACAGCACAGACTCACACACCTGACTTGACAAAGACAATAATCCCGACACCTACTCATTGCATGACAGTTAAGGATCCCGCCCTAGATGTAATTGACATACAGACACATGCTACACCAGACGAAATCAGGAAATGGACTGAACTGGGAGGGATCCAGACAGAACAGGGATGGATGACGAAGGGAAAGGCCACATGGTTTCTCCCCGACTCTATGGTTCAGGTTATTATTACCACAGCACATAGTCCTGCACATTTAGGAGAGAAAGCCATGTTAGACAGTATTCAAAACCTTTGGTTCAATAAACATTTACGAGCAGCAGCAAAGCAGAAAGTGCGTACTTGCATGATCTGTTGTCAGTTCAACCCAGGTAAAAGCATTCCCGTAGAGCAAGGTGGATTTCATCCTCCCGATCACCCTTTTGAAGTCCTCCAGATGGATTATATCCAGATGGAACGTTGTCGAGGATTTAAATATGTCCTCGTAGTTGTCTGTGCACTTTCCCGTTGGACAGAAGCATATCCAGTCCCAGATTACACTGCTCCGACCACTGCCAAGCAGCTGGTACGTGAATTTTTCCCACGGTACGGTTTCCCCCCTGTCGTGTACTCAGATAACGGTCAGCCATTCTCGTCTGAGTTAATGAAACAGGTATCACTCCTGCTCGGCTATCAATGGAAGTTTCACTGTGTCCGACATCCCGAGGCAGCAGGTCTCGTGGAACGTCACAATCAGACTCTGAAAATTCGTCTCGCCAAGATTTGCAAAGAAAAGGGCGTAGACTGGATAGTTGCATTACCCGTTGCCCTCTTCTACATGAGGATGGTAGCGCATTCGAGAACAGGGCTATCCCCGTATGAGCTGGTCTTTGGCAGGCCACCGAATATGTGGGGGACTCCTCTGCCTAGAAAAATCACAGATGTTGACTGTAATATGCTGACAGATTACCTTGCCTCCTTGATGTCTGCACTACAATCATGTCGTTCACAGGTTGCTGCAGCCTTTCCCGACAACACCGATGTAAAGCCACATGGGATCATTCCGGGGAATCTTGTCCTCATTAGGAACTTTGATCGGAGGAGTCCGCTGGAGCCCCGTTGGCAGGAGCCGAAACTTGTCCTGCTAACCACGAGGACTGCAATCAAGGTCGAGGGCCGCAAAGGGTGGCTCCACTCCAGCCACGTCAAGATATTTCATGGACTGCTTCCAGTTACAGACTCTCAGCCCTCCCCCTCTAAGGACTGCCCAGATTTCAGTGACTCTAAACTTCCCCTGATAGAGAAAACTCCGTCCGAGGAGTATAAATCCAAACTGAGGTCTAGCAAGTCAGACAGTTTAATTGTTTAAGTCCTCCCCTAGGTGAATCGGTTAGACCTGATTCTGACATGTTCCCGCTAGACCCCGATGGAGAGAGAGATAGACAGAAACAGCTCAAGAAACGTGAATATTGTAAATCTCTCCACAGTCACTGCATAGTGACATTATTGATTATGTTTTTTCTGAGTCTTATGATTATTGCTGCAAGTATACTGTTAAACTTGTACTACCCTATTTTCAAGCATACACATTCTTCTTCAAATGTTACTATCGAGCACACTTTCAGTGAATTACCCCCGCATGAATTGGCATACAGACTTGCGCTGCGCAACAATACATTCATTAGTATGTTACAACATTCCCATCAGACCAGCAATGCTACCAATTGTTGGATATGTGGCCGACTCCCCCCCTATCAGAAATACAAGGGAGTTCTGCCCCTCTTTCCATACCCGTTCACACACAATGGTTCCTGTGGTGCATGGTTTAGTTTAATAAATTCCTTAGATTCTGATTCCGTAGTTTACCAAGGCAATTGGGTATGGGGAAATCTGAACACTGTTCTGCACAAAGTATGTTTCCCTGACAAGGAGGGTCTTCCCAAAAGGACAGGGACCGATCTAGAAAACGAAGTATATGGATTAGGTAATTTTACACTTAACCTCATGATTCTGAATGTCGAGACCGAAACCAAGCCAGACTTACCCTCTATGTCAGTATTACCTGTTAAAGGTGAATTATGTGTCAGAAAGAATGGTTCAGTACACCTAGGTCATAGCGAATGTACCACTGTAGTCAAATTCAGTGATAAAGGCAAGTCTACATTCAAAGCTTCCCGTCATTCCTATTTTGTTTGTGGCCATACAGCATACATACGTTTACCCCTAGATTGGGATGGTACTTGTTACATTGCATTCCTTCTGCCACCTGTTTTTCTAGCCCCACCTGACTATCATAGGAACTCCCACCTAGTACATACTAGACACAAGAGAGAACTCCCGATTGTCGATTATACTGAAACGGCATGGGAGCAATATACAGATTTCAATAAAGGTTTCTTTCCCTACTTAGGTACTGTCTCGAATAGTAAACTGATACGTAGATTGACCAGAACCCTTGAAGCAGTAGTGAATGAAACTACTTCCGCCCTAGGCAATTTAACAGAGGAACAGTCTGCTATGAGACTTGTTGTCCTTCAAAATCGTCTTGTTCTTGACGTCATCTTGGCCGATAGGGGCGGAGCTTGTAGAGTCATCGGATCGAGTTGCTGTATTTTCATTCCACAAAACGCACCTTCAGTATATAAAGCCATTACCCGTCTTCACAAAATTGCTAGTCAGATACACCAGAATCCAGGCACCTGGACTTGGTCCGGTTGGTTCTGGAGCGTGTTATCCACTTGGGGATGGAAAGTCCTATCCTTCCTAGGGATAGCCCTTCTCATAGTATTCAGTTGTTGCCTATGTCTACAATGTGGGCCGACGATATGCGGTTTGTGCGCCACATCATGTATTCCCCATTCAAGTTCAAGTTCAAATTCCCGTCAGAAAAAGGAAGAGCAAATGATGTTATATGAACACATAGATGGATTAATGAAGATTGATATATCATGAAGGGTCCGTAGGGGACAAGGAGGGAATGAGGTAATATGAATTTTTATGCTCAATTGTGTCCCCTACTACGTACCCCAACGGCTCCATGTATGTGCCTAAAGCGCATGTAAGTTCCCTCCATAACCCGCTATGAAGACGCAAATACATTTGCGTCCAACGTTAACATGTCCTCTTTCTAATCCGCCATGAATGGATCGATAATTCAGTTCCTAAGTGTGCCGTGCCACCGTCTTTACATGGTGCACTTTCATGTTTTCATGGCTCTGGCGAAGGCCCTGATTTCTGCCATCGAGCCTTTTTCCTGACTTCTGCCTCTGAAAACTGCAGCGAGGACCTGCATCTGCATCCCTGAACTTTGACTTACTCTCTACGCGGCAAGTGGTGCCCGGCTCTGCTTGACTGCCTGCCAAAACTGTATTCAGCCTTCAAGTTATCTGCTCCGCTCCTCGAAAATACATTCCTGTCTAGTAGTTTAGGTAAACATCCCCCCAGCTGCAGAGTAAAGGGCCCGGCTTTTCTATCTCCATGTACGTAATTCATAGCTCCTGTTGCCATGGTAGGCCCATAGCCCTCGCATTACACGTGGACACACATGCACGCATTAGCAGTCAGTATAGAATAGCCTCTGCCCGAGAGACCTTTTCTTTAGATAATACCGTTCTCCAAACACAAAATACCAGATATGATTTAGGAACAAGTTGATCTGACCCACCAGACTTCTGTCTCTAATCCTAGCGTTAAATGTCAAGTCCCCTTCACCCTCCAGTTCCACGTCAGTCACACGTCATGCTGCTGCGCGCGCTTCTCTGCCATATATTTCTGCTGACACTGCAGGATTCTTCTAGGGATCCACCCACTTCTATGACTGAAATGCTGAAATATTTCTTCTTCTATGTGACGTTTCTGGCACCCACCTCCGTGTACACCCTTGTGCACGCCTTCTGATTACATATTGTTACGCACATGTTTCTTATCTTGTTTCTTTCAGCCGTTACGCCTTCTGAACCCATCACCACTGTAATGATATTATATATACTGCGTACTGTTAATAAATCATTGTACATGTCCATGATTCCCTTCCTGAACCCTCGTGGTGATGGATCATGCTACCTGGTTCGAACCAATTCCATTTTATGGAATAAAACCCCTTAAAACCCAGACGCCACGGACTCTGTGTCTCTTATTTTGATTGAGCTATTTTATTGAACTTTACCACATAGAAATTAGATATCAGGTAATTTAATTTATCACACTAGGAAGGATGCGAGGCAAGTATTAGGTGATAAGTCTGTCTCTAGACACTTTTTAATTTCCCGGGAGCATTTATCAACCACTGATTTAATTATCTCAGCCTCATTTATCATTGCCCATTTTAGAGAATAACCATTGGTTTTACTAATTGTCAAATCAGCATCTAAGCTGTTGCATTCTCTATTATTAGTTAATGATGGGGCAGTGGGTAGGAAAATAGACAGGCATAATGGGAAATGGTCACTCAACGTTATATCAAGAACATTAAAACTGTTAATTCTGTTCCTACTATTATTAGAAATAGTAATAAAATCTATCGTTGTGGAGCAACCTCTACCATGAAATGTTGGGACTACTATTGGAGCAGATGTGCATATTTCATTAGCAAAGCCTAAATCAAAAGTTGTTAGCAAATTATTCAATTGATCCCCTAAAGAGTTATGCTTAAAATGAAGCTGTCCCTCACCTTCATCCTGAGCTAGGCCACACATGTTATCCATAGTTGATTCACACAAGTTGCAATTAAAATCTCCCAACATGATTACCATCAATTTCTGTTTAAAGATTTTTTCTTGCTTTAGTAAAACCTTGGTCATTTTCCTCAGAATACTCGTAACATCATCAACAGGAATGTTGTTATATATATTAACCACAGCAATCGGAAAGTCACAACCCATGTCAAGAACCAGCATTTGAAAATATATATCTTTAACAGGTTCAATAATTTTCCCACACTTTAGTTTGTTGGATAAATAGATACACAGACCGCCTTTAGGTCTCCCATGGGCGACGGCTACAGCTGGGGCACAAAATGTTCTATAGCCGTTCAAGTGCACTGGGTCCAAGGTCCATGTTTCTTGAAGGCATAGCAAGTCTTGTGATTCAATAAAATCCCTCCAAACAGGGTGATCAATTTTAGATCTAATTCCAGCAATGTTCCAAGATGAAATGTTGAGAACCGGTAGATCTTTCAAGGGGGTAGACAGGGCTACTGTGGTAGACAGAACTGTTGGGGACAGGATCATATGGGTAGCGTGTAAAGGGGGGGCTAACTGATTGTCCTCCCACCCCATATACTCCTCTGTCGCCAGACCTCCGCCCCCAAGCTCCCCATCTTTGCACATATTTGACATTAATAGCGGTGTATTCTCCCCAGATATAGCTATGCTTTCCCTCATACAAGGTTCATAATAGGGATCTTCATCTATACCTTTGACAGTGGGATTAGCAGTAGGATTAACAGTAGTTGACCTCAGTCAGTCAATGTTTTCCAAACCACTAAGTGTGTCGAAATAATTGAATGTAGGCATCCCATAACTTCTAGCCCATGGCTCTTCAGAGTTCCTAATCGGGTAGCCGACAGGGGCAATGCATCTGTTTGGTCGAAGAGAAGGGTAAAAGTAGCCAAGGGAAAGAATAGTGACAAGATGTGGGTCATAAATCGACATGGCCGCTCTCTCCATCACAGTATTAACCAATTGAGGGGAACGAAATGATAAGACTACACAGTCACCTCTCAGTGTTTTAGTTGAGGTGCCTATCTATCTTGCTCGTCTAACCATTTTAAACTCTGTGAAGAGATGGCTTTTAAGTCCTACCCTAGTTGACAAAAAGTGAAGGGATTTATTTTTCAGATTTGTCCAGTTTTCATCAGTATTAGATGAAAGTGGAGGTACGTTTGCCAAGACCACAGTATACGGTGTTGCTTCTGGTGGAAGATTTAAATTAAAGAGGTTCGGCGTTACTCATTCCTCAAAATGATCTTCTGATGTTCTATGTTTATGAGATGGAATAAGGGAAGATACATTCGGGGCTACAGAAGGTGAATCAACAGGCCCCTTTTCGTGAGTAACGTTATCTCCTCTTAAAATACTGTGATCAGGTCGATCAATGATTTTTAAATTAATGTTTTTAGTTTTGGCTAACGCTTTAGATGGAACTGATGTTTTAGCCGGAACAGCCACTTTTGGTGGGACTGGCACCTTAGCTGTAGCTGAGGTGCCGGTTTTGGAGCAAGTAGCACTAAGGTGAGATTGGGGGTTTGTATTGCTTGGTGACAACTGTTTAACAAACTTACCCTCAATATTGGTTAACCTCAATTCTATATTTGTAACCTTTGAGGTAATTGGTTCCAGGAAAGTCATTAGAAGAGTTTCCATTCTTTGCCAAAAAGATTCATTAATTAGGTCCCTATTAGCGTCTAAGTGGGGGACAGTCACTGACTGACCGTTATCTTCACTTACACTAATCCCGTTTAGATTTCCCAGGTCTTTGCTCTCTTTCGCTTTGGTGTTCTTTTTAGGAGTTTTGTTAGATTTACTATGTTGCCTTACTCTAGCAGAGTGTTTTTGCTTAGATCTGGCCTTCTGTCCTCTCGTTCCTACACATGGACTATCACTAATATTTAGAATAGAAGTTGGACTCTCTATAATGCTGTGACCCTCATTTTCTAAGTTCTCCTCATTCAAGGGAATAGAATCATCATTGTTATGGGTACTAGGATATAAAGAAGGAGTTACAGATAATCGAGTAATTAAGGGCAATAAAGTATTGATATCTGTTGAGTCACTGTTAGGCCTGTCTATCATCGGTGTTACCGTAGATGTTATACTATTTCTCCTGGGCAAAGCAACAAAAGAGGGAGCTAACAATGATTCCTGGGAATTAGTAGTTAACATAGACATATTAGGGTTAGGTAAAAAGGGGTGGGGATGGAGGCCAGATGGCAAAGACAAACGTCTTTCTGTGCTTTCAATAGCTGAAGCGACCACCCCAATTGTCTGCTGCAACATTCGATCAATTGCTGTAAGTGTCGGTAAAGGGGGGTTGACAATAGCTTTGTTCTTTCCAATAATAGGGGTATTTTTCCCCATATTTTCGGGTAATTGATCTTAATTTATATACAAAAGCAATACACTAAGAAGATTATATCTAAAACCTTAAACAAAGAAAGAGCAGATTACTACTATGATTGCATCGAATAGATATTTACAAAATCAAAACAATAATAAAACATTACAATGAAGAGTAAATAGTTACTTCTGGCTTAGACACGAACTGAGGCTGGTGGGAGTATTGGGCGAAAGGGAGATGGCCCAGCCCAGCCTCGGACGGCCACAGATGGCCCGCCCTTTGCCCGGGCTTAGCCCGGCGATGCCCGTACACGGTCCCGCGACGCGGGGGCTGCAATGATTTTAAAGCGCCTCCGGTCGCCAACCAGGCAGAGTCACTTCCGGTGCTGGGGAGCTGGGGAGCCTGGGAGATGTGGTCTCCCTCCGCTCGGCGGCCACAGGATAGTGAGCTGCGGCGGCGGGAGGGGGACACAGCAGGACCACACAGGCACCGGAGGATTGGAGGTCCAGGGTCCAAAGCAAAGCAGCAGGTAGGAAAAACGAAATGCCCCCAGTCAATCTTACTGCACCACCCGCTCACCGGGGCTGCAGTGATTTTAAAGCGCCTCCGGGCGCCAACCAGGCAGAGTCACTTCCAGTGCTGGGGAGCTGGGGAGCCTGGGAGATGTGGTCTCCCTCCGCTCGGCGGCCACAGGATAGTGAGCTGCAGCGGCAGGAGGGGTACACAGCAGGACCACACAGGCACCGGAGGATTGGAGGTCCAGGGTCCAAACAAAGCAGCAGGTAGGAAAAACGAAATGCCCCCAGTCAATCTTACTGCACCCATTTATGGATATTAGGTATTTCCGGAATCTTCAGGGACAAGTTTATGGATCTAGTCGCTTCCTGCTTGTTCAGATAACACTTGGTGACTGTATTGTTCATCTGGACAACTCTGGTGTTTGTCTTGGAAGATAGAAGAAAAACCTTCATTGTTAAATGCACCACTCTCAATACAAGAGGTTTCTGTGATAGGTCTGTTCATTTGGAGACCAACTGACTTGAATCTGAATATGATGCATGTGAGGACCCCAACCTGACAGGGAGGCATCCATTACTATGGTTTGTAGTGATGAAACTGTAGGAATCTGGCTCTGTATATACAATACCAAAGTAAGGTATAGTTTGCACAGAGTCCAGAGAGTCCCCAGAAGTATAGCAGAGGCTAAATTAGGTAAGTACTAAAAGCTCTTTTTGTGGTAGTGTGAGCGAACAGTTAGGCTTAACTAGAGAGTGTGTGTAGGAGGCTGCCTTGGTATATGGTTTACACTTATTTAAGTGAAGCACCCTGCACTAATCTAGACAACCCTTGTGGTGGTCTTACACAAATTTAGAAAGCTCTCTAAGTGGTAGATGTGGAGAGCAGCCTTCAGGCTTAGGCCAGTAGGAGTGTTAAGCCGCTTGTTTTACCAGTTCTTATCACAGTGTAGTTATAAAGATAGTAATATTTTTATACACAATCGCCAACATTGGTATATCTCCTACCCGGAGGTATAAACACAATACACACAATATTTTAAAAGGAGAACAGGTAAGTAGCACAAATACGCAGTGGTCTCCAGGGGGAAACTAAATCATATACTACTAAAGTGGAATGCGAACCACGACCGAAGTCGAGACTCAACCAAGAAGACTTAAAAGAGCTGGGGACCCAAGGAACCACCCAAGGTCAGTACCCAGGAACCCCACGGAGGCCTTGTGAAGAGTGGAAACACAGCCACGTTCTCAATGCAAGTAAATGGGGAAGTCGTGGTTGCAGTTTTGCAGAAGAAAGACCCTTTTCAGAGGATCCTGAAGAAACCCCGTAGAAGATGGAAGTAGGAGAGTCACCCGTGGACACCCCAGGAACCAGAGTACCCACATCAGAGAAGCCAGGTGCATAGGTGTGAAGTGACGTTGGAAACCGCCATAGACCAAAATGGAGGACTTCAGTGAAGATGCTGCTGTCGAAGAAGGTGAAAGAGTCTGGTGGAATCCAAGGGTGGATTCTTGAAGAGGAGTACCTGCAAGCAGAGAGGACAGAGTCTATGCCACTCAGGAGTGACCAGGAGGTACGGAAGACTAATGACCACGATGACCGAAGATGCAGGAGTTGACGGTGACCTTGTCGCTGCAGCTGTGAGGACCAGATGATGCTGTGGAAGACCAGGAGCCGTTCACGAGCTGTCCCACGTCAGAAGTCAAGAACCAGGGGGTCTGTGTCGGGGCACCAACAAGACAACAGCAGCAATAGATGTGGAAAATTAAGCAAGGTCCAAGGGACTCACCAAGTGCAGGAGAGTGAGAGCAGGCCCTGAGCAAGTAGGGGAGCCCACTGGAGCCAAAGAAGTACCTCAAGAAGACCCACAGGCCGAAGGCACAGGAGTCGCAAGAGGACCTCTAGCAGCTCACCAATGATGCAGGCCCACAGTGCAGAGGATGAGGTGAGGGCGAAGAGCTTGGTAGCACAAGATGTGGAGGAGGGAGCTTCTTTTAGCCTGAAGATCTCAGGAAGAGACTCAACAAGTCTTGGCAATGGCAAATCAACACAGTGCTGTTCCTGTGGTTCCGACAGGGGATACTGGCCTCAAACTCAGTGAGGAGACAGGGCAGACCACAAGGGAGTTGCCAAACCACCACCTGTGTTGCTGGGCCTTGCGAAGTCCAGAGATATCAGAAGCAGCAGACCGGGCAGCTGGGTTGCGGTGCCTGCAGATGCAGAGGAGTGATTTCTTCACTCCAAGGGAGATTTAGTCTGGAGTCTTCGATTCCCACAGGCCTGCAAAAGAACCTGGATAGAGCACAGGCACATACTACGCAGAAGACTGGCAGGACGACAAGACCAGATGCTGCAAGAGTCTTTCAGGTGCAGTCTCAGTTCCCCCAGCTAAGTTCAACAAAGTCCAAAGTGCCCAGGTGGTTTAAGTATAAGTGATTTCAGATCTGAATCTTATTCCACGATGAAACTGAAGAGCCACCCATAGGTAAGTCCTTAAGTACCCAAAGGAAAGGATTGGGACGATTCAGGGGTCCCTCCCAGAGGAGGGGCTGAACAGAGGGGAGGATACTCCTATGAGAGGCTGGCTTAGAATATGGTGCCCACTTATGTAAGTGTAGCATCATGCACTAATCCAGACAACCCTTATGATGATTTTAGTGGTCTTAGACAACCTTAGAAAGTTCTCTAAGTGGTAGTTGTGGAGAGCAGCCTTCAGGCTAAGTCCAGGAGTGTAAAGCAGCTTGTTTTACCAGTACTTAATCTTATGGTATCGGTTAAGTGAAAAAGAACCACACAGTGTAGTTATAAAAATATGTATTTATCAGTAACACTCACTAACACACTGTATAATCTCCTACCCGGAGACACAATACAAAACACACAGTACTTTGTCAATAGAATTTGTAAATAGCACAGAATACACAGTGGTCCCCAAGGGGAGACCAAACCATATACTCAAATAGTGGAATACGAACCACAACCGTCGAGAATGGACCCAGAAGACGTAGAAGAGCCGGGAACCCAAGGAACGACCCAAGGTGAGTATCTAGGAATTCCACGGAGGTCATGTGCTGAGTGGGAACACGACTGCACGCTCAATGTTAGTCAATCGGTAAGTCGCAGTTGCAATTCTAAAGAAGAAGGACCCCTCCCAGCGGTGCTCAACGAAACCCTGTGAAAGATGGACGATTGGAGAGTCACCCCACCCGTGGATACCCCAGGAACCAGGATACTTATAGCAGGGAAGCCGGGTGCATAGGTGTGAAGTGACGTTGGAAACCACCATATACCACAATAGAGGACTTCGGAAAAATGCCGCTGGTGAAGAAGGTGAAAGTGTCCGGTGGTACCCAAAAGTTGATTCAAGGTGAGAAGTACCTGTAAGCAGAGAGGACAGAATCTATGCCACTCAGGAGTGGCCAGGAGGCATGGAAGACAAATGCCCACCGATGTTGGAAATGCAGGAGAGTTGACGGTGCCCTTGAAGTTTCAGCTGTACCTACCAGGCGATGCAGAGGAGGACCAGGAGCCGTTGCATGAGCTGTCCCACATCTGATGTCAAGAGCAAAGGGGTCAGTGTCTGGCAGGGGCACTAGCAAGCCTTGGCAATGCCAACCAACGTAGGTGAAGAAAAAGGTGCAGTGTCTAGACCAGAAAGGTCGATTTTCGTTGTAAATTCATGCTTGGTAAGGGCATACTCTTGGTAAAGGTTATTCCCCCACCCCTAAACCCTTCTTACAAATACCCCTCCCCTGCCCTTAACCCTTAATTCTGACCCCTTTTTAAAAAAATCGAATATTCCCCTTACCTCTCCACGTTGGCTCTTCTCAATGTTCTTCCTGTTGACGTCGCACGTCGTTAAGAGGAAACTGAAGTGTCTTTCCGTTCCCTCTAACGACACGGATTGCCTCCACATAGAAACTGCAACAGGTGCATTTTCTATTGGGTTCCCCCCAAGCCCCCTGTGTTTTTCACACTTTTGGGGGGGGGGGGGTTGAGACCCCCCCTTTTTTATTTTTTGCCTTTATCACACATGCCTTTACTACGTATTTCGTGGTAAAGGTATGCGTGGTAAAGGCTTTCGTGGTAACCACGCGTGTGTTATAATGCATGCGTGTGAAGGATTCAAAATTAATTCTATCGGGCTATACTTACCAATAGCCCAAATACCAATAGCCGTTACAATAATTCAGTCGGCAATGGAGAAGGTTCAATCGTTTATTCTTCAAAATACAAGCCCTGACAGGGGAGCCTCAGTCTACACGACCCTCGGAGGTGCGCAGAGGAGACTGATTACATGTTCAAAATACAAAGCATATCTACGTTTCATGTGTTCAAGATGACACCCTACAAGGAAAGATACAAGTTGTCAGTAAGCCAAGAGGAATACCCATATAAGGCACAATTGATTGCTTGTAGCCTAGGCCTAAGCTATTCCGGGGGCAGGTCAGTAAGGTGCCTCCCTGTCTATCTGGAGCCCGGGGAGTACAGGAACAGGCTCGGCTAGAATGTGCGCATCCCACAAGAAGGGCAGGTGTGGCCTTGAGTTTCCTTGAGCTACCAGCTACCAACCATCGAAGGCAGTTTGGCTGCCGCTGTGGTTTCGAGCAGAACGTGTAGTCACGTGATTTCTGGGAAACACCATTGTTCATAGAGAAACGAAACAAAATGGTTCCGGTTATACCAATAGGAGTAAACAAATCAAAAGTGAATCGTTGGTCGATGGGTGACCATAGTAAATTCTAAATACATGATTATTTAATTACGAGGTTATATTGAATATATTGGGCCAATGATACATATTATCGAATTTCGATCCCAACAGACGGCCCTTTTGGCCTACTATAGCCAATATAACTACATTCACTCTACAAAAACTCTTTCATCGATCTGCATGAGGTCTGACACCTCCTTCTGGATCATCTGCTTTTCGGCCTGTGCTTGACGAGAAAATTGCAAAGCAGATGTTATCCTTGCTGCACAGAATGAGCAGCAGGCCGGACCACACTGGAGACACAGGCAACACGTAAATATTACTCCAAAAGCTCCAGCAAGCACCAAAAATATCTTCCAACCCCAAGTAGCTAGAAGACCCCAAAATCAGCTGCTAAGGGACCAGATGCCGTTATCTACATGCGCTTCGCTGGCTAGTCGATGCAGTTTCTGTATAGCAAGGTGAATGGTAGGGGCTGAATCAGGAATAAACACACAGCAAGAGCTGCCGATCACACGACAAGCTCCACCCCTATCTGCGAGGATGACGTCAAGAACCATCCGGTTCTGAAGCGAAACAAGCCGCGTCGCCTGAAGCTCCACGGTAATGTTAGTTAAGATCCCAGTGGTGGTCTGGACCACGTTCTCAACTATTCTGGACAAACGTCGTATACTGCGGCTATTGAATATAGGTCCCCAAAAAGGGGTGAGACCTTTGGCAAAATCCTCGAATTGCTGCAGGGAAGTGTCTGTCTGATCAGTACTGTCGGTGTCAAAGCTCCTAATATTTTGGCTAACCACTACCCCTTTTTGAACTAGCTGATGAGTTCGGTGATAATCGGGTGGAGCAATATACACAGGAGGGTAGAGGAACGAGAGATAGCAGCTCCCTGCCCATCCCCGTGGGAGCCACGTATATGCATTCTCACCACAGACTAAATACACATCCGGAGGAGTAATCATAGGTGGGGTACTATATACCTGCAGAGTGTAGGTATAATTACATCTGCTCTTCCCTACCTTAACATGACCTCGTCCCTGTATGCAGAAGGGAGAGGTAGTATTGATAATGGGAATCGGCAATGCTTTGTCATTCGTAACATTTCGCTCTTTAAAATGCTGGAAATACATAGTGTCATTAAAAAGTTCAAAATCCTGCATTTCTTCCATTAACCACATAATATTCTTGTATTCTGTATATACATTCATGCAAGCATTGGGATCTAAAGAACCCTCTCCGCCATTTCCTTCTGCATCAAATCCTTGATGTTGTTCTATATACTTCAAAATGGCCTCATAATCCTTTTCAGTATAAATGTTTGGTTCGGCTACATAATGTGAATACATCAAAGACAATAATTGGAACCAGGCTTCACAGCTAGCTAAGTAAGACATTGGCAAAGAAATGAATAGTTCATGCTGATGCATGACTGAGGGAAGTAACCCACATACCCAGCAATTTGTTTTGTTTGTGGTGCTGTGAGTCTGATGCAACATTTCAATAAAAGCGTTTTTCATATACGTTTCTCTATGTCTTGCCTTATGAGGGGGCAAAGAATAGAAGATATGCTCTTCCGGGGCAACAGTAGTTCCTAACAGTTTCTGTACAGGATGCTGAAACTCTAAATATGCAAATACACACATCATAATCACTGTAATGATAACGATAAAAGCAACGAATGCGACCTTCACTCTGGTGGACCATCCGGAAAACAAATGCATATTATCCACATATCGCCGAGGGGCTAGTGGCCTTTCATCCTCCATTGCAAATCGAGCAAAAGTAAACATGCTCTCTATAAGTCCAGATCTAACTCGGTCCCTCTCTATAAGTTCAAAAACTATCTTTGTATCCACAAAGCACGCACGCCACCAGAGAGGATCTTCTTTCCTGTGTCCGTTATAGAGCCTCACAGGCAGACACTTATCATCCATCCAATAGAAAAGATGGCAAACAACTTCCGTCGTCTTGCAGAACAACCCCGGCCCTCAACTCAGTCTTTCTTTCTGAACAGAGCTACTAAGCACAATGTTCCAAGCTCTCAGCAGGTTCAGTCCAGTGTCTCGCTCAGTACCCCAGTGTCTATCCGACGTTTCTCAGCTCAAGTCTTTCCCTAGCTCCTATCATAAGAATCTGGGTACCGTGCTGTTTTCGGGGCCGCAGGTCGTAATTACAGCGACCAGGTCGCTCTTGATCAGAAAACAACTTGTTTGCACGGGCATCAGATGCATTCGAGGGATACCGGAGTTGGGAGCACACCACTGACCTCTTCCGCTGTATCGCCCCACTGCATAATGGTCTGTGCAGTTCAAGTATTTTCAGGAACAGTTCAAAGTTCAAATTTCCGAAGTATTTCACCTCAATCTGTGCAAGTAAGTACTTGTATTATGATCATCTCTAGACACGAGCCTAGCTCGTGTTTTGGGATTGATTCCCTCATCAGTAGAGATAGTTTTGGGGTTGCAGAATAGGTCGCCAAACACCCGTCACGGGCCTTGTTGCCCCTCTGGCGCGCAGGTGCATCTCCAACGAGCCCGTCAGCTATCTGGCTACCGGGAGCCAACACAAAGGGATACTGGAGTTGGGAGCACACCACTGACCTCTTCCGCTGTATCGCCCCACTGCATCATGGTCTGTGCAGTTCAAGTATTTTCAGGAACAGTTCAAAGTTCAAATTTCCGAAGTATTTCACCTCAATCGGTGCAAGTAAGTACTTGTATTATGATCATCTCTAGACACGAGCCTAGCTCGTGTTTCGGGATTGATTCCCTCATCAGTAGAGATAGTTTCGGGGTTGCAGAACAGGTCGCCAAACACCCGTCACGGGCCTCGTTGCCCCTCTGGCGCGCAGGTGCATCTCCAACTAGCTCGTCAGCTATCTGGCTACCGGGAGCCAACACAAAGGGATACCGGAGTTGGGAGCACACCACTGACCTCTTCCGCTGTATCGCCCCACTGCATCATGGTCTGTGCAGTTCAAGTATTTTCAGGAACAGTTCAAAGTTCAAATTTCCGAAGTATTTCACCTCAATCGGTGCAAGTAAGTACTTGTATTATGATCATCTCTAGACACGAGCCTAGCTTGAACAGCACAGACCATGATGCAGTGGGGCAATACAGCGGAAGAGGTCAGTGGTGTGCTCCCAAGTCCGGTATACCTTTGTGTTGGCTCCTGGTAGCCGGATAGCTGACGAGCTCGTTGGAGATGCACCTGCGCGCCAGAGGGGCAACGAGGCCCGTGACGGGTGTTTGGCGACCTGTTCGGCTACCCCGAAACTATCTCTACTGATGAGGGAATCAATGCCGAAACACGAGCTAGGCTCGTGTCTAGAGATGGTCATAATACAAGTACTTACTTGCACTGATTGAGGTGAAATACTTCGGAAATTTGAACTTTGAACTGTTCCTGAAAATTACTGGAACAGCACAGACCATGATGCAGTGTGGCGATACAGCGGAAGAGGTCAGTGGTGTGCTCCCAACTCCGGTATCCGTTTGTGTTGGCTCCCAGTAGCCAGATAGCTGACGAGCTCGTTGGAGATGCACCTGCGCGCCAGAGGGGCAACGAGGCCCGTGACGGGTGTTTGGCGACCTGTTCGGTTACCCCGAAACTATCTCTACTGATGAGGGAATCAATCCCGAAACACGAGCTAGGCTCGTGTCTAGAGATGATCATAATACAAGTACTTACTTGCACCGATTGAGGTAAAATACTTCGGAACTTTGAACTGTTCCTGAAAATTACTTGAACAGCACAGACCATGATGCAGTGGGGCGATACAGCGGAAGAAGTCAGTGGTGTGCTCCCAACTCCAGGATTCCGTTGTGTTGGCTCCCGGTAGCCAGATAGCTGACGAGCTCGTTGGAGATGCACCTGCGCACCAGAGGGGCAACGAGGCCCGTGACGGGTGTTTGGCGACCTGTTCGGCTACCCCGAAACTATCTCTACTGATGAGGGAATCAATCCCGAAACACGAGCTAGGCTCGTGTCTAGAGATGATCATAATACAAGTACTTACTTGCACCGATTGAGGTGTAATACTTCGGAAATTTGAACTTTGAACTGTTCCTGAAAATTACTTGAACAGCACAGACCATGATGCAGTGGGGCGAAACAGCGGAAGAGGTAAGTGGTGTGCTCCCAACTCCGGTATCCCTTTGTGTTGGCTCCCGGTAGCCAGATAGCTGACGAGCTCGTTGGAGATGCACCTGCGCGCCAGAGGGGCAACGAGGCCCGTGACGGGTGTTTGGCGACCTGTTCGGCTACCCCAAAACTATCTCTACTGATGAGGGAATCAATCCCGAAACACGAGCTAGGCTCGTGTCTAGAGATGATCATAATACAAGTACTTACTTGCACCGATTGAGGTGAAATACTTCGGAAATTTGAACTTTGAACTGTTCCTGAAAATGACTTGATCAGCACAGACCATGATGCAGTGGGGCGATACAGTGGAAGAGGTTAGTGGTGTGCTCCCAACTCCGGTATCCCTTTGTGTTGGCTCCCGGTAGCCAGATAGCTGACGAGCTCGTTGGAGATGCACCTGCGCGCCAGAGGGGCAACGAGGCCCGTGACGGGTGTTTGGCGACCTGTTCGGCTACCCCGAAACTATCTCTACTGATGAGGGAATCAATCCCGAAACACGAGCTAGGCTCGTGTCTAGAGATGATCATAATACAAGTACTTACTTGCACCGATTGAGGTGTAATACTTCGGAAATTTGAACTTTGAACTGTTCCTGAAAATCACTTGAACAGCACAGACCATGATGCAGTGGGGCGATACAGCGGAAGAGGTCAGTGGTGTGCTCCCAACTCCGGTATCCCTTTGTGTTGGCTCCCGGTAGCCAGATAGCTGACGAGCTCGTTGGAGATGCACCTGCGCACCAGAGGGGCAACGAGGCCCGTGACGGGTGTTTGGCAACCTGTTCGGCTACCCCAAAACTATCTCTACTGATGAGGGAATCAATCCCGAAACACGAGCTAGGCTCGTGTCTAGAGATGATCATAATACAAGTACTTACTTGCACCGATTGAGGTGAAATACTTCGGAAATTTGAACTTTGAACTGTTCCTGAAAATTACTTGAACAGCACAGACCATGATGCAGTGGGGCGATACAGCGGAAGAGGTCAGTGGTGTGCTCCCAACTCCGGTATCCCTTTGTGTTGGCTCCCGGTAGCCAGATAGCTGACGAGCTCGTTGGAGATGCACCTGCGCGCCAGAGGGGCAACGAGGCCCGTGACGGGTGTTTGGCGACCTGTTCGGCTACCCCAAAACTATCTCTACTGATGAGGGAATCAATCCCGAAACACGAGCTAGGCTCGTGTCTAGAGATGATCATAATACAAGTACTTACTTGCACCGATTGAGGTGAAATACTTCGGAAATTTGAACTTTGAACTGTTCCTGAAAATTACTTGAACAGCACAGACCATGATGCAGTGGGGCGATACAGCGGAAGAGGTCAGTGGTGTGCTCCCAACTCCGGTATCCATCAGATGCATTCGAACCTTGTGATGCACCAGAAACACTGGTCTCCGCTGTTTGAGCCGCTGCCCTGTCAACTGGGGGCACCGCTTCACTTGTCTGCCCCTCCTCTCGGGCTTCTGAAAAAGGTACAAAGCTCTGAAGCGTCTCTCCTTCTTGGCTTGGAATTCCTTTGCGGTTTTGCAAAGCAAAGGGCAAAGGGAGCGGGAGGCGCTTCAGGTGGCTCGCATGGATCCAGTGCTTGCGCCCATGCACCTTCACGGCCGACCTTGTGGGAAGTATGATTTGGTAGGGTTCGGACCACTTTGGTTCCAAACTCGATTTCCGTTGATAGTTCTTCACCAGAACTCACTGGCCTGGTTCCAACCGATGTCCAGGACCCTCTGGTAGCGGACGCAATGTCTGGGATACCTATTGATGAATAGAACGCAGATCTTTAGTCAAGGCATACAAGTAATCTGTCATCAAAGGATAATCAATATCTCTAAAGGACCTGGGCCTAGGGACTCCCCACACATTTGCAGGACGGCCAAAAATGACCTCATATGGCGATAACCCCGTTCTTGTGTGTGGTGTTGTTCTCAGAGATAATAATGCTAAAGCGAGGGCATCGGGCCATTTTAATCCAGTACTGGCACAAATCTTGGCCATCTTCAGTTTTAATATACCGTTGTATTTTTCAACTAGACCAGCTGACTGGGGGTGCCTGGCTGCATGAAATTTCTGTCTAATTTGTAAACCCTCACAAACACTCTGAACCAGTAGGGAATTGAAATGAGTTCCGTTATCAGACCAGATAATCCGGGGCATGCAATAACGTGGGAAATATTCCTGCACCAGGGCCTTGGCAGTTGCAACCGCAGTGGCTTCCTTGGTGGGGTAGGCTTCAACCCATTTACTGAAAGCGCAAACCAACACCAGTACATATTTCAAGTTGTTCACTCTCTCCATCTGTATGTAATCGATCTGTATAACTTCAAATGGCAAAGCTGGTGGGCAAAATTTCCACTCAGAACAGATTCTCTGCCCCCTGAGTTATAACGCAAACACACAGGACAATACTTAACCACATGTACTTCAGTTTTGGGAATATTTGGGTTATTCCAGACTGGGTCTAACACTGCACAAATACCCTTTGCTCCTATATGTGCTGGACCATGGGCCATGGTCACTACAGCATATACCAATGCATTAGGAAGTAACCAACGCTGCTTCTCAGTTCGATCTACCCAACACTCATTCTTGTCCAATTGTCCCACTTCCTGTTCCCACATTTTTGCTTCGTCTATGGTAGCTTCTTTCTGCAACTCTTTTACACTTTCAATGGTATTGTCGAACACAGACGTTTCCGCCACCCACCGGGCTGAAGCACTAGGAAACACGGGAGTCATCTTAGTTTGTGCTGTTTCCTTTGCTACTGAATCAGCATAAGCATTTCCCTTTCCTGTGGAATTAATGATTTTCTTGTGAGCACTGCATTTGATGATGGCAAATTTATCTGGTAATGTCAGGGCAAATAACAATCGGTCAATTAAAGGACCATGTTGAATTTTCTGTCCATGCGTGGTAAAGAAACCCCTTTCCCTCCACAGCCTCCCAAAACTATGGGCAACGCCGAAGGCGTACTGGCTGTCTGTGTAAATATTTACTCTCAGGCCTTTACTGATTTCACCTGCTCGTAACAAAGCTATTAGTTCAGCTGCCTGGGCTGAGTGATGTGAAATCCTAGCAGTTTCCACCACCGTTTTCAGGGTCGTAATAGCATACGCACCTGTGGCAGTACCATCTGGTAATTTAAAACAGGAATCATCAACATACAACTCTCCTTGGGGTTCTGGTAAAGGGGTGTCAGTAAGATCTACACGCCCTTTTGTTTCCTCCTCAGTCCTAAATATACAATCATGAATATCGTCCTTTTTATCACTGGAAGGGAGAGGCAATAATGTTGCTGGATTCAATGTAGCACATCTTTTGATTGTAATGTGGGGTGCAAACAATGTCAGTTCGTATCCTGTTAAACGAGCACTCGTGAGGTGTTGGGTTTTAGTTCTATTTAACAGAATATCCACAGCATGCGGTACCATGACTGTGAGATCTGTATTCAAAACTATACCTTCTGATTGCCGGATGGCCACCGCTACCGCCGCAGTGGCCCTCAGACAACTTGGAAGGGCTTGTGCGACCATGTCTAGTACTGATGAAAAGAAAGCACAGGGTCTCTGTTTTCCGCCAAAATCCTGAGTTAATACTGAAAGAGAACAACCGTCCACCTCGTGCACATAAAGTGAAAAAGGCTTCCGGTAATCCGGGGTACCCAAGACAGGTGCAGAACATAAAGCAGATTTCAAAGATTCAAAGGCTTCTTGACATTCATCCGTCCAGGGTAGGGGTTCATGCACATCTTTGGTAGTCAAATACAACAAGGGTTTAGAGAGGAGTGAAGAGTTATGAATCCATTGGCGACAGTAAGAGGTTATGCCAAGAAAAGCACGGACATCACGTTGAGTACGAGGTACAGACATGTTAGTAATTACAGATATTCGTTCTGGTGTTAGTCGTCTCCCCGCTTTTGACAGTAAGTGGCCAAGGTAGGTCACTTCCTGTCGACAATATTGAAATTTGGAGAGGGAGACTTTATTTCCGTTATCAGCCAAATGATGTAATAATTTCACAGTCGCTTCCTTACAGCCTTCCTCTGTATCGGAAGCCACCAAAATAGCATCCACATAGTGGATGATCGCATTACCTGTGGGCAAAATTAATTCATCTAGTACTGCTTTCAAAGCCTGGCTATATGTGCTGAGACTTTCTGTATAGCCTTGGGGTGCACGTGTAAATCTAAAGCTTTGGCCTCCTAATGAGAATACGAAGATATGTCTATCAGGATGAATTGGGATGCTACAGAAAGCGTTCTTTAAATCTATTACAGAAAAATATTGTGCAGTAGGGGGAATCATTGTAAGAATTGCTGTAATATCTGGTACCACTGGGTATTGAGGGACTACTATTTTATTGACCGCTCGAAGGTCAATTACAAAACGATATGCAGATTTATAATCAGGGGCACCATCAATTGGTGTCTTCTTCAAAATCGGCAAAATTGGACTATTGCAAACATTAGCAGCTGTTTCTTCCACTACCCCCTTGTCAACGAGGTCACGAATGATATGCAACAAGGCTTGTTCACCTTCTGGTGAAATCTTATACTGAGGGATGCGTGGCATCTGTGCATTCGGTTTCACTGTTATTGACACAGGGGCTATTCTTAACAGAGCAACATCGGTGTCCCCTGTTGCCCATAATGTCTGAGGAATGGTGGAGAATTCAGGAGGCAAAGTCTCATTCTTAGCGAAGTATTGGGTCATTTCCACAGATGGTTTCTGCATCGTTAGAAAAACACCATCAGGGGAACAGTAAATACGTGCATGTAATCTCTTCAATATATCCAACCCTAAGAGGTTTTCACCACAATTAGAAGTCAGAAGAAAGGGTGTATGCATGGAGATGGGACCTATCGTAAAAGGCAGTGGTTTTGAAACGGGGCTCACCACCGGTATTCCAGAGAATCCTACTGATACATTATTTTGGCTAGACAGAGCTGCCCCTGGGACCAGTGTATGGGCGACTGAACTACTCATCGCCCCAGTATCCACTAAAAACTTTCCCGATACATAAGGTCCCTCTTGGTCAACTGGTACTGTAATATGGCCCCCGCTCTGTCCATGGCTGTCTCATGCGTAATCTCGTTCATCATACCGGTCATCCTGATAAGTCTCATTGTAGTATTGTCTATTGTGAGGGTCATCAAAATGATTCTTACGAGAACCCTCATGTTGTGACTCCTCCCTTCTCATACTATTTGGATCTATGTTCCCTCGACCCCTTCCTTGTCCTCTACTAGGTCCGTTCCTTCCTTGCAACAGGGGGCAATCCACCCTCCAAATGTCCTTCCTCCTTACAATAGGAACATTGGTTTATCCCAATATTCGGAGGGCCTCCTCTACCCCTTCCTGCCATCTGGCCTCTTTGAAATGAGCCTCGCACTCCTCGTCCTGAATTTTGCCCTCTACTGACTTGCTGCAGGAGCACTCTCGTTTTTAAGTCTTTAGTCTTTTTGTCAGATTTTTCCTTACTCTCATTTTCACGATGTTCATAATATTGGGCCATGCTAAGGATAACGGATGGGGCAGCTGTAGTCCATGTACTTTCAGTTGACTGAAGACGGGACATAACCTCCGGGAGTAAATTCGTGACAAATCTGTTTACAAATAATCGAATTCCCCCTTCTGTCGAGAGGTCCTGACCACTGAAATCTATGAAAACTTTCTCAAACCGAGTAAAGAAATCGGACACGCTTTCATCCTTTTTCTGTTTACACGCTGCCAATTTATCCCAATCTACTTTCCTAGGAGGGAGAAGAGTCTTCATGTACGTGATAATTTTATCCGGTACTGCTAATATTTCGTCCCTGGGTTTCTCGCCGGGTTTCCGTTCCTTATCCCAATTTTTTAATTGATCCCACGTTCCTCCTAATTCGGGGAGGTGGTCCGTATCATGTATCTGTCTCCAGATATCCACCGGAATCAGGAGACCAAAAAATAGCTCGATATCAGCTATAGTCATGATGGCGGAATTGGCGGCTTCGGCCAATTCTTTGTAATAGGCTGTAGGATTTTTACGGCTTTTAGCGTAAGGACCTCGCTTCATTTCCAAGGGGTGTAAACCCATGGTTCCTGAAGCCTAGCATCCACACGTGCTCTAGTGACATTACCCCCATTGTCTTTTATCTCGGGCACTTCCGGGAAAAAGAGAGGATGCACCTCTCATATGGGGTGCTGAGCTCCCCATTCGGCACTCTTTCGGTGCATCCGTTCCTGATAATTCAAAAGCGTAGTCACATTTTGATAGACTTCCTCAATTTCGAGATGGAATTTATGAGCGTGATCCCTTATATCGCGCAATATTTGAGGCAGAATTCCTTCCTCAAAATGTTGTTCCCATAAGGAAATCAATCGAATCGCTATGCTTTCTAAAGCCAGCTGTTGTGCAACGGGTTCAAAATCCTTCATAGTACTCCAAATATCCTCCAAACTATAAATAGGATTCCGCATCCACTGGGATGCCTGAATTATAATAGCTCTTCTCTCCTCCTGTCCCAACAGCGCCCGAGTGAAAGCTCGTTGATCACTCAAGTCAGACAACGGTCGTTTGGGCATGTCACCCGGACTAATTGTATTCCGGAGATCTGAGGTTGTCTGAGTCGGAGGGGAGAGAAACACAGGATGCAAGGGAGAAGGGACAGCCGCGTCCGTCCGAAGGGATATTAGGGGTGAGGTAGTTAGTCGAAGAGAAGGAGGGGAAAATTGATCATCATGTCCCGATCTGCCAGCGGGGACCGTAGCGACCACCCCTATCTGTGGTTTGGCAGCCGGAACGGCTCTCGTCTGGTCAGCTCGTACCACAGGTATGGCTGGACATAAGTCTTGTGGGGCATAAGGGGGAGGTGGTCGGGCTTCCAGTAATTCCTCTAATTCATCTCCTGTCTCTGGTCTAGCCACATAGCTTTTATTAGTTTCTAATCGAAACTGCCCATCCATTCTTTCAATATTCTCTTCCACCTTTCCCTTATAGTATGCTACTGCCTTCTGAGTAATCGTCTGCCCACTTTTCAGCTTCCCCAACTTCTCTTCCCTAATCCGTCGTCTCTTTGCTTCCTTCAACCTTAAGTTCAAGGAATCAAACATGGACTGACGGCTTTTCTTCATAAATAATTTATTCTGTATATAATTGATCTTTTGCTCATCAAAAGACCCCGTAAGAGGCCATTGTAAACTCGAATTATCTTTTGTATATTTGTTCCAAAGGGTATTAAACAAAATCGGTTGTAGACCATGTTTGACATACATATCATAACTGGGACTGCCCTCAGGAGGGGCCGGCTGTCTTTCTTCAAGCCGTGTACCTCGCCGACAGCAGCACCCAAAACATATTTTACTAAAACAAGACATTATGCTTATTTTACTCGTTCTGTCTATACAAAATTACAAAACACATACCCATTTGGACGCGTCCCTTCTCACCGGTTACTCATACACTCTTCATTCAATCGTCACAATAAAGTGCTGTAAAACAGTGCAAGGCAAACACTTCTCAAAACCTATTCAATGCAAATGACGTCTTCAAATACAAACAGAGCCCGTCGACTCCTGTTCGGGGAATCGATTCAAAAGAATTCCAGACCAACAAAATCTCACCAAAAGGGAACAGAACATCTGATAGGCGAACCACGAACTCTCTCACAGGTCATCCCATGGTCCTGTTCTGGCTGGGCATCTGGGCACGTCTCCAAACCCTAGCTTACCCAGTTGCTCCCAGGGCTTTCCCGGAGAGAATTCGGCCGAGCGAGCAACGCCGTACTCTGCTAAGGCATCAGACGTAATCTAAATTATTCACCAAACAAGTCTGCGGGGTCTCTACCCGTGCAGCCCCTTCGCCGCAACTGTAGATCCCCGGATTCCCTCGTGGTCCGGCTTCTCCAGCCACCTTCCAACAAAAACAGTTAACTGTTATCCAAAAAGGAAACACTCCCTCTGAGTGATCCTTATCCAATTCAGTCACAAATGTCACTCACCTGGTGCACTCAGGTCGATTGAGAGTTCTCCACTGCCGACACCTAAACAGACAGGCACAGTCTGTTCTTCTCTCGGGTTAAGCCCGTAGGACTCCGGCGTAGGGACTTCAGTAGCTGGGAGGGATACTGGGCTCGAGAGTGGAATGGCTTTTTTTATACCACAAATGGGTGTCTCAAATCAGGATCCTCTTTCTGTCCACCCACTCGGCCAGAACTCCTCCTTGTCCTGCTACCCCTGTTTACAGGAGGGGACAACCCTATCGCGGAGTCCCGGCGGAGTCGCCAACTGAAGGATTCAAAATTAATTCTATCGGGCTATACTTACCAATAGCCCAAATACCAATAGTCGTTACAATAATTCAGTCGGCAATGGAGAGGGTTCAATCGTTTATTCTTCAAAATACAAGCCCTGACAGGGGAGCCTCAGTCTACACGACCCTCGGAGGTGCGCAGAGGAGACTGATTACATGTTCAAAATACAAAGCATATATACGTTTCATGTGTTCAAGATGACACCCTACAAGGAAAGATACAAGTTGTCAGTAAGCCAAGAGGAATACCCATATAAGGCACAATTGATTGCTTGTAGCCTAGTCCTAAGCTATTCCGGGGGCAGGTCAGTAAGGTGCCTCCCTGTCTATCTGGAGCCCGGGGAGTACAGGAACGGGCTCGGCTAGAATGTGCGCATCCCACAAGAAGGGCAGTTGTGACCTTGAGTTTCCTTGAGCTACCAGCTACCAACCATCAAAGGCAGTTTGGCTGCCGCCGTGGTTTCGAGCAGAACGTGTAGCCACGTGATTTCTGGGAAACACCATTGTTCATAGAGAAACGAAACAAAATGGTTCCGGTTATACCAATAGGAGTAAACAAATCAAAAGTGAATCGTTGGTCGATGGGTGACCATAGTAAATTCTAACTACATGATTATTTAATTACGAGGTTATTTTGAATATATTAGGCCAATGATACATATTATCGAATTTCGATCCCAACACGTGGTTAAGTTATGCGTGGAAACGGCCACGTTGTAGTGGCCGTTTCCTGAGTCAACTAGCCTTGGCTATGGCAAAGTCGAAGCACTCCAGAGGGGTTCTGTTCCAGCAGTTCCGACGAGGGATACTGGCCTCAAACTTGGTGTGAATTCACTGCAGGCCTTGAGGGAACTGCAGGACCACCACCTGTGTTGCTGAGCCTTTCGGAGCATATGGGAGCCCAGGATCAGCAGACCAGTCAGCTGCGTTGTGGTGCCTGTAGATGGAAGAGAGTGGCTTCTTCACTCCAAGGGAGATTTCTTCAGGTGTCTTGGATGTCCACAAGCCTTGGGAAGAACCTGTACCTGCACCCTGTGGTTCTCCAGTATTCATATCTTTTATAAATTCACATGATTGAATCTTTCCCGTTGTCATGGTGGGAGTACCACGGTAACATAAGAAATAGCAATAAAACAACATCACTAAAAACTTCCATAGAACATAAAACTCACTTAAGTAACTTTTCAGGCTCATTTTAAAACATCCAAACTTCAGCCAATCCCAGCTCAGACCGCAGAGTTCCCTCTCCCACAAAGCCATCCTACCTCAGATTTCAAGCACAAGTGTATAGGTATACAAAAAACTCTTAGGTCATAGGTGAGCTTAATTGGGGAGGAGGGAGGGTCGCAGGTGAATCTATAAAAGATATCAATATTGGAGAACCTTAGTGTACAGGTAAGTAACTTGTTTTTTCTCCAGAATTGAATCTTTTATAGATTCACACGCTTAAATGTGACTAGTAAGCAATATAAAACACAATAAGAGAAAAGGAGAGGTGGTGGGTAGGCGAACCAACCCAACATGATGTAAATTTGTAGTATCAGAAAACCAAGAAGAGAATAATAAGCATACAAATTTACAAACAGCATGTAAAGAACATAGAAGGCTAAAGGCTTGTTATTTCCTGGCTGCTGAAAAAGAGATCAGTAGCTGAGAGTATTTATTGAAGATCTCTGTTCTTTGCAGATAAAACTTTAAACATTGTTTGATGTACAGGGAATGCAATGCCCTTTTCACTGCTGAGGATGGATTAGGAAAGAACGTAGTTAAAACAATCGGTCAGTGAGGTGGTAAGTTGAAGGCACCTTAGGTATAAAAGAAGGGTGAGTGCATAGGATAACCCTGTCTGGCAAAAACAACAGCTACGGTTCCTTTATATTGAGAGTCTGGATTTCACGGATATGTCTGGCTGACGTAATGGCCAAGAGGAAAGCCACTTTCCTGGAAAGGAAATTTAATTTGCATGTGTGTATTGGCTCAAAGGGGTGATGCATCAGTTGCGAGAGAACTGTGTTTAATTGCCACAACACTGTAGGAGGCTGAACAGGCGGAAAAACTTTAAATTGTCTTTTCATAAATTCTTTGACAAGTTGGTTAGACCACAAAGAAGTTTGATTTGAGCATCTTCTATACCTAGAAATTGAAGCAAGGTGTACTCTTATGGAAGAAAGTCCTTATTTTGCTAAGTGCAAGAGATAAGGTAGCACCTGCTCCAGAGAAATGGATGCAATGCTTGCGAGATACACCAAGCACAGAATCTCTTCCATTTAGCTGTGTAACATTTCAATGTAGACGGAGCTCGAGACTTCTGTAGTATCTCAGTATACTCCTTGAAAATCCTCAAATCCCCAAATTCAGCATGGTGAGGAGCCAAGCCAACAAATGAAGAGAGGGTACCAGAACTGTCTTGCCCAACCTGGAGCAATAAAAATAATCTGACACGGCTCTTGCTTCATTTTTTGTAGTACTTGAGGAATGAGTGGAAACGGGGGAAAGCGCAGGCGAACATCCCCGTCCAAGAAAACTGGAAGGCATCTCCCATGAAATCTGATGAAGACGCCTGCTTGCAGATAGAGCACACTTTTTGTTGAGGAACGTAACAAACAGATCTAATGTTGGGTAAACCCAGGATTGAAAAACCTCTTTCAAATGTTGGTCGTTGAGTTCCTATTCAAGGCACTGTTTGGAGGCCCTGTTGAGAGACGCAGCTTTCTCATTGTGAACCCCTGGCACGTGCTCCACAGAAGTGGATGACAAGGCGCCATTCCCATATCTGCTGAGCAAGAAGGGAGAGCCCTCAAGATCACGATTTGCCTTGCTTTTGGAGGTAAAACATAGTCGTAGTATTATCAGTCTTGACGAGCACTGACACACCTTTCATCCTAGGCAGGAATGCCTTCAGACCTAAAAACAATGCTCTGAGCTCCAGAATGTTTATATGACACTCCAATTTCTGTTTGGACCACTTGCAGTGAACCTGTAATTCTTGAAGGTGAGCCCCTCATTCGTACATCGAACCATCCGAGGTCATCACCCGTTGTGGTACAGTGTGAATAAGAGACCTTGCGACAGGTTGTCCTTCACTATCCACCAGGCCATAGCGGCCATCATTGATGATGAAATGCAAACATTGTCGTTGAATGAGCCTTGAGACTGAACCCACTGCCCATCGAGCTGTTCCTGCAGTGGTCGCATGCGAAGTCGACAATTGGGAATGAGCGGGATGCGAGAGGACATCATCCCTAGCATGGACTTGTACTGCCTTACAGAAACTAACCTTTTTGTTGGAAGAAGCTTTGTCATATCTATAATCCCTTATTATTCTTTCCTGAGTGGGAAAGGTTTTGCCCAGCTCTGTGTCAAGACGTGCATCCAGAAAGATCAATGATTGGCTGGGAAAACTGACTATTTTTCCAGATTGATGCGAACACCTGGAGACTAGAAGAGAACCAGACAGGCTCTTGTTGAAATGTATGCCGCTTGAAAAGATGAACCTTTGTGAGCCAATCGTCCAGGTATGGGAAGGAATAGTTTCTTACCTGTAATTCCAGTTCTCTTGTAGGGGTATTTCCGAGATAGTCATAATCATGTGAATAGTCCCGCCCATGTGAGTGGACCGGGGAGCACATCATTAGATATATCTTCTTAAGTTGTCATCTTCTGCCTTTCTTCATGAAGGCCTGTATGGACACTTAAAAGATAAAAAGACAATAATGCAGCCTAAGCAACTAGGCTACACTGGCCATTACTTCATCCTGAAGTGAAAAAAGATAGACAGTTTAACTTTAAATTTAGTAATTTGCTGAGTTTTACACGTAGAAAACTCTCCTTCACAAAACTCCTTTTTTCATGATAGAGATGAAAAGGAATGGATAGAGAAGCCCCCATAGGCTGCCATTATGTGGCTGCAAATGGGTACCCAGAGACCCACGATATCGTATGAGGCACAGCCAGAGGCATTTACTTTCAATTCTTTTTGAAGGTATAAAGAAGCAGAGCCTGCTGAGTCTTGGAGACATCTGTGTCTGCCACTTGGGAGGAGGGCCGGTTGCTTATGACTATCACGGAAATACCCCTACAAGAGAACTGGAGTTACAGGTAAGAAACTACTCCTTCTCTTGTAGGGAATTTCCGTGTATAGTCATAATCAAGTGAACAGACTAGCAAGCCCATCCCCAAAACAACTCACCAGCGGTGGCAGAACAGAGAACAACCGAACTATTGTGCAAATAGATTTCAAAGTGAAGCCTGCCCAACCTGAGCATCTGCCCTAGCATCAGTGTCTAGGCAGTAGTGCTAAGTAAATGTGTGGACTGACTTCCAAGTGGTAGCCTTACAGATTTCCGAAATGTACGAGTTACTTACCTTCAGTAACGATATATCTGGTAGAGATGATTCTAGCAACAGATTCCTTCACGTAGAATTACCCCAGGCGTGAGACTGGATCCGGAAAACTTTCTTGCCCACGTGACTCCGCCCTGACGTCGCACGAGTTTATGACGTCAGGGAGGATACATAAGTCCCAACCCAGCTTCGCCTACATCAGTTTTCTTCGGAGAATTTTTCCACGCGACAACGCGGAGCCATCACAACCAAAACTGTGAGAATACTGGAACAGTGTGCAAAAACCCAGGTATACAGAAGGGAAAGAAACGAAAGGCAAAAACAGCATATACAGAATAGTTCCAGGCACTAAGGCACTAAGTCATGGAATGAAAGAATAGGGCGCAGCAACTGTAAACAAGCCTGCAACTAACAGAACAGCCTCCCTGTTTTGCTGTTCACCCTATGTGGGAAGGGTATGCCCAGACGTGGGTCCCCTGCTCACTAAGCCACTGGAGTCAATCTATCCTGGCTGAAGACGGCTGATAGCCAGAAACCGGTCCTAGGATGCTTGATTCCTGTCCAGGGAAGACATGGCTTGGCAGTTCGGTCTGGACTGTTCCCATGAGGCACAGGGTCAAGACTGATTTGCATATGGCCATGTCTGAACTGGGGTGGCTTGGTGAGCAAATAACGATGGATTAAACCCAGATCTGTGACTGGGGGTGAATGTTTTGCCATTGTGCAACATTCCGTCCATCATCTTGTGTGTTTTGCTGTTCACCCTATGTGGGAAGGGTATGCCCAGACGTGGGTCCCGTGCTCACTAAGCCACTGGAGTCAAGCTATCCTGGCTGAAGACGGCTGATAGCCAGAAACCGGTCCTAGGATGCTTGATTCCTGTCCAGGGAAGACATGGCTTGGCAGTTCGGTCTGGACTGTTCCCATGAGGCACAGGGTCAAGACTGATTTGCATATGGCCATGTCTGAACTGGGGTGGCTTGGTGAGCAAATAACGATGGATTAAACCCAGATCTGTGACTGGGGGTGAATGTTTTGCCATTGTGCAACATTCCGTCCATCATCTTGTGTGTTTTGCTGTTCACCCTATGTGGGAAGGGTATGCCCAGACGTGGGTCCCGTGCTCACTAAGCCACTGGAGTCAAGCTATCCTGGCTGAAGACGGCTGATAGCCAGAAACCGGTCCTAGGATGCTTGATTCCTGTCCAGGGAAGACATGGCTTGGCAGTTCGGTCTGGACTGTTCCCATGAGGCACAGGGTCAAGACTGATTTGCATATGGCCATGTCTGAACTGGGGTGGCATGGTGAGCAAAATAACGATGGATTAAACCCAGATCTGTGACTGGGGGTGAATGTTTTGCCATTGTGCAATATTTCGTCCATCATTTTGTGTGGTTTCCCTGGAAACAGAAGCGAAAAAAGGGCACAGCAGACGAAGAAGTCTGCAACCACCACCCGGAGCCAAGAAGGGGTCCAAGGACAGAATGGAAGCACAATGACAATTCATACCCCAACACCAGCAGGGGGAGCTCCTAAAAAAAACAGAGGTCGAGACCCAACCAGGGGACCTCAACCCCAAGGACTGTAAAAGTCTGAAGTGCAAGCAACACAGAGAAGCAGGGCACAATGAACCCTACATTGGAGACCAAATGCATGGCGCAGAAGCACCCAGGCATTCACCCACCAATCACCAGAAAGTAAGGAACTGAGCAACGACAACAAGGCAAGCATCACCCAGAGAGGGAGTAAGAAAAGGGAACTCGCAGAGGACCGCTGCCCTGAAGCAAGCGAGTGTAGAAGACCGAGAAGGGTCCTTGCAGAAACGGGGAGGATGGGCGGGTCGTGAGGGAATCTGCGGCTAGAATCGTCTCTACCAGATACATCGTTACCAAAGGTAAGTAACTCGTACATCTGATAGAGACTACTAGCCACAGATTCCTTAACGTAGAATAGATACCATAGCCATACCCCAACGGGAAGGAGGGTTCTGCGAGAAGACCTCTCCAGCTCAGATGAGCCCCAAGACCCCCCAACATAGCCCGTCCATCGCAGCAGGGATGAGTCACAGGCCCTAAGCTGAAGAGAACCTCAACATCGTGGAGGAACACCTGCCCCACAGGGGATGTATTAGAACGACAAAAGAGGCAACCCAGCCTTCACCAACAGGAGAAAGCAATACAAAGCCCCAGGTACAGGGAGCGCAGGGGAAGAAGAGCCACCTACAGACTCCAAGGAGAAGAGGCTGAAATACGGCAAGCCCTCCACCAGGAAACATACCCAGTGAAGAGGGCTGCACAGCCCATCACAGCTTGAAGCCAAAAGACTGAACGACGCCTCAGCAATAAAGCAGGCAAAAGAATAAGAACAGAAGCTCACAATGGCCCAACAGGACAAAAAGCAGGAGTTCCAGGGCCCAAGCCAAGGTCGCCGGCCACAGAACAGAAGAGCAGGCGGGGCAGCCAGCTGCTGACAACGCCACGAAGAACAAGTTACTTACCTTCGGTGATGCTTTTTCTGGTGGATATGTATCTGCCAGTGGATTCCTCACCTTGTGAATATCCCCTGCGCCAGCAGCATTCCGAAATGTTTCGTAGCTCCCCACGCCGACGAGGACGAGGTCACAATAGCATGGCTCCACTGACGTCACGGAGCCATAAGAGAGCTTCGTCGGCGTGATGACGTCAGTTCCGCCCTTTTTTTCTGTGCCTTCGAGGCATACGGGTGGATCGACCACAAATATAAAGTATACACAGTACACAGCATTTAAACCAATACACATAGTGTGAAATAAATGCAGGAAAGCAAATAGAATAATACATTTTCCATGAAAGTAACAGATAAACATGATAACATTGTCACTTTTGAAAGTATACAAGAGTGGACATCGGGGAGGCGGGTGGGTCAGTGAGGAATCCACAGGCAGATACTGTATCCACCAGAAAAAGCGTTAGCGAAGGTAAGTAACTTGTTCTTCTGATGGATACATCTGCCTGTGGATTCCTCACCTTGTGAATAGAGTCCCACAGCAGTCCCCACTCCCAGAGGAGCTCGTCCACCCTTCTATACCAAAAAGTCCTGCAGGACGGAGCGTGCAAAGTGTCCGTTCCTCCTCACTTCGGTATCTAAGCAGTAATGCTTTGCGAAAGTGTGGAGGGAGGCCCAAGTTCCCGCTCTAGAAATGTCCTCCACAGGAACACCCCTAGATAAGGCAGAAGTAGAAGACTTTGCTCTGGTAGAGTGAGCCCTAATACCCTCTGGAGGTTCCTTACCCGCCAAAGAGTAACAGATCTTGAGGCACAAGATAATCCACCTGTAAAGAGTGCGCTTGTGCACCGCTCTGCCTTTCCTGCGACCAATGAAGCCCACTAAGAGCTGGTCATCCACATGAAAGTCCCTAGTCCTATTGAGGTAAAAACTCACCGCCCTTTTAGGGTCCAGGTGGTGAAGTCGGTCCTCCTCCTTGGAAGGGTGAGGGGGAGGATAGAAGGTAGGAAGGGTAATGGACTGCCGCAGATGGAAGGGAGTTACCACCTTAGGCAGAAAAGCAGCCCTGGTCCTGAGTACCATCCTTTCAGCATGAATGGTCAAGAACTGGGGTTTCGAACTCAGAGCTTGATGCTTACTTACCCTCCTTCCTGAGGTGATAGCTACAAGAAAAACTGTCTTAAAGGACAACAATCTCAAGGGACACTTGTGCAAGGGCTCAAAGGGAGAACCCATCAAGTAGGTTAAGACAAGATTTAAGTCCCATTGAGGCACAATAAAGGGAGTAGGTGTAAACTTGTTAGTAAGGCCCTTAATGAACCGTAACACAATGGGTGATTTGAACAAGGACGGCTGATACGGCAAGCAAAGGAACGCCGACAAAGCCGATTAATAGCCCTGCACAGTAGCTACAGCAAAGCCCTGCCGGGCTAGAGAGAGAGCAAACTGAAGGATATCGGATAAACGAGCCCTCAAAGGGTCAATAGATTTCTCTCCACACCATTCAACAAATTCGGACCACCTGTAGGAATAGCTAGACTTGGTGGAGTGTTGGCTGACCGATAAAATAATGTCCACCATGTCAGGTGGGAGAGAGAAAGAGTTCAGGTTGCCCCTTTCAATCTCCAGGCACGAAGGTGCCTGGAGATGGGGGTGTAGAACCTGCCCCTGCGACTGCGAGAGGAGGTCTGCCCTGAGAGGAGATGGAGCGGAGGGTACGAAGAGAGGTGAAGTAGATCTGTGTACCACACCCTTCTTGGCCAATCCGGGGCGATCAATATGACTTGGGCCCGGTGTTGGCGAATCTTTCTCAGAACCCGAGGAATCATGGGTATGGGAGGAAACGCCTAAAGGAGTTGTGAGCCCCAACTCAGCTGAAACGCATGCCCCAAAGCTCCCTGCATTGGAGACTGGAGACTGCAGAATGATGGACAGTGAGCGTTCTCGTCGAACCACCTCTGGCTGAAGCCTCCACTTGTGGTCGGCAGAGAACTGCCAACTGAGACTGTCTGTACGCACGTTCAGAACTCCGGCCAGATGATTTGCCATCAGACAAATCTGGTGGTCCTGAACCCAGGACCAGCGACGCAGAGCCTCTCTGCAGAGACGATGCAACCCTACTCCTCCCCGCTTGTTGACATACCACATCGCGGCAGTGTTGTCCGTCAGGACCTGAACTGACTGACCGCGAAGGGAGGGGAGGAAGGCCTTGAGCACTAAACGTATCGCCAGCAACTCTAGAAGGTTGATGTGAAGCAACCTTTCCTCTGGTGATCAAAGACCCTTGATCTCCAGGTCCCCCAGATGAGCACCCCACCCTAGAGTGGATGCATCCGTTATCACTGTGGCCACCGAAGGAGGAAGATGGAAAGGCCTTCCTGAGACAGACTGCCCTCCACGCTCCACCAAGACACATCCTCTGCAGTGTCTACGGAGATCTTGATCAACTCCCTGAGATCCCCATTGTGTTGAAACCACTGCCTGCGGAGGCACCACTGGAGGGCCCTAATGTGCCAGCATGCATGGTTGACCAGCAGAATGCAGGAAGCAAACAGACCGAGCAGGAGAAGGACCTTCAGGACTGGAACGACCGCTCCATTGTAGAATAAAGGGAACATTTCCTGATTGTTGAGAATCCTTTGTGGAGGTGGGAATGCTCGACACACAGTAGTGTCCAGTACCTCCCCTATGAACAGGTTGCGCTGAGAGGGCACCATGTGAGATTTGGGCACGTTTATCGAGGAACCCAATTTGTACAACAGCTGGGTTGTCACCTGCAGATAGGGGAAAACTGGAATCCCCAATCTCCTGAGATGGGCTGCCACCACTGCCATCACCTTGGTGAAGACTCGAGGTGCAGTAGTAAGTCCAAATGGGAGAACCGCAAACTGATAGTGTTGCGACCCTACCGTAAAACGGAGATACTTCCTGTGCGACTTCAGGATAGGAATATGAAAATTCGATGGACACCATCCAGTCCTCCATTTGCAGCGCTTGAAAAACCTGCGCAAGGGTGAGCATCTTGAATTTCTCCTGCTTCAGAAAAAGGTTCTAGATCCTGAGATCCAGGATTGGACGTAATCTGCCATCCTTCTTGGGAATCAGTAAATACAGGGAGTAGCATCCCTGACCCCTCTCTTGCTCCGGGACCACTTCCATCGCACCTTTCTTAAGCAATGTAAGGACTTCCTCCTGCAGAAGTAGAAGAAATTCCTTTGAACATGCCCCTTGGCAAGGAGGGTAATTTGGAGGAAATTCCCGAAAGGGAAGGGCATACCCATTTTCCACAAGATTTAGAACCCAGAGGTCCGTAGTGAACGATTCCCAATCTTGAAGAAAATGGGTAAGCAGACCCCACACAGGACACACATGATCCAGGATGGTGGATCTAGGGTTGCTTTGCTGAACCGGCAATAGGAGGGGAGGTAGAGGAGGAGGAGGAGGTGGGCTGACTACCTCGTGGACAACCTCTGTTCTTGCCTCTGTAGGTCTTATACAGTGGATTCTGCTGCTGTTGCTGCAGCTGAGATTGCCTGTAGGTCCGATAGGACGACCTTCCAAAGCCTCAAAATGTTCTGTAGCCGGAGCCTCTAGGCTGCGCCTGCAGACCCAAAGACTTTGCAGTGGCTTTGCTGTCCTTGAACCTCTGCAAGGCTGAATCTGCCTGCCCACCAAACAGCCTGGAGCCATCAAAAGGGAGGTCAAGAAGAGTAGCCTGCACATCAGGAGAGAACTCCGATGACCGGAGCCAAGCACTTCTCCTTGTGGCAATAGAAGAGCCCATGATTCTAGCAACCGAGTCCGCAGTGTCCAGACCACTCAGTAGAACTTGGCGTGCAGCCGCCTGAGTATCCGCCAAGGCTTCATTAAAATTCAGTCTGTCCTCTTCAGACAATTTCAGAACAAGCTGCTTTGCGGAATCCATAAGAGCATGTATGTAACGGCCCAATAGACAAGTTGCATTCGTGGACTTCAAGGCCATACTTGCTGACAAAAAGACCTTTTTAGCAGATTGTTCAAGTCTCTTAGAATCTCGGTCTCCAAGGACTTGAGGAAAACCCCCAGAAGATTTTTCAGAACAAGCAGCTTGTACCACCAGGCTCTAAGGAGAAGGATGAGATGTAAGGAAATCTGGGTCTCCTGGAGCCATCCTGTACCTCCAAGCAACAGACTTTTATACTGCTGGAGCTGAAAAGGGTTTACGCCAGACTTCCAGATAGCATCATTAAAGGGCAATAATTGCTTCATCACAGTAGAAGGAGAATGTAGGACCTCAGTTAAAATGTTAGATTTAAACTCAGCCATTGGAAGTTGCAGATCTAAAAGCTCTGCTGCTTTTCTAATCACTGTGTGCTAAGGAGCCACATCCTTAGAAGGAGCATCTAAAGTAGGAGAAAGTTCCCACTCCAAGGACGTATTCAGTCCACTAGCTTCCTTCAGCCCCTCAAACAAGTCTTCTGACTCATCAAGCTAACCTTCCTCCATTTCCTCTTCTGCCTGATAACGTTGTTCCTCCAAAATTCTCTGCGCCTCGGCCTCATCCTCGGGGTCGGCGGCACCAGACGCGACTCCGACGGATTCCGGAGCCGGCGTCGAACTTGAAACTGGAGGCACAATCGGAGTAGAACGAGGTCGAACTGAAGGCGCCGGAGAGGAAGGATACGGCGTCAATGTCCTCGGCGCTGCAAAATGCCAGGACGGAGCCGCAGGTAAAAACGGCATAAATGGAGCCTTAGCATAAGCCTGAGGAACTCCCAGGTTAAAGGCCATTGGACCCATGATACCCGAAGGCGCTCCAGAGGGGTACATGGCTCTAGTGAAGACTCCATACATTGCATTTAAGTAATGTGATGGATCTGTACCCGGGCCAGGGAAAGGTGGGTAGGCCCCGGAACAGTCTCCGATTGAGGCATTACCGGACTTGGGCCAACTGGCTCCGAGAGTGGAGTCAATGGAGCCGCAGATTCTTTAGGAACTGGAGCTTCATCTACCGGGACAGGAGACTGAACCGGCGTCGGAGAGTGAGCCGGAGATCTTTCAGGCGAAGCCGAACGAACTGGAGATACCAATTTTGAGCCTGAAGAAGATGGTGAAACAAAGTCCTTACAATGTTGAGTAGCTGGTGATGTCGACTTCGGAGCCGCATCCTTGTCAGAACTGCGCAGAGACATGTCGCTTCTTTTTCTTGTGCTTCTTCAACTTCGAAGCATGACCAGACGACGACTTCGACCTCGACCTGGACATTGATCTCCTCCGACCCCTCTTTTCCTTTCTCATCTACGCCATAAAGAGTTTGGCCTCTCTTTCCTTTAAAGCTTTAGGTTTCATCTTGCGTCAGTATAATTCATGACCCAGACTTCTTTGTTGATATACTGTATTTTGGTGTACATAACCCAGGTGTCAGAAATAGAGTCTGAATATACAACCAGTATTGTACAAATTCTATGTCTTACAGCCTTCCTGTCTCTGTATTTCAATTTTGCTGGTCAATATTGAATGTCTAAAAATTCTTTTTCCTTATATTTTCAATTGTGTTGAGTGGCCTCACACGGGTCCACTCGTTTTAATGTTTTTTTAATGTTTTTTAATGCTTGTATTTTCAATAAATTGTATGAATTCATTTTTTATACGTATATCTTGTTATTGGTTTTGATTTTTAAGTGTATTTTATTGAGTTCTTCTCAAGGGAATTTCCTCGTTCCACTGGTTGACTAACCCTATTTCCCTTGATTGCTGTTAAGGGGTACCTCTCATACTTACTCCCCTTCATCTTGCGACAGCAAGTACAACCCTCGACATCATGGTCCAATGATAAACACCAGACACAGTCTACGTGTGTGTCAGTGATCGACATATGACCCCCACACTCAGGGCTTGAAACCAGACTTCCTCAAAGACATCTTCCAAAAAGGCAACAAGAAGAACAAGCCAAAAATACAATGTAACTACGCAAGTACGGAGAATCCCAGAAAACCGTTAGCGGAAAAAAGGGAACTGACGTCATCACGCCGACGAGGCTCTCTTATGGCTCCGGTAACGTGAGCAGAGCAGCGAGCGGAGCCATGCTATTATGACATCGTCCTCATCGGCACGAAAAATTTCTGAATGCTGGCGCAGGGGATATTCACAAGGGGAGGAATCCACAGGCAGATGTATCCATCACAAACTCAACGCCCGGACTACGTCGGGCTCAGAACAAGAGCAAGGCTAGTAAACCGTCCCGAATGACTCCTAAAGGGGACCGCCCCGGACAGAACTGATCCACTAAGTAGTGAGAGCAGCTAGAAGATGAGGAGTAACAAGTAGGATGGACCAGGCCGTCAATGTGAGAAGTTGGCCTGGCACATGATGTCCACTAGTTCTAGTGGGCACCTTGCACCAGTCTTATCGACCCTTATTGATGGTGGTTGTAAAGTCAACCTTATAGAAAGCTATCCTAGGGGTAGCTGTGACGGGCAGTCTTCAGGCTAAGACTTCAGAGACAGAATTAAGCTAGTTGTTTTACCATTTATAATCCATTGAGTACCAAATGAAAGGACACCACACAAGGTATATATCAAATATATATGTATTTATTCTAAACACAACCCTTATGCACTCTTTATGAGGTCAGAGGAAAAAGTACAATACAAGGAACTTAATTAGCATACGATAAGTTGCACAGTATACGTTTTGCGCTAGGGGCCTCACAAACCGTATACTAAAATAGTGGTATAAGAACCACAAGAGAGTTAGAAAGCAGGCCTGGGGCCTGTGGAATCGCTGGGGCTACTCTAAACAACAAAAGGTTAGGAAGTAGGAGGCCCACGGGAGACGCATGCAGTGTCTAAACACAGCCGCAGGTTACCATTGACTTTCTATGGGCAACAAACAAGTTACAAATTTACAATTTAAGGATACTTCCGGATGGACTACAATGAAACCCTTTTAGACTTGGACACTAGGAGGGCAAATACCCTCGAGACTACCAGAGTACTCATGTTACCTCTCCCACGGAAGGCGATGAATAGGTGTCTTTTGATGTCGGGTTTCGACGTCGATTTCAATGTAGAGCTGCAAATAAGTGCTGCAGGCGACCAGATGAAGTGTCCGGGTGGATCCAAGATTTGAAGAACTTTAAAGCAGAAGGGACAGAGTCTGGGTCACTTGCCAGTGACCAAGATGGCGATGCAAAGCTGCCAGCCAATGTCGAGTGATTTCAGGTGAAAAGGTGAAGCCTGTCTCTTCAGCCATGAGGTCCAGGAGGCGTCGATGACAACCAGGAGCTGGATTCAAGCTGTCCCTCTTAGGATCTAGTTGACTGCGGTGTCGGTATCCGGATTGGACCCAACAAGCCTTGGCAAACACAATCAATGCAAGATGTCGAGATTGGCTTCGTTGCAGACCAGCAAGGTCTGGGGCACTTCTCCTTTGTAGGGAAGCTGGAGCAAGCCTGGAGCAACCAAGAAAGCAAGTTAGATTCAAAAGTAAGTCTTCGGGGGGCTCACTAGCCAACTGACTAGGAACCTGGAAGACGCGTCGAGCTGAAATGCAAAAGCGGGGCCCATGGGACACTCGTGGAGTGTGGGCCTCTAAGCTTCAGTGCAAATGGTGCTCGGGGCTGGGGCTTCAAGCACCCCAATGCACAACTTTGGGATACCTCGGGAAGTGAGTGCAGCTTGCAAAATGCAGGATGTCCATGAGTTCCAGTCCCACGTCTCTCGTGTCCGCCATGGGCCTCAGCTTCGCTGTGAGCGAAGGTCGAGGTCAGAGAGGACTGGAAGTCCATGTCCTGTGTCGCAGATTCTTCGAGATCCGGCGGGAGCCTCGAAAATGCAGACCGGCAAAGTTGCTGTTGGTGCCTGTTTGAACAGGATGGTCACTCCTTGACCACAACGGAGATGTCTTCCATCTTCCAGTCGAAATGGAATGTCGAAAGTCCAGGATTTATGTTTCAGAGTTTCGTCCAGCGTAATCTAAAGTCCTAGGGACTGGGATCCTATACTCATACTAAGTTTAGGGGCTGGACTACCTTTAAGGTCCCTCCTATGGGTGGACCTGGGAAGGGGGTGGTTACACCCCTTTCCCTATGTCCAGTTTCATGCCAGAGCTGGGGCAGTGTGCCCCAGCAACCGGTTTGAACTGGGAAATGCATGAAGCACCTAGTGTGCCCCAGGCAGTGTCTGGAAAGCATTCACTGAATGCAGCCCTCCCTGCCACAATACACAAAAGCCTGTCTGGGGAGGTGCCAGCACCTCCCTGGACAGGAAACCTATTGTCCAGGCCTCCCCTGCCGGAGTTTCATCCAGCAGCAGGAGGGCAGACCTGAATGCTACCCCCACCGCCAGGACGGGGGGGGTGGTATTCCAAAGTGTTTGACACCTTACACAACATGTTTTGATAAAGCCAAACCAAAGTTAGCATTAACCGTGAGGATTATAATGCACTTAAGAGTATATGGTATGGCTATATCATAAAACAGCTATAAGGAGATGGTTCCGAAAGCTGCAGAAGGGCTCAGCTCATGCTAGGGCACCCTCTCACATAAAACAAAGCACTCTACCTCCAGGATTTTCAAGGCCTGCCATAGGAGTGACTTATAGGTGTTTATGTGTCTATATATAGTAATATAGATATAGGTATACTATATCGAAGTAAGGGGTGATTACACCACCTTAACCAGGCTGTAAGAACACACCTGTGGTGTTAGTGTGGAAGGCAAACCAGGGGTGGCTCAATACATGCTGCAGCCCCTGGTAGGCCTAGGGTGCACCTATGCCCTGGGTACCTAGGGTACACTATACAGGGGCTCACAAGTGTGACCCAGTAACCAATCTGGTATGTACCTAAAGTACATGGTATCAATTTAGAGAGAGAACAGCTAGGCTGTGGGCCTGATTTGCAGGGCCACAGCCAGACTAAAGTCAAAAAACCAGAGAATCACAGCAAAAAGTGGGTGTAACCATAGGAAGCAGACCCTACTCTCCTACAGTCAACACAGGAAACTATACCCTCAGAAACACCAGACGGAGGCCCAGACCAAACGGCAGGCAAAGGGCAAAACTCTGCGGCACAACACCGTAGATGGCCAAGCCACGCCCCAGTAAGGACCAAAAACCGCACCATCGTAATACAGCAACACCAGGAAGGGCGATGAACCTCCCAGGGGGAGTCCACACCCTGCCCGCATAAGACATAGCTATACGATAGCTACATATACCCCACATAGGGTAGCACACATCCCAAGAAAGCATGGGAACCACTCTTAGGGTAAAAACAATCCCGCATCAGAGGACAAAATCATAGACCTGTAGCAGAAACCAGAAAAGGCTTAGTATTCAGCCAGAAAACACATTTGTACCAAAGAAGGGGCTGAAGCAGCAGCCAACTGAAGAGCGGGGCCAACCCCGAGGGCATAGTATCCCTCACAGAAAGTGTAACAGCCCTCCAAAAACTAAATATCAGGAGCAAGTGGGATAACGTCTCCCACCAAGCCCCGGAGGATCAGCAAACTAACCTACGGAGGAGGAGGAGGACGGTATCCCGCAAAAAGACGCTGAATGGCAAAGTCTGAATGAGTATTAAACAACCGGACCCCGTCAAAAGGGAGGTCGACCAGACGCTCTCTAATATTTTCAGGGAAAACAGCATCGCGTAGCCAAGCATGGCGACAGAGAGCCACAGGAGTGGCCATAGCACGACCAACATCATCGGCAACATCCAAAGCTGCACGAAGAATAAACGCAGCAACTCTCTACCATCCAACACATGGCCCCATAGATCAGCATGGGCTCCCTCATGAGAGACATGAGAAAGAAGGGACTCCACATAATCCCACAGGCTAGCAGTAGCCCTGGTCAGCACACACAAAGTGTTAAGCGCCCTCAAGGCAGCACTAGAAGAAGCAAAGACATTACGTCACCATGAATCTAACCACCGGGCCTCCTGAGACGGCGGGAACAACACCACAGGCAAACATGGAAAGGCATTGTGCAGTAGAGCGCCTTGAGTAGAAGGGTGGAAAGAAAGACAGACCGGGTCGTGCGGAGCAGGACGATGACGGTGCAGTAGTGCCTGAGGCACCGGATCGCATGTGGCAGGGCTCCCCCAAACCCCCATAAGAGAATTATGGAGTGACACTTCAAAGGGAAGGAACAACTCCCGTCCACCAGAGCTCTGTTGGAGAATCTCCAAGAGGTTGTCTGTAGGAAATTGAGTGACAGGTTCACCCATCCTCAGAATACCAGCAGCTGTGGAAATAGCCCAAACAAAGGCAACACCGGCCTCAATAGGGCGCAGCGGTAGTGAAAGTAATTCCTCCGTGGGTGACGGTTGCAGACTGAGCCGCCCATCCCCAAGTCCCGGGGGAAGCGGCCACCCCCGGCATATAGGAGGATCCACAGAGGAATGGGGAACCTGAGGGCCCCCAGGGGAGGGTGGAGATGCCAGGGGAGAAGCCCGCCCCGAGCCACGGAAAGAAGGGTTCGAGGATTTAGCCTGTGGGGACGGCGAAGAGTCTTCCCTGGAAGATGCAGGTGAAAAGGCAACTACACGGCGCCCTGTCTCCAGAGAGGAACACACCAGCAGGTGATGGACCTCAGGAAAAGAAGGGACCTCAGGAGACTAATCCAGAACCTGGCGCCGGTGCGGCTCCGCGGAGTCTGCCATCGGCACCTGATCAGCGTCGACCGGCGCCGGAGTGGGCCCACTTGGTGCCGGGCCGACTCCTACCACCACGTACTCTCCAGCAGAATGGGGCGAAGCCGACGCCGAATCAGCAAAGGCGCGGCGCCAAAACGGCACTGGCTCGACTTCAGAAGGGGCAGCCGCCCGCCCCGAGGACCGAGAGGGACTCGGGAAGGCGTCCCCGGCCCTGGCCTCCACCGGAACCGGGAAGGAAGTCTCCCAGTGCCGAAACGGCTCCGGCTCGACTTCAGGTGGGGCCGCCGGCTGCTCAGAGAATCAAGAGGGACTCAGGGACAAGCCCGGAGTCCCAGCGATCGCCTGCGACACCACAAGGAGCCCCGTAGGGATTTGCAGCGAGACAGGGACGCTAGGCGCCGACGAGGGAAGCCCCGAAGGACTACACCCGGACGCCGCCACCCTCCTACAACCTGAAGCCGAAACCTTCAGCGCTTGAGTCGCCGGCGACGCTGCCGAAGTCCCTGTGCAAGGCAAGGGATCCGCAGACGTCACAGGAGGTGGAGGAAGGGCCAAAGAAGCCTGCAGCACTGCAGCGTAGGCTGTCATATGGGCCCTAGTCGCCTCCGTGCTGGGAAATGTCGGCTATGGAGGCGACAGGCGGGGGCACCCACAGCGGAAGGAGGACAAGGCCTCGGAGACATACTGAAAGACCTACCAGCTGGTGAGCCACGCCCAAAGGGCCGCAGCGAAAGGCGATTCCGCAGACTAAACCGGTGGTTCCTTGCCTCCGTGGTAGGGGACGGACGCTGGGACGACACCGACATGGACAAGCGTGCTGACAGCAACTTCATCCGGCGCTCCTGCCATGATTTAGGCTTAAGGTGTTGGCAGGCGTCGCAACTCTCCGAGCCGTGGTGCCCACCCAGGCACCACATGCAAATCGGGTGAGGGTCCATTGCCGACATGGGACGTGCACGAGGAGATACACGTCCTGAAGCCCGAAGGCATTCACACACTGTTCCACTAATCGCCAAAGCGTAAAAAGAGAATGGAAGGCCTGAAAACAGGCCAGGTCAGTAATCCGGATCCGCGTTGCACACGAAAAGAGAAAAAACTGAAATAGGTGCGCTGGGGTGGTACTTCTGTATCCTCGCTGATGTCACGAATGCGGACGACGTCAGGGCGAAGTCACGTGGTGCCGTCTCCCCGGCGCACAGGGATGCTGTGGCAGAAAACTTTTCCGGATCCAGTCTCACGCTTTGGGGTAAGGAATCTGCGGCTAGTAGTCTCTATCAGATAGGTACATTACAAAGTAAAGCCGCAGTAGCTGCTTCACCTCTGGTAGAGTGAGCCCTAGGCTTACTAATCAAAGACGTGTTAGCTTTTTGATAACACAGCTGAATACATGAAACAATCCACCTAGAAATGGATTGTTTGGAGGTAGCTAGACCAGTTCTGACCGAGCCATAGTTTACAAATAGCTGGTCTTATCTACAGATATCCTTAGTCTTGTCAAAATAGAATTTCAAGACCCTCCTAACATCAAGAGAATGCAGCGATCTCTCCGCAGGAGAAGATGGATTCTAAAAAAATGTAGGCAGTGTAATAGTTTGGTTTACATGAAACTCCAAAACAACTTTAGGAAGGAACTTAAGTTGCGTCCTCATAACTACCTTAGAGGAATGAAAGACTGTATAAGGTTCTTTACAACATAAAGCCTGAAGTTCGCTAACTCTGTAGGCAGACTTAATGGCCGCAAGGAAAGCTGTCTTCCAGGACAGATGCTGAAGAGAAGCCTTATGAATGGGTTAAAAATGTTCCTTCATCAGTCGTGAAAGGACTACATTCAGCTCCCAGGGAGGCAAAGGACGCCTAATGGGAGGAAACACTTTCTTCAATCCTTCAAGAAAATCTCTGATGACTGGGATTTGAAAAAAGGAAGTTTGTGAAGGACATTTCCTATAAGCAGTCAAAGCTGCCAGATGAACTTTGATTGAATGGAACTGAAGGCCAGATTGTGCCAAGTGTAATAAATAATAAAAGATGACATCTTCCTTACAGGAGGTAGGATCCAAGTCCTTAGAAGCACACCAGATGCAAAATCTCTTCCATTTATACGCATAGGACGTGCGTGTAGATGTTCTTTTGGCCTCTTTCAAGATCTACATACAGTCCTGAGGGGGATTCAAATGTCCGTACTGTACTAGCTCAGGAGCCATGCCGCCAAATTCAACGACAAGAGGTTGGGGTGCACCATCTGTCCGCCGAACTTCATCAGAAGGTCCGGCCTGCACGGCAGACGGAGATGTGGCAGGAGAAACCGGTGGAGTAGGTATGTGAACCACCACTGACGGGCCACCTCAGAGCAATGAGGATCACCTTGGCCGGTGATTGGGAGAGCTTGATCAGCACTGTCGGAATCAGGGGAATTGGCGGAAAAGCAAAGAGAAAGCCGCCTGACCAATTGATCCAAAGGGCATTCCCCAGAGTCCCTGGTTGGTAAAACCTGGAGGCAAAGTCATAGCATTTGCTGTTTTCTGCGGTAGTGAACAGATCGACTTCTGGAGTACCCCATCTTTCGAAGGTGTCTTGCACCACTGTCGTTTAAGACCCATTCGTGGTTTTCGTGAATGAGTCTGCTGAGCGGGTCTGCTTGAGCATTCTGAACAATGGGAAGGTGAGTTGCTGTGATGGTCCGGTTCCTGGCTAATAGCCAGTGCCAGATGGCCTGGGCTTCCTGAGACAACACTCGAGATCTGGAGCCCCCCTGCTCGTTGAGGTAGAATATTGTTGTATTGTCCGTCTGGACAAGCAGGGAGCTGGTGTGAAACGACAGCTGGAATGCTTTCAGCGCCAAATACCCTGCTCAAAGCTCCAGGAAGTTGATGTGGTACTTGGTCTCGTTAGGGGACCATGTGCCCTGTATCTGAAGGTGGTCGGAATGTGCACCCCATCCACGGAGAGAAGCATCCAGCACTATTGTTTGCGTGGGTATCTCTTTGTGGAAGGGAATCCACCGGAGGAGATTGCGTGGAGAACACCACCAGCGGATGGACTGATGAGCCTGCTGCGACAGTTGAATCCTGTCTTCCCAATCCCCCAGTGTCTGGTCCCACTCATCCTCCAGACATTCCTGCAGAGGTCTCATTTGGAGGCATGCATTCGGAGTGAGAAAGATGCAGGAAGCCATCGAGGCCAGGAGAGACAATACTTTCCTCACCGTTGGTGATGTATGTCATGATCATGAGAGCTTGAGCCTTCCGAAGGATTGATAAGCGTCTCTCCTCCGAAGGACACACGTTTGCTGAGCGTGTGTCGATAGTAGCTCCGAGGTACTTAAGACATTGTACAGGAGTCGAGACAGACTTCGTGAGGTTGATGTGTAGTCCCAAACAAAGTAAGAGTTTGGAAGACCGATTGAAATGCAGCTGCGCTTCCTGAAACGTAGCTGCCTTGATCAACCAATCGTCCAGATAGAGGTAGACGAATATTTTGTTCCTCCTCAGATGCACAGCCACCACTGCCATGCATTTTGAAAATGTCTGAGGCGCTGACTTCAGGCCAAAAGGCAGCACAGAGTTTTTATAATGGTTGTTACCCACTGTGAAACGCAGGAACTTGCGATGTTTCCTTGCTATGGGCACATGAAAGTATGGGCGCTGCAGATCTATTGCGCATAGCCAGTCTCCCTGATGAAGTTGAGGGTAGATCTGATGCAAGAACAATATCTGAATTATTTCTCTTCGAACCCATTTGTTGGCTTGTCGTAAGTTGAGAATGGGTCTGAACTCGTTCTTGCCGAACTAGAAAGAACTGTGAATACAGCCTTGTTCCTTTCTGTCCCAGAGGAACTGGTTCTATCACCCTTTTCTGTAGGAAGGTGTGGAGGAGGGCTTGTAAAATGTATTGAGTATCCACTGCAAACAATATTCAGCACTCGATTGTCCGGAGGTATTTTCTGCCACTCTGTCAGATGTTCTTGGATACTTCCCCGCACTGGAGTGGACAACGGATGAGGGGGAAGAAACCCATCAGGGCTTGGAACCAGCAGGACCCTCGTTCCCCTGTCCAGACTGCTGGTTAGATCATCCTCACTGTTGGCGTTTCTGAAACGGCTGAAAAGACCGCTGAAACTGTTGCTGTTGGTTGGTCTGGCGACCTTGAGAACATTGAAACCTCTGAGAGACATAACACCGCTGAAAAGGGCGGAAGGTCTTTTGTTGTTCTTTAGGTTTCTCCAAACCTAGAGCCTTCAAAGTCTCCATTTCGGTCTTCATGCGGGCCATCTCGTTGTCCGCATGGGAGCCAAAGAGAGTCGTGCCAGAGAATGGGAGATTGGAAATTTGTTGTTGCGCCTCAGGCTTCAGAGATGTGAGACGAAGCCAAGCATGTCGCTGTAGAGCAATACCATGGCAATACCCCTGGGCTGCCAGGAGCGAAGTATCTGCCACAGCGCTGATGACTTGATTAGAGACCATCAGGCCCTCATTCACAATCTCCTGAAAGTCTTTCCTTTTGTCTCTGGGTAGAAGATCCACAAATTTTTGAAGGGACTCTCACAATGATCTATCATAATGGCCCATCAAGGCAGTAGAGCTGGCTGCCTTCATGGAAGTCGCCGCGGTGTTACAAGACTTTCTACCCACCGAGTCCAGCTTACGGCTCTCCTTATCCGGTGGCACTGTGGAAGTCTGAGCAGTAGCATGTTGTTTCTGTGCCGCCACTACTATGACAGAGTCCGGAGTAAGGTCCAGCCGGAGGAAGGCAGGGTCCGACTCTGGTGGACGATACTTCTTCTGTAACCTGGAAAGTGCAGATTTGATAGAAGATGGCGTCCACAGCCGGTTTCTCCAAACCCGGCACCAACGGAAGCAACGGATGTGATGTTTGACTCTTCTGTAGAGTTTCAAATATCACAGAGGTCGACTGTACAGGAGTAGACAGGGGAATGTTCAGTTTTGCAGCCCCCCTGACCAGAACATCCTGGAAGGTGGAAATATCATCAATTGGTAAAACCCTCTGCGGGGGAGAGTCCATGAGAGTAGGAAAGTACCTCCCCGTACTAGTGGAGGATGTATCCCTGGTATGCCGGGACCGAGACCTTTCTTAATGGTGACAACGTGATCTTGTGGAAGACCGGTGGCGTCTATGTGAACGATGTCTCGAACAAGACCATGTTCTTGGTCGTTGAGGTTCCACAGGGTGCGTAGGCTGAGGAGCCACGGGGCCAGGCTGAGGAGCATGTGGTGGAGAAATCGGTGCAAGAAGCGGAGGAGGAGTAGCCGGAGGTGGAGGATTCAGTGGCGGCTGAGGAATTCCTGGTGGGGCCCCCGGTGGAGGAGGAGCAGGTGGCGACCTAGATGGTGAGTAGGTATGCGAATACTCCGAACTTGGTGAAGAGACCAACCTCCTTCTCTTACGAGAGGGCCGTGAGGAAGGAACCCTGGACTCCCCATCAGTCCCCCTCAACGTCGATCCACTGCTCACCGTCGCATGTCAACGGCGTCTAGTACGCGAAGTCCCTGTCGACGACCATAGGCTCACAACAGAGCGAGGCCCGGAACAGGACCTCAACGTCGAACGTCGTATTGACCCCTCGACGTCGACCTTCTCTTCGATCCTCTCCTCAATGTCGCCAGTCTTGCAAACGCCAATTTCCTCCTCGACGTCGAACTTCGTGTTGACGTCGATGGTGATCGGCGACAACGCTTCAGCGGCGGCCGCCGCTTGGGAGACTCAGATCGACGCCGATAATGCCTTGATGGCGATGTTCGTTGCGTCGACATAGAACGCGGGGAAACCCGCGATGGCGATCTCGCCATTCTTCTCCTTGACGTTGCTTCGACCCAGAGCCCTGGGTCGACTGAGAGCATATTGTGGTCATACCTTCTCTCGACGTCGTCATCGCCATCCTCGATATTGACCGGGACCAGCGTAGTTTTCCTGTCGTTTTTCTGCTGGGGAGCCCCCCAGGAGGTCGAAGCATGGGACTTGGTAGAGGACTTACCCTCTCCTCTCCCAGAGGCTGAAGAAACTGCCTTGTGTCTCCTTTGCTCCATCCCTTGGAGCCAAATCTTCTCACTGTCACGCAGGGTGCGCCCGGAAAAAGTTTTACAGATGGAACAGGTGTCAGGCACATGAGACACAGGCAAACACAGAATACAGACTCTGTGAGAATCGGACTTGGACTTCTTCCTACCGCAGTGAGGGCACTTGTCAAATAGGGATGGCACTTTGACAAGAAAACTGCAGAAATTTTGCCAAAAAAAGTACAGCAGAAGTTAGATAAAGGTCAAAGACGTCGAGTGAAACTGCAAAAATCCAAATATAATTACTAATTTTGAAGAAATACCAAAAAAGGTAGAACTCAATGCTCCAGTGTCCTGCTAGCAGGAGCCGGAAAAAAGAACTGAAAGTAAATCCTCTGGCTGTGCCTCATGGGATACCGGGGGTCTCTTGAGACTCTTAAAGGCACAGTACCCATTTGCAGACACATAATGGCAGCCTATGGGGGCTTCTCTATCCATTCCTTTTCATCTCTATCATGAAAAAAGGAGCGTTGTGAAGGAGAGTTTTCTACGTGTAAAACTCAGCAAATTACTACATTTAAAGTTAAACTGGCTATCTTTTTTCAGTTCAGGATGAAGTAATGGCCGGTATAGCCTAGTTGCTTAGGCTGCATTATTGTCTTTTTATCTCTTAAGTGTCCATACAGGCCTTCATGAACAAAGGCAGAAGATGACAACTTAAGAAGATATATCTAATGCAGTGCTCCGGGGTCCACATACATGGGCTTGACTATTCACATGATTATGACTATCACGGAAATCCCCTACAAGAGAACACCTGGTGACCTGAACGCCTTATGAAGGCAGCCATCGATGCCATGCATTTTGTGAACACCCTGGGAGCTGGCTTAACACCAAAAAGAAGCACTTTAAATTATTAATGGCGCCCTGCCACCTTGAACCTTAGATATTTTTGAAGTTGCGGGTGAATGGGAATATGAAAATAGGCGTCAAGGAGATCGAGAGAAGACAGGAAATCCCCTTTTCCATAAGAAGGATCTCCTGAAGAGAGAGCATCCTGAAAGATTGACTCTTGATGAATTTGTTCAGCATTCTGAGGTCTATGACCTGCCTCCATTTCCCATTTTTCTTATTGAGGCAGAAAAAGTGGGAATAAAACCCCGGTTTTACTGGTTGAGGGATACTTCCTCTATGGCCTGCTTGAGAAGAAGCAAATGTATTTCCTTCTTGAGATCTGGAAGGTGAGGGAGAATTTTGTGCGGTGTAACATTTGGAGGATGCTGAATGGATTCTAGCGTGTGGCCATGTTGGAAGATATCTAGAACCCATCTGTCTGAAGAAATGGAGTTCCATTCCTGTAAGGAAGCGGAGAAGACATGATTGTGGTGTGGGACTGTGGTAGCAGGGGCCTGATGAGCTTTATTGTCTCCTATTGGAGTCTTGGTACTTTCGAGCAGATTTCTGCCTCTTGCATTCTGACGGTCTTGAATAAGTCTGAGCGGTGTTAGACTGGAAGGACCGGTTGTATGGCTGGTAGATACTCTGTGGATATGGCTGGTACCGCTTCTAAAAACTACAGACGGGATAAGAATTTACCTCAACCTCTAGCCCGAAAGGACGGAAAGTGGCGCATTGCCTAAGGCTTTGACTGTGTCTGTGTCCTTCTTGATAAATTGCAGCTCCTCGTATATGTGCTTACCAAAAAAGCACTCGCCACCAAAAGGCATGTCCAAAACCTTGGCTTGGACCTCTGGACGAAAGGTGGCTGCTTTTAGCCATCCCTGGCAACGCAGAAACGCCGCTCCTGCCATATGCTGAAACGCTGTGGATGAAACATCCGTAGCTTGCTCAATGAGCTCCGAAGATGCTCTGTCTCCCTACAAAAGAATATCTTCTGCCTCTTTCTTTTCATCCTCTGGGAGATACTCCAACAGAGTAGAGATGTCTGACCATATCTACGGGTCATATCTCCCCATAATGGCCATGGCATTAGAATCTCTAATGGAGGAAGCCGCCAGAGCAGAGAACCTCTTTCCAATATTGTTGAGGCGACGACCCTCTTGTCCAGTGGGGCAGTGCATGGAGTTTTGGCCCTACTCTGTGCTGCTTGCACGACCACAGAGTCCGGCCTCGGGTGACCAGCGAGGCATGCAGGAGGTCATCAGGAGCCTTGTATTTTTTGTACAGTTTTGGAATAACAGCCGGAATGGAAACAGGTGTTTTCATTAACTTTAGCCCTTCTTGCCATAGAAAGTAAATTACAGGAATGGCTCTCACTGAACTTTGAGTGTCTGGTTTAAAATCATATAGAAATCACTGAGTCTGTTTAGTTGGCATTGGCAAATCAAAATGTTTGGAGGCACGCTCTATAAGATCATGAAGTCTCCAGATATCTGCAGCAGGAGGGTTAGGAGATGATCGCATAGGGGCTAGTAGTGTGTCGATTTAGATACCGTATATAGGTTTCCCGATTTATGCCCTTACATAGGCACAATTCGCATTGCCCATATTTAGGCATAGAAATCCTACCCTTATTTAGGCATTATCCATGCTAACCAAATATAGGAATGGCCACCTACATCCGTTCATCTACGTCACAACGAGTTCTTGGAAAACCAGACTTTTTTTTTTGTTAACATTTTTATTGTTTTGCAGCAAGGAAAACACATATTACAAGCATGTCAATATCGAGCAACATCCCCGCGTCCCCCACCCCTTATCCCCCCCACGTCCCTCATTTTCCAGTTCCCCAGTGCCAGAGTCCGGGCGTCCAACCATTGCAGTCCTCCAAGTCTTTTTCAGCATGATCTTCCAGCCCCAAACGCCCTTCCCCTTCACGACAATCCAAGGTGCAAATGTTCGTGCCTCCCTAAAGTCCTCCATCCAGTCCATGATAGTGTCTCCATTTACCCCATACTCTGCGGAACTTCTTCGGGCACCTCTTGCTTTGTATGTGACCCTTTCGGCCGCCATGTAAAGGTCCATACCCCTCCTCCATTCCCCTAGCTGTGGAATATCTTGTGCCCCCCATTTCCTAGCTATGTCCCTTTTGGCCACTACCAAGGCTAGCACTAAGAATATCAGCAGTGGGCGGGCTAAATCCACATCATTGGTCATTCCCAAGAGTATGAGCTTCGGGACTAATGGAATGTCCGTCTCCAGTACCTCACCTAATTCTGCAATAACCTCTCCCCAGTACGTTTGTATGCGCGGGCAGGACCATATTATGTGCAGGAAATCTCCGCTGTCATGTCCGCAGCGTAGGCAGCAGGGGTCGGACACTCTCCCCATTTTATACAGCCGCATTCTATCGAAGTAAGCCCTGTGCAGGATCTTAAACTGAATTAGGCGAAGACGTGATTTAATTGCTACCTCCCTGGGGTGCATCAGTACCACACCCCAGTCCACGTCATCCATTTCCCCTACTTCTAGTTCCCACGTGGCCCGGAGGCCTTCCAGTCTGTTTGGCCTATTATTCATAATAGTTTTATATGTTAGAGAGACGGCCTTTTCAGGGATCCTTTCCTGCAGTAGGCGACCCTCCAGAGGAGCGTATTCGGGGAGCGCCTCTCGTAATGTATCTTCTGCCCGCCACGCATGTCTCAATTGCATGTATTTAAAAAACTGGGAGCGGTGGAGCCCAAATTCTGTCTGTAGTGAGGGAAATGACTTTAAGGTCCCGCCTTTGATCACATCTCCTAAAGTCGAGATGCCAATAGCGTCCCATCCCTGAAACCCTCTTAACTTGCTGAGTTCCTTCAGCCAGGAGCAGTCCCATAGCGGTGTCTGCTTCGTTGGTCTATGTTCCCACTGAATGGCTTTCGTCGCTCTTTTCCATGCCCCCAGAGTGATTTTAGCAGCCGGCAATAATCTGACCTGCCCCTTCCCCCCGTAAATGTAGTGGAGACATGTGTGCGTGCCCATAATGTGCCTTTCTAATGCATAGGTGGGGTGTGCGGCAGGTGCATGTATCCATTCATTGATAGGGGCCAGGTGTTCCGCCCAATAGTAGGCTTCTAGATCCGGGAGCGAAATCCCCCCATCATATTGATGTCTCTGAAGGGTCGCCAGCGCTACTCTAGGGTGTTTTCCCAGCCACAGGTAGGACCTTACCTCCGCCTGTCCTACCCGTAATCCCTACATTCTGTCTAACCGCGCAGGCCATCACCTCGATGGATAAGGCAAACAGCAGGGGCGACAGGGGGCATCCCTGTCTGGTACCCGGTTGTAAAGGGAAGGCTTTCGACAGTGTCCCGTTAACTCTAACTCTAGCACAAGGGCATGTGTATAATAGACTAATTTTGTGTCTGTACTTGGGTCCAAATCCCATACGTTCTAGTACTCCCACCAAAAAGGGCCAATGGACAGCATCAAACGGAAAACCAGACTCTTAAGCCTTTAGGACTTCCCCTTATTGATTTCTCCAAGAACTAATTTATTATGCATGAACATCTATTCCTTAGGGGTTCATTCACGACGTTCTTATGCCCGACTTGTACGTCAATACTGGCATTCCTAAACACCTTCAAGGTATAAATATACCTTCACTTACCATGGCAAACCACGGTTCGGCTGCCTACTTGCACGACGCGGCTTGCCACGGCAAGTTCGGAAGGAAGTCAAGTACCCGCCTGACGCACTGACCAGACGCTGTCATCCTACTCGCAGAGAATCCAGCTCCAGGGTTTCTGACTCCCCTTGCGGGGTGTTAGAGATCGAGATTCGGAAAGAGATTCCAACCTCACTCATTCTAAGGTATGGAGCAGACTAGAACCGAGAGGGACTTTTGGCAAATCTTGGCAACACCAATCTAAACTATAGCCCAACTAGACTATAGACAAACAGCACCTACTTCTTACCTCGTACTATACTTATGTTAGGTACACTGGGGTAGAACTAGCTAGAGGCATCAGATGAGTATTCACATTTTAGCCTATGTTATTTATGAATGTATTTTAATGAATATATGTCATAGCTACAGACCATGCTATTGCAGTATTATTTTATCTTACTGCTAACGCTGTACGTATTATACTTCGCATTCTGTCTTACGATTGTAGCAGTTCATATCTCTTGCATGAGAAATAAGACTGTTCAATAAACCCTTTTTACTGAAACGCCCGTCTCTCTATTTCTATGCAACTCTGTAGAAACAAAGCATGCACGATTGACTGAGTGAAACTGTTATCTATTGTTTCCACAATTCTGAGATTGTTCAGATTCTAAGGGAAACAAAGTTGTCATGTTTATGTGGTTGTCAGAAACTAATCCCTTCTTGTTTAATCGAGAAGTTTCTAATGACCTCCGAGTTCGCCGGCACACACAAGTAATTACGTTTAATATACTCGATAGAGACATACTGACCTCAGTCCTATGTCAAAACTATAGTGTATATTATTCCAATGCGCAGAGGCTATCAGGGATATAGGAACTACACTACAGGCTATTTAGTGAAATATATGACGCTACATCGTATCCCATTACATCGCATGCAATTACAAAGCGGTTGTAACAACTCATGTGTTGTTACAACGCATTCCTATTACATCGCAACATTTTACCACGCATAACATTACAACGCAAAGGAATGTATGGTAAAGGCATACACTTGGTAAAAGTGCTTAAGGTAAGTAAATATATCTATATATATTTTTCTCCCTAAAACACTAAAATTACCCTTACCATCCAAACACCCATACCCCCTAAAATTACCCTTACATTCCCAGTAACCATATCCCCCTAAAATCCTAATCTTACGCCTAAGCCCTAAAATTCCCCCTTCTACCCAAAAACCCATACCCACCCTGAACCCTTAAATTACCCCTGGCAACCCAAACTCATCCTGAACCATAAAATTACCCTTGGCACCCCAAAACCCATACTCACCCTGAACCCTAAAATCACCCCTGGCTCCCCAAAACCCAAACCCACCCTGATCCCTAAAATTAACCTTGGCACCCCAAAACCCACCCTAAACCACAAAATTGCCCCTGGAGCCCCAAACCCACCTTGAATCCTAATATCACCCCTGGCACCCCAAATCCATACCCACTCTGAACCGTAAACTTACCCCTGGCATCTCAAAACACAAACCCGCCATGAACCCTAACGAACAAGTTACTTACCTTCGGTAACGCTTTTTCTGGTAGATACTATATATGCCTGTGGATTCCTCACCTTGTGAATACCCCTTGCGTCAGCAACATTCGGAAATTCTTTTTTTTTTTTTTTTCGTAGCCTCGCGCCGACGTGGACTCCTGACGTCATAGAGACACGACCTCGCTCGCGACTCCGCTGACGTCACCGACGCCTATAACAGGCCCACGCCGGCGTGATGACATCAGTTCCGCCCTTTTTTCCGTGCCATCGAGGCACACGGACGGACCAATGACAGTAGAAATATACAAGTATACATAGTACACAATAATCAAGGCAAAACACACAGTGTTAAGCAAAAGCAGGAAAGCAATTGGAACATTTCCTTGACAACAAAATATATATATATATACATTACAATACAGTAACTCTGGCAAAGAAGAGTGGACAACGGGGAGGCGGGTGGGTCAGTGAGGAATCCACAGGCAGATATAGTATCTACCAGAAAAAGCGTTACCGAAGGTAAGTAACTTGTTCTTCTGATAGATACATCTGCCGTGTGGATTCCTCACCTTGTGAATAGAGTCCCACAGCAGTCCCCACTCCCGGAGGAGGGCGTCCACTCTTCTAGACCAGGAAATCCTGAAGGACAGAGCGCGCAAAGTGACCGTCCCTCCTCACTTCGGAGTCTAAGCAGTAATGCTTCGCGAAAGTGTGGAGGGAAGACCAAGTTGCCGCCCTACAAATATCCTCAACAGGCACACCTCTAGCCAATGCAGAGGTCGAAGATTTAGCTCTAGTTGAATGAGCCCTTATACCCTCTGGTGGTTCCTTACCGGCCAAAGAGTAGCAGATCTTTATGCAGAGGACGATCCATCTCGATAAAGTTCTTTTATGGACCGCTCTCCCTTTCTTGCAGCCAGCAAATCCAACGAAGAGCTGGTCCTCCAAACGAAAGTCCTTGGATCTGTCCAAGTAAAAGGACACCGCCCTCTTAGGGTCCAGACGGTGCAGTCTCTCTTCCTCCTTAGAAGGGTGAGGGGGAGGATAGAAGGAAGGTAAAGTAATGGATTGTCCTAGGTGGAAGGGAGTTACCACCTTAGGCAGAAAAGCAGCCCTGGTCCTGAGAACCATTCGATCAGCATGTATGGACAAGAAAGGGGGCTTGTGACAAAGAGCTTGAAGCTCGCTTACCCTCCTTGCCGAGGTTATTGCCACGAGGAAAACCGTTTTACGGGTAAGAAGCCTCAAGGGACATTTGTGGAGAGGCTCGAAAGGAGCACCCATCAAGAAGGTCAAGACCAGATTCAAGTCCCACTGAGGCACAATAAAAGGGGCAGGAGGAAACTTATTAATAAGGCCCTTTAAGAACCTTAAAACCACAGGTGACTTAAAAAGAGAAGGCTGGTCAGGCAGACAGAGAAAAGCTGACAGCGCAGAAAGATAGCCCTTCACTGTAGCAACGGCAAGACCCTGTTGCGCCAGAGAAAGGGCAAACTGAAGAACATGAGATAAACGGGCCTTCAAAGGATCAATAGACCTTTCCCCACACCACGAGACAAATTTCGCCCATCTATAAGAATAGACTGACTTAGTGGAGTCACGCCTGGCTGACAAGATGACATCCACAACGTCAGGCGGGAGGGAAAAAGAAATCAGGTTGCCCCGCTCAATCTCCAGGCATGAAGGTGCAATGTCTGGAGGTGGGGGTGTAGAACCTGCCCCTCCATCTGAGAGAGGAGGTCTGCCCTGTGAGGGAGACGGAGCGGCGGGTGAGAGGAGAGGTGGAGAAGATCTGTATACCACACCCTTCTTGGCCAATCCGGGGCGACCAATATGACTTGGGCCCGGTCTAGGCGAATCTTCCTCAGAACCCGAGGAATCAAGGGTATGGGGGGAAACGCGTAAAGGAGTTGACCTTTCCAACTCAACTGAAACGCATCCCCCAAGGCTCCTTGCATCGGATACTGGAGACTGCAGAAAGACAGACAGTGCGCATTCTCGTGAGTGGCGAACAGGTCCACCCGAGGAGTCCCCCACATCCGAAAGATGTCGTGAACCACCTCCGGGTGAAGCCTCCACTCGTGGTCGGCAGAGAACTGCCGACTGAGACTGTCTGCACGAACGTTCAACACTCCGGCCAAATGATTCGCCATTAGACAAATCTGATGGTCCTGAGCCCAGGACCAGAGACGCAGAGCCTCTCTGCAGAGACACTGCGACCCCACTCCTCCCTGCTTGTTGATATACCACATCGCGGTCGTGTTGTCCGTTAGGACCTGAACCGACTGACCGCGAAGGGAAGGGAGGAAGGCCTTGAGCGCCAAACGTATCGCCCGCAATTCTAGAAGGTTGATGTGAAGCAACCTTTCCTCTGGAGACCAAAGGCCCTTGACCTCCAGATCCCCCAGATGAGCACCCCACCCGAGAGTGGATGCATCCGATATCACCGTGGCCACCGATGGGGGAAGTTGAAAAGGCTTTCCTTGGGACAGATTGCCTTTCACGCCCCACCAAGACAGATCCGCTGCAGCTTCTCCGGAGATCCTCACTGACTCCCTGAGATCTCCGCTGTGCTGATACCACTGCTTGCGGAGGCACCACTGGAGCGCCCTCATGTGCCAGCGTGCATGGTTGACCAACAGTATGCATGAAGCCATCAGACCGAGCAGGCGAAGGACCTTCAGGACTGGAACAACCGCTCCATTGTAAAATAAAGGAATCATCTCCCGTATGTCGCGAATCCTTTGAGGGGGAGGGAATGCACGACATACGGTTGTGTCCAGTACTGCACCTATGAACAGGTTGCGCTGGGAGGGCACCAGGTGAGACTTGGGTAAATTTATTGAAAAACCCAACCTGTACAACAACTGGGTTGTCTCCTGCAGATGATGAAGCACAACCTCTGACGACTCTGCTTTGATCAGCCAATCGTCCAGATACGGGAATACCGGAATCCCCGATCTTCTGAGATGCGCCGCCACCACTGCCATCACCTTGGTGAAGACCCGAGGTGCAGTAGTAAGTCCAAACGGAAGGACCGCAAACTGGTAGTGTTGTGACCCAACCGTAAAACGGAGATACCTCCTGTGCGACTTCAGGATTGGGATGTGAAAGTACGCATCCTGCAAGTCGAGTGACACCATCCAGTCTTCTTCCAGCAGAGCCTGAAGAACCTGAGCAAGGGTGAGCATCTTGAATTTTCTCCTGCTTCAGATAAAAATTCAAGATCCTGAGATCTAGGATCGGACGAAGCCTGCCATCCTTTTTGGGAATCAGGAAATACCGGGAGTAGCATCCCTGACCCCTTTCCTGCTCTGGAACCACCTCTATCGCACCTTTTCTCAAAAGTGTTTGGACTTCCTCCTGTAGGAGTAACAGATGTTCCTCTGAGCAATATCCCTGGCAAGGAGGGTAATTGGGAGGGAATTCCCGAAAGGGAAGGGCATACCCATTCTCTACGGGATTGAGAACCCAAAGATCTGATGGAACCGATTCCCAATCTCGTAGAAAGTAGGTAAGCCGGCCCCCCACTGGACCCACATGATCCTGAATGGCGGATCTAGGGCTGCTTTTCTGTGGCTGGGGGGTTGGAGGAGGTGGAGGAGGAAGAGACCTGACGACCTCGAGGACGTGATCTCTGTTTCCCTCTGTAAGACCTATACAAGGTATTCTGCTGCTGCTGTTGTTGCTGCTGCTGCTGAGCTGGTCTATACGACCGAAAGGAAGAGCGACCAAACCCTCTAAACTTCCTGGTCGTAGAACCCCTGACCTGAAGGCCCAGAGATCTAGCAGTTGCCCTGCTGTCCTTGAATCTCTCCAAGGCCGCGTCTGCCTTCTTTCCAAAAAGCCCCTCGCCATCGAAAGGCAAATCCAATAATGCAGACTGCACATCCGCTGAGAAGTCAGATGACTTCAACCAGGCTGAACGCCTCGTGGCAACCGCCGTGCCCATAATTCTTGCCACAGAATCTGTTGTATCAAGTCCACTTTGGATGACCTGACGAGCCGCTGCCTGTCAGATAAAGCCTCTTCAAAGTCCTTTCTACTAGCTTCAGGAACCTTAGGGACCAAAGATCTTATAGAGTCCATAAGAGCATGGATGTACCTTCCCATGAGGCAAGTGGCGTTAGAAGACTTCAAAGCCATGCTGGACGAAGAAAAAATCTTCTTCGCGACCTGATCTTGTTTCTTTGCCTCTTTGTCTCCAGGCACCTGCGGAAAAGCCCCAACAGACTTCTTAGAGCAAGCGGCCTGAATCACCAAACTTTCAGGTGAAGGATGCGAAGATAAGAAAGCAGGATCCTCAGGAGCCACTCTATACCTCCTAGCCACACTCTTTGCAACTGCAGGAGCAGAAAAAGGCTTTTTCCAAACCTCCATTATAGGATCCTTTAAGGCATCGTTAAATGGGAGCAAAGGTTCCACTGATGAACTAGGAGAATGGAGAACCTCTGTCAACAAATTCGATTTAAACTCGACAGAGGGCAAAGTCAGACCTAAAAGTCCTGCTGCCTTCTTCATGACAACATGATAAGGTTGGACATCTCTGGAGGGAGCATCAGATCCAGAAGGCAAAGACCACTCCGGTGAAAACTCAAGACCACTAGCATCCGCCAGGTCCTCGAAACAATCCCCTTCCAATTCACCTTCTTCCACCTCAGAAGATGAATCAGTAACTCTACGCTCCTCCAGAAGCCGTTGAGCCTCTCTACGAGACCTCATTTTGACTCGAAGTGCAGCCGAATCCAACGCCGAATTCGCCGGCGCCGGAGCCGACTTCGGAATCGAATCCGAGGGCTTAGAAGGCTGCCCCATAGAATCCAAGGGAGTTGGTGACGCCGGGACCGGAGTCGTCGACTTCGGCCGAGCCGGCGTCGACACCGGCGTCGACCTCGGTGGAGCTTGGTACTGCCACAACGGAGTCGGAGCCGGCATATACGGCATGAAGGGTGCCGGAGCATACAAGTGTGGAACACCCAAATTGAAAGCCATCGGACCCATGGGACCTGAAGGTGCTCCAGAGGGGTACCACGACCTCGAGAAAACACCATACATCGCGTTTAAAAACGCAGAAGGGTCCTGACCTGGAGTCGGGAATGGTGGATGCTCAGGCTGACCACGAGGCACATTAGAATCTGTTTCCTCAACAGGATTCGAAGTCCCTTCCTCAACAGGAACTCCATCGGCGTCTTCCGGAGCCGGAGATGGAGCCGGAGTCGGATCTGGAACAGGAGTCGGAGAATGGACCACCGACTCCGAAGGTGAAGCCTCACCTACCGGCTCATGAGTAGGAATAACCTTCGACTTCATCCTTTTGGGAGACTTTGATCTGGAATGATGACGTGATCCGTGTCTCCTCTTCTTATGCTTCTTGTGGGAACCAGAAGCATGACCGGACGATGACTTCGAGGCCGACGCCTCTCGAGACCTTGATCTGGATCTCGACCTCGACTTCTTCGGACGCTTTGAGGATTTTTTAACCTTACTTGCTTTAAGTTTGGCAACAAGAAGTTTAGATTCCCTCTCACGAAGAGCCTTCGGATTCATCTTTTGACAAGATGAACAATCCTCGACGTCATGATCCGAGCTTAAACACCAGATACAGTCTTGGTGAGGGTCCGTAACGGACATCATCTTCCCGCATTCTCTGCAAGGCTTAAACCCGGTCTTCTTTGTCGACATGACAACAGAACAGAAATATTTGAGAATGGAGAATCGAAGAAACGAAGTAACAATGTATTAATGGCTACAGAGTATCCCGAAACCGTTAGCGTCGACGACGCGGAAAAAAGGGAACTGATGTCATCACGCCGGCGTGGGCCTGTTATAGGCGTCGGTGACGTCAGCGGAGTCGCGAGCGAGGTCGTGTCTCTATGACGTCAGGAGTCCACGTCGGCGCGAGGCTACGAAAAAAAAAAAAAAAAAGAATTTCCGAATGTTGCTGACGCAAGGGGTATTCACAAGGTGAGGAATCCACACGGCAGATGTATCTATCAGAAATTACCCATATCCACCCTGGACCCTAACATTACCCTTGGTACCCTAAAACCCAAACCCACCCTGAACCCTTAAATTACTCTTGGCACCCCAAAATCCAAACCCACCCTGAACCCTAAAATTACCTCTAGCGCCCCAATTCCCAAACCCACCTTGAACCCTAAAATTATTATTTGTACCCCAAAACCTATAACCCAACCCACCCTAAACCATATACTTACGGGTAAAACAAATATGCCTTTACCATTCGTGCCTTTACAATGAAATTCGTTGTAAAGGCATGCGTGGTAAAAGCTTATGCATTGTAATGCCATGCCTTATAATGGCATTGCGATGTAATGGTAGTTGTGTTGTAACGACCGCATTGTAATGGCAACACGTTGTAACATCTGTGTTGTAATGTTTTTTTTCCTATGTAGTCATCCCATTCATCATGGGCATCAGTGTCTGTTTGTATCTCACCTTCTCCTGTCTGAGCATCCAGATGATTATAGGAGGAGGAAGGGTCTTTTCCCTTGTGGATTTGAGAGTACTTTGAACCAGAACAATTGTGGGTACCTCTTGGGGAGGTAAAGGCCTCTGAGGAGCATTTGTGTTCAGAAAACGCTTGTAATAGTAATCAAGCAAAAGACACACAATCCATCATTCTTTTGCTCATCATGCCACCCCAGTTTAGACCTGGCCATATGCAAATCAGTCTTGACCCTGTGCCTCATGGGAACAGTCCAGCCCGAACTGCCAAGCCAGGTCCTCCCTGGCCCGGAAACAAGCATCCTAGGACCGGTTTCGGGCTTTCACCCTTCTTCAGCCAGGATAGCTTGATTCCAGTGGCACAGTGAGCCCAGGACCCACATCTGTGCATACCTGGCGCACTTAGGGCGAAAAAGCAAAATCACACACAATTGATGGACGGAATGCAGAACAAATCAAAACATACACCCCCAGTCAAGAGATCTGGGTTAAATCCATCATTCTTTTGCTCACCATGCCACCCCAGTTTAGACCTGGCCATATGCAAATCAGTCTTGACCCTGTATCTCATGGGAACAGTTCAGCCCGAACTGGCAAGCCAGGTCCTCCCTGGACCGGAAACAAGCATCCTAGGACCGGGGTCAAGACTGATTTGCATATGGCCAGGTCTAAACTGGGGTGGCATGGTCAGCAAAAGAATGATGGATTTAACCCATATCTCTTGACTGGGAGGGAATGTTTTGATTTGTTCTGCATTCTGTCCTTCAATGTTGTGTCTTTTGCTGTAATAGTAATTAAGCTGTACCTGAGATCAGACACCAGAGACACAGACGTTCATTGATGCTTCCCTGAACTGATGACGCTTCTCCTCCGTCATCGTATGGATAACGTTCCTGGAAGGAATCCTGCCTCTGCATTAAAGGTGTGTCTTTTTCCGCAAAAGAAAATTCCCCTGCCTGACAAGATGGATCATTACCCTCAATGTCCTCATCATCAGAATCTTGGCACTTGACCATTTACTGCAATGGACTGTATGCAGGGCGAAACATACTTTCATTCTCTGCCTCTTGGAAGTCCAGAAGGCAAGCAGGAGGCAAAAGAGATATTTTTGAGAAATCCTGAAGTTGCCTGGGCTGAAGGAGACTTATTTTTCCCTCCGCCGACGGACTCGATGGTGCAACCACCGATGTGAATGTCTGTGGTACCATCGACGGTGCGTGGATGGCCTTAGTCTGCGAGGACGTCCCTGCTGAACCGTCAAAGAACCTGTGGTTGACGGTGAAGGCCTCATCAACAATGTTACTTTCGTCTAAGCTCCTGCCGCTGATGTCTTGACCTTCATTGTCGTAGTCATAGGAGCAGACGCAGGGGTTTGAAGCCTTTGACTGAGGTTTCTTGGGGTGTTTAGGCTCAGATTTATCCTTGGACTTAGGTCTCTTGGAGTCCCGATGTTGTGGAGAGGGAATGCCCTCCTTTCTTTTCTTTGAGGAAGAATGGGCCTTTTCCTCAGGTTCAGATTAAATCTGAAGCAGCCTTTCTCTTCTGTAGCCAGAGTAACAGCCTACCCTCCCTATCTTTGAGGGTTTTAGCTGAAAAAGTGCAGCAATACTTGCATTCCCTGGGTTTGTAGTCAGGGTAGAAGCAATATAGGCACTGTTTGTGGCAGTCCTCAGAGAATAGTCTACTCCTCCCATAGGTCTTACAGGGCTCAAACAGCCCTTTTTAGGCTCTGGCATCTCAAAAGCAGGAAAGTCAAAATATAAAGTCTAAGAAATACCTTGAGAGTAGCTAAAGCGGAAACTGGAGGTCAAAAGTTGAGAAGAAAATACTGTAACTGAGCAACTGAGGTCTGAGCTGTGATTGGCTGAAGTTTGGATGTTTTAAAATGAGGCTGAAAAGTTACTTAAGTGAGTTTTCTGTTCTATGGAGGTCTATGGAGATGTTGTGTTACTGCTATTTCTATTGTTACCGTGAGACTCCCACCAGGATGACGGGGAAGATTCAAGCATGTGGATCTATAAAAGATTCAATACTGGAGAACCCTCTAAGCAACTTAAGGGAAAGGTTGGGATGCCCTGTTCCTAACGGAAACCTGGCTCCATGCGAGCTCCGGGCCTGACGTGGCTAGTGCCCTGCCACCTGGATATGTCATAGTTAGGCTGGACAGAGCCACGGGGAAAGGTGGGGGGGACAGCGATCATTTTTAAGGACACCTATTCCTGCTCTCTGGCACTGTTCCTTTTCCAAACTGTGAAGCTGCACTATTCAAGATAGCGGTCTCCCCTCGACTGACGCTATCGGGCATTCTAATTTATCGCCCCCCTGACAAGCCTACGCAGTGGCTAACTTCATTCGCTGAGCGCGTTGCTACCCACGCTATGAAGGCAGCTAATTTCACGATCCTGGGAGACCTAAATCTCCATCTAGAGGACACGCAGAACGGCTTAAGCAGAAAGTTTTTATCCGACTGCGAGGCCATCAATCTAATACTGCGCAACCGAGGCCCCACCTACCAGGCAGGCCATTTACTTGATCCTATCATCTCCAATATCTTGTTTGACTGTACCTCCCCTGCCCTCCCCCTCGATTGGTCCGATCATTATGCCATTTACTTCACCCTGCCTGCTGATACTACAAAGTGCATGCCCCTTCCTGGCACTATGGGCAACCATAGGGCCTGGTCTAAGCTGAACATCTCGGCATTCAACGCCTCACTTATTGCCACCTGCCCCGATACCAAACTTGGGTGCACTTCCCTGGCTCAGGAAGTATCTTACTGGTTAACTTCTAACATTAATCACCACCTGCCGCCGCGTCCCAGACGACCGATCCCTCATCTTGCCCCAGCCCCATGGTTCACGGACGATCTGAAAGCAATTAAATATGAATGCAAACATCTGGAGAGATCTTGGCGAAAAACTTACGCCCTGAATGACAAATTAACCTATCGTTCAGCACTCGGGCAATACCATCGAGCCTGTAGAAAGGCAAAAGCCCTTTTTGTCTCAGAGTCTATCGAAAAGGCCATCAATCGGCCGAAAGCCCTCTTCTCTATGGTCAAAAAGCTAGCAGGCTCAAACACTGTCCACATTCCACCCGCGCTTTGGGAAGTGGAATGCAATGAAATTGCGGACTTTTTCATATCTAAAGTCGAAACCATCTACAATGCCCTGTCTCTAGTATCCCCTAAACCCCCTCCCGACCCCCCCACCCTGGACTCTCTGAGCCTGCTATCTCAGGAAACACAGATCTCAGAATGGCCCCTGTTAGACTCCAACTCGCTGCTCGCCTGCATGACGAAGGTCAACTCAGGTTCCCCCCTGGAGCCAATTCCTATGAACATCCTCCGCCAGCTCTCTCCTGACGCTCTACTAGTCATTCAAGAGCTCCTGAATTCATCATTGCGGGAATCCATAGTCCCGGATGAATGGAAAAGAGCCATGGTAGTGCCACTTTAAAAAAAAGCCGGTGCAGACCCCAAGATGCTTGCCAACTTTCGGCCCATCACCTTGCTGCCTATGTTCTCAAAAATCCTGGAGAGGCATGTTCACATCCATCTCACCTCTCATGTGGAGACTACAGGTTTTCTACATCCGTCCCAGTCGGGATTCCGCTCCCACTTCTCCACCGAAACAACCCTCCTGTGGGTTATTGAGAACCTACACACTCGTCTCGATCATGGTGAGACCTCGGCGCTTATTCTCTTAGACTGAAGCGCCGCATGAGTCGCTCTCCATGAGGCATCAAGTGGTCAAGGTGGCAGCCACTTGCTTTTCCATCCTGGGGTGGCTTCGAAAAATCTTATGGATGCTCCCAGTATGGACCAGACGCTCGGTGGTCCAGGCTTTAATCACCTCTCGCCTGGACTACGGCAATGTACTCTACCTTGGAGCCACCTTGGAGCTTCAGAGGAGACTTCAGCTTGTCCAGAATTCAGCTGCTCGTCTCCTCTGTAAGGTCCCATAGAGATCTCCAATCTCCCCCTTTCTTAGAGACCTTCACTGGCTCCGCATCGCAAACCGAGTCAAATTCAAGGCCCTCTGCTTTATGCATAAAATCAAGCAAGGGTCGGCCCAAGCTTACCTCCAGGCCCTTGTCCAACAATATTCTCCACCCCGCCTCCTTAGATCATCAGCTCATGGCAACTTTCTGATTCCGCGCTTTAAATTGACGAGAATGGGCGGACGCTCTTTCTCCTGTGTTGCCCCCAGGCTGTGGAACTCTCTTCCGGCTACATTGAAACTCGAACCATCTTTGTTGAAATTCCGCAGAGACCTTAAAACCAGGCTCTTTTCTCAATAACAACTGCGATGTGTAATCATTACTTTACTGGCGCCGGGAGACCCCCTGTGGGTAGCTGTGCGCCCTATAAATTCAACTACAATACAATACAATTCAGGGGTCCCACCCAGAGGAGGGGCTGGGCAGTGGGGAGGATACTCCCATGTCCTTTGTCCAATTTCACACCAGAGCGGGAGCCAACGGCTCCCTGAACTGGTGTGGACTGGATTATGCAAGGAAGGCACCAAATGTGTGCTTTAAGCGGCCTGAGTGGGTCTGGCAAGTGCACCCACCCTGTCCCAATTTCACTAAGTCTTGTCTGGAAGGTGATCACACCTCCTTGTGACAGGATACCTATTGTTCTACCTTCCCCTGCTTGAGCTTGGCTCAGCAGCAGGAGATCAGAATCGTGCCTCTGGTCAGCAGCAGCCATAGTTTGCTGTCCAGGTCTAGAAGACTGGTAGTGGGAGCACTGAGACCTCCCGGAGGAGCTTTACAGTGCTTAGAATCATACCTTTCACACGGTTTACAGTGTGTGGGTATGATTCCAACATGTTTGATACCAAAACACGACAGGGATCGTTACAACCAAGAGAATGGACTTCCAAGGTTGTAGGGATGTCCTGCTCCTTCAGGGGCACCCTCACACTTAAAACCGAAAACCCTGCTTTAAGGATTAAAAGGCCGCCCTTAAGGGTGACAAAGGTTTTAAGAGCAGTGACCTTAGATAAAAGGAAACTTACTGTCGTAAGTGGTGCTAACACCAGCTTACACAGGCTGCAATGGCAGGACTGTAGTCACAAGTTGAGTGGTCTCTCATAGCTGGTATAATACATGCTTCAGCCCATAGGAGACCCCTGGTGTACCTATGCCCTGGGTACCTAGAATTTGGTCTGTGGTCGGCGGCAGCAGCCCTAGCTTGCTGTTCGACCCTGAAAGGTTGGTCAAGGGAATACAGGAGGTCTCCCTAGGGGAGACCCCCAGTGCAGGGGATCCTATATTCAACATTGGAATCGGTGTTGGGGGTAGGATTCCAACATGTTTGATACCAAACATGTTTTTTTTTGGTTCAGCATATAGTTAGACATCTCTTAATTGACTTGACGTCCACTATATGTATAACATGGCTGACCGCAATTACAAAGCCATGAGAATCGACTCCTGGATTTGTAATGTATGCCCTGCTCATGCAGAGCACCTTCACACTTATAAACAAGCACCCTGCCTTTAGGATTGAAAGTCCTGCCTTAGGGGTGACTTATAAGTTTTAAGTGCAGTGACCTCAGATATAAGGAAACTTATCTGTTGTGAGTGGTGCCAGCACCAGCTCACACAGGCTGCAATGGCAGGCCTGTAGACACAGTTTGAGTGGTCTCTCATTGGTGGCATAATACATGCTGCAGCCCATGGGAGAACCCTGGTGTTCCTTTGCACTGGGTACCTTAGTACCATATACTAAGACCTGCAAGGGTACACCAGTAGCCAATTAGGAAGTTACCAAAGTACTTACCATTGTTAAATGTAGGGAGAAATCACAGAAACTGGGGTCCTGATTAGCAGGATCCCAGTCAGACTAGTTCAAAACACACTGACACTAGGGGAAAGGGGTGGGTTACCCTGCTAAAAAAGATCCTAGCTTCCTACAGTGTGTTAAGCATTTATTGTATTCACTCAATCAAGGTTGGTGCACACACTCATAGACTGAATCCAAGCCAATTAGGTAAGAATACAAAAGGTATACTTTTATTTCTAGAACCAATCAGGACTTGTTGCAGGTAGGTAAAATATACTTTCAACTGTAGACCTTTACAGAAATGCAATTGAGGATGAATTTGCAATTGCTACAGGTTTGTATCACTTTAAAATGCAGTTTGAATGACAGAGTAATTACTTTCAGGTTAACTTCTAGTTACTTTTGGAATACTTTGAGTACTGGGGGTGGTATGCCTAGATACCACATCCTAGGATCTCACAATGCAAGGTAAATAAGACTTTTTATACTTTGAGGTTTAGTTCTCTTTTTTTCATACATACATCAGTTCAACATTTAGAACATTTTGGGCCAAAATCTCTTAACATGGGTGCCTATGGGAGAAAAAGTGTTTGTGGTTTCTCAGGTAAATACATCACTTACAAGCGAGCATTTAGGGGGTTAGGACCAAGGTTTCCCAAGGTCCAGGTAGGCACTCAAAGTGCACCACCAGTGGCTCTAGGGTGGCCGGGTGCAGAGTCCAGGATGCCAATGTTGGCCGATGAGGCTAAGAGGCACCTCAGTTGGGGGATGCTCATGAGCAGATCACTCAGTCTCGGGAACCAAACTCCTAGGGTTAAGGTCAGGGCACAGGAGCTCCCAAGTTGGCATCAAGTCCACACCACCAGTGGCGCAAGGGCGGCCGGGTGTAGAGTGCTGAGGAGGGGTCGGGAGCCCAATGCAATCCCATGTAGGTTGGTGGTGCTGGATTTTGGCTGCAGGCTCGGTCCAGGAAGTGTCCGGAAAGGCAAGTAAGTTGCAGGGCTCGGCGACTTTGGTGCACCTCAGGTCCTCTTCCCCAGGGAGCACGGTGGCCAGATACAGGGGTGCCTTTTGAGGTCGTTTTTACCCCTAATGGATCACTTGTGTTTGGGGGGGGGGGGAGAGAGATCACAGTGCTGAGGCTGCAGGCGAAGTTGGGGAGTCCTGGAGGGGCAACCCACTGTGGACTCAGACTCTGGAGCGCGGTGGGACCTCGCTGGGAGCAGCGGGCCACCTGGACTTGGGCCATTGGCGACGGGTGCAGTAGTGGTTCCAGGCGTTGAGTTTCTTTGTCCCTTGTTAGATAGGCTGTTTTCTTTTGATTGCACCATTTCTGAAGGATAGATAACCGTCTCCCTTCTGAATTAAATACTTTTGTGTTTACATTATCCAAAACTGCACCCTGGTAATGAAGGGATTTTCATAGGGTGGAAACTGATTTTTCATGATTGACAGGAAAGCCCAATCGGTTGAGGGTAATGACAGCAATCTCGTGATGACGGCACGCTTGCCGATATGTTGAAGCCTTGATCTGGCAATCGTCTAGGTGGGATACACTAAAATCTTCAACTTCCTGAGATGTACTGCAATGACTGCCATGCATTTTTTAAAAGGTCCTGGAGACGGACTTCAGGCCAAAATGTAAGACTTTCTACTGGTAATGGTTGCTTCTTGTTATAAACCTCCGGAATTGTTTTATTTTAGCTATTGGTATATGAAAATAGGCATCTCGAAAATCTATACATCATAGCCAATCCCCCTGTTGGAGATGAGGGCAGATCAGATGCACATCAAAATCGTGAACCTCTCTTTTCAAATCCACTTTTTTCTCGTCTTGAATAAATCAGAATTTGTTTTCTGCCCCGGTTTTCTTTGACTAGAAAATAATAGGAATCCCTAGGTGAGAGAGACCTAAACCTCAGACATATTTGACTACTAAACATTGAGACACGAAGTGTAACTGCCACTACGGCGTCCTGATGTTAGTACATTTCACGACTTTCCACTCAAGAAGCACGGAGCCATGAAGTGACTGACCATGGTTTGTTAAGAAAGAGAATGAGGGACTTGAAGGGGAACAACCCTGACACAAAATCAATTCCGCAGTGTGGGGAGGCTCGGTAAGGAATCTGCGGCTAGATTATGTCTCTATCAGATAAGGCGTTACCAAAGGTAAGTAACAAGTCCATCTGATACACACATCTAGCCGCAGATTCCTTACGAACAGATACCCAAAGCAATACCTTTCTTGGAGGTGGGACTGCGGAAAAGCTTTAGACCAGAAAGTCCTGCAAGACAGAGCAGCCAAACATGCCCTCCCTGCGAACCTGAGAATCCAGCCAATAGTGTCTGGCGAATGTGTGCAGAGATGCCCACTTGGCCACTTGTCAGATGTCAGAAATTTGAACACCACGCTGGAGGGCTTTAGTGGATGCCTTTGCTCTGGTGGAATGGGCCCTAAGACCTTAAGGAGGCTGTTTCTTTGCTAAGGCGTAGCATATTTTGATACAGAGGATAACTGCGTGATATGGTCCTTTTTGGACAGGGCGCCTCTTCTTTACTCCCACTTACCCTATAAAGAGTTGGTCATCCAACCGGAACTCTTTGGTGTGACCAAAGTAGAATAACGCTCTTATTGGGTCTAGACCGTGGAGATGTTCCTCTTCCTATAAGGATTCCAAGGGGCATAGAAAGTGGGAAGAGCAACAGACTGTCCCAGATGGAAATGTATTACCACCTTAGGTAGAAAAGAATTCTCTAGTCCGGAGTGCTACTTTCTCAAGGAAGACTGTCAGGTAAGGAGGCTGTGAAGACAGAGCCTGCAGTTCGCTCACCTTCCTAGCAGAGGTGATTGCCACCAAAAAGGCTGTTTTGAGCAGCCATAGAGGACAGGTTTGAAACAGCTCAAACGGTGCCCACATTAAGAAGGTTGAGTACCAAATGAAGGTACTACTGTGGCCTAATAAAAGGGAAGGGGAAAACAAATGGGTTAACCCCTTCCAAGATCAATGCACAAGAGGAGATTTAAGAAGTGGAGGCTGATTTCACAGCCGAAGAAAAGCAGACAGGGCAGAGATATAGCCTGGTAGTGTGCCCAGAGCAGAGCCCTGCTGGGTCAAGGAAAGATTAAACAGAAGAACATCTGACAGTAAGGCAGATAAGAGGTCAATAGACCTTTCTGCACAATATTTACAAAATGTGTTCCATCAGCAGGCATAAACTGACTTTGTGGAGGGACGCCTGGCTGCCAGAATAACTTCTCAGACCATGGCAGGTAGGTTAAAAGCTGTCAACTGAGGGACATGGCCAAGATGGCGAAAGAGTGAGACGTCTCTCCTAGTTTCTCTGGTGCCGCCACCAAATTTTGCCGCCATATCATGCTTATCTGCCTGCCCATCGCTTTCCTTCAACCATCGGAGACCGGGGATCAACACACCAAGTTCCGGGCCTGTATTCCATGCTCGGGCGGGCACCTGGAGCCCGATTATCTTGGAGCTGTAGGCAAATCGTACTGAAGCGGCCCAGCCATGCAGGCTGTCCCGTTGCAGCAGTGCACACCTGTGATGACTGGACAACGGCGGAGCGGAACCTGCCTGGGGCTTATTATAGCTCTGACGCCACCACAGAGGTGAGCGAAAGTCCAGGTTGCAATGTGGGCATTGGCTAAGAGGAGTCCTGGCATCGGGACTCAGAGCGGTGCTGCCGGGAGGCTGTGGAGGACGCGGTGCCAAGGACTCATGCACTGATGCACTCAGGCCGGAGCATCGTTCCAGAGAGAAAATCCTTGCAGGACCAACATCAGCTGGTGGAGCTCCCGAGGCGGCACTGGATCTGGGCGCACACAGCCCAACAGAGAGGTGAGACCAAAACGCGATGGGGGCTCTGTAGTGCCACAGCGATAGAAGGGAGCCGGAGCACATACCAGAGGAGGCCCTGCCTGAGTACAATGGGACCCATAGGCTCCTGGGCCCACCCTTTGCAGCTAGAAGTGCAGAGGATTCCAGGGGGCTCCCTTTAAATGGGGCACACCACTTTAGTACCAGTGGAGCTCGGGAGAGGGGGGTGGGAGAGGCTGGACACTCCACCCCCAACAGGCAACGTGAATATTGACACTGGCCCATCAGCGCGTGACAAACCGGATTATCAGGGATAGCTCTCGTTTGTGGCTGGGCCCGCACCCATCCCTGGAAAATGGGTTGGCACAAACAGGATTTCTCATTTCACCTCAGGCGACACACCAGAGACGCATTTGCATAAATGGGAGGAACGAAGGTGACCAGACACCTTATCCTCAGCAACTTAACCGAAGGACCCCACTGAAGCCAATGCACGCTGGCCCATAACAGCCTTCCACGCCCCCCTGTGTCTGGGTTCCAGTGTATAATTCCAATGAGTGGGGGATTAATCTTGAAGCGGAGCCTGGCAGAGGCTCCTGTTCTGGACACTCAACCCCAGAGGGGGCAGAAACCCCAGACAAAGCAAGATATTCCAGAGCAGGCACCTTGCCCCTCCTTGCCCCCCCTTGCTAGAAGCGGGCCAGACCTCCCTCTGTTGTAACTGAGTGTGTTCTACGGAACACGGCCTTGTGGGACATATACTAATCCACCGAGATGACTGTGGCTAGAGCCAAAAAGATCATAACCTCCTAGAAATGCTTTCCAGGCCGACAGATTGCCCACCTGGGGATCGGCCCCCGGTACCAGTCACACAACACACGTAGAAGGATCGAAAGAACCAGTGACCCACACGTTTCTAGAGTCCTTGTTCACAGCCCTTAGAGATGATCTCCAGCAAGTTAGGAAAAACCTCTCTAGCGACATACGGGAACTTTAGGCGGGATAAGGACTTGCTGGGAGACAGTCTCCATTGCTGGAGGATCACGGCAATGGCCACGCAGAAGACGTTGAGGAGCTACAGCAAGAAATCTTACGGCGCTTATCACCAACTAGACTTACAAGCACACTTACATGCACACGTCGAAGACCTCGAAAATAGGTTCTGTCGCAATAATGTCAGGAAGGGCTCAGCTATCTCAGAATACTCTAGATGGGTAACCCACTAAAGGTCATTACTCTAAATTGTCAATTGGAAAGTAAAGGGGGGCTGACATCTGCTTACTTTAGTGGAGACACCTCCTTCCACAAGATTATCACAGGCTTCGATCGCATATATTCCAACACCAATTCTTCTCGTACGCACGTACCAAGGCAGCTTGCGTGGCACTCCTCTTTTCACATACCTTTAAAAGTAACATTGGCTCTAAAGTGGCAGAGGTGAAGGGTTGTCTCCTTGGATTCAACCTGACCCTTGGTCTTTGGTGGTGGCATCTATCTATGTTTGGAACAAGGGGCAAGAGGCATTCATACAGACCACCCTTGCAGAGGAATTGTCTTACCAAGAACGAAGAAACCTTATAGGTGGGGACTTGAACATGCAACAACCTCGATAGGTCCACATCCAGATATGGGCAGGGAGGAGCATTATCAAGGGAGGGACATGGGGGACTTCGAGATATGGGCCTCCAAGACATCTATAGAACAAGTCACGCTCAGGCCCGCGAATACTCTTACCTTTCGCATGTACACAAAACATACGCTCAACTGGATCTTTTCTTAGGTACAAAGGATAATCTTAACCTCACCTCAGATGCAGAGATTCTTCCGGCTGCATCGTCAGACCATTTAGCAGTCCTAAAGACATTTAGCCTCCCACCCACACAATGCCCCGCATGGTCCTATCGGCTGCGGGATACGCAACTGCAGCGCCCTGAGGTGGTGAAACAGATTGGACAGGCTATCTCTGACTATTTGGAACTGAATGACACCCCCAAAGCTTCTAAAGCAACACTCTGGGAGGCTTTAAAGGCAGTCATTCGAGGGCAATTCATTGCCATCTCAGCAGCAGGCAATAAGGCTTGCAAAGCAGAGAGGGACCTCTTGATTAGATGGGTGAAAGAACTAGAGGGCATCCACAAACGCAAAGGGGCACCAAGGTAGTGATGACCGCTGCATGAGCACAGTTAGCAAGCACAACCCTGGACAGAGCCACGCACCATGTCTTTTTCGTAGGAGGAGATAAGGGTTGCCGGATTCTAGCCAATAAACTGTGGAAGAGACAACACAACCTAGGAGTACACTCACTCCAGGACACTAACGGGGCAAATATCACTGATGATGTCTCAGTCGCCGAATCATTTAGAGACTTCTATGTAGACTTTATCCAGCAACTAGATTCGGAAGCTAGTTCGTCTTACATAGCTCTCCACTCTAGACCAGTCAGGGGCTCTGGAGCAAGACATTAGATTAGAGGAGGTCATTGCAGCGATCTGTTGATAGCTTGCGCTGACCTTCACTTGACTATACAACTCCTTCTTGGTTCTGGGAACGATCCCTCCCTCGATGTGGACAGCCCTCGTAATGGTTAGTCCCAAGCCCGGTAAAGATAAACAGCAGTGCAGATCATATCGCAAAATATATCCCTTTTAAATGCGGATCTCAAAGCTTTTCACTAGTATTTTAGCAGCTAGATTTGGCTCACACATGTCATCTATTGTAGACCTGGACCTAACAGGCTTTATCTCCCAGTGTATGTCGGATGAGTTCATGCTCTTAGACATTGACGCAGAGAAAGCCTTCAACAAGGTCTATTGGCCCTTTCTAGAACAAGTGCTAACCCACTTTGGGGTGTCCGAGTGATTTTGCACTTGGGTATTGAATTATCTTCCCTCGGCATTGGTGAGGGTGAATGGCCATATATCAACTCCCTTCCCCATTAATAGAGGCACACAGCAGGCGTGCCAGTTGTCCCCACTTCTGTTCACTCTATATATGGAACCCCTTGCCCAGAGAGTTTGGGACAATCCTGCGATCACTAGCACCACATTCGGCAGAGAACATACGATCAGCCTATATGCCGACTATGTGCTTATGACCCCGGACAAACTGATCTCAGCCCTACCAGCTTGCCTTTCCGAGATAGAGGCGTATGGCCTCGCCTCGGGCTTCCGAATAAATGTTAAGTCCCAGGCTCTGAGACTTTCTCTACCCCCAAGATAGTTTCCCACCTCGCTACACAATACAATGGTTGAAAGATACAGTCCCCTATCTGGTGATTCGTTTAGCCCCCTCTCTACATTAGACTGCTATCAATTACCGATCTCTATACAGACATGCCGAACTAGAACTGGTGCGGTGGGGGCGCTTCCCAATATTGTGGCTTGGAAGAGTTGCGGGTATCAAAATAACTATTTTACCCAAAATCCTCTACTTATTTGAAACGCTTCCCCTGATGCCCCTGGCAGGGATGATACATAGGTTACAAAACAAACTTCATTGCTTTGTGTGGGCCGGGAAGAAACCTTGAATGCGGAGAGAAGTTAGCTATCTTCCCCCAAACGCTGGGAGATTGGATGTCCTGAACTTCCAACTTTATTTCCAATCTGCCAAACTACGATATCTGGTTGCATGGCACAAGGAAGAATCAGAGCGACATTGGCTCTTTCAAGACAGAGCAGTAGCAGGAACCTTTCTATGGTAGATCCCCTTCCTAAAGTGGACACACAGACGTCAAGCTTATACATCTCACCTATTACCAAGGCGACCATTAACACATGGGACTGATGCAGCACTCGCTGCTGGTTGTCGTCCTGTCCCTCCCCACTTACACATTTGAGAGTAGGGACTTGACGCATGGGTACTACCCATGGGCTTTCCCTAAGTGGCGCCAGACTAAATGCCGCTCCATGGGATATTTGATAGATGAGGAGGGGGTAATTCCATTTTCACAACTATGGGTGGACTTTGATCTTCCTGAGACGGAACGATTACAGAATTTACAAATCCGACACTGGCTACTTCACCCAGACAATAAGACCACCATCCAGAGACATCTCACTGCCAATGAAAAGTGGCTGATCACGAAAGCCTCAGACAAAAGATTGATCTCTGAACTGTACACCTTTTTGATTCAGCCCATGGGATATACACATAAGCCTAACCAAACACGGTGGGAGAAGGAACTGGGGAGCCAACTGTCTATGAAGGATTGGGAGAACATCTATTAAAGGGCTCACCACACCACTCGTCACATGGCCCTCACTGAAACATTTACTAATGTGGAGACATATTAGTACCTCACCCCATGGCGGCTACACAAGATTGACCCCACCAAAAGCCAAGATTGCAAGAGTCGGGTCCTTTGTGCACCTCCTCTGGCAATGTCCATAGATATAAACATACTGGACACAAACACTAGACAACATAGACTGCCATCTAGATACTCAGTTTCCCAGATTCCCCTCGTGTATTTTATTAGGTCTACCTAACCCTTTCACTTATCCCCTAAAATCATTAGGGGGTCGACAACTTGGAACTGCCCAGGGGCAGCTATACAAAAAATACTTAGACACATACTCATCTGGGATGGTTCCACCACCGGTGGTATGTTCTCTGGATGGAGAAGATTATACTCTCCACTGCAAATAACTGGGCATTACCCATTGGGACCTCTGGAAGCCATACCTATCTCTACTATCTCAAGAATTCTGGGAACTGGCATGTCCTAAATGAACAAATTACTTACCTTCGGTAACGCATTATCTGGTAGAGACTATCTAGCTGCAGATTCCTTACCTTTGACTTTCTCAGGCGTCAGGCTGGATCCGTAAACTTTTTCTGAGCAATACCCCTTGCGCGCAGCGTCAGGTGTCTACATTCAGCTCCGCGTGACATCCTCGGCAGCGTCGGTTAGGACACTGCGGTGCCTATATAGGTGCCACCGAGGTGTGGGGGTGTCAATACTTTGTTTTTTCCATGCTAGAAGCACAGAGCCACAAAGTAACTGAAGTAGTCGTGTGCAAAACTAGGGCCCTGAAAGGGAAATAACCCTAGCCCTACAACATTAGTATGCAAAGTGGTGAGGCATGGGTGGGGCTGTAAGAAATCTGCAGCAAGTCTCTACCAGATAATGCGTTACCGATGGTAAGTAACTTCTCATCTAATAGAGACTTCTAGCTGCAGATTCCTTACATTTTAATTAGATACCCAAGCCATACCATTCCGGCGGTGGGTGTGAACCAATCTCTTAAACTAGAAAGTCCTGTAGGACCAAGCGGGCAAAATGCCCGTCTCTGCGAACCCGACCATCCAGGCAATAGTGTTTTACAAACATGTGAAATGATGCCCATGTTGCCGCCTGACAGATGTCTTGTATTGGGACACACCGAGCCAAGGCAGTGGTCCCAGCCTTTCCCCTGGTGGAAGGGGCCCTTACTTCCTCAGGGGGCTGCTTCTTTGTCAAGGCACAGCAGATCTTGATGCAGAGAACGACCTAGCGAGAGATGGTCTTTTTCTGTAATGCCCTTCCCTTCTTCAGTCCCACGTACCCCACAAAGTGGGTCGTCCACCCAGAACTATTTTGTGTGATCAAGGTAGAACAAAGACGCTCTTTTTGTGTCCAGTCGGTGGAGATGCTTCTCTTCTTTAGAAGGATGCGGGAGAGCAAAGAAGTTGGCCAACGTGATAGACTGACCCAGATGGAAAGGAGTCACAATCTTTGGTAAAAAGGATGCCCAGGTGTAAAGCACCACCTTTTCATGAAAGGACATAAGATAAGAAGGTGAGCAAGATAACCCCTGCAGCTCACTCACCCTCCAGGCCGATGTAATCACCACCAAGAAGGCTGCTTTGATGGTCAACAGCCGGAGGGAACAACTGTGTAAAGGCTCAAAAGGAACACACATCAAATAGGTCAGGCCCAAATTAAGGTCCCACTCTGGCATAACAAAGGGGGTAGGTGGAAACAGGTGAGCCAGCTCTTTCAGAAATCTATGTAAAATGGATACTATCTAATAGACACATCTAGGCATATTCCTTACCTTTGAACTTACAGGCATCAGGCTGGATCCGGAAACTTTTTGATAGCGGTATCCCTACGCACCAGTAGATGGTGTCAGTCGACTCTGCGTGACGTCGTCAGCATCGTTGTGACGCCAGCATCTTCAAGATAAGCGCCACTCCGCCACGCTGACGTCAGTTCTTTTTGAAGATACAGGGTTGGTCTGGCAGCCACATAAAAGAAGATAGAGAAGAAAAGTAACTCTTGAGAGTTCCCAATGCAGAGCCCTGTTGGGCAAGGGTCAGAATGAAAAAAAGACAGTAGAAAGATAAGCAGAAAGAGGGTCAATAGACCTTTCTGCACAGTATAATACAAACTTCTGCCAACAGCAGGCGTATACCGTCTTAGTGGAGGGCTGTCAGAATAAGGTTACAGACTTCAGGAGGAAGGTCAAAAGCTATTAACTGTCGCTGTTCAGTCTCCATGCATGGAGCCGCAGAGTTGACAGGTTAAGTTAAAGAACCCTCCCCTGCTGCTGCGACAGAAGAGCCTCCCGAAGGGGCAGCATCATTAGAGGATCGATGCTTATTCTCAGAGGTTCTGGATAATAGTCTCTCGTCGCCCGGTCTGGAGTCACAAGGAGGACCTGGTCGCTCCCGATCTTCTTCAGAACCCTGGGCAGGAGTGGTATGGGCCGAAAGGTGTATAGCAAGCCTGTACTCCACTTGCGACGAAAGGCATCGTGATAGCCGTCTTGGATACTCCAGCACGCAATACTGACACTGCACGTTCTCTTCGGAGGCGAACCAAATCTAATCAAGGTTCTCCCCATTGCTGAAAGAGACATGTGCCACCTTAGACTAGAGACGCCATTCGTATTCCGCTGGGCATCGATGGTTGAGTTCATCCGCCCTGGAGTTCAGAGCACCTGCCAGGTGCAGAACTACCAGGTTTATTCCCTGCTGTTCCAGCCCTGTCCAGAGACGCATGGCCTCCCGAAAAATGGTCCACGACTCCATCCCACCCCACATGCCCCACCCTGCCCTGCTTGTTGCAGTACCACAAGGAGGTGGTGTTATCCGTGAACACCTGCACTAACTTCCCGTCAACAGAGGGAAGGAATGCTTTCAATGCCAGACGAATCAGAGCCCAGTCTCCGCCGGAGACAAGTGTTCCCTGATCTCCACCTCTCCCAAATGGCCGTACCATCCCAGAAGTGATGCATCCGTCATGACTGTGAAATCTGGTTTTGGGGGGGGGGGGGGGGGGGGGGGGGGGGGGTCTGCCATTGACCCAATCTCGGTTTTCCAACCACCACTGCAGATCTCTCGCAGTTCCTTCCGAGATCTGGACCAGGTCAGTGAGATTTCCTCAATGTTGCGTCCACTAGAATTTCAGGTCCCACTGCAGAGACAGAATACACCACCTGGCATGCTTTACCAAAAGGATGCAGGAGGCCATGAGGGACAACAGCCTCAGAGTCAGTCTCACCGAAATCCAGGATAGAGGCTGAAACATCGGAACCATAACCTGAATATACTGGAATTGCTGCTCAGGAGGATAGGCCCGAAACTGCACTGTGTCAAGAACAGCTCTAATGAAAGGGAGCATCTGAGAAGGAGTCAGGTGTGACTTTGGCACGTTTATAGAGAACCCCAGCAAATGCAGGAAGTTCGCCTTAGTCCGAAGGTGGGAGGCCACTACCTGGGGCAAGGACACCTTCAACAGCCTGTCGTTGAGGTAGGGGAAGACGGACACCCCTAACCTGCGCAGATGAGCTGTGACCACCGCCATCACCTCAGTGAACACCCAAGGGGCCCTAGTAAGGCCGAAGAGGAGCATGGTAAACTGAAAGTGTTTGTGGCCTACCTTGAACCGCAGGTAATGCCTGTGGCCCGGCAGCATGGGGATGTGAAAATACGCGTCCACCAGTCTTCTTGGTCTAGGGCAGACAAGACCCGAGCCAGAGTGACCATCTTGAACTTCTTCTTGAGGAAGATATTGACGGTTCGAAGATCCAAATTGGGCTGCAACCCTTTGTTCTTCTTCTGAATCAGTAAAGTAGCGGGAATAACAACCACTGTCTACTTCTGAAACCGGGACCCTTTCTATAGCTTCCTTGGCCAAGAGAGCTGCAACTTCCTCTTGGAGCAACCTTATATGATCCTATGTCATCCTTTTCTTATTTGGCAGAATGAGAGGAGGAAATGAGAGGAAAGGCAGAGAATATCCCCTGTGGACAATCTGCAAGACCCACTTTTCCGATGCTGTGGATCTCCAGTGGGGGGAGATGACGCATTCTACGTTCAACTGGAGTAGTGTGGTCCTGCAGACTCAGCCTAGAAGTGCTTGGAGGCTGCGGCTGTTGGGGGCAGTGTGTCCGACGACTTCGGGCCTCCATTCCTGATCAGAATGACCTGCGTCCACTTCCTCGCATGGCTTGGGCAGCTTGTGCAGGATTGTGGCTGGAACAGGGCTGACTCGGTTAGAAACCCCTTCCGTTGCTGCAAAAGGAAGACTGGCCACAAGGAGTGGCGGAGAGGCCCAAGGATCTGGCCGTAACTCGAGAGAACCTGACCAGGGCAGTCTGCCCTTTCCCCAAAAAGACTGGTTCCATCAAAAGGCATGTCCATCAGATTAGCTTGGGCATGCCCAGAGAAGCCAGTTGTTCTAAGCCAGGCAGCTAGTTGCTGTTGATGTAGTCCGGGCCGACTCTCGCGCCACCCCTGGGCCCCATCAGTCAAAGCCGCACCCCCACACACCTGCGGCCCTGGGGTAGTTCAGCAAGGCCACCTTCGGCACGGGTATCTGCGCGGTTCCCCACGTCGCTGTCAGGATGTTATAGCCGGAGTGGATTCTGCCCTCCACACACCGGCCCTGCAGGGACCTCACCTCTAGGCCTCAGAGTCTCGTCCATGGGACAACCATGCGCATGCACGCCGCCGCTCCACCCCGTCACAGAATCGGGGCTCACAAGGCACACTATTTCACTGCAGGGGGGGTCCTCTGGGCCGCCTGTCAGGCCCCTCTAGGCCCAGTCTAGCACACGGACCTCTGCGCCGCCTCCAGGCACCGGTATCTGGGGCGCAAGCAGGCCGCACCAGCTTTGCTTGGGCTTAGACCCCCAGTCACCAGGAGCTAATCTCCGTGGGCCCGTTCACGACCTCACCTCGGCATCAGAGGCCCGGTCAGGCGCACCAGCATTCCTCCTTTCTCCCACCTCGAAGCTCCACAGGGCCCAATATTCTTCCGGAGGGGGAGGGGGGACGTTCCCCAGGCAGTCCGGTCCCTGCGGGCACTGAACAGTCGTCGGGCCTCCTAGTCGCCCCCAGGCAGTTGCAGCCGGGGTGTGAGCAGGCCTCACCTCACCGGCCTCACGTAGATTCCGACGTCGGGGTCCGCGGCGGTCAGCCAGCCGGCCGCTCACCGCCGCCGCCGATTGCCTGCACTCCCCCGCCGGGGTCCGCACCCCGTCCCACCTTCCAGTGCGGGATCACCACCAACCTCCGGGGCCCCCAGTCGCGGCGGCGCGCCTCACTGACTCCGCAACCCGGCGGCCGCCTTCTTTTGGTTTAAGGCTCCGGCGGGCCCGCCGCGGGCCGCGAGGAATCCTGCGGCTGCGGGCAAAGGTATGAGCTCAACTCCTGCACCGCAGCACAGGATCAAAGTTAGAGGCACCACTACGCCAGGATTATTGAGGGTTTTCTACCATTGGGTCAGGAGCTGAACGAAATCACGTCTAGCCGGCCATCTTGTTAAGCCACGTCCCTGGTAGTATGCTTTGTTGATGGCAAATCTCAGTAGATGTTTGTGCTGCCTGTTCATGGGAATGTGTAGGTAGGCGTCCTTTAGGTCTATGGTGGACATAAAGTCTCCGTCACTTATCTGAGGAATGACTTCTTGTAGAGATGTAATTTTGAATTTTTGTGTTTTTATGTATTGGTTTAGGAACCTGAGGTCCAGGATGGGCCTTAACATTTCGTCCACCTTTGGTACGAGGAAGTAGTTAGAGTACACTCCTTTGTTTCTTTCTTTGAATGGTACTGTTTATATGGCCCCTTTGCAGAGTAGTTCTTGTGCTTCCTCAATGAGTAGCGTTAGTTCTTTTGCTGAGCGCACCCTTCCTTTTGGTTTCCTGTTTGGCGGTTTCTTTTCCAGTTCTATGCAGTATCCGAACTGATGTTCAGTATCCATTTGTCTGTTGTTATTTTCTTCCATTTCTGGATGAAGTGCTTTAGTCTGCCTCCTAATGGTGTTGAATGTTCGTTGATCTTTAGTCCGTGTAACCCTTTTTTGTTGACTTTGTTGTGCCCCTCCCATAGAGGTGTCACATGGGTGGGCACGCTTGGTGGTGCAGAGTCACTTTGAGGTGGGTTGCTGGCCCCCTCTTCTTGATTGCCCTCGTCCATTCGCCCTCCCGCGAAAGGACTGGCCCGAGGCTGGTATTGCCAGGTTTGTTTTTGCTGGCCCTGCTGCTCTTGATTGTCGCCCTGGTAGGTCTGCTGGAATGTCTGATGTGACGTTCCCGGCTGGTTTCCCCCCCTTCCGTTTGGTCTCCGTGTCGTGGTACCTCTTCTCATTCCTCTGAATTGCAAGGCCCCCATGGACCTTGAAGTTTAATTTTCTTTTTGGAGTTGGGTGAGTTTCTCATCCACTGGTGCTCCGAACAGGGTTTCTCCATTGAAGGGTGTGTTCAGAATGTTATTCTGTACTTCCGGCTTGAAGCCTGAGATCCTCAGCCAGGCATGCCTTCTTTCTGTGACCCCGATCATCATGAGCCTGCTGCATGTGTCTGCCGCATCCAAGGCTGATTTTAGGCATGAATTTGCTATATTCTTGTCTTCTTCCATCAGGTGTGCTGCTCTTTGTTGGTATTGCTCAGGGAGGGGTTTGAGCAGCTGTCCGACCTCGTCCCAGTGCTGGTATGTATGTCTGCTGAGTAGGGCATTAGAGTTTGCAATGCACCAGTGTACTGCTGCATTCCTCTCTATTTTCCTTCCAGTGAGGTCTATCCTCGTACTTTCTTTGTCTGGTGGTGGGCCTGAGTTTGTGGGAACGTTGGCCCTTTTCCTGGCTGTTGCTGCAATGATGGAATCAGCCGTAATGGATCCCTGGATGTAGGTAGGATCTTTAGAGGAGTGTTTCTATTTCTTCTCTATCCTAGGTGTGACAGATCTGCAGCTTGCTGGTTCTTTGAATGCCTCCCTCCCTTGGTCCAGGACACTTGGTAGCATGGGGAGGAACTGATTCCTTGTTCGAGTGGGGAGCAGGGTCTCTAAGAGGAAGCAGGCCTTTGGTTTTTCTTCCTCCAGTTCACTCCATAAGCTGTTGCCGCGCTCCTGATGACCATGTTGTAGATCCCAATGTCATCTGGCGGCAAAGGCTTTGAAGGATAAGTCTCCACGGCCTCTTCTGGGCTTTCGGTGTTGAGGGCCTGCCAATCCGGGTCCTGTGCCACCGAGGATGCCGAGCCCAAACTTGTGCGCTGGCCTTCCTCGTCATAGTATAGACCCTCTTCCTCTTGGTGTTCTTGGGGCTCGGGAGTTTTCGGCGGCTCTTCGGCATCGAACTCCTCTTCGTCCTCGACTTTGACGATCGGTGTCGCCGGCTTCGACGGGATGGTGAACCTTTTCATCCGTTCGTCGAATTCTCTTTTCCTTTGCAGGATGTTATCCATTTCAGCTTCGAGCCTTCTGTTTTTCCTTTCCATCTCGACGGCCTGTTCGGCATCGAGTGTTTCGGACGATCTCTTCGACGTAGAAGTAGCCTTCGGGTCCTTTTCCTTCGGTGTCGAGCGCTCCTTTTCGGGGACGTGCTTCGACGATCAAGGCTTTTCTTAAGTTTTCGCTCTCTGGGAGTCCTTTTTGAAGGATCCGCTGGGCTGTTTTTCCCTGGATGCAGCTGCGGCTGTCTACATTTTCGGCACCAGTGCTCCTTTCGTGGACCTAGACTCTGTTTTTAGAGAGTCTGACTCAGGCTTTCGAGAGTCTGTCGGGGTTTTAGGGGTCGACGTCTCTCCTACCTCTTTTGTAGTTTTCTTATCGGTCTCTACGACAGTAGTCATCTGGTCCCTTGGTGATGTTGTCCTCTTCATCACTGGAAAAAAAAAAGAGAAAAGACTACGATTCCGGACCCAACCACTAGACCGCGGAATAATGCACAGCATAGTGAATCCAGAAAGATTCACGCTGCAAAACTTTGTGTAGATGTGGACAAGTGCTCAGTCCTTGATGAATGTGATCATAGTCTGGAATTCCATCTGAACGTCTGGTTGATCTGGTACAATATGGGCAATGGTAAGATCTCGATTTTGTCTGGTGGTGGGCCTGAGTTTGTGGGAACGTTGGCCCTTTTCCTGGCTGGTGCTGCAATGATGGAGTCAGCCGTAACGGATCCCTGGATGTAGGTAGGATCTTTAGAGGAGTGTTTCTATTTCTTCTCTGTCCTAGGTGTGACAGATCTGCAGCTTGCTGGTTCTTTGAATGCCTCCCTCACTTGGTCCAGGACACTTGGTAGCATGGGGAGGAACTGATTCCTTGTTCAAGTGGGGAACAGGGTCTCTAAGAGGAAGCAGGCCTTTGTTTTTTCTTTCTCCAGTTCACTCCATAAACTGTTGACGCGCTCCTGATGACCATGTTGTAGATCCCAATGTCATCTGGCGGCGAAGGCCTCGAAGGATACATCTCCACGGCCTCTTCTGGACTTTCGGCATCGAGGGCCTGCCAATCCAGGTCCTGCGCCACCAAGGATGCCGAGCCCAAACTCGTGCGCTGGTCTTCCTCGCCTTCCTCGTCATAGTATAGGCCCTCTTCCTCTTGGTGTTCTTGGGGCTCGGGAGTTTGGCGGCTCTTCGGCGTCGAACTCCTCTTCGTCCTCGACTTCGACGATCTGTGTCGCCGGCTTCGACGGGATGGTGAACCTTTTCATCCGCTCGTCAAATTCTCTTTTCCTTTGCAGGATGTTATTCACTTCGGCTTCGAGCCTTCTCTTTTTCCTTTCCATCTGGGCGGCCTGTTCGGCGTAGAGTGTTTCGGACGATCTCTTCGACGTAGACGTCGAAGTAGCCTTCGGGTCCTTTTCCTTTGGCGTCGAGCGCTCCTTTTTGGGGTCGTGCTTAGACGACCTAGGCTTTTCTTAAGTTTTCGCCTTCTGGGAGTCCTTTTCGAAGGATCCGCTGGGCTGTTTTTCCCTGGATGCAGCTGCGGCTGTCGAAAATTTTCGGCACCAGTGCTCCTTTCGTGGTCCTAGACTCTGTTTTTCGAGAGTCTGACTCAGGCTTTCGAGCGTCTGTCGGGGTTTTAGGGGTCGGCGTCTCTCCTACCTCTTTTGTAGTTTTCTTATCGGTCTCTACGACTGCAGGCATCTCGTCCCTCGGCGATGTTGTCCTCTTCATCACTGGAGAGGCCCAAGTCCCGAAGAGACGGAGGTTGGCCTTTGCCTTGCATGCTGTGGTTGGCTATCCTCTGCCTCTCTCTAATCCGGAGAGTCTTCGGGGTGAAGACGGAGCAGGCGTTGCAATCCTTGCTTTCGTGGTCGACCGGCAGGCAGAGGTTGCAAACCGGGTGCTGGTCCTTCTGCGCTTATTTGTGGTGGCAATTGTGGCAGAATTTGAACTGAGTTTTGTCCATTCCTGCGCTCAGGGGGCCCCCTGTGTGCACATTCTCCGTTGGACGTCAAAGTCTTTGATGTTACCCTCCTTCTTCGTCGTCCCGGCTCAGTGGTCTTGTTCCTGGATGTATTCTCCAATCTTTTTCAGTAGATTTCAGTCTTTTCCTTCTTCTTTTCTCCAAAAACTCTGGAACCTCTCGGTGATGATCCAGACCCAATGGCGGAAAAAAGAAGGTGGCGCCCAAAGGTGGGAGCTTCTGCAGGAAGCGTGCCGACGTCACAGGAAGTACACCAAAAGGTGGGACGTCGACTCCCACCTTGGCTACGAAAAAAAAAAAAAAAAAAAAAAGAGAAAAGACTACAATTCCGGACCCAACCACTAGACCGCGGAATAATGCACAGCATAGTGAATTCAGAAAGATTCACGCTGCAAAACTTTGTGTAGATGTGGACAAGTGCTCAGTCCTTGATGAATGTGATCATAATGTGGAATTCCATCTGAACGTCTGGTTGATCTAGTACAATATGGGCAATGGTAAGATCTCAATTTTAACCTACGTATGACATGATCTGGACTGCCATGGTGGAGATCTGGAACATCTTGGTGGGGTTCTCACAGGAGCAGAAGCAGGGTGAGTGCCTTGTGGACCCCTTGGAGGAGCTGTGGGTGAAGTTCTGTAGGAATTACTAGTGGAGGCGGTGGTGGAATCATAGTTGCCTGTGGGGTTGGAGGAGATGGCACTGATGGCAGAGAGACAGAATGAGGACTGGAGAAGGCAGGCTAGAGGGTGAATGTGCACTGGAATACTCAGACAGACTTAGAGAGAAGGCTGATTCTCTTAGTTCCTGAAAGCCACTATGCCATTTTCTCTAACACAGCATAAGAATGTCTTAATGTCAATGGTCGTTTAACTGGGATGTCGTTTCTCAACTTAACTTCTTGTTTTGGATCTTCCCCTCCCAGAGTTCTCAGAGAATGAGACAGAAGCACTGGTGGAGGGAGCAGATTCTCCTCGTCCCTCAGATCTTTCCCCAGAAAAGAATTCCTGCCTTTTCACCTGTCTTGCTGGTCATGCAGGCAAATCTCCTCATACTCTCTCAAGATGTGTCTGGAGAGGTAGCTGCGGTGATTATATCTTCGGGGATTATGAGATTCTGGCAGGCATAGGATAAAGACCTGGTGGAGGTCTGTATGAGCCATTTTTCTGCATCATTCTGGGCCTTTCACAAACAGAGATGGCATTTCAGTCTGTAAAAAAGAGAAACTAAAGGAAGTAAAGTGAACCAATTTTAAAGAGGCTCTGAACAGTTTTTGTGAGTAAAATAGCCTAGATCCATGCTCCAAGATTCGGTCAGCAGGAGTCAGAAACAATAACTGAGTTAACTGCCACCTACAGCAGGGAATGATGGGATATTGGAAGGCTAGATTCCCTTTTGGGCACGTTGTCCATTGTCATTCCAACACAGCTGTAGGCCATCCAGCTACAATGCTCTGTTCTTCTCTATCATTCACTTTAAAAGGATGTTTTAACAATGTCCCTTCTATACCTTTCTAGTGACTTTGCAAGGCTTTATGTATATGAATAAGAATTTACCAGGAAAGTTTTGGACCAAGGATCTGGAAAGAGTAAATAAATAGAACTGTGGAGAGGGCAGGTTACTGACGATGGCTGAATAATACGCATACGATACCATAACAGTAAACTTCTGAAGAGTTAGTCTTGTTGGAGATATGGGACCAACCTCCGATGTTCTTCGCTGACAGTGTATAATTAGATAAAACTTTTAGTCAACCTTGGACAATTGTCCTAAAGGGTGGAGGCTCAAAGGTATCTCTAGTGAAGTACAAAGCCCCTAAATATTTCTGTAAGGAAGATAATCTGTATTAGCCCTCGAGGAAGGTGGTTGTAAACCATTTTCACCACTGAAGCTTGCATTGGCTATGACCATCTGTTGTCATGACGCCATGGTCTTCCGTCTACAACTCTACATAGTGACTGAAGAAACACGAGGCCATCCTGAAAGGCTGTCTCCATTGAAATAGCAGCGATGGATCAAATTGGGCCCTGCTTGGTAGACTACTCTCAAGTCCATTTTACTTGGACTGAGCCTCCACTGTTTCGTAGTAGGCCTGATTCCACACTTCCCTAAGAGAGTTCCTGGTGTAGTTGTTTTCAGACTCGAGGCTCTCTTAGTGTTTAACGAGCCTGCACGAGTTTCGCACGGCGCACTTCAACTGTAGAAAACCTTCAGAATGGACGTTTTCAGCCACGCCCTCATATCTTGTCTGGAGAGAATTTTCTTGAAACGCGTACCTTGGAGCTATAATTTTTGACTTCTTTAGGGAAGTCCTTGAGGCTTATTTTCGTAACCTTGTTCGGAGTATTTCTTAACGTGCCACCTCCGTTTACTCGAGTCTGAACTGGGGTGGTGGAGTGAGCTAAAGAATGATGATGGATTAAACCCAGATCAGTTGACTGGGGGTGAGTGTTTGATTTGCTCAAATGCTCCGTCCATCATACCCTTTGGTATCGCTTTGTTCGCCCTAAGTTGGCAGGGTATGCCCAGACGTGGGTTCCTTGCTCACTTTGCCACCGGATTCAAGATAGCCTGGCTGATGAGGGTTATGAACCCGAAACCGGTCCCAGGATGCTTGTTTCCAGTCCAGGGAAGACATGGCTTGGCAGTTCAGGCTGGACTGTTCCCATGAGGCACAGGATCAGACTGATTTGCATATGGACATGTCTGAACTGGGGTGGTGGAGTGAGCTAAAGAATGATGATGGATTAAACCCAGATCAGTTGACTGGGGGTGAGTGTTAGATTTGCTCAAACGCTCCGTCCATCATCCCCTTTGTTATCGCTTTGTACGCCCTAAGTTGGCAAGTTATGCCCAGACGTGGGTCCCTTACTCACTTTGCCACTGGATTCAAGATAGCCTGGATGATGAGGGTTATGAACCCGAAACCGGTCCCAGGATGCTTGTTTCCGGTCCAGGGAAGACATGGGTTGGCAGTTCGGGCTGGACTGTTCCCATGAGGCACAGGATCAGACTGATTTGCATATGGCCATGTCTGAGCTGGCGTGGTGGAGTGACCTAAAGAATGATGATGGATTATACCCAGATCAGTTGACTGGGGGTGAGTGTTTGATCTGCTCAAACGTTCCGTCCATCATTCCCTTTGGAATCGCTCCATTTAATTTTCAGCACACGTTCCAGTCTGCAAGACTTCCTGTTGCTAGTGTGTAGTTTTCTGAAGGCAGCACAGAAAGGACAATTGAGGCTACGGAGTGAAAGAGACGGGTTTCTGTGAAGAAAAGCCTTTTCTACCTGTGAAGTAAGCATGTTTATTTCTTCTGTAAACCTGCGAGTTTAGAAGCAGCGACCTGAGATGCAGCAGTGATGGAATTATGGGCAGAACTTCATTGTGTAATCCAAGTAGTGGTTTAAAGGTGTTGTTTGATTGCCAGTCATTACACGCAATGGACTAAAGATTTTTCCTAGAACATGTTGAGAGCTAAGTTAATTTAATCTTCTATTTACGACAGCTTTTCAATTGAGGTTCTCTAGACTGGTCTACAAAGGCAATGTCAGACTCTCATTCATCAATCTCCCTCGGAGAGTCGAACTGAGATTCTAAAAACTGATCAAATAATCTGAAGACAGAACATTTTAGAGAGGGGCTAGATCTCTGGTATAAAAAGGGTAACAAATTAGATTAGTTATAAGGAAGAGATTACATTGCAGAGTTTAGGTAGGGAAGACTTAATTGTTGTTTATATATTTCAGGAATCTTACAAGAATAGAATTCCAGAAGAAGCACCAATATCCAGAAGCAGTCTCTTGTTTTGTCTTACACTTCCCCTTCCCCCCAGCTAAATTCAGAGACAGTTGTTTTCATCTGTCACTGACTTTGGTGAGAGGGTTTTGGGACTAGACGTCTGTTCCTGGGGAGATCGCTACATTGATCTGATAGATTGACGTGCCCCCCTCTTTACTGAGGAGTATAGATCTCCCCAGAGCAGAATGGCGGAAGGTTTTAATTCAAAAACCTGGCTTCCATTTTAGAGGGAATGCAGAAGCAACTAAATTGTGCCTTAGAAGAAAATATTTGTATTCAAGGTAGAGAGTGAGGAACTAGAGTAGCTAGTTCGTTTCCCCAGGGGATATGTATAAATCAATAGGAGCTAGCTACTTGGAGAAGCTATGTGTCTATTGGGTCAAGAACAACTGTTCTAGGGGGTAACAAAACTATTTGTTTTGTAAGAAAGCCCTCACCCACCAACCTAGTTGGTTGCATGCTTCATCATCGGGCCCCAACCAAGGCACCGAGTGTGCCTTAGGTGTGCTGCGACGCCTGATTACAGCGGAGCTGGTTTTGTCAAGTGAGTGTGCAGTGAAGTGTTTTGAGTGAGGTTAAAAAACTGTCCTAGAGGTCCCAGTCGGTTAATTTATTAGTGGGCCCTAGGCAGAATTAAAAACAGGCTTTTGGATGTGGTTGGAGAGACTTATGGTCTCCCATGTCCCGTGTAGTCAACTAGTTTCAGCCAGGCCTTAGATTGAAAACTGGATTTCGTCAGGACCTATGTGCGAAAGGGTGGAAATAAAGGGGCTGACGTGTCGTGAGCACCCTATGTGAAGCACTCGCTAAGGTGCTGTATATGCGAGAGGAGGCTTTCCCCTCAGTTTGTACTTCCTCTCGACGGAGCCCAAGGCGGGACGCTACAGGTGAAGCAGCAGATGCAGCGATAACACCAAAATGGTCGAGTATCGCGGACCCTCCGCCTGAGACTCATGTTTGTCCTTTGTATCTAGGAAGTACAAACCGAGGGGAAAACCTCCTCTCACATATACAGCACCTTAGCGAGTGCTTTACATAGGGTGCTCACGACACGTCCGCCCCTTTATTGCCACCCTTTCACACATAGGTCGTAACGATAGCCAGTTTTCAATTTAAGGCCTGGCTGAAACTAGTTGACAACACAGGACGTGGGAGACCATAAGTCTCTCCAACCACGTCCAAAAGCCTTTTTTTTTAATTCTGCCTAGGACCCACTAATAAATTAACCGACTGGGACCTCTAGGACAGTTTTTTAACCTCACTCAAAACACTTCACTGCACACTCACTTGACAAAACCAGCTCCGCTGTAATTAGGCGTCGCAGCACACCTGAGACACACTCGGTACCTCGGGTGGGGCCCGATGATGAAGCATGCCACCAACTAGGTTGGTGGGTGAGGGCTTTCTTAAAAAACAAATAGTTTTGTTACCCCCCTAGAACAGTTGTTCTTGACCTAATACACATATCTTCTCCAAGTAGCTAGCTCTTATTGATTTAGACATACTTAGAAGAAAATAAGTCATTGAGAGAGGAAGTTAGGAGGTCAAGTTAAGAATCCATACAAACTAGGCACAAGTTAGATGAGTTAGTTGCAGCAGGTCCGACTTTTAAGAGTACACTAGGTCTGCCAAGTAGTTTGTCTGCTTCGGATATCTTCACTCAGGTGATCCATGCAGTCTCGCCCATTATTCTCTTGGCACCTCCAGAGAGATTTAGTGGTGATCCTCAGAAGGTGCAAATATTTTTAACACAGTGTTCATGGGGCGCTAGAGGGCGCGCAAGCGGAATGGCCGAGCTTCGGTGAGGCTCCCGCTGCCTGGACCAAAGATCCTACATTAATCCTGGTCAACCTGAGCGTTTTATGAAAATAAAGTGAGCCAAAGTGTGGAGGGACCTTTGCTCCTGCCTCGGTAAAAATCCTGAGGTGATCCGATGCCGTACACCCCAGAATTGGCGCCTGAATGCACTGCCCGAGACTGACGCTGGAAGAGTGAGACGCGGCAGTGTGACGCAGGAAAGGCCGCGGCTTGCCACGAGGGAGGTAGGCTGCGTCTGCTGTACGGAGATAGACGCGGCGGCTGCCGGTGTTGGAAGTAAGGTACTGGCCTGCCTGGGACCGCGGGGTGGTGCGGCGCGGACAGAGCGCTAGTGCAGACGGCAGGGAGAGAGGAAACACTGCGGTGCCCATGGGTGGTGCAAGGGAGAGCTGCGGTCCCCGGACGGTCGGTGTACACTGTATGCACGGAGGGTCACGCTCATGGTTGCTCCGCGGCAGCCAGGATCTAGCAAGGAGAAGACCACTTGCAAATGGGAGAGGAGTATTCGACCCCCCGAAGGGGCGCACTGAGGTGGGCACTTGAGGCGCGATCTGCATTACAGGACTGCTGTGCTGGGCATATATAGTGTGGAGGCCTGGTGCAAATAGGGCCAGAGGGCGATTAATGGCGCAATACTGATAAGGGACATATATAGGTGTCCCGCCATGGAGGGCATAGGCCGTACACAGGAGGTGTGCTGCTGATCGGCTGAGTGCTGTGGAGAGGCTCTGGGCTGCGAGGGTCCTGGCAAGGGCGGTGGAGAACGACGTGAGTACCCGACGAGTGATTTATCCCTCGTTGAGCTGGTGTTGGCCGGTTCCGCGAATGCAGATGAGTGAGACTCACTGGGCACTGAGTGTACATGCTTGATGGGCCTCCCGATACTAACTAGCAGAGAAGAGGGCCCTGTGTGCTATGAGCTGGATGATCTTGTACCATTGAGAGAGGGAGGCATTATTTGAACTGGCACGGAGCAGTGAGTGGAGGATACGGCGCGGACCCAGAGTCCAGTAGTCCTAGAGAAGCAGCGATAGATCCGGGACTCTGACTTGTTGTCACCATGGGAAAACCAGACACTCGTCAACCAAAACTCAGTTTCGAAGCCGCGAAGAAGGCGACCAGGCCTGCCACGGAGGACGGCGAACAGAGCAAAGCTGGTGCGGCGGGCGAGGACACGCCCTCCAGGGAAATGGACATGCATCAACTGTTGCAGGAGATGAGGCAGGGGTTCGCCACAGTAGTGGACAAGGTGGACCGGATGTCGTCCAGAATGGACGCAATTGTGCGCATAAAATGGACGTACATGAAGAGCGCATCACCCAAACGGAGAGGCGAATTTCGGAAAATGACGATACCACTGCTAGTCACACGACGTAGCTCGCGAGGATGGACAAACTCCTCAGAGTTATAGCAGCTAAGAATGAGGACTTGGAAGCCCGTAGTAGAGGTAATAACATCCGCGTGACAGGGGTTCCGGAGTCTACAAATACTGGACGCATGGAGGAATATGTGGAAAAATTACTCTTGTCTGCCATCGGAGCTGAAGCCTTCTCAACGCAATTTATTGTGGAAAGGGCCCACAGATCGCTGGGACCTAGGTCGCCGCCGGGGAACCCGCCACGACCCATAATAGCGTGCTTATTGAACTATTGTGATCGCGATGTGGCCTTGCGCGCGGCGAGAACCAAGCAGAACTTAACATACGACGGAGTCCCATTCTCGATTTATCCGGACTTCACCCCGATTGTGCAGGAGGAACGGCGCAAATTTCTAGATGTAAAGAAAAAACTCAGCGCGGCACAGATTGACTATGCACTGCTGTACCCCGCAAAACTCAGGGTGACACATCAGGGAAAGCAGCGATTTTTTACGAATCCACAACAAGTTGAGGACTTCCTTCGTACAGTGAAGCGGGCACCTCGAAGCGGTGGCGGACGGGGACCTGCGCAACAAGCCAAAGCACAGGAAACTGTTGAAGAATTGTGATGTGTGGCCTTGAGGGGGCAGATCTGTACACTCGAAGCTGCTAATGAGGTTTCACTTGGAGAGGCGGAGTGATTGCAGGCGACCAACTGACAGAACACTAAAGACAGAAACGGTTGCACCGGTGGTAATGTACTCCAGGCCCGCTCCTCTCACCTGACAGAGCCCAGTGGTTGTATAGTGAAGGACTTACGGGGGGGAGGAGTGGTTGTGTTGCTGACTAGAGATGTCCCCCAGAGGGTTGTTCCCTAACGTTGGACTATATATATTGGTTGTTTGGGGTGTTGTTAGTGGGGAGATGGAGGGTGGGTGGGGAGAGAGTACTGGCAAAATTGGGTTGCTTCAGTGGGAGGGGGAAGGGATGACGGGTCACAGATTGGTCTGGAGGTGTACTGATTGGGCAGAGAAGGTTTGCCTATTCGAAGGGGGGATGAATAAGGGGGGGGACGGGGAGGACGAGGGGGCATGCGGGGTAGGTTGGGGGTTGGAAATGTTCGCTGAACAGTTGTATAGTTTTAGATATCACTGGTTATTATTGCTGTGTTGCATGTGGTATGGAGAAATGGTGAAAGGTAATGCAGATGGAGAGATAGTGCATGTATGGTTTCAGAATGAGATGCGTCTATTTCGGAGGCAGTTTCGGGCATGTGATGTGGAGAGGTGGTATGGCGGGACAGGACAAGGACTCGGATTTGAATATCCTGTCTTGGAATGTGAGGGGGCTTAATGATGCACGCAAATGCAGGCAGGTGCTGGCGTATTTAAATAGACAGCAGACTCAGATAGCGCTGTTGCAGGAGACGCACCTTCATCCTCAGCCACAGAGTACTTTTGCTGCTCTGTGGGCATCGACTCGTGTATTCTCCTCTTATTCCTCCTACGCTAGAGGGGCTGCTATACTGATTAAACAGGGTGTTCCGTTTGCGCAGGTGGGGTCGTTATCGGATCCACAGGGAAGATACGTCATTGTCTGGGGGAGGTTGGGTAGAGACACGATTACGCTTGCCAATTGCTATGCTCCCAATGTAGACACCCCAGATTTCTTTGTTATGGTGTGGGGGAAAATAGTTCACATAGGATCTCAGCACGTAATATGGGGGTGTGATTTTAATGTCAGTCTGGCCCCTGCAATGGATAGGATGGAGGGTACTGCGCCTTACCATCATAGATCCCGGGAGGTGCTGGTTGACTTAATTGCAGAAGGTGACCTGGTGGATGCCTGGAGGAGGCTGCACCCACACGATAGGGAAGGAACACACTTTACATCTTACACCGGATCATGGGCACGACTAGATTATTGTTTGCTGTCTAGGGGGTTGATGGTGGGGGTGGTACCGGTTGTGCATCTTCCCCGCACGTATTCTGACCACTGTCCAGTGAAACTCCCACTTAAGGTGCCTGGGCTTGATAGGCCGAGGCAAGCATGGAGGTTACAACCGAGAGCACTATTGGATTTGGTGTTTCGAACGGTGCTAGAAGAAGAGATTAAGGATTTTTTCGCAAGGAACAAGGGGTCTGTGGATAGCATTGAAGTTATTTGGGAGGCATTTAAGGTCACTATTCGCGGCTTCTGCATCTCTAAAAGTTTTGGGGTCCTTCGGGATAGCAGAAGTACATTGAATGCTTTGGAACGCGATTTGAATGCACACGAGGATCGTATGGTGGGGGGACACTGCGGAGTGAATTCAGAGATAAGTTGTCTGCATATGAGGAGGCCGCCGCCAGGGAAGCTAAATATAGAGGGCGACATTGGGTGGCACGCAGGTATGGAGAAGGGGAACACCCGGGGAAAGCGCTCGCAGAAATTACCAGATGCCCCAGATTCACCAATACTGTTCTGGAGATAGAAACATAAGAGGGTGGGATGAAGCACGACACGGAGGAGATATTAGTGGTTTTCAAGGCGCATTATGAGACTTTGTATACTACACAAGAGACAGGTGAGACGGACTTAGAGGATTTTCTAGGAGATGTGGCACTCTGCTAGTTAAGCGACGTACACAGGCAGTTCCTAGGCGCCCCATTAGAGACGGATGAGATCCGGGAGGCGATAATGTCCTTGCAGAATGGGAAAGCGCCGGGGCTAGATGGCATGCCAGCTGAATTCTATAAATGCTATGTGGATGTCATGGCGCCGGTACTACGCGCAAGCTATTCGAGGAATCTATGGAGGTAGGGGTTCTGCCCTCCTCGATGAGAGAAGTGATTATATCGCTGTTGAAACCTGGGAAACCCCCCAGAAAGCGGACTCGTATAGGCCTCTATCGCTTATTAACTGTGACACTAAAATTCTTGGCCACCCGGTTAACCTTATTGATGGATAAGATAGTCCTCCAGGATCAATCAGGATTCGTCCCAGGGTGCGCTACGACACACAAGTTACGCACCCTAATTTCCTTGATACAGACGATCGCGCCCGACTTCCCGGTAGCGGCAGTTTTTGGGGATGCCACAAAGGCATTCGACTCTGTGGAATGGAGCTATTTATTCAAAGTGCTGCAGCGGATGGGGTTCCCGCCCATTTATGTGACACAGCTAAAATAGTGATCAATGGGCATATGTCCTCGGCTATGGAACTTACTAGGGGCACACGTCAAGGATGCCCCCTCTCACCATTACTTTTCGCTATCGCGATAGAGCCACTAGCGGCCAGATTGCGACATATTCATCATGATAAAGCATTCCGGTGTTATCAGCGACAACTGTTAATATCGCTTTATGCGGATGACATAACGCTGTATGTGAGGGACCCAGAGCAGAATCTAAACCCTTTACTTAGAGAGTTCTCGGTGTTCAGGCGACTCTCGAGGGTTAATATCAACTGGGGAAAATCACAATTCTTCCCTCTTACGACTGCAGTCACTAAATTTCCCTTAGACTTCCCTTTAGAATGGTCTAAAGGAGATCTGCGGTACTTAGGAATACAGGTGTCCAGAGATCGAGAGGAGACGCTGCGTTTGAATTATGGCACGGCAATCACCAAATTAGAGGCTAAAGTCACCCGATGGCTATCATTACCGCAATCACTGGCGGGAAGGGCGTCGCTTGTGAAAATGGTGGTACTACCCCAATTTTTATATTTGTTCCTGAATATCCCTTACTATCCTGGTGCCTACTTTTTTAAGACATTACGCTCTACGTTGCTCAGGCTGGTGTGGGGTGGCAGACAACCCCGTCTTCGGTGGGCAATTATCACACAACCGTATGATAAAGGTGGATTCGATATTCCTGATTTATTACTTGAGTGCCCAGGCTCACTACGCGTACCACTGGATGGCGCCTACACTGTTCATGCCCCAGTTGGCTGTTGAGGATTGGGTGGCCCGCCCGCTGCCCCTTGGCGGAGCGGTCCATGGACCACTGGATGCTGTGGAGACCCCCTTCACGATGGTCACCTGTACGGTGGACGCTTGGAGGCGTATAGCGCGCATTCTGGGAGTGCATCTACTGTATTCGCCACGGTTGCCCCTCGCATATCACCCCAGCATGATCTTACTGCACGAGGCGGGATTTCGGAACCTGTGTAAGCGACTGCGGTTTACTATGTGGGGAGACCTCTTTGTTGGTGGCCAGTTTCGGACGCGGGAGCATCTCTTTCATAATATTCACCCCATCCCCCTGTAGATTTTTTTGTACGTCCGTCTCCGACAGGGGATGCGGATGGTACTTCCAGAGTTCCCTTCGGAGCCAGATACCTTTGCGCCATTAAAACCTACTTCTAAGCTCCCCTGATGGGAAACACTTAGTGTCAAAATTATACAAAACAATCAGGGAGTGCAGGACAGGCATTGATAGCTCCGCTCGTACCCAGTGGTCGGCAGACCTGGGGCAGGAGATACCTGATGAACCATGGAGATATTGCTGCAGCATCACGGAAAATATAACAGTTAGCTGCAGATTTAGTCATACACTATAAGTTCCTACAAAGTATATATTATACTCCCGCCAAGAAATACCGTTTTCACTTATCGGACAATGACAGGTGTGCGAGGTGCCAGAGGCCTGGGGCGGGTTTCATGCATCTGGCGTGGGAATGCCCGGGTGTGCAAGAGTATTGGTCCCAAGTGCATAAGGCACTTGAACACATGATGGGCACTACCCTTGAAATGGACCCCTTGATGATGCTGTTGGGTTACACTATGCACATTCCCAAACAGACAAGGAAATGTGTTGATATTGTTCTTCTGATGGCGAAACGTAGAATTGCTTGTAGGTGGGGAAGAGGGAGAGCTCCGAAGTTCAAGGATTGGCTGCATGATCTTATATACTGCCAGGAGCAATCTGCTGTGTATGCGGAGCTGTTGCCAATGTCCTCTAAGCCAAGGGATGTATGGGACCCTTTGCAGATGTATTTGATGAATGATGAGGAAGGAACGGACGTAGAGGTCACAGAGCGGGGAGCCCTGGGATCGGATGCCCTACCTATGTAAAGCTCCTTTAGGATTAGAAGGGGTGCTTGCCTGGAGGTTGCCACTATTACAGTATTATGCAAATGTTAATTTGAGGTTGACCCTACTATGATGTTGACTTATCATATATTGTTTTTGAGAATGATGACATTACACATTCGAGTTTTGATGTACTGTGCTGATACCTGTGGATCGTCTAGCATCATTGATAATGGGTTATCGAGACCCCCCCTCGCAGGTTGAACTGCCCTCTCTACAAAAGTTGCTAACTGGACTTGATCTTGTTCCACTGCCTTATTATTATTACATGCAATGTGCCTTTCTCTCTAATGTTCAATTACTATGTGCGCAACGCAATGTGATGGATGAATCTGATATTCTGATGTTGTATGGTTCAAAGCATAAAATCCCAAAAATAAAGGTTTAAAAAAACAAACAAAAAAAACAAACAGTGTTCATTGCATTTTTTGTGTCGGCGAGTCATTTTTGCCGAAGATCAATCAAAGGTGGCTTTCATACTGTAGTGTTTGAATGGTGATGCAGCAGCATGGTTGATGTCACTAGTCACGCAAAATGATCCAATGTTGTACAATTTTGACGACTTTAAGTTAGAATTTTTACGAATTTTTAATCGAGGTTCTGCTTCAAAAGCAACTGACAATGAGTTATTGGAGCTCAAGCAGGGCAATCGAGATTTGGTTGCATATCTTGCCCACTTTAATAAATTAATTGTGGGATCTAAGTGGCCGGGAGCCAAGAGGGCAGCAATTTTTTATAGGGGCTTAAAAGACAAACTTAAGGATGCCTTGGCACAAATCCCAAAGAGACCCACAAAGGTTTCAGAATTGATAGACTTGGTTTTGCAGATCGATCATCGATTGAGCAAGCGTCGAAATGCGAAAAGAAGAGACATTCGTCCACCTCCTCCTTGTTTTGACCGTATGAAGGTTGAAGACCACAAGACCACAGAAAATGCATCTTTGGATGAGCCTATGCAGATAGGATCAAATAGAGGTCCTTTGTCTAAAGAAGAAAAGGAAAGGCGAAGGACTGGGCATCTGTGTCTGTACTGTGGACTCTCAGGTCATTTTGTAAAAGATTGAATCTTCACAGCAGGAAAAAAGATCGGCTTTACTTGTAAAAGGAGTTGCATAGGTGGAAGCAAACTTAAAGTCAGCTCCATTATCTCAGCAAGTTGTAAATACTCGCCAATCTTCTGCACCCCATCTGGTGGTTTCTTTAACTGTAAAATTTCGTGACCAATAAATTAGTGGAGTCTCTGTGATGATTGATTCAGGGGTAACTGGGAACTTTTGTGACATCAAATATGCCCAGCGAATTGGAATTAAGTTTGTGGCGAAACAGGTTATGGAAGCAGTCAGAGCAGTGGATGAAACAAATATATCCTTGGGGCCTATCACCCATGAAACTGAATTGATTCAATTAATGGGTTTGAATGGTCATTCGGAAATATTAGCATTCAACTTGATTGATGCTCCTCAGTTTCAGTTGATTCTTGGTCTTTCTTGGTTAACAGAGCACAATCCGCGTATTGACTGGGAAAAGAGAACGATAACTATGGATTCAACCTTTTGTAAGGAGAATTGCTTTTGTGAACAATTCAAGTTGTCAGAAGAGTCTCCAGTCAGGGAACTAGCTTGTCATCCAGCTTTGATTTGCTCTTTGGAAACTAAAGAGATTCCAGTGGAATACAAGGATTTGTCCTCAATATTCAACAAAAGAGAGGCAGAAAAGCTTCCCCCTGATCGTCCCTACGACTGCAAGATTGACATCGAAACCCGTAGCGGTTTTGCCATGCAGCTTAATATATGCATTGACTGAAACAGAAAACAAATATCTCAAGACTTATTTGGACACACATTTGGCAAATGGATTTATATGCCCCTCCAAGTCTCTGGTCTCGTCACCTTTATTTTTCATTCCTAAGAAGGATGGAGATCTTCGAACTTGCATCGATTATAGAGCATTGAATCAAGTTACATGTTAGCATCAATATCCACTCCGTTTGATCTCTGTATTATTGGATCAAGTGAAAATGCAAAGGTTTACACAAAACTGGATTTGCGAGAGGCTTATCATTTGATCCGAATTGCCCCAGGAGATGAATGGAAGACCGCATTTAGAACCCGCTATGGTTTGTTTGAATATTGAGTAAAGCCGTACGGGTTATGAAACGCTCCTGCAGCGTTCCAACACTTTGTAAACGACATTCTCAGAGAATTCTTTGACAGAATTGCTGTAGTCTATATAGACAACATTTTGATCTTTTCTGACAGCATGTAAGAGCATGTAGCTCATGTAAGGTAGATTTTAACTATATTGCTTGAGAATCATGTATATGTGAAACTGGAGAAGTGTGCTTTTCATGTTGAAAAGGTGGAATTTTTTGGAATTGTGTTGTCCACAGAAGGAGTAAGCATGGATTATGCAAAGGTCAAAGCAGTACAAGAATGGCCTACGCCTAAAAGTGTAAAAGAGATCCAAAGCTTCATCGGATTTTCACAGAAGGTTCATTTCGGATTTTTCCAACAAAGTAAGCCTAATCACACGATTGTTAAGAAAGGGAGTCAAGTTTGTCTGGGACGATGTAGATGAGGAAACCTTTCAATTTTTGAAGAAATCTTTTTCACAATCGCCCATCTTATTGCATCCCAGAACTGGTGAATCATTTTAGGGTTTTGCCTACGCAGCTTCGGTTTTTGTCCCAAAAACGTGCACGCGTTCCATTGCCTTCAATGGCAACGCATGCACATTTGGCGATTCCCTTGCGGGAGCGAGCTTGACACCATATGTTTGTAATTAACCGAACTCTGTGCATCGGGATTGGCACTTCGAAGGTCAGTGAACGGAAGGAGTCCAAAGTTTGCCTAGCTCGCCGCCTTATTTTATGATGTATGTGCTTTATTACATAGGCTCATAAAATCAATTATACGTACATCGGAAATTATTATTTATGCGGGGAGGGAGCCTACCTATGCGTGCTTGTCAATCCAACCTATGTTATCCATTCCTTATATGTATCCCCCATCATATGACATTCATTGGCTGCGCTCCTGACTGTATTGATCTGTATAGTTGGCAGCCCTGTGCAAGACTGTGCCCTTTGAACCATGACACCAGCGGCTGCAGTGCTCGACTTATGCCTACCTCTGTGTTTACCTGGGTATTTTGTCATCCCAGTCATTGAGGAGGTATTTACTGCGTTACCTATTAATTCTGGAGCTTTCCCAGTTTACGGTGTCGTAACTTTAAATTCATATTTGCCGGTTTAAAGTGAGTTTGTGGCGGACTTGGATTTTAACAATCTCCTAATGCAAAACCCATTCCTGTTAGTTCTTGATGTTATGATAACTGCTATTAAAAAATGCATGAATGTTTCACAAATAATGTGCTACTTTGCAAAATTCCTTAATTTATGTGCGTTCCTGCCTTAAAGTACCTGTGAGGTAGGCAGCTACTGTGCTGGATTCTAGAAGGTCTGTGACACCCTCGTCATGCTCCCTTCTCTATAGACCTGGGCTGAATTGACTAAATCATGGTTATGCTTCCAAGCAGTGGTGGGTTTTAAGGGAAGGCTCATGTAGTGTTTGATCAGCAGGTGCTCTTGCTCAAAGGCAGTGACAGGCATGGGCCTTGACAACTGATTGAACAGATGCAAAGTGATGAAATGGTCTTCAGTCCCAAGTGCTTTAACTTCTATGGCTCTTGGACCGGCACTCCACTCATTTGAGGAATTGAGAATCATTTTAAGCAACAGACATTGACCCAACGTGACAGACCGAAATACAGAATAAGGAGCGAAAAGGAGTTAGATAACGGAAGGCAGGGATAAACAAGCATTGGCATAGCCAATAGGCCTCACCTTTGGGACCTTATAAGTGTTTAGCCATACACGGTTGATGAGAATGCACCAAGGATATTGTGCAGCATAACTAAATACTTATACGGTCCCAAAAGCAAGACCTATTGGCTATGCCAATGCTTGTTTGTAGAAGCAGTCGCCTCAGATGTTGCCATAGGAGGAATTTTATCACAACGCCACAAGAATACTGGCCAGCTTCACCCAGTGGCATATTATTCCAGAAAGTTAACTCCTCCAGAATGCAATTATTCAATCTCAGACAAGGAGTTGTTAGCCGTTAAGAGTGCCTTTTTGGAATGGAGGCATTATTTGCTTGGGGTTCTGCATAAAGTCACTCATCTTCTAAATTGAGCTACGTATGTCCCATTACTTGGGAATAAATAGGATATTGGGCCTAATACGCTTTTGAGGGGAGAATTGTTTGAATTTTAAGGAGAACGTCTCAATACCCCCAAGTGCGAACCAAAACACAGAGGTTAATATATTTAGTCCATGTTCTATTGGAATTCTTTCTGAATCTGGAGAAAGAAGGTTGCTTTTACATACAGTTGTATATACTGATTCTAGATGAAGAACATGACACCTATATGAGATCGTGTATTTTCCTTGAGAAAGGCACTTGGATTATTCTATCCCTCTGATCGCTGTGTTGGAACCTCTAGAGACCTTTGAGCCCTGAGGAAGTTCCGCAAGGAGCGAAACGCGCTGGCTGAGGCTTTTTAGAAATTGAAAAATAAAGGACTTAATTTTGACAAAATCTGAAGCTCTCTGGACCTATCTTTGGTGCATCATCCTTGTCCTTAAAAGTGCTTATTTCTTCTGTAAGTGTGTTATCAAAAGAGACTAGCTTAAATATGACCAATATTGTTAGGACTCTGATTAGATTTGTTATGGGCACCTCGTTGGTGAGTTCATGAAGCCCTCACCCACCAATCTGGTTGGTGGCATGCTTCATCATCGGGCCCACCCAGTGACACCTAATGTGTCCCGGGTGTGCTGCGACGCCTGATTACAGCGGAGCTGGTATTTTACTGAGAGTGCAGAGTGAGGTGTAAAATGAAGTGTGAGTTAAAACGGCTGGGCGAGGGTCCCAGTACCCGAGGGTAAATTAAATTTTAATAACTGGGCGCCCGTCAGCAGTTAAAATAAGGCTTGGGGATGTTTAAGGGAGGCGAGTTACTACCTCCTACATCCATCAGTTGGTCGACATGTTTCAGCCAGTGCCTTAAACTAAATCTGGCTTTCCTCAGGACCTTTTTAAAATAGAGTGTAGTGCAGGTTAAAAAGGAGTGTAATCCAGGCTATGTGTTACACTCACTAAGGTGTTTCTCTAAGTGTGAGAGGGGGGGATTCCCTTCTCATATATGCCTGTACCGACAACATTGAAGACAAAGAAAAAACATGTAAGAAGAGGAGAGTCAAATAGGTGTCTTCGCCACATAGTCATATGAACAAGTTACTTACCTTCGGTAACGATATATCTGTAAGAAACAGTAGTTAGTATTAAATTCCTTACCTTAGAATATCCCCAGGCGTCAGTCTGGATCCGGAAACTTTTGCGTAGCAGTACCCCTGCGCGTCGGTAGGCGTCGTCTGCAGGCGTCTCCTGCGGCTCCGCGTCCGTCGTCGGCGTCGTGCGCCGTGATGACGTCGCTGGAGTATATAGACGCCGCCTCCGCGCGCTGACGTCAGTTCTTTGTACATAGCTTTTCCGCGCCAGAACACGCAGAGCCATGCGAGAACCAACACTGGTGCCATTTGAAACTAGGGCCCTGAAAGGGATGTCCATAACCCTAGGTATCAGTTCGCAGAACGGGGAGGATGGGCGGGGCGGTAAGGAATCTAATACTAACTACTGTTTCTTACAGATATATCGTTACCGAAGGTAAGTAACTTGTTCATCTGAAAGAAACAGGTTAGTATTAGATTCCTTACCTTAGAATAGATACCCCAGCAATACCAACCCCGGTGGTGGGTCTGCGAACCGATACAATCCTACACCAGAAAGTCCTGGAGGACCGAACGGCCAAAGAAGCCATCCCTCCGGACTTGACTGTCCAGGCAGTAGTGCCTCGCAAAGGTGTGCAGCGAGGCCCACGTAGCCACCTGGCAAATGTCCTGCAAAGGGACTCCCCGGCCCAGGGCAGTAGTAGCCGCCGTGGCCCGAGTGGAATGGGCCCTCAGCCCAACAGGAGGCTCCTTCCGAGCCAAAGAGTAGCACGCTTTGATGCACAGAACGACCCACCGAGAGATGGTCCGTTTATGTACCGCCCGTCCCTTCTTCGCACCCACGTAGCCAACAAACAGTTGGTCATCCACCCGGAACTGGCGTGTGCGATCCATGTAAAATGAAAGCGCACGTTTTGGGTCCAGACGATGGAGCCGCTCTTCATCCGCTGAAGGATGCGGAGGTGGGAAGGAGGGTAAGGTGATGGACTGCCCGATGTGAAAAGCAGAGACTACTTTGGGCAGGAAAGAGGGTCTAGTTCTCAGAACCACCTTGTCTGGATGAATGGACATGAAAGGAGGTTTGACAGAAAGAGCCTGGAGCTCACTCACTCTCCTGGCAGAGGTGATGGCAACCAGGAAGGCCGTCTTTAAAGTCAGGAGACGGAGAGGACAGGAATGAAGTGGCTCGAAGGGAGCACACATCAAGAAGGTCAGAACCAGGTTCAAGTCCCACTGAGGCATCACAAACGGGACAGGTGGATACATGTGTGTGATGCCCTTCAAGAATCTTGTTACAACCGGGGACTTGAAGAAAGAAGGTTGATCAGGCAGCCTCAGAAAGGCCGAAAGGGCAGAAAGGTAGCCCTTGATAGTGCCCAGAGCAGAGCCCTGCTGGGCCAGAGAGAGAAGAAAGAGGAGAACCTCGGAAAGAGGGGCAGAAAGAGGATCCACAGCCTTTGCCGTGCACCATGCCACAAATCTGTTCCACCGGCAGGCGTATACCGACTTCGTGGAGGGACGCCTGGCTGCCAGAATCACATCACAGACTTCAGGAGGCAAGTCGAATGGCCTCAACTGCCGCCGCTCAATCTCCACGCATGGAGGTGGAGGCTGGACAGGTTCGGGTGGAGGACCGTCCCCTGCTGCTGCGACAGAAGGTCCTCCTGAAGGGGCAGGCGGATCGGGGGACCGACTGACATGCTGAGTAGCTCGGGATACCAGTACCTTCGAGCCCAGTCCGGAGCCACAAGTATGACTTGGGCCCGGTCGCGCCTGATCTTCTTCAGCACTCTGGGCAGAAGTGGTATAGGCGGAAAGGCGTATAACAGACCGCAACTCCACTCGCGCCGAAAGGCGTCGCCGTGCGAGTGCCGTCTTGGAAACTCCAACGAGCAGAACTGATGACATTGCACGTTCTCTTCTGTGGCGAATAGATCTAACCAAGGCTCTCCCCATCGCAGAAAGAGGCCTTGTGCCACGTCCGAGTTCAGACGCCATTCGTGATCCATCGAGCACCGACGGCTGAGTTCGTCCGCCCTGGCGTTCAAAGAACCGGCCAGGTGTTGAACCGACAGAGTCACGCCCTGACGTTCCAGCCATTGCCAGAGACGCAGGGCCTCCTGGCAAAGGGTCCACGACCCCACCCCGCCTTGTTTGTTGCAGTACCACATGGCGGTGGTGTCCGTGAACACCTGCACTACACTCCCGTTGACAAAGGGGAGGAATGCCTTCAGTGCTAGACTAATCGCCCGTAGCTCCAACAGGTTTATATGGAGCCGGGACTCCGCCGGAGACCAGATGCCTCTGATCTCCGCCTCTCCCAAGTGGCCTCCCCAGCCCTGGAGGGACGCGTCCGTCACAACAACGTGCTCCGGCTGGGGAAGGGAGAGGGGTCTGCCTCTGACCCAATCGCGGTCCGTAAGCCACCACTGCAGTTGTCTCGCAGTGCCCTCCGAGATCAAGACATGGTCGGACAAGTTGCCCTGATGCTGGGCCCACTGAAACTTCAGGTCCCACTGCAGAGCCCGCATCCGCCACCGGGCGTGATGCACCAGAAGGATGCAGGAAGCCATCAGCCCCAGTAGCCGCAGCGTCAACCTGACCGAAACCCGGGATAACGGCTGGAAGACGGGAATCAAAGCCTGTATATCCCGGACCCGCCGTTCCGGTGGATAGACCCGAAACTGCGCCGAGTCGAGAACCGCTCCGATGAAAAGGAGCTTTTGGGAGGGACACAGGTGTGATTTCGGCAAATTGATGGAAAACCCCAGCCCATGCAGGAGGTCTGCCGTCATCTGAAGGTGGTGGACGACTGTCTGGGGCGAGCCCGCCTTCAACAACCAGTCGTCTAGATAGGGGAAGACTGACACCCCTGATCTGCGCAGATGGGCTGCGACCACCGCCATCACCTTTGTGAACACCCGTGGGGCGCTGGTAAGGCCGAAGGGGAGAACGATAAACTGAAAATGCTCCTGGCCGACCGTGAACCGCAGGTAACGCCGGTGGACCGGCAGGACGGGGATGTGAAAATACGCATCCTGCAAGTCCAACGCTACCATCCAGTCTTGCGGGTCTAGAGCAGCCAAGACCTGAGCCAATGTCAACATCTTGAACTTCTCCTTCCGGAGGAAGCAGTTGACGTCCCTTAGGTCCAAGATAGGACGTAGACCCCCTTTGTCCTTCTTGGGCACCAGAAAGTAGTGGGAATAGCAACCACATCCTACTTCTGGCCCAGGAACGCGCTCGATGGTCCTCTTGGCCAAGAGGGCCGTAACTTCCTCCTGCAGAAGTGTCAAGTGGTCCCCCAACACACGGTGGTTCTGCGGTGGCATGGCTGGAGGAGTGGTCTCGAAGGGGAGGGAGTAGCCCCTTCGGACGAGCTGCAGCACCCACCTGTCCGATGTTATTGTGCGCCAGTGGGAGAGGTGATGGCGAACCCTGCCGCCCACCGGCGTCACATGGGCCTGAAAGCACGGACTAGGAGGATTTAGAGGCGGAAGCTGCGGGGGGAGGTGTGGACTGACCTCGCCGCTGTCCCCGACCGCCACCACGGCGGTTCCCACGGCCGCCGCCGCGTTGAGAAGTCTGTTGCGGCGCGTGGCTGGCAGCACGTGTGGGACCGCCCCTTCCGTGGCCACGAAAGGAGCGAAACGAACCCGCTTGCTGGCGCTGGGTCGAGAGACCCAAGGACTTGGCCGTGACCCTGGAGTCCTTGAAGCGTTCCAGCGCGTGGTCCGCTTTGTCGCCAAACAGGCGACTGCCATCAAACGGCATGTCCATCAATGCATTCTGGACATCAGCCGAGAAATTGGCGGACCTCAGCCAGGCGTGGCGACGAATCGCCACCGTCGTGGACATCGCTCTGCCCAGTGAGTCGGTCGTATCAAGACCACACCTTATGGAGTATCTCGCTGCGTCTCGGTCTTCAATCATAGCCTTGCCGAGCCTAGCCCGTACCTCCAGCGGGCATTCAGGCAGCAGTTCCGCGACCGTATCCCACAGAGAGTGGGTGTAGCGGCCTAAGAGGCATGTGGTGTTGCAAGACCGCAGTCCCAGACTCAGGGACGAGAAGACCTTCTTACCATACTGGTCGTACCTCTTAGATTCCCGGTCGGACGGGGCCGACGGGAATGCGGACTGGGAAGTCGAGGCCTGGATCACCAGGCTCTCAGGGGTGGGATGGGTGGACAAGAACTTTGGGTCATCCGTACACGGACGGTGGCGTCTGGCCACGTTCCTATCAACAGGCGAACCTGAAGCGGGCCTGGACCACGTGCCCAAAAGAACGTCAGTTAAGGCCTCATTGAACGGCAGCAGTGGCTCCTGTGGGCATGACTGCGGTTTGAGTACCTCAGTGAGGATGTTAGTCCTCACGGCCGCGACGGGGAGCTCAAGGTGTAAGGCCTTGGCAGCCCTCATCAACACCACTGAATAGGCAGCCCTCATCAACACCACTGAATAAGCAGCCCCCTCCTCCGTAGCCACGGTAGGAGGCGAGACAAAGCCAGGGTTGGGGGAGTCATCCAGACCACTGGCGTCACCCAAGTCACCTGTCCAGTCCACATCGTACTGACACTCGCGGGTCAGAGCGTCCTCAGACCCCTCCCATTCCTCTCCGTAATCTACCTCCTCACCATATTTGGAGTCAACAATGTAGACCGGCTCCCCGGGGTCAACAGACCCCCTCGGCGCCAGACTCGGCGTCGGGCGACGCCGGTCCGACTCCGCGTCCGGAGTCGGAGAGGGAATGGGGGCGGCGCCGCCCGGAGCCGGCGACGGCCGGAGCTGGCGCCGGAGCCCCGACGCCGCGCGGGGGCGGCGCCGTGGGTTGCCCCGATGGAATCGGCGCCGGAGAGGCCGGTTGACCAGCCGGCGTCGACCCTGAAGGCCCCTGCGACGTCGGGGCCGGAGCACCCGACTGCGTCGGGGCAGGAGCACCCGAACCGCCAGGGCCCCCGGACGGGACCACCGGGCCCGCAGGCGCCGTAGGCCCCGCCGGAGGAGACAGAGGAGTTCCTCATGGCCATGAGGGCCCCGTCTCCTCGGGCGACGCGCCTTGCCCAGGGACCGTAGGGTATGGAGCAGGCCGCGCCAGCGACTCACGCGGAGCCGCGGGGGTGGGGCCACCCGAACCCCCGGGCGCGTCGGGGGGAGTCGGGGGTACGATGACGACGCCCCGACTTCTTGTGCTTCCTACCGGAGGAACCAGATGAATGGTGACGACTCTCGGAGCGCTCGTGACGGCTCCGCGACCGCTCCCTCGATCGCTCCCGACGTGGGGCCGACACCTGGAGCTCGAGTAGCTTGCGGGACCGCTCCCGTCTAGCTTTACTCGTCAAGGCCCGGCAATCGACGCAGTCGTCCACGCCGTGGTCTGGGCCCAGGCACCGGAGGCAGAGTCGGTGATGGTCCGTGACCGACATCGTGCGGTCACACCCGTCACAATTCTTAAAACCTGGCATCCTACCGGCACCTTAAGTAATAAAGATAGATTCAAAACTTTGGTCAAAAGACCGGAGTACTGCTCTTCGGATCTGCGCTAACTGGCGCGGAAAAAAGAAGAACTGACGTCAGCGCGCGGAGGCGGCGTCTATATACTCCAGCGACGTCATCACGGCGCACGACGCAGACGACGGACGCGGAGCCGCAGGAGACGCCTGCAGACGACGCCTACCGACGCGCAGGGGTACTGCTACGCAAAAGTTTCCGGATCCAGACTGACGCCTGGTGATATTCTAAGGTAAGGAATCTAATACTAACCTGTTTCTTTCAGATACATAGAATGCCGAATCTACAGTGCTCAGTGGGTAGACTACAGTCGGCAAAAGTGTAATGGCACTGGTGGTACCATTATTGTGATTATCGCAAATAACTGGGGGTGGTGTCGCTAAAACACGGGTATCACACATATGCATGAGATACAAAGTGTGATGGGGCGCAAGTAAACACTCTTACGCTTAGATTTTGCAGCCAATGCTTCCAGGAGTGAAGCGGTAAGGGGTTGACCCTGCAGGGAAATAATGTTGGCCACTGGGAGTTAGAGACCTGTAAGGAGGGAAAAGCGCTTACCCAGAGATTGTTGCTTGGAGGTTGTCATACTCACAGCTTTTCTGGTCAGAGCCTGCCTTGTACCTGTTGCACCGTCCTCGTACTCCGGTAGAAAGAGCTGGAGTTTCTTGTTCGTTTTTATATGCTTGCTAATTGGATTAACTATCAGCACCTGTAGCTGGGAGTAAGAGTAGAAAGACTACCCCGGGCGTGTTCCTAGCTGTCTGCTCATGGGCGGTGGAAAGACACTAGTCTCTAGCACATGTGCGGTGCTGTTTGTGTCTATTGCGCATGAGTGGGGGTGAGACACTAGTTGGTGGAAAGACACTAGTCTCTAGCACATGCAGATAGTTAATCCAATTAGCAAGCATATAAAAACGAACAAGACAAATCTAATCAGAGTCCTAACAATATTGGTCATATTTAAGCTAGTCTCTTTTGATAACACATATAAACTACGGGGACCCGGACTAGCTTTCTAATCCTCTCTCTCTTGATACGCGCATATTTCTTCTGTAAACCTGCAAGTTTAGAAGCAGCGACTTGAGATGCAGCAGTGATGGACTTATGGGCAGCACTTCATTGTGTAATCCAAGTACTGGTTTAAAGGTGTTGTTTGTCAGTCATTACACGCAATGGACTAAAAGACTTTTCCTAGAACATGTTGTGAGCTGAGTTAATTTATTCTTCTATTTACAACAGCTTTTCAATTGAGGTTCTCTAAACTGGTCTACAAAAGAAATGTCAGACTCTCATTCATCAATCTCCCTCGGAGAGTCAAACTGAGATTCTAAAAACGATCAAATCATCTAAAGACAGAGCATCTTAGAGAGGGGCTAGATCTCTAGTATAAAAAGGGTAAAAAATTAGCTAGAAGGAAAAGATTAAATTGCAGCGTTTAGTAGGGAACACTTAATTGTTGTTTAAATATTTCAGGATTCTTACAAGAATGGAATTCCAAAAGAAGCAGCAGTAGCCAGAGGCAGTCTCTCTTGTTTTGTCTTCCACTTCCCCTTTCCCCCAGCTGAATTCAGAGACCGTTGTTTTATCTGTCACTGACTTTGGGAGTAGACATCTGTTCCTGGGGAGATCGCTACATTGATCTGACATCTGTTGACTGATGCAACAGCATTAGAAGGAATAACTATTTCTGTGGTGGATCAAGGAGGACATGATTTGGGGACTGTTGTGTCTGAGGTTGTTTGAGTGTGATTTAATAGTTTGTATGAGAAGTGTTTGAAGAGGGGTTTGTGATAATAAAGTATTGCTTTCTATTCTGTCTTTAATATGTGTTGTAATGTAGTTAGAGAAATATGGAAGATTTGACACTTGGATGTAACCATGCACTTTAGATGATTAAATTATCAATGTTGTGAACAAGCAATGCACTTTAAATGAAAATGTTATAAAAATACTATAAAATGAACTAAATACATGTAGACGTGTATGGGGTCAGTGACTTTTGTCCGATTTAAATAGAAGTGGGAAGAAATATTGGTTATGCTAGTTACAGGGCCCAGGATACAATTTTCCTGTTTACTGCAACAACACATGGCAGTGTTATTGTCCATAAGAACCTTTACCAGTATCCCTTTGAAGATTTTTGGGAAGGTCTTCAAGGCCAAGAGAATGGCTGTAACTCCAGCAAATAGATATGGAGTCGAGCTTCCATCGGAGACCAGAGTCCTAATGTCCACAGTGACATGTCAGTCACCACTGTCAGCTCAGAGAGTAGAAGGGAGAGGGGCTTGTCCGTGGTCCAACTGCAGTCAAGTAGCCACCTCAGCAGATCGTATGTAGTATCCTTCGAGATCTGAATGGTCCCCGACAGGCTTCCTTGGTTCGTCCCACCGCAACTTTAAAATCCAGTGAAAAGCCTGCATTTGCCACCTAGTGCAGTTAACAAGGAGTCTGCAGAAGGCCAAAATCCAAGAAGCATCAGAACCTCTCCCACCAAGTGCCAGGACCAATGTGAAATATGGGAGCACAACCAAAATGTCCTGGGTGGAGGGAAGGTCCTAAAATGGATCATACCCAGGAGAGCTCCAATGAAAAAAAGCATCTGCTAAGGAGTCAGATGTGACTTTGGCTCATTGATTGTGAAACCCTACAATGTCATGAGGTTCAGCATGATCAGGAGACGGTCAACAATTGTGGGGAGCCTGCCTTCAACAGTAAACCATTGAGGTAGGAGAAAACTGGTATCCCCAATCTCCTGAATCAGCCTCCCTTTGATGGATGGTAGGAAGGGCTTCATTGACAAGTGAATGGCTTGCAACTCCAAAAGGGTGATATGGAGGCGGGTCTTCATCTTCTAATCTCCACCTCTCCCAGATGACATACCAAACTCAGCAGTAATGAGTGTCACCATTGTTAGCTCTGGGTAGGATAGGGAGAGTGGTCTGGCACCTGTCCAATTGCAGTTGAGCAGCCAGCACTGTAGGTCTTTGCAGTCTTCTCTGAATCCTGGATGGCATCTGATGGTTTCCATTGGTGCTTAGCTCACAGACTTTTGGTCCCACTACACAGCCCACAGATGCCAACTGGCGTGGTTGAAAAGCAGAATTCAGTAGGTCAAGAAGTCTTAGAGACACTGTCACCAGGATGGTGGTAGAAATATCGGGAACTTAGCTTGCATGTGCTAGACTCACTGACCTGGAACAAAGATCCAAAAGTGCACTGTATCCAGAATGGCATTGATGAATGGAAGCCTCTTTGAAGGAGTCAGGTGTGACTGCAGCAAGTTCATCGAGAACCCCAAAAGATGTTAGGTTTACCATTGTCTACATGTGGATTACGACTGACTGCGGTGAGCTTACCTTCCACAGCCAGTCGATAAGGTAGGGAAAGACTGGTATGCTCAACCTCAAACATGCCTCAAGACTACTGCCATCACTTTCAGAAACACCTGAGGGGCACTAAAAATGCTCCTGGTCTACCATAAACTGCAGGTTGTGCCTGTGGGTCTGCAAGATTGTTATATGAAAATATGCATCCTGAAGGTCCAAGGACACCATTTAATCACTCTGGTGCAGGGAATACAGAATCTGGGTCAGCATGAGCATTCCTAATTTGCCCACCCTAGGCAAGTAATTTAGAGGTAAAGGTCGAAAATGGGCCGAAGGCCAACATCCTTCCTTTAAATGATGCAATAGTGAAAGTTGCCATCCCCTCTTATTTCTGAGTCTGGAATCCTCTCAATAGCTCCTTTGAAATGTAATACTAGGAGCTCTTACAACAGAATGGACAGGTGTTCTGCTGAGATTCACTTTGATGTGGGGGTGGTAGGTTGGGCAGAGCAATAAGAATGGGTAGGGGGGCATGCAGAACAATTTGAAGGACATGAGGGATCGCCACCCTGAAAGAAAATGTGGGGTTCTGCCTCCCACAGGTTGATTGTGTTCTACTAATGGAAAGCTAAAGCAGCTTGGTGGCTGCTACCGCAGGGTGAAGGGATCTGGGAGAACTGATGCCCTTGTATGCCTGCACACATTGCCTGTGAGGCCCACATCTCTGGCCTTAAAAGAACTGTGGTGAGGAATCTGACGTTACCTACAAGTCAACCCCCTATAATTTTATAACTGGTGAAGAAACTGTTAGGCAGGGGTCAAAAGACCCAGAGAGTGTACTGTGCCTCTACTTTTGTTGAAATGTTCCAAGGCGGAATTGGCTATTGCCCCAAACAGATGTCAACCATTGAAAGGCATATCCATGAGAGAGGTACGTCTTTAGAAAAGACTGTGGAGAACATCCACTCATAGCAGGAAAGCATCACATTGGTGTCAAACATACTTCCCAGACAACCAGCAGTATCAAGGCTAGCACAAATGATCTATTTGGCTGCATCTTGACAACCCTGAATGGTTTGAGACAGTGAGGCTGTAAGGTCTTCCGAAACTGCCAGCAAGATCTTGCTGGCCATGTCTCAGAGGGAATGTTCAGTGAGAAAAAAATGATCACCTCGAGGGAATCTGAGGTCTGGCCACCTGCCTACTAACTGGTGGGCAAGAACAGGGCTCTGATTGAAAGCCCATTAAGAGATCAGTGAGGGCCTCATTGAGCATGGAGCAAGGGCTCAGATGAGGCTGGTACAGGCTGTAAGATTTCTGTAAAGCTGTGTGTCTGAATCTTAATACAGGACAGCTGTAGGTCCAAGACCGCAGCTGCTAGTCTGTTTACCAGTGTAAGTGATGCACAGTCTTCCTCTGGTCATCCAAATGGCAAGTTCAACCCTGTATCAGGGGAGGTATAAAGCCCATGCAAAAATTGTTAGCCTCTCTGGGTGGTGACAAGCTTTGGTCAGAATTGAAGCTAAAAAGAATGTAGAATCTGATGGTACGTCTTCCCTAGTAGGCGCATATGTTCAGAGTCAGGCTGTATGGCGACTGATAGCTCTTTAGTAACTTTGCAGTGCAACATCAGATGTGATTAGGCTTGAGTTGGTCCAGGGTCAGAAACCACAACCAGATCCTCTATGAGTGCTGGTGGTGTTGGCACCAGCATCGACTTGGGACAGACCGATGAAGATTGAGGAGCCACAGTGGTAATCTGTACTGGAGTCGGTCTGGAGCTTCGAATCGGTCCAAGGGGCTCAGATGGCCCAGAAGGTGTACCTGTCTGCAGTATCATCACTGAGGGTCCCTGTGGATCCTTAGGGCTCAAAGGCACACCAGAGGGAGCGGAAGAACACTAATTACAGGGAAACATCCTAAACAACGAAGTTTTAATTACGAATTACCTGAACAACGAAGTCCTAAACCATGACTTTTCTTAACAAGGATTCCCGGACTGCAATGGCCCTGGTACAATTTGTTGCACCTCACTCTTCTCCACCCCCTACCCCTTTAGGAAACTATGAAAATGGCAGTGACATAATAAATTCCAATCAAATCGCTGCTGCTCCAGCCACGGCACCCAGCATCTGTGCACATACACACAAAGGGAATTTACACCAGGACATCCTCCCAGTTGCGCACATGGCCAAGGAAATGGCAGGGTTTACCAATGCAAAACCAATATTTATGGTTACAGCATTGCCAGCAACTCCTCTGCTAAGGACAGCTTGGGCAACACATCCACATCCGAGGACCTTCATGAGGCACAAAGCCATTGGAGTGTGCGAACAGATCATCCCAGTGAGTAGTAACCTGCTAGTATCTTCTATTTATTTTCCTTTGAGTCAGATCTTTCTTGCTGAGAACACAATGTGGGCATTGCAGCTGCGCTTTCTGTACTAAACCACCAGAAAAAAACAGGCACGTATTGTTGACATATCTTCAACAGCTTCTCCGCCAGTGATTATTTGAACAGATTACTGGGGGCTTTAAGTATGTTATTAGGAGGGGAGTTCTCAAGGCATGGAATTCCCTAGAATTATGGGGGAAGTGAAAATGAAAACAAATCTAAGTGCTAATTCACTAGCAGTGTTTACGCTGTCAGCGTCTCATTGGAGCAGGAATGACGGGTGTTAAAATATACGTTGATTTAAGTATCATCAAATGACAATTGATTATTATTCAAATCATCTATTATATTTATTTTATTGAAAATAACAAATATGGGAATTAAAAAGAACAGTGGTGAAAATGGGTAATGAGCAATATAAAAATATTTCGTGGACTTATTGTTATTACAATAGATCTATTGGTCAGTCACGAGGTGGCTTTTTCGTGGCTTACGAGTCGTAAAAAATGTAGTGGTTTGGCATTGCTCATTGTTTAGCCTACGTGGTTTAGGAATTCGTGGTTTAGGTAGTAGTAGTTCAATCTTACATCCCTAAATACCTTCAGCATCGCATCTTTAAAAGCATCAATTTGCTGCAGTAGAACTAATGGCTTGGAGAAATTGTGGCCCACCAGGACCAACTGTGGAATTCCCTTCGTATTCGGAGCTCCGGAATGTGACAGACTAACATTGTGACACCTATGCACCTTACCCTTGGATAGAGTGCATCAGGGGTGGGGCAGAGTCCTGCTTCGCTTTCTTGTGTTTGCATGTGTACTTCGATTTTGACTTACTGGAGGACTTTGACTGCAAAGTTGACCTCTTGTGAGAGCGACCACAGAAATGGAATTGAGTTCAGACCCTCGACTTGGAGGGGAAGTGGGCAAAAAAGAGACTACTGATTCTTCTTGTATTCATTGATGTACTGCTTTGATTCTAGGCCCCAGATCTTCTTTAGGAACATTAGGACACACTTGTCAGACATGCCCAGAGCCCAACCACCAGAGAGACATCTTGTGCTGGTCTGTAACTGACATTGGTTTTCTACAGTTGTGGCATGGTCTGAAACTGTAGTCTTCAGAGGGGACACTGTTCCTAGCACACTGAATTTCATTCTGTTTTCAGGAGTCATAAGAACGCTGACTAAATTGGGAGCAGAGCTCTGGACCTGCACCAGAAGGTGTGGAAGGAAAAGATGTGATATTCATGGCTCAGGGTGGTAGCTTTAGGTCACTCCAACTCAGTCACTTCCAGACAGTATGTAATCAACACAGAGCTGCATGGCGCCACCTGGTGGCACGGGGTAGCATTACTTGGCAACGATTTCGAGATCCAGATTGGCACCATGGAAGTACATTAAGGTGTGGGATCTGCAGTTAGAAGTATCCATCAGAAACATTTATACTGACTAAGCAGTAATACCTATGCAACAATTCCCTGCTTTTTGCATGGGGAATAGGTGAATAACTAAATAGTTTCAGCCCTTGACATATGTTGATATTTTTTAAATGGTAGAAAATATTGACTCATACAGGCACATTTTCTAGAAAATATAACATTTTTCATCTGTTGATATGGGATTGGGCATCTGGTATATAGGGGAAGGTTCTGATAATTACTTCATAACAATGGGAGTCAGCTAGGTCGCAGGCGTTTAACTTTTCCTTAGGATGTAGGTCGAAGCGCGAATTGCAAAAGGTTTGGGGCGATTATGTACACTAGAATATTCTAGTTTATAACATTTTGCATATCATTCCAAAATATAGACAATAACTTAGACCAAACAGATTTCTTTTTCTCAATTCTTGCGCAAATTACGTTATGTATTTCATACAAAAAACAACTTAACATCTGATAATCTGTACAGAGAAAAATTAACTTTCTCTGTGATGAGAGGTGACATCGTTGGAAATGGAGTGCGATAAGAAAAGAACTCCATTTCCCCTCGACGCTGATTAAGCACAGGGGGAGGAAATAAAAGAGGACCCCAAAACTCATCATGATAAAACAAATTTAAATTTGGAATTATGTCCACAAACATGACATGGTGAGTCAAGAGATGGCAAACAGAGTGAATAATTGTAAGTACCCCACACTGCATGAGGAAGGTGGAGCAAGACAGATGAAGCAAATTCGAGAGGCAAAGATGAGTCACTGTGGGGTTGTTCTTGCTTTTAAGTTCTCTTGATCTAAGAGATCATTGCACGATCTAGGAAGTGATTTTGCCCTGAGGCCTTTTCCCTTCATCTGGGATTTTCGGGCTCTGCAGCACCTTTAGGTTCTCAAGGGCATGTTTTCTCATTATGAGTTCACACAAAGTATCTATTCAAATACTGTGAAGTATGAACTAAGCAGTTCACCCAAGGATCTCAACTTTTATCGACCCCTGCCACCTCCACGTGTAGATCCCCTAGAACCACCTCGCCGAGTGGGGCCTGAGCTAATATTGCTGCCTCCTCTCCAGTTTCCACTTCTTCCTCCTCTGGATGGGTTGCTGTTGCCTGGAGGTCCCCCAAATCCTTCCTCGCGAAGGGGATCCCTATCTTGAGACCTAGAGCGACTGGACTTCCTCACTCTCTGTGACGAAACTGTGGTTCCTCGACCTAATAAAAATAAGAAGGAAAAAAAGGGATGAGCATGCTTCAGTTGATAAGTGCCTACACATTACATACACTACATCAATTCTTGTCACAAATTATGTTATAGGTATCACACAAGGAAATTTCAGCATCATCTTCAGACAGTTTGTGCCATTGTTATTTTACCTTTCCCTCTCTCCTCAGCTGAACACCCAGGGGTTTCTGCATCTCTGCTGTCGGGGGTCCCAGGTCCATCATGCCAGGGTCGCTTTCGGGGCGGCAAGGATGTAGTGTCCATTCCCTGCAAAGATGCAGTGCGCTCGCTTCCAGGAGAATCAGGGTCATTGGGAGAAGATGGAACAGGATGATCAGGACGTGGGCAGTCTCGGAAATGCTCTGTCCCTAATGAAAAAAAGAAGGGAAAATGTAAGCCTTTTCAGCATAGATGTTAGCCAACATAATTCCCAACATTCAGGACTAAGAATCTGCCAACACCCACAATTTCTACAAACAGAAGAGTGTTCTCATTTGTGACTCGAGACTAAATCTAGGAAGAATGCTCATATCATATTATAAACCAAGGTGGCGGATGCTTTTATTGAGAACTGCGGTTTCTTCTAGAAACATACATGCTGCCCTAAGTTTGCACAGCAAACCATTTTTTATGATGGATCTATCCGCAGATTCCTCACCTTCTAAATTCCCCACAGGTGCCATATTGGATCCAGAAATGTTTAAGCAATTGTTCCAGGCCACCAAAAAGTGGCACCATCACACCACCTATGGAAGTGACAGCACAGACATGTATATAGCCCCACCCTTGCACGCTATCAGTTCCTCTTTACGCCGTGCAAATTTGAGTAAGAGCTCCACTTCAAACTTAGTCCGCGTTTTACCAAATCCAAATATTATCTCAAGACAGAATGTTAGGAGAAAGGTCTACCCCGAAGTCCAAAGGATTCAAACCATGCCTGCGGACAGCAGATGTTGGCTACGGATCTGCACTACATCTGCATGTGTTGTCTAGGGTCTAAGCATGACTCAAAGTCTGTTACAAATGATTCCTGATGTACTTAAAGGCCATGAGGGAGCAGAAGCCGAAACTATACATAATCCAAGCACAAATAAAAGGGTAGGTTGCACTCCGAACCATAGACTCACTGCTATGCCCAAATGCATGTTCCCTACTGGGCCAGATCCTGGTCCCCCTTAAAGTCACTGATCTCAAATAATTTGAACAAGAAATCTATAATCTATAAAGACAAGAAGTTCAAGAGTAACACTTCCCAATCCTGTTAATCGTGCTCTAAGGAGAAGTCACACAGTCAGTATTCGAAGGAACCAACTCTGCTGCCCTAGTCTGACTTGGACGCTATCCGCAGGTTGGTCCTGGCACACCTTATGTTACCACACTTCTTGACTCTGCAGCAAGTAAATGCCTTCAAGGAGGCCATGCTGCAACTTTTCCTCACTTGGCCCATTGGAAGTGGCAACCCATACCACCATATACATGCAGAAAACTACTGGCTGCTGCTCTGGATCCTACCCTGCAGCCTGTTTTGGATTTGAAGATGATGTTGGCCCATAGTCAGCCGATAAGCTTATGGAGATAATCAATTAAGACCACATTTTGAAGGATTCCCAGGCAGTTCCACTCCTTTAGGACAGTACTACTGAGAGGGACACTGGATCAGATTCAGATGCTGTCGAGGGCCTCCAAAACATTGCACGTTGCCAGACCAGGAGACTGATAGTTTACTTTCACCTCATTACACTAACACTGGCCTATTTCTCGACTTACAGAATGCCAGGTGCCTGGACGCTTCTCCTAAAAATAGCTGAATTCCCTGCTGGAGGCCTCTAAAGAAGAGTGCACCACTTTTATGGGGGTCCTCCACAAAGCTGCAGAAGTGTTGAAACTTCTGCTTTCTACAGCAGAAACCAAGTCAAATCTATTGACTGAGATTGTGCAGCACTGACCTGCCACTTCAAAACCCATCTTTCTCTTGAACAAAACTTTGACAAAGACACTGATTGGAAACTGGTCTAAGCCCCATTTTGCTCCTTTAGCAAGTCTCCCCTGGCCTGCCATGGGGACCTGCCCTTTCTGACCCAGCATCCAACTCTTGCAAGCTTGTAGGCTCAGGTTTCCACCAGAAAACCTCAACGCAAACCCCACTGTGCACCCCTCAACACCCGCTCCAGATAGTGAATTGAAGTACACAGATGTATTCTGGAAGAGGGTCTTCTTATCTGCTAGTCTAGGTTTGGTTTGGTTTGGCTGCCTGGATGCTGGGGAGCTATATCCATGCCCTTTGGGATATGACCAGAAAGATCTTGCCTAACATTCCTGAGGAATTAAAAAATGCTTTTGCTCAGACAATATAAGGCAGACTGATGCAGCTTAGTGTGTGTTGAGAGCGGGACTAGGTGCAACAGATTGTGTAGATTGTGCCATAGGCATCCATGTGGTGCTTCGGTGAGATGCCTGGATGAGTGCCACAGGCTATTCAGGCAACAGGCAGACATCCCTTATAGGCATGCAATTTGTTGGTTCCTGGCTTTTTGGAGAAAAAAAAGCTGCATTGGAGAGCTTCAAAGATAGCCGGACTCTGGCCCATTTCTTAGGCTCATTATCACCAGCCTATTAACTCGATCATAAGAAAATTAAGAAGCTATGCGTGTCCTCTTGTCTATAGCTATAGGCAGTCCTTACTGCCTATGCAAGAACCCATACAGCCTATTCGTGGCTTCTGCTGACAGTGGCAGACCACGTGGCCAGCAGTAAGGGAAGCGCTGCTTCTGCGAGAGCTGCAACTGCAGCCAAACCACTTTAAACCATCCTCCTATCATCATGAATAGCCGATAGAGAGTACAATTAGTTTGAGTGCTGTAGGTTCTTCAACACGCTCCTCTTTACATCTGTTCAGTTCAGGCAGATCATGCCTCTATCCTTGGCCACAAAGTTCAATTACCGATAGTCAAAGAGGCCGTTGAGAGACTGTCCTTGGGAGGGAGTGAAAAATATATTGTTCCTGGTAATTTTTAGGATGGTCCCTAGTTACAGTTTTTTGTCGTCACTTCTGGAGGTGATGTGATTCCAGGGTGGAATCTGATGGTGCAACTTGGCGCAGAGCAATTGCTGGAAAAATTCCAGTTGCAGTCTGGCACTTTGGGAAATTCAGAAGGTGAGAAATGTGTGGTTAGAGAATCCACCAGAAAGCGCTTTACCGAAGAGAAGTAATTTGTTCGTCAAGAACAGAGCAAACAGTTAGAAAAAGGGTTATATTTAAACATTGTATGCCTCACCGACACACCTAAATCTATGAAAACCCAGTACAATAAACAGAGGATCATGTAGGACAATGTCAAACTAAGAGTTTGACGAGAAATGACTGCCATTGAAGTGCCTCAAAACTAATTTTTTTAAGCCCCATAAAAAAGGTTGGCTGACTACAATGTCTCCAAACGCATTTACATTTGCCTCCAAAAAGGAGGGAGGGTCCTAAGATCTAAGCAAAAAGTGACAATAGAATAATGGGATTGCTAGAAAATAATCTAGGCATTAACTTAGCCCCCTTTCTTGTCCCCGTCACTGTGTGACAAGATGCACTACAGCCAAAAGACAATTGGCTTCAAGACCCCTTCAAATGCAGAATTCAGCAACTCAAGATTGTAGACAACACAATTCATATGTGTGAAAAATGAACCAGGCTTAGGGCCAGCCCAGATAGCATCAAACATCACAAATTATCTCAAAGACTAAAAGTATGTTACAGGTTAACACTGGTCACTCTATTTGTATCCAAAGAATGTAACACAGCTTTGGTAGTGAAAGCATGGATGGGATGAAAAATGGGGAAAACATTTAGATTCAAGGTAGAACCTGGATGTGACCTTGGTGACAAAGCCAGGTCACCAATACAGTTTACCAGTATACTGAACACATGAAAGATTATCTTGAATGACAAATGCCCTAAACAACTCAAAGTGTCTATTCTAAGGTTGCCAAAACAAGTGACAGATCCCAGGGAGGAATCAGACCCTTCCCATCAGTGAGTTAGATCTACACAGTGCCTCATCAACTATGTAGTAGACGAAGGCATTCATTGAATCCTACACTAAGCTACTTTTGAACAGTGAACCTTTCCAAAGTTTGGGTCACTCCCTGTTACTGGGCAGGACCCACAAACAAACGGAGACCACTAATTGTCTCCAAGTGATAATGTAAAACCAAAAAGCGCCTTACCTATTCAACAGAACATCAAACTACACGACCACTGGAGGTGTTTGATTCAACAAAGATTCTAAAAATATATGGTGAGGGTTGCTGGCTATCTATCTTTATTCTGGTGCTGCAAACCTCCCAATTAAAAGTGATTACTTATATACCATCCTTATTTATATAGTGCACATATATTTTTAGAATCTTTGTTGAATCAAACACGGTTTGTTTTCTTGGGGCTCTAGGTGCATTAGTACACGGTTTGTAATAGTGCACATTGGTATCTGTTCATTATTTTTACAATTCACTATTATCATTTATGCACATACGAAAAGTTTCTGTTTCTTTCTTACACACTACACACAGAGAGAGTGACCGATGATGAGAAGCGGGTATACTGGTAATTGCTAGCCAGGAACCCCCTCGGGTGTTACGACCGTGAGGCACTCTCTTTGTTTTCACATTATTTTCTGTGTCTCGTGGGGCCTGTGTCTGTTCTTCTTTATAAATACACATCCTTGACCTATGGGATTAGTGTTATCTTACACATTCGAGGGGTCTAGATTAAGTATAATATATCAGACCCCCTCCAGTGGTCGTGTAGTTTGATGTTCTGTTGAATAGGTAAGGCGCTTTTTGGTTTACATTTGATTGAGCGGGGGCGGCCTTACCTTATTTCCCCCTACACTCCTATTGATTGATTTCCAAGTGATAATGGACAAGCCCAAAGCGGCCAAAGTTCAGGCACCTGTTTTAAGCCCAGACATTTTACACTGGAATGGAGGCTGATGGCTAAATGCCTCTGCTATAGCAGCCAACGGCCTAAGTTGACAATGAGTTTGACTAAATCCTACATCCAAGAATCCAGAGTGGTAATGAAAAGCCATGATTATTTTTTGAGGACAAACCAGCACAAACTGAAAGACACAGTCAAGGAAACTGAAATGTTTGTTGCACCTCTCATGCCTGAGGTAATACCATTGCTCAAGCAGGTGCAACAATAATAGAATAATTGTGGATGTGCCTGAAACAACAGAGGGCACCAACCTGGTGCTGTTCTTAGAAGACTGGGTCACTAAAATTGTAGCCCCGTAGGGAATATTTTGCCCTTCTTTTTCTTTTAACATGCACACATGGACCAGATTCCTCCAGCCAAACACTGACAAAGTCCAGTATTGGCAGCTTATTAAATTATAGAGACCGAGATCTAGTTCCTCATTGAGCAAGACATCTTGGCTTCACAGAATTAGAGACAAACTCAGATGATCTTTCAGGATAACTGCCATTCAATCCAACGGTATTGTATACCTAACACTATTTAGCCAACTATGAGATGCTACAAATACATGCTGCTCCTTCCTTCCAAGCTGAAGATCATGGCAGACAAAGACTAACTTTGTGGATGCTGCTGCCTGGGAGTGGGGGCGAGTGAAAAGCTGATCTCAAAAGGAAGAAGAGCAACAGTAGCGTATGTGGCAATGGCGCATAATGAGAAACACCAAATGGCGAAAATTACCTGAAAGGTCACCACAACATGCTGCTGAATCTACAGGTGCACAGTTTAGAACACAGTCACAAACACCAACCAGTCAAATTGAGACACTAATATGGAATTTCCACAACCTGATTCCAGTATGGAGGAGTTCATGGCAGAACCACCCCTCTCACCTTATATCATACTGATGACATCAAATGGAAAACCAGGCCATAAAGCAGAGATGTTAAAATGTCCTGAGTAATCGCAATGTACCTCTATGAATCACATATATTTGAACCTTTTTGCATTACTAGACCCGGACTCTGATTACTCTCCTACCTGTGATATATGTTTGAAATGCCTTCTATTGATGAAGGTATGGTGACTGAACAGAATGTGGGGCTTGTTCATGGTATGCCAAGACTGCAATGGCCCAATGGCCCAAATTTTTATACTAAACTTTAAAACTCTACTATGATTAGAACAGCAACATCATAACACACATTCCAATGTAAATTCCTTACATGAAGTGAGAGGTAATGGAAGCCTGGCTAAATGTCACAAAATGCCTGCCTACATACGACACAAATGGGCACACTTCGCACTCCTACAGGAGACACTTGGAAAGTGGATACCACAAAAACTCAACAGAAGAAGGAGGGGCCCCATTACATAGCAAAAAAGAAATATCCTGATGTTCGACGGGCACTTATATAGTTTAAGTCTGGGTTGTCATTTTGCTGCACCATTGCACTCATGGACCAATATGGTAGACACATTATGATACAAGGAGGACTGGATGTGGACCAACTCTTCCTAGTGTGTGTTTATGCACCAAATGCCACACCGGTTAACTACGCTGACCAAAGTTATGCTAACATTTGGGCTTCGACCAGATAAGCCCCAGGATATATATGGAGGTGACTTTAACTGTGTTATTGACGTAAGACTATACGGGCCTTTTACTCTTTCCCCAGGACAGCCAGTAGTCAATGTGTCACATGATTTTAAAGAGTGGATGTATAGAGGGAACATTTATGATCTTTGGAAGCACTGGCAGCCTAATAACAGAGGTTCTCCTTATTCCCTGTAACTTGCATTCTGAATGGATTCATTTTAATAAAGACATTTATTTGGGAAAGCTTACAAACTGCTGCATCAGAGAAAGACCTGCACCTCTCTGCAAGAATGAGGCACAGGGGCCCGGAATGGTCCCCACAGTGTGAGCAGAACCAAGAACGGAGCGTACCGAGGAATTTGTTTCAACTTGAGACCCTTTATAGAACTAAACACCAAGAGGTGATGCAGTGCTAATGAAAACCGGAAAGCTGTCCTTGGTCCATGCAAAGAAGAATTAAGAGTGTAGAAGGAGAACAATCTAGACTAAGAGGCTTGCATACAGGACAAAAATCTCAACAAGATCCCAAGGTGTTTAGGTCTAAGGATTTGTAGAGCACCGCTAAGTACCCAAGAGGGTTTGAAAGTGATGTTCCTAGGCACGGGGAGATTTCGTTATTCGCCCAGAATCACAGGCTGTTGAGCTGATGCTAAGACTCAAACCTGGATCCCCAGCACTAAAGTCAGCAGCTCTGGCTGGTAAGCCATAGCCTTTCATTTGAGTAAGAAACAAGCCACAGGATCAGAGGAGCCACAAACACTAAGAATCTACCACAACCACCTCACTAGAGTTGGTGTTGCCTCCACTGTTTGTGCCAGCACCAATAACGCAGCTCACAAGTCAACAGGGCATGATCATTGCTCCTCGCGTCTGTGAGATATGCAGTGCACACCATATGAAGTGGTGTGCCAATTCAGCAGAAAGCAGGCACGCCCTGCACTGGTGAGTGAGACAAGAGAACAATTACTTTGACTACATCAGAAGTCCAGGAGGGGTGAAACAGAACTGCTACCAACAGGGGAGATGAACATTCAGACATACTGGTCATTGGTCCAGAAAGACACATCCAGATAGTTTGCCCCTACAACGGAGGCCCCAGACTTGACATATTGCACACATAGTACACGAGGAGGCTGTCCCATATAAGCAGCTCTCCAGCAGTTTTTTAAATGTATTAGTACTACCCAGTAAACTTTGTTGTTTTTTAAACATTATGTACAGAATTATGATGTGTGATTTGACTAAAATAGTTCTTATTTTCCAAAAGAATCATTGGTTAGACATTGAATTAATAACTGGTATTAATTCTTTGAGTTCTAAATCGCTATCCTCTACACCACCTCCCATAGACTGCTCTACTTCACTACCCTGAGGGTTGAGACCTAAACGGCTGTACTTTGTGCTCAGTCTGGGCACAATGGTAGTGAGGATAGGCCCAAGGAACAAGTGGTAAACGCTCAGATTGATAAAATATGAGCACAGTAACCCCTGACTGCACCAAAACACAAAGTTCCCACATTAATGGTGTTTTTCGTCGTTATTGCTTTACTTTTTTGTAATTTCTAATTTCTCAGTGAAACTACCGTTTGAACTTCCAACAACAAATCAGAGGAAAACATGCTCGAAAGTTTAACTTTGTTTTGGTCACTCAGCTGCTTTTTCTGCACACAGGTTAAAGAATTGCTATCACCCACCAGCCCAGGGACTACAGAAGTACAAGTCCTTGCTTAATGCACTCCTGTACCCAGACTGACATTCTGTTTGGCTTGTTTTTTACGCACAAACTATCCCCAGTGTCTGTGTCAGACATGGGTCAACCCAGGGGTGAATAAGAAGACATAGGCTAACAATCTTAACTTGCATCTGCACACCAGCTATTGTTCAGAGTAAGGTAAAGGGTCAAGATGTAACTCATCCACTTAGCCATCTTTCTCATCACCTTGCAGAAGGCCTGGGAAGGGCTCACTCTTCAGCTTGACCTTTTCAGCCTTTGCTGTGCTGCTAACAATGTATCCTCTCCTAAGGAACACCCTTTTGGGGTCCTGAGTGGTACCTGCAACAACTAGGCGAATCTGTTTTACCAAATTTTAGGGAACACTCCATTTGTGCTTCAAAGCTTGATGGCAAATTGATTTGAGCACCATGAGCTCCGAGCAAGCCTGAGATAAATGTTCACTTTATTCATCAGTTGAGCAGGCAACTTCCTGAAGTCCAAAACATAATCCACCACATCATGGCAGAGGGATCCATGAGTGCTTCTTAGCCCCCTCTAATTGAAGTCAGTGGACAGTAGACAAAATTTCTTTTAGAAACTGGGTTATTTGGGAAAAATGCATAATTCCTGCCCCAGAAGTGAAATCAGAGTCACATATAAGAACAACCCCTGCATGCTGATGTCGGTTTCTTTCCTGACTCTGCCCGCATCCCCACATCTTCAGATGCGGAGCTCAATAACTCATCAGATGTGGCAGTGTGCAGAAATCTAGATGGGGATCTTTTTAAGTATAGAAAAAGCAGAGTATTCCACAGAATCGGGCGATCAGTGAGAAATCTGTAGTTAGAGTATCCACCACAGGAACGTTACTGAAGGTAAGTAACTTGTTCTGATTAATCTTTACAACTGCAGATTCCTCACCTTGTGAACAGATAAAAACGCAGTAGTTCCCAAGGTTGTGGGTCTTTGGAATGGCTCAGACCAAGAAGTCTTGCAACACTAAATGGTCAAAATGCCCACCCAGACGGTCAAGTCAGTTGTGCTTTAACATGTGCACTGATGCCCACATATTCGCCTGACAGATAACCTGCACAGGCACTCTGCGTACCAACGTAGTGGTAGTAGTATGGGTTCTGGTGGAATGAGCCCTTAGACCTTTTCAAAGCTTCTTCTTGGCCAATGTGTAGCATATCTCAATACAGAGGACAATGAATATATATATGGTCGGTTTCTACACTGCCTAGCCTTTATTTGCCCCAGAAAACTCAACAAACAGCTGACTGTCCACCCACTGATTCTTGGTACGATCGATGTAAAAGCTCAAAGCTCTCTTGCCATTCAAACAATGGAGTCTTTCTTCCTCTTTTGAAGATTGAAGTTGGGCAAAGAATTCAAGAAAAGTAATGGATTGTCTGACATGAAAAGGAGTTGTGTTGCCTGTGAGGACATAAACCACCATTGTTTAATAAACAGTAGGAATGCCTTTAACAGCAAGCAAATGGCCTGCAACTCCAACAGGTTGAGTAGGAGCCAGGCGTCCGCTGTAGACCAGACCAGCAATGATGCATATGTCACCTTCATCTGCTCTGGGTGAGGGAGAGTAGGGGTCTGCCACAAGTCCAATTGTAGTCGAGCAGCCACAGCTGCAGGTCTTTTGCAGTCTCCAAAACCTGTTCAGAATGCAAATTCCCTTGCTGCTAAGCCCACTGACATTTTTGATCCCTTTGAGGAGACAACATGTGCCACCTGGTGTGGTCGAAAAGCAGGATGCAGACGGCCAAGAAAACTCAGAGCCACTCTCACTGAAAACCAGGACTTCTGTTGAAACATCTGGATAATAGACCAAATGTCTTGGACCCGCTGACCCGGAGGGACAGCTCGAAACTGCACCGTATCAAAAATGTCTTTAATGAACAGAAGCATCTGCAGAGTCAGGTGTGACTTCCGCTCACTGATTAAGAACATTCACAGATGTTAGCAGGTTCACTATTGTCTGCAGGTTGTCTACGATTGACTGCATCAAGTTTGTCTCCAACTGTCAGTCGCTGAGGTACGGAAGGAAAATACTACTTACCCAGCATCTGTTCTTAGCATTGAGTGCTTTGCATAGCCTTCCATCTAGTGTAGGGACCGGATGTTTGCACTTTGTTTTTTTTCTTTCTATGTAATAGATATTGCTCTTTTAAGATCTAAGGTGTGTAGAGCACGTTCTGCCACAGAATCTGGTTGAGTAAAGAACACAGGCAACTCAACAGATTGGTTGATATGAAAGGCAGATGGACCTTTGGTAGAAATATAGGGTTGGGCCAAAGAAACACATTGTTTTAATGTACTTGTAAAAATGGGTCAGATGTATCAACATTGTATTTTGGAGGCCTTAATTGCGAATTTTACTGATTCGCCATTATGGACTCGCAAAATGCAATGTATGTAGGTTTCACAAATAAAATTGTGATTCCTACAATTTGAAGGGTGATGGGGGCCAAAAGGCCACCCAGAATCACCCCCAAAAAAGTGTGCACATACATACCCTAAGGGCAAGTGTGTGCGCCACATGTGCACATAGAAAAATGCAAACATTTTCATTTTTCTAGGAATATGCAAATTAATCTGCGATTCGTAAAAGCAAGATCGCAATTTTTTTATTGCTTCTTGCATTGCATTTAAGGTATCGCAAATTGTGATTCCTTAAATGCATTTGCAAAGTAGGTAATCGTAAATAATTGCGATTACCCATATTGCAAATTAAAAAAGTTTGATACATTGCAAAACGCATTTTTGCGTTCGCAAACGGGCTGATTCTGTGAATCGGCCCGTTTGCGATCGCAAAAAGCGTTGATACATCTCACCCAATGGTTCTTCTATAGTTAGTGCCTGAAGCTCACCTACTCTCCTCAGTGATGTGATGTGATGTGATAGCAATGAGGAAAGTTACCTTCCAAGTGAGAAATTGCAGCTCACATCTGTGCAATGGTTCAAAAGGTGGACTCGTCTGTCTGGTGAGGTCAATGTTGAGATTCCACACTGGAACAGTTAGAAGTCTTGGGGAATGACTCTTAAGTCCTTCCATAAATGCTTTAATGACAGGCACTCTGAAGAGAGACAGATTATATTTTGAAGGTATGCAGCTATTGCAGCAAGATGTAAGCATATGGACGTGTACGCTAAGTTTGTATTTTGTAAATGTAATAAATAGCATATAATATTTTGAACTCAAGCGGGCTGATTTGATTGTTATTATAATATATGACAAACTGCTTCCACTTTGTTGCATAGCAAGCCATTGTGGTAGGACGTCTAGCCTCTTTGATAATGTTCATGCAGTCTGGCGGGAGATTGAGGTAGCCAAACTCTAAGACTTCAGGTGCCAGATTGCAAGGTTGAGATGACTGGGATCCGGATGCAATATCTCACCACGGCTCTATGTGAGTAGATTGGGCGTAAGATGTCGTATTTGGTGAGGAACTACTGAGAGCTCAAACAGGGTGGTGAACCAGGGTTGGCGGGCACATGTGGGAGCAACTAGGATTAGTGTCAGGGACACCTGTCTGAGCTCCCGAACCACCCATGAATGAGTGGGAGAGGGGGAAAAGCATAGGCAAATATCCCTGACCAATTCATCCATAGTGCGCTGCCTTTGGACAATGGGTGTGGATGTTTGGATGCGAAGCTTGAGCATTTCGCATTTAGGTGTGTGGCGAACAGATCTATGTCTGGGAAGCCCCACATCTGAAAGAATGGGAGGAGAACTCGAGGGTGGAGTTCCCAACCAAGGATCGGTTGTCTTTGACGACTCAGCAGATCTGCTATTTGATGGTCTACTCGTGGAAGGTGTTCTGCGAGGAGATACATTTTGTGGCGTATGGACCGACTCCAGATGGTCTGTTCTAATTGTGACAGCTGGATAGTGTCCCCCTGCGTTTTCGTAAGTAGTACATTGCGGTCATGTTGTCTGTACGTATCAGGAAAGCTTTGCCCTACTAGATGAACTTGAACGGTTTTGAGCGCTAGAAAAATCGCTAGAAGCTCTAGATAATTTACGTGAAGCTGCTTTCGCTGCAAGCTCCACATGCCCTGAATTGTGTGTGTTTGGAGATGAGCTCCCCAACCAGTGAGTGATGTGTCTGCTGATAGCACTGTCTGTGGAACCAGGTCGATGAAGGGCCGCCCTCTTGAATGGTTTTGCGGATTCCACCACTGCAGAAAGCGAGGAGTACGGGCGTCCACCAACACTAGATATGATAACTGATCCTGGTTCCACTGCTGTGCTCAACATTCCTGAAGGGGACGCATTTGAAATCTTGCGTAAGGGACTATTAGGATGCAAGAAGCCATCATCCCGAGTAACTGCATGAACACCAGAGCTGGCAATGAGTGTTGAGGCTAAAACTGAGATAGAGAGTCCGCCATGTTGTGGATTCTGGCCGGTTTGGGGTAGGCCAGAGCCCTTTGCGTATCTATAGTGGCTCCCAAATACTCGAGTGTTGGATGGTTGGAAATGGGACTTGGGACAGATTTACTGTGAATCCAAGATTGTGGAGCAGCTGCACTGTTTTGTGAGTGTGATGTAGACGGCTTTGTTGCGAGCTGGCTTTAATGAGCCAGTCGTCTAAATATGGGAAGACATGAATGTGTTGTCTTCGTAGATGAGCTGTGAATACTGCCTAGCATTCGGTGAAAACCCTGGGCACGGTGGGGACTCCGAACGGGAGCACCTTGAATTGATAATGTTGGCCCGCTACCACCAACGGTGAACGGCGTGTATTGAGATGTGGAAATAGGCGTCCTTTAAGTTCAGAGTGGACAGAAAGTCACCTTGCTGAAGGAGCGGGAGCACTTGTTGGAGTGTTACCATATGAATGTGGTCTTATTGAACGTATAGATTTAGGTTTCTGAGGTCTAGTATAGGCCTGAGAGCCGTCCTTCTTGGGAATTAAGATGTACAGGGAGTGTAACCTGGCCCGGTGATATTGTAATGGGACTGGTTCTATAGCTCCATTTTCTAACAGAAAGAGAACTTCTTGCTTGAGTAGGTTGAGATGTTCTTGTGACATTGCTTGTGATATTGCAGGAATGTTTGGGGGGGTGTCTGTAAGTTACAGGCAGTAACCATATTGGATAACTTGTAGAACCCATCTGTCTGAGGTGATTGTATTCCAGATGGGTAGAAATTGGGAGGGATGTTCCCCGAAAGGAGTGGAATGATCGGGGGTAGCGGAAGTTTTGTTGTTGCAGGGGAAATGCGTGTTGAGTTACCTCTGCCTCTTCCTTTACCGTGGTTACCTCTAAATCCACCTAAAAAATAACCTCTTGATGAGGGCGATTGGTTGTTGCCCTTGTAAGAGGAGGAGGGATTCTCTGTGGAAATATTTTTGGAGCCACCCCTGTAAATAGAGCAACAAAAGGATCCCCTATTAGATGGTGATTGCAAAGCCCTCATGGACTTGTCGACCTCAGTGTCCTTCATTTTTTCTAGCAAAGTGTCCACTGTTGGGCCAAAGAGGTGTTCTTTGTCGAATGGTTGGTTGAGAATACAGGCTTGAACCTCCGGTTTCAACCCTGAATTTATCAACCAAGCATGCCTGCGTAGCAGTACACTGGTGTTCACTGCACGGGTTGCCGGGTCTGCTGCGTCTAAGGCGCCCCTGATGGAGGTATTAGTGATTAATTTACCCTCCTGAATAAGGTCATTGGCCTTTGATTTGAGCTCATCAGGCAGAAATTGCATCAGGTTCTCTAGTTCATCATAATGAGCCCTGTCGTAGCGAGTTAATAAACTTGCGCCTTAGCAATGTACAAATGATTGGCTGCTTGTGACGCTACCCTTTTACGCGAGGCATCAATTAATTTTGACTCCTTATCAGGAGGAGGGGCCTCACCTGTGGTTTGTGAATTTGCTCTTTTGCGAGCGCTGGAAACTACAAGAGAGTCTAAAGGAAGCTGACCCTTGATATAAGTGGGGTCAGTAGAGGGTGTAATAAATTCTTGCCTGCAAAGGATTGTTTAAAATCTCGTCTGTATGCTTAAGCATCCCTTTAAGCTTTGGTAATGTTGGAATAGCTCTTTGAGAGAAACTTAAGGTTTCAAACAAGAAACCCTCTTCAACTGTAACTGCACCCATGATAATGAGCAGCCCAGATTTGTTTTTTTTTTACCTGCCCGCCGCCTTGCCTTCACTGCTGCACTACCAGAGACTGCATTCCCCAGATTCCCACGCGCCAGGAAGCGCCAACGCCACATCATTTACGCCGAGGGGCGCATAAAGGCGGATTGGGTCGCCCGCAGTGCGGGAGCCGTATTTTATTTTATTTTTTACCTGCCTGCCGCCTTGCCCTCACTGCCGCACTACCGGGGACTGCATTTCCCGGATTTCCACGCGCCAGGAGGCGCCAACCCCATGTCATCTGCACTGAGGGGCGCATAAAGGTGGATTTGGGCGCCTGTTGCGCAGTCGTGCGTCCCCGGGCCTGCTCTCTTGGTTGGTCATCAGTGAGGTGATTTCATCTGGAGGGACACCGTACCTGAGGAGTGCATTGCGGATAAGTTCTCTCAGCGACGTCCATGGTAAGTGTAATTTTGGTCCCCGTAATCAATGTGAATTTTGTTTTTAAGGCGGAGGCTAATTATCACATTATAACAACAGAAATCCCCTGTTATATCTAAATATGGGAAAGAGAAAGGCTACACATACTGATCATTCCATTAGTAACAAGAGGGCTACTATAGACTCCTTGTTGGCAAAAGCGGTGGGGGCTATCTCAAAAGAGATAGATAAAGTGGAGAGGAGAATATCGATGGGCTCTATAGGCCCTCCTGCACCACTACTTACGTCAGAAGAAGCAGCTGATACGACAGATAGGAACCCCCGGGCCACTGGCTCTGACAAATCACAAGCCTCGGCCAGTAGTGATATATTGCAAGAGGGGGGAGCAGAGCGTACCAATTCGCCTGTAACTATAAGGACAGAGCCAGATGTTTCACCAGCACCTAAAAGACTACGTAAAACAAGAAAGAGAAACAAGCCCACATGGAGAGGAGAGGTGCCAGTGATACAAACTAGTTTGACCAGTATGATAGATATGGGGGATTTCTGGAGGAGGGCTAGAGCAAGGGGGGAGCAACATCCCAATGAGGTTGAGACAGAGCATGCCAGGACCAATCGTAGCATCACAAACAGTGTAGGCCTGCCAACAATTGATTTGCCGCAGGGGAGAGACAGCTCCGGCTACAGGTTATAACGTCCACTGTGGGGGAAATATTAGTTTGTTATCTTGGAATGTGGCAGGTTTCGCTTCCAAATTTGGTGATGAGAGATGGGTTAATTGTATAACCTCATACAATATTATATGCTCACAGGAGACTTGGGAGGTAAAAACAATTCTTCTTAGAGGGTTCTAAGACATTTTTTCTCCCAGCAGAAGGGTTGCCCCTCTGGACGTGCAAAAGGGGGTCTAATTATTTTGATAACACTTGACATAGGTGCAGCTATGGTATCGCTGAAGTGGAACTCTAGAGTAGCACAGAGCGTTAAGATAGTGGTGGGGAGAACTTTGCGGTTTTTACTGGTAGATTTCTATAATGCAAAAAAGACCCAGGGCCCCTCAAGTCTGAAGGAATAATTTGGGCTTCTGGAATCGTCAAGGGGTGACGAATTCGCACAGGACAATCTTGTGATGCTTGGGGACTTTAATTGTCTTCTGTGCCTACATATTGGTCAAAGCTCAAGTGACACCCCAATTACCAAGCCTCAGAGGCATATGGAGCATTCCTCAGATGGATCTGAATTAAATGCCCTTTAAACACTTATGATTTAATCTTCACATTCGCAAAATGCACCGAAGAACCCTAAGAGTTTCCAACTACCTTCTCATAAAGGCAGGGGTCACGTCATTATTATTGACTTTATTTTTGTTTCATCATCTATGGATCATCTTACACAGTTTTCTAAGATTTTGGAGAGCCCTTTTAGTGACCAACATACGGTCATCCTGGGGTCAGAGGCACCAGATTGGAGGGGAGTTCAGGTCAATGGGAGGATGGGGGCAATAATCTCAATTAACCAGGGGAGGCTATTACAGTGGCTGCAAGTGGATACTAGCGCTCTCAATAACTCCCAATTCAAAGCAAGGCAAAATGAGATTATGAAATGCCTCGAATCAGAGCCCTTAGATGAAGATGTACTGAGCTTCTTTGTTGCCATTGCACAGGCAGTGGCTGGCTTATTAACAGTGCCGGCAGTCCAGCGCTGCTCGGATACCTCAAGATGGTTTGACAGTGGGTGCTCCAAGGCACTAAAGAAGCTAAAAGCAGCCCTGAAAGAGACCCTGTGTAATAAAGACAGGGTAGCTAGTGCCTGTAAAAATGATAAATGTGCGCTAAAAGAGAGAGGGTCACTATTACAGAACCAGGCATGGGAAGAGCTGGTTCAAGCCAGTGAATTAAAGGACAGTACTCTTTTTTGGCAAGTCATTAATAGTCCTGGTTTCTCTGAACCCGATAAACCAAGCATGATACATCATATAACCCAGGATCAATGGAAGGTACATTTCCAGGGGGACTATAATTACGGGGAAGGAGAACAAGATGGTGATGACCTGGGGTTACGCACAGGTGTTGTGCAGATCAACTTCCTATCGGATGAGGTTCAAACTGCTATCGAGGGACTGTCATGGAAGAAGGCCTCAGGACCGGATGGGATCCCCTGGACCGGTTTCGGAACAATATAGACGTCTGGACGTGCTGTTCGTTTTACACAGGAGGGGGACTTACTGATAATTTTGGATGTTCAAGAGGAGTGCATCAAGGGTGCATTCTTGCCCCTCTTTTATTTACATAATATATTAATGGGCTGGAATCCTATTTGATTTCACTGCACGCTGATACCCCGAGGATAGGAACTAGATCAGTCCCAGTCTTGCTATATGTGGACGACGCTGTGCTTATGGCACGAACACCTAGACAATTACAAGTGTTAATTGACAGGTTTGTCTCCTACATGATTACGCTAGACTTATCCACCAATTCTACTAAATCTTTTGTTATAGAAGTGGGCGTTGGGGGACTAGTTCAAAAGCCTATAAGGCAGGCACTGCTAGCGTAGCCAAAGTCCCGACCTTTACATAGCTTGGTGTTTTATTTGATGATCATTTAAATAGAATACCCTGAAGGAGGAAAAGACAAAGGCGTTGAACAAAGCCCTGGGAGCCATCGCAAATTATGCACACAGGTTAGGTACATGATCCCGGGGGTGATCTTAAAATTATACCAATCGTTTTGTATTTCCAAGGCCTTGTACGGGGTGAGATTTGGGGCTATATGGTAGCTGATGAATTACAAATGACACAAAATACATTTCTAAAGCGGATTTTAAAAGTGACTCAGGAAACCTCTGTATACACAGTAAATGAGGAATTGGGGGTCAAATGCATTACAGACCTAGTGGCAGTCAGGCCAATGCTTTGCTGGGTGAATGTTTGGTCCAATGAAGAGGCTTCTTTTAACCAAGCAGTAATCGCGGCCAGGGTATGGAGCATTATCTCGGTTTATTAACTAGTCCCCATGAGCGTTTTTTAATTACTTGTTTTAGACTGAATTTGTTTCACCATTTAGTTGCCTCACCTCCAGGTCTTGTAGTACAGATCGAGGACAAAGGGCCCTGTGGCTGCAATAATAGGTATCCACAGGATATTTTACAGTTTATCTTTCTATGTAAATATTTTACGCTGCCTAGGCGTCAATTTCTTAAACCGTACTTGAAAGATTTGGGGTATGGTTATTAATTCACTAAGAGCAATGATGAGATCAAGAAAATCTAGACATGATTGTGCTCAGGAGTGTGGGACTAGGCTGGGATGATAGAAGAATTAAATGTACAGGTTAGATCATATGAGTGTATTTATGTCACGTGGAAGTTATGTTAAGAATAGTGCCGTCTTTCAGGATTTGTTTTTTTAAAGAGTCATTTTAGGTCAAGGTTTGTCTTATTTCTTAGTAGGATGATAATATCAGTTTGATTACTGTAGGATGAAATATCTTATAATTAATTTAATATTGTTTTAATGTATTATTCCTTTTATGGCAATATCACTGCTGAATAAAGATTGTTTATTTATATATAAATAACTCTACCCCATGATAATGAGCAGCCCTGTTAAGTAGCTCTATGTATCCTATGTTGTCGTCGGGTGGTGAGGGTTTGGAAGGATATAGAGCCGGATTATAATCAGTGTTCGGATCAGTGTCATAGTCCTCCCACGGGTCATTAATGTCCTGTGGCCTAGCCTGATCCCCTTCATCCTGTGGGTAAGCTGATAGTGGTGGGGGAGAATTTGTGGGTGTGATAAGAAAATTTGGACCAGTGGGTGATGGAGGTGGAATGTAAAGTAGAGAAGGGTTAATACCCACATTTTTTTTCTTTAAAGGAACGCGGTAGTCCTCCGGGAAGTCTATCTTCTTTGTCCATTCTAACACCCCATATACATGTTTTACGTACACTGCACGTTTTATCAACGGTGTCTCTGGAAAGGTTGTTGACTGCTGGCACAGTTTGGAGATCTACACAGCCGGTTGGTGGCTCAAGCCAAGTAAGTGGAAGGGTATGCACTCAGAAAGGTCTTACGGGTGAGGACAGAGGGAGGCACAAGATTGTTGCTTAACGTAAAGTAAACAGGATCTGTTTCATTCATAGAGCGTTTCACGAACCTGATGTGACACTATTCAAGACCTTGTGTGTTACTATACATTGACAGTAAGTGGAGCTTCGGCTCTGGCATTTAGGTGAAATGCGGTAGCATGAATATTCACAGTTAGCAGTGACAGCAGCAATATGCACTATTTTAAAAGAAAAGTAAAATTATATTTTTCAGCTTATTCTGCAATATTCTAACTGTGTTATGGACCGGATAGGTGAGCATGGTAGTACTGTTTAGGAGGTGTTTTGGGGTTAATTCAATATATGTGGCATATCACTTTTTAGGTGTAAGGGAGTCATCAATTGGGTCACTATTTACTGGTGTTTTTGTAGCACAACCAGCAGGTCGTGGATCACTCAATATACACGCAAACATTCTTGGTTCACACTATCTTGTAGGTAACAAGCTTGAATAGACAGTATGCAATGCTACACTGTTTTAGGACGCGGGTCCTTGTCCTAAAAAGCTGAAAAATGTATTTTAAATTAGTATTTCATTCTGATTTTGAAATGTTGTATCATTTGCATTCATAGTATTCCCGACGAAGGGTCTACCGAAATGCATTGGGAACAGCAACACTGCACAAGAATCATGGAATTTGATATTTAATTGAACTGTACAATAAATGTGATAAAGGAATATTGATTAGTAACTGAATATTGACAATCTTTTCATTTGGCATAATTTTGTCTCAATGGCTATTTAATTGTCAGGAATCATGTTATAAAAAGAGAAAAAGTTTGTATAATTATTAATTTTGAAGAAAAATTAAAAAGGTTGTATTCAATGTAATGATTCACAAAAGGGGGTGGTGATGGACAGAGCATCTGAATTAAGCAGAACACTCATACCCAGTCAAAAGATCAGGGCTTGATCCATCACCGTTTTTTAGCTCACTGCACCATCCCAGTTCAGAACCTGGCTACATGCAAATTAGTCTGTCCCTGGCCCAGTGCATCATGGGAACAGGGCAGACCAAACTACCAAGCCAATTCTTTACTGGAAAGGAAACAAGCTTCCGGGGACCGGTTTCTGGCATTGCAGCCGTCTTCGGCCCGGCTTGCTTGAATCCTGATGGTGCAGTGAGCAAGGGACTCATGTCTGAGCAAACCCTGCCACTCCTATAGTGGCCAAAACGATTCACAAAAGGGGGTGGTGATGGACAGAGCATCTGAATTAAGCAGAACACTCCTACCCAGTCAAAAGATCAGGGCTTGATCCATCACCGTTTTTTAGCTCACTGCACCATCCCAGTTCATAACCTGGCTACATGCAAATTAGTCTGTCCCTGGCCCAGTACATCATGGGAACAGGGCAGACCAAACTACCAAGCCAATTCTTTACTGGAAAGGGAACAAGCTTCCGGGGACCGGTTTCTGGCATTGCAGCAGTCTTCGGCCCGGCTTGCTTGAATCCTGATGGTGCAGTGAGCAAGGGACTCATGTCTGAGCATACCCTGCCACTCCTATAGTGGCCAAAACGATTCACAAAAGGGGGTGGTGATGGACAGAGCATCTGAATTAAGCAGAACACTCATACCCAGTCAAAAGATCAGGGCTTGATCAATCACCGTTTTTTAGCTCACTGCACCATCCCAGTTCAGAACCTGGCTACATGCAAATTAGTCTGTCCCTGGCCCAGTGCATCATGGGAACAGGACAGACCAAACTACCAAGCCAATTCTTTACTGGAAAGGAAACAAGCTTCCGGGGACCGATTTCTGGCATTGCAGCCGTCTTCCGCCCGGCTTGCTTGAATCCTGATTGTGCAGTGAGCAAGGGACTCATGTCTGAGCATACCCTGCCACTCCTATAGTGGCCAAAACGATTCACAAAAGGGGGTGGTGATGGACAGAGCATCTGAATTAAGCAGAACACTCATACCCAGTCAAAAGATCAGGGCTTGATCCATCACCGTTTTTTAGCTCACTGCACCATCCCAGTTCAGAACCTGGCTACATGCAAATTAGTCTGTCCCTGGCCCAGTGCATCATGGGAACAGGGCAGACCAAACTACCAAGCCAATTCTTTACTGGAAAGGAAACAAGCTTACGGGGACCGGTTTCTGGCATTGCAGTCCATCACCACCCCCTCTTTTTGAATCGTTTTAGCCACCACAAGTGTGGCAGGGAATACTCAGATGTGAGTCCCTTGCTCACTGCACCATCAGGATTCAAGCAAGCCGGGCCGAAGACGGCTGTAATGCCAGAAACCGGTCCCCGGAAGCTTGTTTCCTTTCCAGTAAAGAATTGGCTTGGTAGTTTGGTCTGCCCTGTTCCCATGATGCACTGGGCCAGGGACAGACTAATTTGCATATAGCCAGGTTCTGAGCTGGGATGGTGCAGTGAGCTAAAAAACGGTGATGGATCAAGCCCTGATCTTTTGACTGGGTACGAGTGTTCTGTTTAATTCAGATACTCTGTCCATCACCACCCCCTCTTTTTGAATCGTTTTAGCCACCACAAGTGTTGCAGGGAATACTCAGATTTGAGTCCCTTGCTCACTGCACCATCAGGATTCAAGCAAGCCGGGCTGAAGATGGCTGTAATGCCAGAAACCGGTCCCCGGAAGCTTGTTTCCTTTCCAGTAAAGAATTGGATTGGTAGTTTGGTCTGCCCTGTTCCCATGATGCACTGGGCCAGGGACAGACTAATTTGCATATAGCCAGGTTCTGAGCTGGGATGGTGCAGTGAGCTAAAAAACGGTGATGGATCAAGCCCTGATCTTTTGACTGGGTACGAGTGTTCTGTTTAATTCAGATACTCTGTCCATCACCACCCCCTCTTTTTGAATCGTTTTAGCCACCACAAGTGTGGCTGGGAATACTCAGATGTGAGTCCCTTGCTCACTGCACCATCAGGATTCAAGCAAGCCGGGCCGAAGACGGCTGTAATGCCAGAAACCGGTCCCCGGAAGCTTGTTTCCTTTCCAGTAAAGAATTGGCTTGGTAGTTTGGTCTGCCTTGTTCCCATGATGCACTGGGCCAGGGACAGACTAATTTGCATATAGCCAGGTTCTGAGCTGGGATGGTGCAGTGAGCTAAAAAACGGTGATGGATCAAGCCCTGATCTTTTGACTGGGTACGAGTGCTCTGTTTAATTCAGATACTCTGTCCATCACCACCCCCTCTTTTTGAATCGTATTCAATGTAAAGCACCGCTAGGGCGCAGGAAAAGTGTACCTTGTTCAGATGTGACAGGATCTGTACACATTTAACTTAGTTTACATTACCTGACAGCAGCTAGTACAGGTTGTTTAAATTGTTTACTAGTGGAGAGTTGTACATACGAGGCAGTGCAGGTTATATTCATCTCTTGCAGTCCTCTGGTAGGCCTATTTTCCTTTTCTCTGGCAATTTGGTATGAATATGTTCAGTGTCTGGATTTATAACCAATTCTTTTTGTTTTGGATCCGGAGACGGAACGTCTAAACGAGGCTCTTTTGATGGAGTCTGTTTCTCTTTGGGCGCCATTTTCTGCAAAGAAAGTTTAGACTCTTAAGATTTAGTAAGCAAGGAAATGGTCACCAAGGCATGTTTCGTTTTCGATGCCGAGTTCGGCTCGGCTCTGGCATGGGGCTGACTCGACTCAAAGCCGGAAGGCTTTTCCTTGTGTTTTGGCGCTGGGCCTGCGCTGTTTTCTCTGTGTTGAATATGTATTGTTCTATGCAAGTTACCATTCGCAGCACTATTTTAATGACTCTGGTGACCCTGATTGGGCAGAGGATGGACCGGAGCCCTTTTCTTCTTGTAGTACTGGGGCAAGGAGGTTTCTGTACCCTTAGTATGCTGACTCGATGTAACTTGCTCTTGTTCTTCTATGTTGGAGTCGGCTTTGGACACGAAGATATGCTCTGCTTCTTCTTCGGCTCTTGAGCGTGGCTTTCTTCTCTGTCAGAATCTTCACCGAAGAGGTCTGGTGCAGAGCCGCTTTGATGTTGCATTTCGTGATGGTCACGGAGCAGCTTCTTGGATTGAAAGAATTTTCACGCTTCGCAGTCTTCTTTGTCGTGTTCAAGGGATAGACAGAGGTTACACACTTCATGCAAGTCGGTGCGCCGAAACTCAGCGCGACACCCGGGACAGTGCTTGAATGGAGTCCGTTCCATCGACTGCTAGCGAGCCCGACGTGTGTAGGCCCAACGGCCCTCGACGAGTTTTACGACCTTCGAGTTGAAACGATATACGGAGAATGGGGTAATTGGAAAACAATAAGGTCGAGGGTAGTGGATTGAGCGTCAAAGGGAACCTGAGAGACAGTGCCGAATCAGAGCGCAGCAATTCACATCCGAACCAGATGGCGGAAAAAACAATCTAATAATGGAGTTGATTCCTATGCACACTATCACTGAAAGGAGGAGTCACCTCCCTCATGACTGGAAAAGACTTGAAATCAAGTGTCCTGCAAATCCAGCTCTACCAACCAGTCTCCTATGTAGGAAGGTGGATATCTGACTATATGGTTACCCCCACTTTTTCCTGGTGTTTTGCTGGTTTTCGACTTAGTTGGCCTGGGACCCTGCTATTCAGGACCCCAGTCTATCTGCTTTCTCTATAAAATGGACTCCATGTACTTTAGGCACATACCAGATTGGTTACTGGGTCACCCTTGTGAGCCCCTGTATAGTGTACCCTAGGTACCCAGGGCATAGGTGCACCGTAGGCCTACCAGGGGCTGCAGCATGTATTATGCCACCCCTGGTTTGCCTTCCAAACTGACACCACGGGTCTGTTCACACAGCCTGGGTAAGGTGGTGTAATCACCCCTTACTTAGATGATATATATATATATATGCACCTGTAAGCCACTCCTATGGTCAGCCTCGACAATCCTGGAGGCAGAGTGCTTGGTTTTATGTGAGAGGGTACCCTAGCATGAGCTGAGCTCCTCTGCAGCTTTCGGAACCATCTCCTTATAGCGGCTCTATGATATAGCCATACCATATACTCTTAAGTGCATTATAATCCTCACGGTTAATGCTAACGTTGGTTTGGCTTTATCAAAACATGTCGTGTAAGGTGTCAAACCCTTTGGAATACTACCCCCCTGCCAGTCCTGGCGGCGGCTGTAGCATTCCACCCCTCTAGAGGGAGAAGACATGTAGTTACTGGTAAACCCTGGTAAACCCGGTTAAAGTTAAACAGAGCCTCAGCATCACAACATGGATGCTGCTGCCACAGACACGATTCTGACTTCCTGCTGCTGGGCGAAACTCCGGCAGGGGAGGCCTGGACAATAGGTTTCCTGTCCAGGGAGGTGCTAGCACCTCCCCAGACAGGCTGCAGTTTATTGGGGCAGGGAGGGCTGCATTCAGCAAATGCTTTTCCAGACACTGCCTGGGGCACACAAGGTGCTTCATGCATAGCCCGGTTCAAACCAGTTGCTGGGGCACTCAGCCCCAGCTCTGGCGTAAAACTGGACAAAGGGAAAGGGGTGTAACCACCCCCTTCCTTGGTCCACCCATAAGAGGGACCTGCCAGGTAGTCCAACCCCTAAACTGAGTATAAGTAGAGGAGCTGTGTCCCTAGGACTTTAGATTACCCTGGACTAATCTTTGAAAGACATATCCTGGACCTTCGACAATCCATTTCGACTGGAAGACGGAAGACATCTCCCTTGTGGTCAAGGAGTGACCACCATGTGCAAACAGGCACCAACAGCAACTTTGGTCTGCATTTTCAAGGCTCCCGCCGGATCCTGAAGAATCTGCGACACAGGACACGGACTTCCAGACATCTCTGACCCCGACCCACATCCACAGCAAAGCTGAGACCCGTGGCGGACACGAGAGACCGGAACTCCTGGACATCCTGCATTTTGCTAACTGCATCGACTCCCGAGGTATCTCGCAGTTGTGCATTGAGGTAGGAGAAGCCACAGACCCGAGCACCATTTGCACCGAAGCTCAGGCCTCCACACTCCACGAGTGTCCCGCTCTTGCATTTCAGCTCGACGCATCTTCCCGGTTCCTAGTGCGTTGGCTAGTGAGCCCCCTGAAGACTTTCTTTTACATCTAACTTGCGTTCCTGGTTGCTCCAGGCTTGCTCCAGCTTCCCTACAAAGGAGACGCGCCACAGACCTTGATGGTCTGCACTGAAGCCAATCTTCATCTCCTGCGTGGATTCCGTTTGCCAAGGCTTGTTGGTTCCAATCCGGATACCGACACCGCAGTCAACTAGATCCTTCATGGGACAGCTCGAATCCAGCTCCTGGTCGTCGTCGACACCTCTTGGACCTCGTGGCTGCAGAGACAAGCTTCACCTCTTCACCTGAAATCAACAGACATCGCCTGGTTCCTTCCAGGTAACTGGCTAGTGACCCAGACTCTGTCCCTTCTGCTTTCAGGTTCCCCAGATCTTCGATCCACCCATGGATCCACCTTGACACTTTTCCTCTGGTCACCTGCAGCACTTCTTTGCAGCTCTCCATTGAAAACGTAGTCCATCCGGAAGTGTCCTTAAATTGTAACTTTTTAACTTCTTAGTTTCCCATAGAAAGTCAATGGTAACTCGCGGCTGTGTTTAGACACTGCACACGTCTCCTGTGGGCCTCCTTCTTCCTAACCATTTGTTGTTTAGAGTAGCCCCAGCGATTCCCTAGGCCTACTTTCTATTCCAGACGTGGTTCTTATACCACTATTTTAGTATACGGTTTCTGAGGCCCCTGGGGCAAAACGTATACTGTGCAACTTATCGTATGCTAATTAAGTAACTTGTATTGTACTTTTACCTCTGACCTCATAAAGAGTGCAGAGGGGTTGTGTTTAAAATAAATTCATATATATTTTATATATACCTTGTGTGGTGTCCTTTCATTTGGTACTCAAGGGATTATAATTGGTAAAACAACTTGCTTAACATCGCCTAAGAAGTCTTAGCCTGAAGACTGCTGGTCCATGCTATCACTAAGATAGCTTTCTATAAGGTTGACTTTACAACCACCATCAATAAGGGTCAATTAGACTGGTGCAAGGTGCCCACTAGAACTAGTAGACATCATATGCCAGGTTAACTTCTCACATCCTAGATCCAGCCCTGATAGAACCTGGGCCACCATAATCATCTTGGATGAGTCCTTTTGCAGGAATAAGTTGAAAGGGTGAAGATCTAAAATAGGGTGAAGATCTAAAATAGGATGAAGGCCTACTTCATCTCCTGGCACTAGTAAATAACAGAGTTAGCCCCTATTTTGAATGCAGGAACCTTTTCTAAAGCCTCTGTCCATAAGACCCTGGATATTCGCCAGTAGAACGGACAAATGGTCCCCCGCAAGTCACTTTGATGAAGGCAGAATGTGCAGCAGGTCAAATAGGAATTTCAGACCACTACACTGTTCAACCATTTGGAGAACCCACTTGTCAGATGTAATGCCCTGCTACCCTTCGATGTAATGTATTGCTCCTTCTAGGGGAGCCAGAGGGCAAACTGAAGCAGGTTGAATTTAAGCAGGAGTAATGGGGACTGGGCAGTTTGCTGCCCCTGATAGCCTGGACATTGCCAGCTGGATCTATGTTCTTGAAAGGACTGGGCGAATGTCTGTTCCTGGGGTGATGAGCCTTGATGTGGTCTTTCAGCCAAACCCCTTCTGAAGCCTCAAAAGGGCTGAAATTGCTGGGGATCCTGCCACATCAGAGCATAAAGGCATAGGGAGTGCGCTGTGGCCCTGCTTTCTTTGAAGCACTCAGGTGTCAAGTCTGCCTTATCCCCGAAGTGAAGGGATTGTCAAATGGCATTGTCACTGATGACACTTGGTAGTCACCTGCAGAACAAGTTACTTACCTTTGGTAATGCCTCATCTAGTTGAGACTATATAGCCACAGGCTCCTTACCTTAGAATATTCCCCAGACGTCAGACTGGATCCAGAAACTTTTGATAAGCCGCACCCCTGCGCACCGGTTGGTGGCTTCGTTAAGCTCCGCATGCCGTTGTCAACGTCATCTACGCCGGAAGTGACGTGCGCCAGGTCTACATAGGTGCCACCCCAGCGTGCTGACAATTTCTTTTACCGACTTTCCACGCTAGAAGCACAGAGCCATGAGGATTACTGACTACTGCTAGGGCCCTTTGAAGGGGGACAACCCTTTAATCTAAAATCAAATCGCAGTGTGATGAGGATCGGTAAAGAATTTGCGGCTAGATAGAGTCTCTACCAGATGATATGTTACTGAAAGTAAGTAACTTGTTCATCTGAGAGGAACTTCTTACTAAAGATTCCTTACCTTAGAATAGATACACAAGTAACACTCACCCGGAAGTGGGGGTGCGATACAGATTAGAAAAAAAAGTCCTGTATGACAGAACAGGCAGAGTGACTGTCACTCCAGACCTAACTGTCTAAGCAGTAGTGATTCGTAAACGTGTGCAAGGAAGCCCAGGTTCCTGCCTGAAAGATATCTAGCACAGGAGCTCTGTGAGCTAACACAGTGGTCTCAACTTTGGTAGAAAGCGCTTGCAAGTCTTCGGAAGGTTGCTTTTTGGTCCATGCATAGCAAATCTTGGTGCAGAGTACTATCCATCATAAGATGGTCAGCTTCTGGACCGCCTGCACTCTCTGGCTCTGACGCAGACCGCGAAGAGGTGATCGCTCACCCATAACTCTTTTGTGCGGTCTAGGTAGAACAACAATGCTCTCTTTAGAAGGGTGAGGTAGAGTATAGAAAGTAAGCAGAGTGATGGACTGGCCTACGTGAAACTAAAACCACCTTTTGTAAACAAGAATGCTACAGTCCAATGGAACAGCTTGTCCGGGTAGATGGTAAGATCGGAGGATTTGTAGACAATGCCTGTGACTCGTGGACCGTCAGGGCAGCTGTTATCGCCAACAGAAAGGCCGTCTTGAAGTCTTTGGAGTCTGAGTGGGCAGTTGTGGAGCGGCTCAAAGGGAACGCACAACAGGAAAGTAACAACCAAATTCTGGACCCTCTGGGATATAATAAAAGGAGCTGGTGGAAACATAGGTTGGAGGTTGTGGGGATGGGAACAGACTCACTGAAACAGGAACTGAGGGTAACAAGGGTTTTATTGATTTGAACACTTTTCTTCGCTGTATTACTCTTCGGTAATACGGAAGGGGGAGGTCACTGTCCGATTCCGCTCCCTCTTCTATCCCGGTGTCTTCTGGGACCTGCAGTCCGGACGGTAGGCTCGTCTTCTTCCAGCTCGATATCCAGACGGGGAAGTGAGGGGGGAAAACGGGACAAGTCTTAGTATGGGTGTCGACAGTTTGTACGGTGACTTAGGGAAAGGGAGTGAGGGACACACGTGCGCAGCAACAACCCTCTAACCGACGGTGAATGGCAATGCCGTGATGGGGAGGGGGTAGTGCACTGGATAGCCGTGTGAACGCCTCAAGGAGGCTTAGCCCACTTACTACCCGCCCAGCCCGCAAAGCGTGACCATACCTGCGAGAGCCACACTTCCCTGATACGCCCAATTAAAGTAACAGTGTTCCTCAGGGTGGTGGTACTCGAGTCCTGGTGTGACAAACTCGTCTACCTTCCAGTGTTCCGGGTGCTGTTTGGAGAAAGGCAAAAGGTCATTGTCTCTTATGTCGTCGTCCGCATCACCCCTGTCACACACCTCCCCCCTAGGAATATCCCGATCGGGGAGAGGAAATCGAGACAGGAAATCAGCATTTGCGTTATCCCTCCCTTTTCTGTGACGCACTTGGAAGGAGAAGGGCTGCAGGGAAAGAAACCAACGCAGAACCCTCGGATTGTTGGAGATGTTGCGGCTCATCCACTGCAGGGGGGCGTGGTCAGTGAACAAGGTGAATGGGTGCCCTTCCAGGTAATAGCGCAGCTTATCAAAGGCCCACTTAATGGCGAGGCATTCTTTTTCGATTGTTGGGTATTTCACCTCTCTAGGGAACAGTTTGCGGCTGATATAAAGTATAGGGTGCTCAATCCCTGCATCTTGTAACTGGGAGAACACGGCTCCTATTCCAAAGTCCGAAGCGTCAGTGTGAAGTATGAACGGCTTGGAGAAGTCGGGGGAGGACAAGACCGGACTGGTTGTGATTATTTTTTTCAGCATGTTGAAAGCCTTCCACATGTCGGGGGTGGGTACACGTAAGTCAGGTGTAGGCAAGCGTTTTTTTAAGGTGTCGGTGAGCGGGGCTGCGATGTTTGAGAATGAGGGGATGAAACGCCGGTAGTAACCGACCAGTCCCAGGAATGCTCTCATATCCTTTGCGGTTTTGGGGAAAGGGGTGTCAGCTATGGCTCTCACCTTCTCGATTTGGGGCTCTATGACGCCATGTCCCAGCTCATATCCCAGATATTTCACTTTCTGATACCCTATGCGGGACTTTTTGGAGTTGATGTGTAGACCAGCCGATTGTAGCTGATGGAGGATGGTCTGTAGGTGTTGTAAGTGACTTTCCCATGTAGGGCTGAATATTATTATGTCATCTAGATACGCCGAGCGGTACCTTTGATGATTTTTCAGAACCTCGTTCATGAGCCTTTGGAAGGTGGCAGGCGCTCCATGCAGTCCAAAAGGTAGGACGTTGAACTCGTATAATCCGTCAGGAGTGGCGAAAGCCGTCTTTTTTCTGTCTCTCTCTTAATGGGACCTGCCAATATCCTTTGGTGAGATCAAGGGTGCTGATGTAGCGGATTTCTCCGAGCTTTTCGATTAGCTCATCGATTCTTGGTATGGGGTAGGCATCAAAGGACGACACTGCGTTCAGGGCCCTGAAGTCCATGCAGAATCTGCTACTCCCATCAGGCTTGGGTACCATCACGATGGGGGAGGACCACTCACTCCGCGAGGGTCGAATCACTCCGAGTCTGATCATTTCTTGTACCTCTTTGCGTATGGCTTCTCTTTTTGCTACTGGTATCCGATCGGGACGTTGTTTAACGGTGGTCCCGACCGGGGTTTCTATCCGGTACTCCGTCAGTCTTGTCTTCCCAGGGAGGTTGGAAAATATCTGTGAGAAGGGGTGAAGGACCTTCTGTAACCCCTCATGTTCCGACTGGAAGAGCTCCTCCTTGATCACGAGCTCGTCCAGGGTAGTCTCGTCGGGGTGTCCCGTGGGGAGGACAAGATGGTTGTTTGTTGGGGTTGCTCCCAGCCATTTCTTTAAAAGATTAATGTGGAAGATCTGAGTCTTCCTCCCGGCTAGCTGCAGTCGGTAAGTGGTCTTCCCTATGGTTTCCTTCACTCGGTAGGGACCCTGCCATTCGTTGTGAAATTTCTTCGTGGGAGATGGCAGTAACACCAGGGCCCAGTCGTCTACGGCGAGACGTCTCCACTTCTTTCCTTTGTCATAGTGGGCTTTCTGCTTCTTCTGGCTGTTTTCTAGCTGAGAATATGCCAGGTCCCGTATCTTCCCCAATTGGTTCTTCAGGTTTTGGGTATATTCCAATAGTGTTTTGGTTTCTCCTTGCTGTTCCGCCTCCCATACTTCCTTTGTCATTTCCAGCAGGCTTCTTGGCTGTCGTCCATAAAGCATTTCAAACGACGAACAGCCCAGGCTGCTCTGTCTTTGGCCCCGAATGACGTATAGGGCCAGAGGAAGGAGTGAATCCCAATCCTTCCCATTTACTGTGAGCATTTTCTTTAATGTTGACTTCAGAGTCCCATTATACCGCTCCACCAGTCCGTCCGTCTGGGGATGGTACACAGAGGTCCGGATCTGGTGGAGGTTCAAGAGCTGGCAGACCTCCCTCATGACCCTGGACATAAAGGGGGTGCCCTGGTCAGTCAGGACTTCTTTAGGGAATCCTACCCTTGAAAACAATTCCATGAAGTTTTCGGCGATGGTCTTGGACGTAGGGGCCTTCAGTGGAAATGCCTCCGGGAATCGGGTGGCGTAGTCAACGATTACTAGGGCGTACTGATTCCCTTGTCTTGTTTTGGGAAGGGGGCCTATGAGATCCATGGCCACTCTTTCGAACGGTGTCCCTATTATCGGGAGCGGTTGTAGCGGCACACCAGGGGGTCTGTGCGTATTTTCCCGCTGGCAAACATCACAGGTCTGGCAGTGAGTTTTTATATCTTTGTAGACTCCTGGCCAGTAAAAACACCGTAGTACATTCTGGGTGGTCTTTTCGCTGCCTGTATGACCGGCCAAAAGGTGCGTGTGTGAGTAGAACATGATCTGCTCTCTGAAACAGGTCGGAACAAGCAGTTGGAGGGGTTCGTCGTTTCCCTGTCTATACAATAAATCGTCCTTTATCACAAAGCGGGATATTTGGGTGAGGGGTTGTCCTTGTCTGCGTGGGCTTGCTCCCAAGCGTTAAACAAGGTAGCGTCGTTTGACTGCGCAAACCTGAAGCTACGGTCACCCTCCCATGGGTCAGGGGAGGCCAAGGCCGAGCGGGACTGAGGAAGCATCCCCTTTGTAAGGTCATGGTGAACAGGTCAAGAAAATGGGGGTTGTCAGTCCCTATTATGTCCTCGGGAAGCGTGTCGAGCACCCCTACTTTCACCACAAGCCTCCTCTCCCCCTCCAACTCAAGAGGAACGTATGCTACGGGATACCTATTTACGTCTCCGTGGACGCATTTTATGTGGACCACGGTTCCTGGCATTACCTGGTGGGATTTTACAAAGCCGCCCTGTACCACTGACTGTTTACAGCCCGAATCTAGGAGAGCCCTGATTTTAGCCCCATTCACCCATACACTTACGTGGTAGGCCCCTCCCAGTTCTGCTGTATACATGATGGCCTTTGGAACATAACCAACATCCATGGGCTCTTCTTGGTTCCGTTTTTGGGCCCCAGCCGAAGCATTGAGGGCCCCTGGACACAGGAGCTGTAGGATTCATAAGGTGTGGCACAGAAAACCCGGGGGAGGGGGGGGGGGGTCGTGGTTTGCGTTCCATTCGGGGCACAGGCTTGCTTAACCTGTCGTTTTCACCGGGATGTACCCGAGGTTGGGCACGGGCGAACGTAGAAGCCATCTCCATGGCTTGGGTGGTGGTCAGGTTTGAGTGCTGCCTTAACCATTTTTGAGTCCCGTAAGGTAGCGCCTCGAGGAACTGCTCCAGGTACACTTTGTCCATTATTTCCTCCTTGGTGCTGGTGGTTGGGGTGAGCCATTTGTCTGCGGCCGATTTTAGTCGAAAGAACAATGTCTTGGGGTTCTCGCCCTGGGTTCCCCTCTCCTTCCGAAAGCGAACGCGGTATGCTTCGGCGTCCAGGCCCAGGTGGTCCAGAATGACAGTCTTGATCTGACCATAGGGCGTGTGTCCTGTGCTATTGGCCACCTGATAAGCCGCTTGGGCTTCGCCCATCAAGAGAGGGGCAAGAAAAAACGGCCATTTCTCCAGTGGCCATCCACAGGCCAGGGCTACCCTCTCGAAGTTGACCAGAAAGGCATCTGGATCTTCTCCCGCTATGTACTTCTGTAACGAGATGCCTGATGGGGTGGGATTGGGCGGTCTGACTTCTCTTGGGGGATTACTGGCGGGGTCAATGATTGCCTTCTGTAGCCCCTCGATTTGGGTGGAGACAGAAGTTCGGTACGTCTACCTATCGGCTTGTGCAGAGGCGAGTTGTTGTTCCACTGCCCATCCCAGCCTCTCTTGCCCTTTAATCAGTGCTTGCAGTAGCTCCTCCATCTTTGTTTTGCAGACGGCTATAGGTTTACCCGCATTCTCCACCACTTGTGGGGATAGGAACAGACTCACTGAAACAGGAACTGAGGGTAACGAGGGTTTTATTGATTTGAACACTTTTCTTCGCTGTATTACTCTTCAGTAATACGGAAGGGGGAGGTCACTGTCCGATTCCGCTCCGGTTCCTCTTCTATCCCGGTGTCTTCTGGGACCTGCAGTCCGGACGGTAGGCTCGTCTTCTTCCAGCTTGATATCCAGAGGGGGAAGTGAGGGGGAAAACGGGACAAGTCTTAGTATGGGTGTTGACAGTTTGTACGGTGACTTAGGGAAAGGGAGTGAGGGACACACGTGCGCAGCAACAACCCTCTATGCGACGGTGAATGGCAATGCCGTGATGGGGAGGGGGTAGTGCACTGGATAGCCGTGTGAACGCCTCAAGGAGGCTTAGCCCACTTACGACCCGCCCAGCCCGCAAAGCGTGACCGTACCTGCGAGAGCCACACTTCCCTGGAAGTATGGCTGGGCGAAGCGCCTTCTCGTTGGCCTCCTGGCTTGTCGCTGCAGTCGTCTGCTCTCCCTCCAGTCTCTCCTTCGGTCCGCTCCTCCTTCTCCTCGATGGTCCTGACGCCTCTGCCGTCCCCGTTCTCGGCCTCCGATCTTCCTCCTCCTGCCGTGTCTCCTGGCTCGCCTCCGATGTCCTCTTCTCCTCTCCTCGCCTTTCCACTCCTCGCCTTTCCGATCTCCAGTCCTCCACTCCACGCCGTCGCTCTCCTCGCTTCTCCACACACCTCCTCCGCCTCCGGGTGATGAACACCTCTGTGCGTGGGTCTCGCAGGTTTTTACCTTGTGTTGGTGGGTGGGGCTTGCCCCAGGATCCGCCCAATTAAAGTAACAGTGTTCCTCAGGGTGGTGGTACTCGAGTCCTGGTGTGACAACCTCGTCTACCTTCCAGTGTTCCGGGTGCTGTTTGGAGAAAGGCAAAAGGTCATTGTCTCTTATGTCGTCGTTCGCATCACCCCCGTCACAGAGGTCTTTTAAAAACCTATGTACAATAGGGGAAATAAAGAGGGATGGCCGGCCAGACAGCCTAAAAAATCCTGAAATGGCAGAAAGATAATCCTTAAAAATGCCCAAAGAAAAGCCCTGCTGGGCCAAAGTAAGAATAAACAAACAGACTTGGGAAAGGGATGCAGACAAAGGGTCAACATGCCTATCTGTACACCATGTCACAAACTTGCTCCAACTTGGGCCTGGTTGTTCCTGATCTTCTTGAGAACTCTGGACAGGAAAGGTATTAGTGGAAAGGTGTACAGGAGGCCGGAGCTCCACCCGAGATGAAAAGCCTCTCCTAGCGACAGCAGCCTTCAAATGTCCAGCACACTAAACTGCTGAAATTGCATGTTCTCAATGAAGGCAAACAAATCTAAGCCAGGATCTCCCCTCTCCTGGAAGTGACCTTTGTGATACCTCCGGATGGAGACGCATTCATGATTTGCTAGGCATCAACGCATTCAGAGAGCCCGCCAGGTTTTAAACCACTAGGGAAAGGCCCTGGTGTTCCAGCCATGTCCTGAGGCTAAGGGCCTCTTGACAAAGGGTCCACAACCCCCACCTCGCCTTGCTTGTTGCAGTAACACATGGCGGTGGTGTTGTCCGTGAACACCTGAACAGCCTTCCCCTAACTGAAGGAGAAAATGCTTTCAATGTTAATCAGATCACCCGAAGCTCCAACAGATTGATGTGAAGCCCGGATTTCACCGGAAACAAGACTCCTCTGATCTCCACCTTTCCCAGGTGGCAGCCCCAGCTCAGGAGTGATGCCTCTATCTCTACAATAAGCTCTGGTTGGGAAAAGAGAGGGATCTGCCACTGACCCAATAGCAGTTTGTTTGCCACTACTTTAGGACTTTTGCAGTATGTATGTATTGCGATTTATATAGCGCACGTATCACCCGTAGGCATCAAGGCGCTTGCCTTGGGAACCCGTCCTGGTATTCCCCTGTGAGATAGCCCCAGCAGGGTATCCACAAGGTGAAAGCCAGGCATCCCGCCGCGAGGGGCCGTAATGGAGATTAAGCAAGCTATTGCCCAGAGTCGCAGAGTGTGAACCCGTGAGTCGAGTAGGCACCGGAATGAGAATTATCAAGTCCATGGAATTTTTGAGCCCAAGACCCGCGAGGCGGGGAATTGAACCCTGGTCCAGGATCGATCTCAGCTTCCGGGTCTGCCGCCTCTAACCCCTGAGCCACACTTCTCCACACCTTCTACACCCAGAGTTCTGGACAATGTGGGAGATATTTCCCTGATGCTGTGCCCACTGGAACTCCGGTCCCACTGCAGAGCCCTCACAAGCAGGATGCAGGAGACAATGAGGTCCAGCAGCCTTAGAGTCAGACTCACTGAATCCAGGAAAGAGGCTAAAACATTGGTACCATAACCTGAGTATCTTGGACTCGCCACTCAGGAGGCCAAGCCCGAAACTGCACAGTGTCTGGAGCATCTCCGATGAAAGGGAGCAACAGAGGGAGTAGGGTGGGACTTAGGCATTTTGAAAGTGAACCCCAGAGAAGGCTTAAGGTTTGCTGTATTGTGATGGGAGACGACTGCCTGTGGCGAGCCCGCTTTCAACAGCCAATTGTCAGGTAGGGAAAGACTGGAACCCCTAACCTCCGCAGATGAGCTGTAACCACCGCCATCAATTTCAGGAACACCCGAGGGGTGCTGGTAAGGCAGAAGGGAAGCACAGAAAACTCAAAGTGCTCTTGACCCATTATGAACCTCAGGTAGCATCTGTGGGCAGGCAGGACAGGGATGTGAAAGTATGTGTTCTGTAAGTCTAATGCTACCATCCTGTCTCTTGGTTGCAGGGCAGCCAGGACTTGCTCGAGCGTGAGCATTTTGAATTACTCCTTTTTTAAAGATGTGGTTGAGAATGAGTAGTTCAAGGATATGATGAAGGTCTCCAACATTCTTGGGCACCAGAAAGTAGTGGGAATAGCAACCACAACTTATTTCTGATGCCAGCACCCTCTATATTGCTTTCTTGGCAAAGAGAGCCAGCAGATCTTGATAGAGTAAGGAGAGGTGGTCCTCTGTTAGCATGTCGCAAGTGGGCGGCATGGGTGGAGGGGTGGTCACAAAAGGGAGGGAGTAGCCCATTTGAACAAGCTAAAAAACCCAACTGTCGGATGTTATTGATCTCCAGTGATGCAGGTGATAGTGTATCCTGCCTTCCAATGGGTGCCCCTTATGGTCAGAGGGCAAACTAATGGATTTTGGATGCTGTGGTTCCTGGGGGAGTAGTGGACTGCCCTGATTTCTGGATGCTTGCCCCACATGGGCCACGGGGACCACGTCCTTAGCCACGAATAGACTTTAAAACTAGCTCTGTGGTAGTTGGAAGTGGAGAGAGGAGGTTGGAAGTCCCTTCCGTGACCACAAAATGGGCAGATGCCAGACTGGGGTTGGCGAAGGGCCATCGAAAGGCCCAAGGCCCTGCTGTAGCCCTACTGTCCGCAAAGCGTTCTAGCCCTGAGTCCACCTTCTCTCCAAACAGCAGAGGAGTCCATGAGAAAGGCCTGGATGTCCCCAAAACAGTCAGTAGTTCTCAAACAGGCATGGCGCATATGGGCCACTGACAATTACCCAGTGAGTCGATTGTCTAGCCGACATCTTATAGTGAACTTGGCTGCATCTATCCCATCAGCAATTGCTTGAGAGTGTATGGCTCCGGCCTCCTACGAGACCATGAACAACAATTGCACAAGCAAGTCCCAGTTCATATGGGAATATAATCCCAAGAGCAAACGGTGTTTACAGACTACAGTGCCATGTTGCCAGAAGAGAATATTCTCTTCCTGAGGGTATCCACCCTTTTGGATTCACCATCCCGTGGAGTGGTAGGGAATGTGCCAGGGTTGATTTTGGAGGTGTAGGCATGAACCACCAAGCTCTATGGGGTGCGGTGCTGGGTGACAAAACTGAGGTCCTCTGGGGTGGTGCGGTGGAAGTGGGCAATTGTCCTATGCACAGTAGCCCCTGTGCAGGGCTTGAGGCAGGCCCAGAATAGGATGTCAGTAAGGGCTTCATTAAGTGGGAGCAATAGTTTGGTGGGGCAACTCCTGGGTGAAGGACCGCAGTCAAGAGGTTTGACTTTACTGTCACTGAGGGTGAGGCCCAAGACCTCAGCCACCCTCCGCACCACTATCGCGAATGAGGCACCCTCCTCCGTAGCCAGGGCAGGGAGAGAGACCAGGCCAGTGTCTGGTGGGGTATCAAGTCCACTGGCATCTGCCAGACCGCAATACCAGGTGTCCTCTGGATCTTCTAAGGGCTGGTAATCAGAAGGGGCAGTAAATCTCTCCCAATCATCACCCAATCCAGGTCTGCCATAGGAATAAGGCACTGACTCAGATATGTGGAGTCTGCCTCCTGTTGGCACCAGAGCAGGATAAAGCGGCTCTGTATAGAGTTGGGAATGATGACGGAGACGGTGTTGCTGCTGGGCGTCGGTGGCGCTAGGGAAGGTTGAGGTCGCTCGACTGGTGCTGCTCTGGATCCATCACTGAATCCCGGCTAAGGCTGAAGGCGAACCTGTCAGCAGATGACCAGTAGGGTCCCCTCCCAGGTAGTGGGGCACAAGAGCATCACAGAGGGGTTGGGCCTCCCAAAAAGGAGGCACATGGGCTCATAAAATTATTTTAGCTTGCCAATGGTCACTCTGGCTCCTGGAAACTTAAAGAGGCGCGGAGACGTCCCAGGCTCCACCACAGAGCCAGGCATGAAGTGTAGACGGCACCGTGACTCATCTTAAGACGTGCGTGACAAAATCGAAGACCTCTTCGATGATCACTTTTTCTTGTAGGACTTACTCGACGACATGGAGTGGGTTGGCGACTGCCTGGTAGGACCCTGCAAGTGATCACTGGACCTTCCTCACGGGCATGATGAGGAACATCACAGTGTCAGTAGTTGTGCGCCATGCAGGTTGAGGGACCATTCCCTCAGCGCCTTGGGATGCTTGGAGCGGCAATCCTTGCACACTTTGGTGTTTGATCGCATTTTAAACACCACAGGCAAACCAAAACTTATTTGAGAAAAAGGCAGAATAATGGTCAGTCAAAAAGTGACTGGGGAGAGCTCTCTCTGGATCTGCGTTGACTTATGTGAAAAGAAAAGAACTGAGGTCAGCGTGCTGGAGTGGCGTCTATATAGGCACCTGGCATGTCACTTCCGGCGTGTGTGACACTGACAATCCAAAGGCACATGAACGACGTCATCCACAGGTGTGCAAGGGCACTGCTCATCAAAAGTTTCCAGATCCACTCTGATGCCTGGGGAATATACTGAGGTAAAGAATCTGCGGCTAGATATCTGTCAGATCTGTGCCATAAACATGTAGATCTAATCCACACCTATTGCTGAAGCATCACACTGGTACAGACTCCCCTGCCTAAGCAGTCAGTAGTGTCCTGTCCCAAACAAATTGAATAGTTCACTGCAGCTTGGCATCCTTGATGATCTGCTTTAAATTGGTAGAAAATTTGTCAGGCTGACTGAAGAGTGAGATTGTCAGAAGAAAACATCCATTTTCAAAATGCCGCCATTTGTTTAGATTCCCTGTCAGGAGTTGTTGTAGGAACAGATTGTGCGTTCAGCCTGCTCTTAGATGCCTAGGAGAACAAGCTCTTGCGTAAAATTCTGAGTTAGGAAGGCAGGATCTCTAGGGGAAGGTCTGTTGCGTCTAGCCAATTGTCTATTTAACTGCATGTGACTACAAGGCTTTGCTCAGAAGTATTCATAGGATGAGAAATCTGCAGTTAGAAGTATTAATTAGAAAATTAGAGTTGGACTATGGAAACAAGATATAGGACTGTTTAAAGTTTAAAGGCAAAAAGTAACTTGGCGCTGGTGAGACCAAAGGGGAGCAGAGCGAACTGAAAATGCTCCTGTCCCACCATGAACCATAGGTAGCGCTGAAGGGTCTGCAGGATGGGTACATGAAAATCAGCTTCGTGCAGTTCCACCGCCCCCATCCAGTCTCCAGGATCAAGAGCAGACAAAACCTAGGTCAGGGCGAGCCTTCTGAATTTCTCCTTTCAGAGGAAGACATGAGGACGCAGGTCTAAAATAGGATAAAGGCCTCCGTCCTTCTTGGGCAATAGAAATTAATGGGAATAACCTTGGCCTAATTCTGGAGCAGGCACCCTCCTGATAGACCCTTTGGCCAAAAGGCCTTGCACTAGCTGCCGTATAATAGAAATATGGCCCTCCATCAGTCGCTGTGGGGCTGATGGAAGGTGTGGCTGCGACAGAATATAGGGTAAGGCATTTCTTCACTAAAAAATTTACAAGACCCACCTATCTATTTATTTTATTATTTATTTGAACATTTTATAGAGTGCGAACAAGACCCTTGTGGATATCAGAGCGCTTTACAGTAAATACAGTTCTTATGACATTAAACCAGGCTAGATAAGATATATATATATATATATATATATATATGTATGTACAGTTTGTAAGGCACAGAGGTGAGGTAATTAACATCCTATCCTTAAATACAGATATCTTGACAACAGTTAACAGGCTTGTTAAAACACGTATAAGGATCATTTGCAAAGGCACAGTGGTATGGTACAACTGGGTGTTATCTCCTCGCGTCGGTTAAAAGGAATATAAAATGTCTAGATGGCTTAGTAGGTCCTTGTCCTCGTGCGGAATGGTGAGGGAAAATAAGGGCGTGAAATGTCTTTGACCTAAGCTCAGGTGAATTTGGCCATGAGAATTGATTTTACCTCCTTTTTAAAGGAAGCAGTCCAGGGGTTCGGTCTGGTTTCCGGGGGTAAAGCATTCCAAATTCTGGGTGCCATCCCTGAGAAAGTTCGGTTATATGTTTTCTTCTTCTTGAACCTTTGTGGTTTCAGCAGTAGGGCCTCTGCACTTCTTGAAGGTCTGATCCCACAGGAGATCGTCAGTTTCTGTGCTAGATAGCTTGGCGTTTTGTGATGTAGGGCTTTATGTGTCAAACATGCTATCTTCCAATGGATTCTGGCTTCCAGTGGTAGCCAGTTCAAGGAATTTAGGTCCGGGGAGATGTGGGAATTTCTTTTAGAACCAGTGATGAGTCTTGTTGCGGCATTGATGGAGGCTCTTAGCGGTGCCGTTGTGGTTTTGGGTAGGCCGCAAAGAGAGATGCTTCCGTAATCGATTCAATAGGATAACTAGCGCTTGCACTGCCAGCTTAAAGTCATTGTGTGGCAGGAAGGGTTTAAGCTTCCTCAATGTATTTATCTGGAACTTTGCTCCCTTAGTAGCATTGCTGATGTGTTTTTGCATATTAAGGTTGCTGCCCAGCGTTATTCCCAACAATTTAGCCGAGTCCACGATGGTTGGTTGAACGTTGAGCGCCGTGATGTGTTTAATCCAGACTTGCATTGTGGGGACTTGGGCGGGTGGGGCTATTAGCAAGAATTCGGTTTTTAGGGCATTCAGTTTGAGATGGTTTTCTGCCAGCCATGTCTGGGTGTTCCTGAGCGTAGTGTTCAGTAGTTTGATGTCATCTAAGGTGTGGATCTTAAGGTATAGTTGTGTGTCATCCGCATACATGTGGTATTGCACATTAGATGCTTGAAGCATTTCGGTGAGTGGTTCCATGAAAAGGTTAAATAGTGTCGGGGATAAAGGGGATCCTTGCGGTACTCCTATCATTACTGGGACAGGTGTAGACATGGCGTTGTTAACCTTGACTTGTTGAGTTTGATTCTGGAGAAATGAGATAAACCAATTTATTACTGATCCTGATAATCCCATTCTGTGCTTCAGAAGATCTATCAAATTTTCGTGTTTGACTGTCAAAGGCTGAGGAGAGATCTAGCAGAATGAGCAGGCAGGATCTATCTATTCTGATCAAGGATTTGTAATGCGTTATCAATTATATGAGTCATAGCAGACTCATTGCTGTGACTCGCTCGGAAACCAGATTGGTGTTTGTTGAGGAGGTCAAAGTGGTAAATATGCCTTGTTAACTGGAGGTGAACACATTTTTCCAATAGTTTGGCCAGGGTGGGGATGTTGGAAATAGGGCGGCAGTTTGGAGGGTCTGTAGGGTCGGCCGTGGGTTTCTTTAGAATGGGCGAGACGTGTCCAACTTTGAGGGTGTCTGGTATGCAACCTTGTTGAAGGGAGCTGTTTATGATCTCAGTCCAGAGAGGTAGGAGCAGAGGAGTTAAATCTTTAACTGCGTTAGCAGGGAGAGGATCGGTGAAGTGATTGGCTGGGTTCAGGGCAACGAGAATTTTGCATATGGCTTCTTCAGAATATGTGGAAAAGGAAGACCAATTTCCATTGTTTTTTCGGTGGGGCTTTGACTGGGAATGTTATGGAGCAGATGGGCTTACGTGGGAGGTCTTCGTGTGCGGTCCCGCGTGTAAGATAAGGTCATAGAGGAGGTCATTCTTGAACGTGTATGTCTTCAGGGTGAAGGAGGACGAGAATTCTTCAGCGTTCGGTTGCGGGCTCGCTATGAGTTGTGGACATTGGGGAGCATCCTTAGATTGGGATTTGATCAGATTGAAGAGTTTTTTTGGGCGATTTCTTGCTTGATCAAGTTGTTGGCTGAAGAAGTCTGCTTTGGTATGCTTGATTTTTCTGAAGTATGCATTTCTATTTTTCCTTAGGATGTTTCAGTACTTGGTGGACGGAGCTGATCTCCAGGTGCATTCTGAGGCTCAGGGAGAGCGTCTATCTTCGTTGAGTATGCCATTATACCAAGGTTTAGTCTTTTATGGAGGCTCTCTTTAGTTGCAGCAGGGCTACCTCGTTTATTATCGTGGTCATGGAGCTAAGGTAGTGATTAGTGAGGTCATTGACTTCGGAAGTTCCTGCACGGGGAAGAAGTAGATTGTAACTGGGTAAGGGTAAGGTGTGAGGGTTAATTTTTTGCAGGTCTCTTTTCCAGACTTTAGGTCTTGTGGATGGGACCTGGTTCAATTTCACAGATTCTTTGATAAGGAAGGTAATGATGTGGTGGTCTGACCAATCACAGGGTTGGATTGACTATCAGAATGCTATCTCTTTTAGAGATTATTGAATCCAAGATTGCACCTTTGTTGTGTGTAGGGCTGTTGCACATTTGGGTTAGGTCTAGGTCATCTATGAAGTTTTTGAGACTATTGACCACTGCGTCATTATGGTCGTCCCAGTGAAGATTGAAGTCTCCAAGTGATATTTGGATATTTTGGCGGCCGGCGTTTGTTGATATCATGTCCATGAGGTGCTCAGAAAAGGCTAGGTTATCGCCTGGCGGATGATATATGGTGTGTAAGGAGCATAATGGGTTGCCATTACTGGTGATGTTGAGACAAATGTATTCGCAGGAAGGAAACAGGTGAGATTGATCTGTTAACTGAAATATTGCTCCGGTGTATACAGGCGATGCTACCCCCTGTCTTGTCAGTTCTGTCCAGTCTGATGAAGTTGTAATTAGGGGTACTTGAATGTCAATGATCGGCGATGAGGATTCATTTAACCAGCTTTTGGTTAACATTATCAGGTCTGGTTCTTGCGTGAAAATGAGGTCAGCTCTGTCAGCGGAGTGTCTAACGGCCGATCTACAGTTTAAGAGGATACATTTGAGACGTCATGGGGGGCGGGATAGGGTTCAGGAGGGCGGGTTCATATGAGTGAAGTAAAGCAAGTAGATCGTTCTATGAGAGCTGATTGGTGCTTCGGATTGGGCGGGTTGAATTATTACGAGAGGGAATAGATTTCCAACTGGGTAACATAGGTTTTGAGGTGGCTGTTGGGTGCTTCCGGAGCCCGCTTGCTTTAGGCTGCCTTATGGTTCTAGTGAACCATGGTTGTTTCGATACCAGCTCCTTAAATGCAAGGATTTCTTCCTTGATATGATGTAGTGAGATCATGATCTCATCAAGTCTGGGGTCGGATGCGGACGTGAAAAAAGCTGTCGGCTGTGGTGAAGCAATAGATGGGTGCATTGTGACCTGGTCAAGCTTGTGGTCTGGAGCCGGTATGAGAGGAGTGGATGGGGGTGTTGCGGGTATATATGGGTGGTTAGTGGAAATGGATGGTTGGCTTGCAAGCAGAGCAGAGGGAGATGAACTGAATTGGGGCAGGAGTATGTAGCTGGAGGAGTTGTGTGTGTGGACGGCTGAACTGAGGAAGTAGACGGGTGGGGTGGGGTGAGGGGAGTGTGAATGAGTCCGAGTCCCTAGAGTGCTCAGGGGGAGGTGTGTCTTCATTGTGAAAGTGAGGAGACTTACTACATTCTGAAAACTGAACTGGATGAGATGGGCTGTGCTGGGGGTTGATGGAACCAGTGGAATCAGTGCACAGAGGGGATAGCGTAACAGGACTGTGGGTTCTGGAGGGGAGGATGGTATGGCCTGACTCCCACTGGGTGGATGTGCTCCACTATGGGAACGTTAAGGGGGTTTGGCATGTGGAGCTGCAGCAGGGAGGAATGTAGTTGACTGGGCAGAACATTGGGTAGTTGTGAATGTGGTGGGATTTATTTTGCTAACAGACGTCGGGACCACCGAGCTTTCAGGAGAGCTGTGCTGAGATAAAAATGTTGGGTCTGCTGGGGCAGGGCAGTGGAGTCATGCAATCTGGCAGTTGACCGGGGGATGGAACAAGGTTTGGGCCATGCCCCCAACAAAATATTTATAAGGGCCTCGCTAAAAGGTAACACAGGCGGACTAGACATTTGTCCAGCTTGAGGACTTCCATAAGAAGATTATTCTTGATGTCCAAGGTGGGGAGATGAAGGTCCAGGAATCTGGCCACTCTGCGCATAACCATTGCATAAGAAGCACTTTCTTCAGTCGCTGGTTCAGGGGCTGAGTGTAGGAAGCTGGCTCTGTATATACTATACCAAAGTGAGGTATAGTCGAACCCCAAAGGTAGGCAGAGGTAGTTAGATAGCACCTCACTATCTATTTGCGTTAGTGTGGTTGAGCAGTAAGGCAGTATCAGAGGGCAGTGTTAAGCATGTGTGGTACACAGTCAGCAAATGAATTCACACACTCAAAGACTGAACTTCAGACAAATGTTTTGTAAAAAAATATTCTTTTTTTCTAGAACCAAGCAAGCCTGGCACAGGTAAGCAATACATACTTTATAGTAGCAATGCAGTTTGTAAACAGTTAGAATTGTAAATGTATATGCACTTTGTTTTGACTTACATTATGGTTGCAGAAAATGCAATACTTTGTAAATACAGTACATAGACTTGAATAGGCTTTTCAGTAAAATACCAGGCAAGTTACCTTTTAGATTACTGGTCTTACTCAGAGTAGTATACCTGGATACTACTCAGGGACATTTCCTGTAAACAGGTAAGTAAACTCATTTGTGTTAAATAGTACAATTTTAAAGAATTTCTTTAGTTTTTCAAACTCCACCCTTAGAAACAATGTACTCTATGGAGGAAAGGAAAATGCTACTTACCAGTATGCATCTGTTCTTGGCATGTAGAGCTGCAGAGTTACACACTGTGCATAGATGGCCACCTAGTGTTGGGCCCGGATGTTTGCAGTTTTTTTTCTTTCTAGAAAGTCTTTGGAAGTCACAGGATAGGTGACTCCTCCTTTGTATCATACTGCGCATGGGCACCGGCTCCATCCCCAGATTGTTTTTCTCCATTAGGGAAGTGATGGAGTTTTGCAAGAAAAGTAAGGATGTCCATGTAATTTGTATCTAATTAAGATAATACTGGAACAGATAAAGGTAGCCGGGGAGGCGTGATTAACTCTGCAGCTCTACATGCCAAGAACAGATGCATTCTGGTAAGTAGCATTTTCCGTTCGAGGCATATGAGCTGCAGATTACACACTGTGCATAGATTGTTCAGCAGTACCCACATTTAGCGGCAACCACCAGTATCTGTTGCAGTGATTTGAAACAATGTTTTTAGTACAGCGAGGCCCACAGTAGCTTGTTGTTTAGTTTGCACATCTACATAATAGTGTTTTGTGAATGTGTGCGGTGTAGACCATGTAGCTGCTTTGTATATGTCGTCTAGGGGAATGTTCCCTAAAAATGCCATTGAAGCCCCTATCTTTCTAGTAGAATGAGCTTTAGGTGGAATAGATAAGGTACGTTTAGCTTTGTGGTAACACATTTGTATGCATTTGACAATCTACCTAGCTATCCCAGATTTTGATATGGGGTTACCTTTATGTGGTGGTGAAGAAGACAAAAAGTTGTTTTGTCTTACGAAAAGTTTCTGTCCTTTCAATGTAGTAAAGCAATGCTCTTTTGACATCTAAGGTGTGAAGAGCTCTATCTGCGGCTGTTTGTGGCTGCGATTAACATACGGGCAGCTCAACAGATTGATTTAGATGGAAGGTGGAAATGACTTTTGGAAGGAATTTAGGATTAGTACGGAGAACCACTTTATTATGTGCATTTGCAGAAAGGGTTCTTGAATGGTGAATGCTTGTAATTCACTAACTCTTCTGAGAGAAGTAATAGCTACTAGGAAAGCTACTTTCCAAGTTAGGAATTGCAATTCACATTTATGTAACGGTTCAAAGGGATGTCCCATTAACCGTGTGAGAACAATGTTTAAGTTCCACACTGGTGAAGGTGGTGTTCTGGGAGGGATTATTCTTTTGAGTCCTTCCATAAAAGCCTTTATGGAAGGCACTCTAAAGAGAGATCGATGTTGTCTATTTTGTAGGTATGCTACAATGGCAGCAAGGTGCAGTCTGATAGACGTGTACGCTAAATAAAATTTTTGAAGGTGTAATAGGTATCCTATGATGAGACACATCTAAAGGATCGATGTGTTTGTTTTGACAGTATATTACAAACCGTTTCCACTTAGCTGCATAACATGATCTAGTGGTGGGACGTCTAGCTTCTTTAATAACGTTCATACAGTCTGGAGGGAGGTTAAGGTAACCAAACTCTATGACTTCAGGAGCCAGATCGCTAGGTTGAGCTGAGCTGGGTCCGGGTGTCTGATCTCTCCATGGTTCTGCATTAATAGGCGTGGAGATAGGTATAGTTTTTGGTGTGGTGCCACAGAAAGTTGCAGCAGCGTGGTGTACCACGGTTGTCTGGCCCAAGTTGGAGCAACTAGAATGAGTGTTAGGGAATGTTGTTGTAGTTTGCGTACCACTAATGGAAGTAGTGTGAGAGGTGGAAAAGCGTACGCAAATTTGCCGGACCAGTTCATCCATATCGCATTGCCTTTGGACAGCGGGTGTGGGTATCTGGCGGCGAAGCTTGGGCATTTTGCGTTTTCGTGGGTAGCAAAGAGGTCAATTTGAGGTTGTCCCCACAGTTGAAAGAACGGTTGAAGAACTTGTGGATGAAGTTCCCATTCGTGGATCTGCTGTGTCTGTCGACTTAGCAGATCTGCTATGGTGTTTTGTACTCCTGGAACATGTTGGGCTAAGAGAAAGATTTTTAGTGGTATTGCCCATCTCTATATCTGCTGCGCTAACAGAGAGCTGTAGAGAGTGTGTTCCCCCTTGTTTGTTTATGTAGTACATGGCTGTCATGTTGTCTGTGCGGCCTAAGACAACTTTGCCTGATACTTGCTTTTGGAATGCTTTTAGGGCTAGAAATACAGCCAGTAACTCCAGATGGTTGATGTGGAGTGACTTTTGTTGTGGTGTCCACCTGCCTTGCATGGTGTGATGTAGTAGGTGAGCTCCCCAGCCGGAGAGCGATGCGTCCGCTGTTATGACTATTTGAGGAACTGGCTCTAGGAACGGTCGGCCTTTTGAAAGGTTTTTGGTGCTCCACCATTGCAGAGAGCGACAAGGCCGACTGTCTACCAACACTAGGTCTGTTAGTTGACCGTGGGCCTGTTTCCATTGGCGTGCTAAGCACTCTTAGAGTGGACGCATTTGTAGTCTTGCGTGAGGTACTATGAATATGCAAGATGCCATCATTCCTATGAGCTGCATGTACACTCGAGCTGGAAGAGTGTTGCGGTTTGAACTTTGTTAGGAGAGTTTGTACACTTGTTATCCTGGCTGGAGAGGGATAGGCTAGTGCTAATTCGGTGTTTATTGTGGCACTGAGATATTGTTGTACATGGGACGGTTGCAGATGGGATTTGGTGTGATTTACGGTAAATCCCAAGTTGTGGAGTAACTGGATTGTAGAGTGATTGTGTTTTACACACTGGCTGTATGAGCTGGCTTTTATGAGCCAGTCGTCTAGATATGGGAAGACGTGAATATGCTGCCTTCTTAGATGTGCTGCTACTATCGCTAGGCACTTGGTAAACACTCTTGGTGCTGTTGTGACTCCGAATGGGAGTACTTTGAATTGGTAGTGCTGCCCGTCTAGTACAAATCTGAGATATTTTCTGTGCGCTGTGTGGATAGGAATGTGGAAGTAGGCGTCTTTGAGATCTATAGTGGCAAGGAAGTAGTTTTGTAACAGGAGTGGAAGGACCTGCTTGAGTGTGACCATATGAAAGTGGTCTGATTGTATGTGTAGGTTTAGGGGTCTGAGGTCTAGAATAGGCCTCAGAGATCCGTCCTTATTTGGAATTAGAAAATGGAGGGAGTATACTCCTTTGTTCTGCTGATGCAGTGGAACTATTTCTATTGCATTTTTCTGCAGGAGGGATATTACCTCCTGTCTGAGCAGTATCAAATGTTCTTGTGACATTGGACGCTGTTTGGGTGGTATGTTTGGGGGGGGGGGGGGGGGGGAAGAGATGTTAGTTCGAGACAGTAACCTGACTGAATTATTTGTTGCACCCACCTGTCTGACGTGATGTTTTCCCAGGCTGGCAGGTATTGTTGTAGCCTTCCCCCGACTGGAGCGGAATGTGGCGGGGGAAGGGGAGGGAAGTCATTGGGCAGGGGTGGAGGCAGAGCGTGAGTTGTTGTTTTTACCTCTGCTTTTATTGTTGTTACTACTGTAACCACCTCTTTGGTAGCCAGTACTATAGGTGGATTGTGAGGGGGCTTTGTAAGAAATGGAGGGTTGTCTGAAGAGTATCCCCTGGTGGTGCGGCTGTAAGATGAGCGGCGAAAAGAGCATCTGGGAGACTGCGACTGCAAGGCTCCCATAGATTTGGCTGTATCGGTATCCTTTTTCATCTTTTCAAGGGATACGTCCACATTAGGTCCGAATAGGTGTCGCTCATCAAAGGGCTGGTTGAGTATGGCCCTTTGAACTTCAGGTTTGAACTCTGAAATACGTAACCATGCGTGTCTACGCAACAGAACACTGGTATTAATTGCTCAGGAGGCAGTGTCTGCTGCATCTAGTGCACAACGAATAGATGTGTTTGTGATATTTTTCCCCTCCTGTATAAGCTCATTTGCCCTGGTTTTGTACTTATTGGGGAGGTGCTGCATTAATGATTCTAATTCATCATAATGGGCCCTGTGGTATCTTGCCAGTAATGCTTGTGTATTGGCAATACGCCACATGTTTTCTGCCTGTGACGCAGTTCTTTTACAGGATACGTCAAGGAGCTTAGACTCTTTAACTGGCGGGGGAGCTTCACCTGATGTTTGTGAATTGGCTCTTTTGCGTGCATTAGAGACCACAAGAGAGTCTAATGGTGCTGGGCCTTTAATATATGCTGGATCTGAAGGGGCAGCTTTATATTTCTTCTCTATTCGTGGGTTGATGACCCGAGTTCTAGCTGGGTCTTTAAAGACTTCTGGAGCATGCTTAATAACTCCCTTAAGCATGGGTACACTTGATGCAGACCTTTGTGCATTGTTAAAGGTATCCATTAGGAAGTCTTCTTCCACAGGGTCAGTATGTAGGTCAACCCCATGGTATTGTGCAGCCCTATGTACTAGTTGAGTAAATCCCATTGTGTCTTCTGGTGGGGAAGGCCTAGAGGGATATATATGTCGTCTTGGGGGACATTAGGGACGTCTGGAGTGTTATAATCATTCCAAGGGTCAGGTGAGCCCCGAGGAGTAGACTGACCTGGTGGCTCGCTATCTGCACCACCTCCTGTGTCATCAAAGCTATCATCTCTGTTATCATCTGCTATGGGAGAAGGTGGAGGGGAGTGATGTGGTAGGGTAGGAAGGGGGGGTGGTATATGTGGAGTAGGAGAGGGAGGAAGAGGAGAAGGAGAGGTAGCAATGTCCTTCTTTGGATGAGGAGCCGGTGTAGGCGTGTGCAGTGGTCGTTTCTTTGAACTAAGAGTTAGTTTACCAGTCTTTGGATCTTTAACCAGGTCTTTTGTGCAGGGTCTTGATGAAATAAGAAGCATAAGTTACAGGACCCCCTCTAAATATACTTATACGACCAGGGAAAAGAGAGGAAAGTAGAAACACAACATATAAGAAATTCCCCCGTGGTCACTATTTACTTTAACATGTGATTTGTCTCATCAAATAATTGTATTAGCCTCCTAATCATATAGGTACAACACAATCCATAATTTTCAATTTTTCATTTTATTTGTTTTTATTTCTTTCGTATATCAAAAATATATTTTTAGTTTTTTGTTAAATTTTAGATCATTTCTTTCATATACATCAATAACATCATTGATAGTATGAATTTGATTAATTTATAAAAAGTGCATTGCATCATAAAAAACATTCACAACATCTATTAAGTAAATACAAGGCAATACTCTGATATATACACACGAATTACCAGTCATACTCACTCAGTCATACCAGTTCACACTCATACTACTAACAGTCTTCCCCTACTCAGACCAGATCCTACAATTGAGGTAGTACAGTTGTTGCTTGTATGTAATTATGCGCCAGGTCTACGCGCGTTTCGGCAGTGTAAAACCGCCTTCCTCAGGACCAGGGTACAAAGTTTTATTTCTTCCTTTCTGTGCATATACAGGGTACCTGAAATTGTAAACAAATTGTGATGTACCCAAAACTTATTTTTGACAGAAGGAAAATCGCGACAGTCTACATTATTTAATATGATAGTTGAAAGTTACATTGATTAAAAGACACCAAGATGCACCAAGGACAATCATCTTGATGAAATAAGTCCTCTGCAGGAGGCAGATCTTTTTGTGCCGAGTATTTTTGTGGCACCGAGCTGTGAGCTTCTTTTGGCTTTGGAGCTTGTTGTTTGGCAGTGTCTTCAGCCGGGGAAGTATGTGCCTTTTTCGACTCTGATGGGGTTTTCGACTCCGATGGGGTTTTCGACTCCGATGGGGTTTTCGACTCCGAAGCGGATCTGCTTGGGTCCGAGTGTGGTTTGGGTGCTGAGGAGCTACCACTAGTTTTCGGCGCCGATTGTTTCGATGCTGACGATGGTATCTTTTTCGGTGCCGGTAGATGTGCGCCGGCACCGTGGGCAGGCTGACTCGAGCCTGAGTCACCTGAAGGCTTATTGGGCTTCTTAGCCAAGCCCGAAGGCGGGGCACTGGAAGCAGTGTCTCGGTGTGCACCCGAGGGTGAGGGTGTGACCGAAGCCTTTTTGGGGTGTGTCGAGGAAGGGTCAGGGGTCGACGTTCTTACTTACGACCCTTTGTGCTGGAGTGATGTCCTCGACTTCGGAATCATCTGCCTCGGAGTTGCTGTCGACGCCACGTTGTTGTTCCGGGACGTCGACGTCCTCTTGGAAGATGTCGTCCGGAATCGGAGCTGATGAACGAGCCATTGTTCTCCTAGCTCTTCGGTCCCGGATCGTCTTCTTGGAGCGGAAAGAGGCACAAGCCGGACAGTCTCTGGCCTCGTGCTCCGGTGAGAGACAAAGGTTACACACCTTATGTAGATCGGTGTGGGGAAACTTCGACCCACATTGAGGACACCTCTAAAATGGCGTCCTTTCCATGAGCTGGAAGTGGAGGCCTAGGTAGGCCCGAAGGCCTTCGTCGACGACCGGAATCGAAGACTTCGGAGTTGAAGAGTATCGTCGACTGGAAAACGCGTTCGAAACAATACTGTCAAAGCTGGTGATGATTGCGAGCCGAAGAAATCGGTTCCAACACGGAGCGCTGGAAACACATCCGAGCCCGGTGGCGGAAAAAACAATCTGGGGATGGAGCCGATGCCCATGCGCAGTATGATACAAAGGAGGAGTCGCCTATCCTGTGACTTCCAAAGACTTTCTAGAACAAAAAAGAACTGCAAACATCCGGGCCCAACACTAGGTGGACATCTATGCAGTTTGTAATCCGCAGCTCATATACCTAGATCATAGTGTTATTGGTTTTGAGGTAAGTATTTGGTAGTGGGAGATGAAGTTCAGGGTGTAGACTCAGGGGGTACTGGGATTTTGCAGGAGCAGGTTCGAGGTGGAGACAGGCCATTAGGGCTCAAGGCAAGTCAGTGGGCGTCTTCCTCGTTCGCTCTGGCACGGCTGTTCGGTTCTTCTTTTCTTGTAGTTCTTCTGGTCTGTCTTCTTGGTGCAGGGTTGCCCCCTAAATACTGTATTTAGGGGGCATTTTAGGGGTCTCTGGTCAGTAGCCAATGGGATGACCTTAGAGTGACTACACCCTTGGTGTGCTCACCCCACGTGGGGGAGTGAGCACAATCCCTAATCCTGACTGGGGAGTGCCTGCCATCTCAAGATGGCGGGCACTGAAGAGTGGGCTTCACTTCGCCTCCCCCACCTGAAGGGTGGAGTTGGCAGAGATGAGCACACCTTCTGGGCTGGCTAGTTTTTCCCGCCTGTCTTCCCACTGAAAAGGAGGGGAGACAGGAAGGGGGCCTGCGCCTGATAGCATAAATGGCTGGGGTTGCATTACAAAGGCTGTCAGGCCTTTGAAGCTCCCCTGCCACAGATGGCTCTTCCTGGCCTGGGGGAGGTGTGGACACCACCGCCCAGGAAAGGCTTTGTTTCTGGGCTCAGGGAGAAAAGGGACTCACCCTAGGGGTCCAGAAACATGTCTTGTGGTGGCAGGCTGGTGTGTACCAGTCAGGGAAGCCACTAGAGGCTGTTCGATTTTCAGGGGGCATCTTTAAGATGCCCTCTGAGTGCCTTTTTCATTAAATCCCACACTGGCATTCGTGGAGGTTTAATGTGCTGAGAAGTTTGATACCAAACTTCTCAGTTTTCAGTGTAGCCATTATGGTGCTGTGGAGTTCGTAATGACAAACTCCCAGCACCATAAGAATGGACTTAGACACTGTAGGGGTACAGGGCTCATGCACCTGTACCCTCACAACTGGCATAGTGCACCCAGCTAGAGAGGTGACTGATCTAAGCCAGGGCAGTGGGTTGTAGGCATGGCACACAGGGATGTGTGCCATGCCGACTCTTCACTTTGTTCTGCACCAAGACACGCAGCCTGCAAAGACAGTGTGTGTGGGTAAAGGCCTCTAAGGGTGGCACAAAAGTGCTGCAGCCCTTAGAGGTCTTCCCCGGTCACAGTTCCCTGGGTACCCGTGGTACCATTTACCAGGGGCTGACCTGTGGACAGGGATGCCAATTGGGTTTGGGTTAGTTTTGGGGACAGAACACAGGCCTTGGGAACCTCATTGGCCGGGACCCAGGGCACATCAAGTCAAAAGAAGCATCAATAGTCTGGCAAAAAGTGTGTTTGGGGGGGGGGGGGGTTTACTGCAACAGAAACCCACTTTCCTAAAGAGAGGAACCCTGTTTCAGGGGAAAGTATCATGGCCACTAGCCTTCTGCAGGTCATCATACCAATTCTCTGAGTGATATGGTAGGCCTATCTCATCACCCATAGCAAAGTCATTGTCCAAATCTGTGCCGACCACTGAATGCAAGGTATGTGCTTGCTGTTATGAAGGCAAATTCAAGTGGCGGCAGCAATGCTTCAATGGTGGCAGGGTGTGGCCTTCGTCGAAGTCGGACAGGCGCCGAATGTGTCAGTAAGGACAATTGGAACTGACACTCAGAAGCTGCACCTTCTCTGAGCACCTCGAAGGCAACTACAATCTAGGTGAACAATATAACAGCAAATAAACATCATATAGAAACATGAAAAAGGCTCCACCATGGGCCACGAATCATGGTATGCCTCAGAAGACAAACACTTGCCTAGTAGACTGGTGCTTCCAATCTTGAAAATTTATCAAGCCCTCATACCCAATCCTCTAAAGAAGAGGCAGCTTCTGAATGTTGGATTTAGTCAGCATCCATTTGAACCAAGGGAAGACCCATAAAAATTAGTGTGCCCCTTAGCCTATCCTCAGTTTTTCACCACATGATGCCCAAGAGCGCCAGCTTTGAAATAAGTTCCACCTGTCATATCAAGGCCCAGGGACAGGTATGCAAGCAACCTTTAACCAAAGAGCCTTGAATCACGTCAAACTTCAAAACCATATGAAAGAAAGCCCCAATCTTTGAGTGTCAATTGAGATATTGGAGATTGGCTTCTATTCATCTTCCTGAGTCGCTGCAGTGTACGATATGGTCTATGAAGATATTTGAACTGAACTAGTAATGATGGACCATTTAAGCCTTCCTCCATTCATCTTTATCAAGTTGCCCATATCATTTTCCTAGTGCTGCCTCAACTGTCTGAAGAAGTTGGAGTGCTACATATCAAGAGCCTATAAAGGGATGATAGTTCTTTTGCACAACCTGTCCCCCACCAGCATTGCCTCTAGTGGATTAAATTCAGATAAAGGCCTCTGATCTGAATGATGAATTCAAGGGCATGACTTGACTGCAGGAAACTGTATAACAGGGACTTAAGAAGTTCAAACTGAGTGGTTAGGTTGTTAAATGACAGCATTTGGTTCCATTCTCAAACACCCCCCTACCTTTGCCTTACCTATTAGTTGTCACGGGGCAGAAACTGTGGTCTCTCCACAACACCGGGGAGTTTCACTGGGTTTCTTGTGATACCACCCTATCCATGAGAGGGCCTTGCCCCAACAAAATCTACCATCATCCTGGCAACAGAGTAAAAAGGGATGGAACTACCAAAGAATACTCTTAAGAAATTAACGCCTAAAAATAAGTCTAATTCAAGGCACTGAGTGAGACCATCCAGATTTCCAAAGCACCAGTCGTTTACCACTTCAAGTTGAGCAGCATGGCCCCATTCTCTGGAAGGAAAATAACAAATGAACCCCAATTAACCACTAAGCTGGAGATCTGCCTGAATTTATTTCTATTTCTATGTTTCAGACATGACAAACGTGGATCCCGGACTTTGTTTGTGTAAACTTAAAGGATAGTTTGCAGTCTACTACGTAATTCCTATCAAAGAATTGAACTACTAGAACACCCTGTGTGATCTAAGCTGCCAATGCCTCTATAGCCAAGGGAGAGAGGGACCATGATTGCCGGGTGCCCTGCTCGATGTGAAACGCGGTGGAGAAGGCCCCAGTTAACTTAGGCTACAGCACTACAATGCTAAACGTCCATGTATGCCAAAAGATGGAGGGATACATTTACATTTTAGTGAAAAAAATCATCATTTCAATTCACAAGCCTTCTCGAAATCCACAGAATAACTAGGATAAGACATGGGCCTAGGAGCTCCTGAACCGATGCAAGTGTAGAAGCCTAAAATTGTGTCTAGAGGCACAGCTTGGAGCAATACCATTTCTGTCTAGGTGAATCAAGAAGTGTAGTACATTCAACAGCCTGGTAGAAGGAACTTAGCAAGGACCATAGAGTTCTGCGTTAAAGATGGAAACTGGGTGGTATGGAGAACAGCTGGGTTCAGGAACGTGCAGATATCACAAAAAGAAGCCTTTTCACTACCTCACTGAACCCCTTCTGCTCATGGGGAACCTTTAAAGGAGGCAGTGCCTTAAAGAATTGATCCTGAGTAAACAGTAGTTTGGGATCTCTTCTGCTAACCCTGCTACCAGGGGAGACCACTAACCAGGTCTTCTAGAGCTTAAGGATCACAGATTGCGCAATGCAAACCAGGACGTACAGTCTGCATCCATCACAATCTGCTTAAGAGTGAGAAGCGAAACATCCAAAGTGGTGAAACAGAGTTGCCTGAATTCGGGCTCCATGTAGGGCAGTTTTGACTTTAGTGTAGAGACCATTGTTTCCTGTGACACTCCTGCTGCCAATGAATATAAGCTTTCTTTTCCCCCCCAGCGGACTACATTAAAAGCTTCTTAGAGCACGCTAGGCAAGCTAATGGGACCATAATTCAAATGAAAGTATTATTAGACCTACTTTTTGAGATCTCAAGTATGGAAAATGTTACTTACCCTATAAGTGTCTATTTGTGGATGTCATCTAGTGTGGGGTTTGGATGTTTGTAAGTTATTTGTGTTTCAAGAAGTCTTAGAGTCACAAGGTATAGTGACTACTCCCTTAGCTGGTGCTGCACATGGGCATGGACTACATGTTAGACTGATTTCCACACAATGACTGAATAATATGTAAAAAATATATGATGCACATGCATATTGCCCAAAAGAGATGAGTGATTTTTAAAAAGGGCAATAGGGACAACCCACAATGTTACAGGCCTATCTCTCTCATCGTGTAATAGTGAAAGTTCTGGGAGGGCCATTCTTAATCGGCTAATGGACTGGGAGGATGAACATGACAATCTCGGATACCCAGTATGGTTTTAGGCCGGGTCATTCAACTTCAGACCAATGCCTTGATCTTTACCTTTTGGTAGCCAAGTACACCGTCGCTAGTGATGACAATATACTTGGCATTTATGGACCTCACGCCAGCTTTCGACCGGGTTAATCGCAAGAAACTGTGGGAGTTAATGGGGGCCCTGGGTGTTGATACAGGTCTGGTCAATATTTTAAGATCCTTGCACCAGCACACCTCAGCCCAAGTCAGAAACAACGAGGAGGGAGATACCAACGATCCCTTCCCATGCTCCAGGGGTGTGAGACAGGGCTGTATCCTGGTGCCTTTTTAATTTACTTTATACATTAATGGTCTAGATAAGGCGCTTGGAGCACTAGGGGTGGACTGCCCGAGGATAGGAAGAAGAGGGATTGCTGTCTTGCTTTATGTTGATGACGCAGTGCTTTTGGCACGCACTGCACTGGGCCTTCAGCACCTCATAGATGGCTTTGCCAACTTTATGGAGAACTTGGACTTGTCTGCTAATCTCTCCAATACAAATATTATGGAGATGGGGAAAAGGCCATGCAGGAAATTCAATTATAGGATTGGTACCCATTGTCTGGAAAAAGGGCAGGCATTTTCTTATCTGGGAGTTTTATTTGATAGTCGCATATGTTTAAAACACTGTCAGATGAGAAATGCAGAACTTTAACTAGCTCTTCCAGGGCAATCATGAATTTTGCACATAGGCTGGGTCACTGGTCACCTGAGCAAATTCTGAAACTGTTTAATGCCATTTGTAATGCCAAAACATTATATGGCAGCGAGGTTTGGGGCTTCATTGACCCTCAGAAGATCCAAACGGAAGAAAACAAATTCCTACGGCGGTTACTCGGAGTTCCCCAGAGTACACCCTCCCATGCGTTTCATGAGGAATTCGGCCTCACTTACATTAGAGATAGGATCCAATTAAAACCTTTCACTTGTTGGTTTAAAATATGGACTAATCCCGAAGCGGTTTTAAGTCAGCAGATAATAATGGATTGCATTGCCCGGGAGCGTGGGCAGAACATCCCCTGGCTTAAATATGTGAGGGAGACACTGTCAGGCTTGGGTCACGCGGATTATTTTAACCACCCGACAAAACTGTTAGTTCGGGATAAGGCCCTCATTAAGTCAGAATTCCTACAGAAAATGGCCTCCAATAGGGAATATAGGGAGCTGGCTAAACCCTCGGTGAGAGTCTACCTTTTGGCCAAATCTAGCATGGGCATGGAACCATATCGGTCCTATTTTTATAATGCACAGGACAGATTTATAATGACTTGATTTAGGTTGAACCTACTTCATTACACACTGGGGGAATCCCTCGGGGTACATAACATCCATAGAGTTGAGGGGTCCCTGCGGCTGCGACCAAAAGTCTCCGCAGGACATGCTCCAAATGTTTTGTTGTGTCCCTACTATGCTTACCCGAGGAAGTTATTTTTAAAATGCATTTTAAAGAACGCTAGGTTCAAACACGCAAAGGTGGCCCTGTTGTTTCTAAAACTGTCCGTATAGCCCTTAACACTTTTTTGTACTGTTAACTTTTTAAGGATGGCCGCGAGACTTAGAAACACAAAAGACGATGGATGATGGTATTTGATGTTAATCCCTCGCACTAGCACCTATGAAGTTTTAAATAATGAATTATGCTGGAGGTGGGTTTCCCTTCCAGCATGTTTGACTTACATATTTTTGTACCAATCCCGACAGATTTCAAATGTAATCCGCTCAGGAATCCCAGATCTATTTTATGATCTGATGAATTTTACAGATATTTGTTAATACTCTCGCATTGATTGTACAGGTATTTTGTATTAGGCCCTAATCTTTGTGGTTTTGTTTTTGTTTTAATTGTATTGTACTTTTATGGTATTGTTGTATACCGAATAAAGTAATTTTGATGATGATGATGATGATAATGACTGAAAGAGTGAAGAGATCAGTGATCAGAGCCACATGCGTCCAGGTAGGAGGGTAAGATCTTTAAGATTGCCCAACCAAATTCTGCTTTCTGGCCAGGGCATCAACAAAATAGTGTTTAGCAAATGTGTGTGGAGCTGATCATGTAGCTACCATACATATGATGGCTATGGGACTGTTCCCTCCCTGAGGAGGCACTGGATGCAGCCTTCCAGCAAGTAAAGTGAGCCCTAGGGGTAAGAGGGAGGGCTCTTTGCCTTTTGATAGCAATTCTATTTACAGTAGACTATCCATCTAACAATTCTTGTCCCTTGTGAGGCTTTGCAGAGGCCATCAATAACTGGTCTGCCTTGTAAAAGATTTTGGTTCTATTTACGCAGTACGTGAGAGTGTGCTTTATATCTAGGGTATGAAGTACTCTATCTGCTACCGAGCCTTGTTAAGGAAAAAAGGACTGGGAGCTCTATTGTCTGGTTGAGAAGCAAAGGGGAAACAACCTTAGAAGGGAACTTGAGGTTTGTCCTGAGCACTACCCGGTCCTTGTGAACTTGAATGAAGGGTTCTCAAAGTGTGAGGGCTTGCAGCTCACTTATGTGGCATAAATATGTGATCACCTCCAGGATGGCTACTTTCCAGGTAAGGTACTGCAGCGGGCAAGAAAGTAAGGGCACAATTGGGGGCCTATGAGTATAGTAAGAACAATATTAGATGTCTACTCTGATGGTGGCGGACCCATGAGAGGAATGACTCTTGAGGCCTTCCAGGAATGCCTCGATTACAGGTATGCGGAAGAGGAAGGAATGGTACCTGATTTGTACATATACAGCAATAGTTGCTAAATGAAGCCATATCGAAGTCTAGGCTAGTCCCGACGTCTGGAGGTGGAGCAGACAGTGTTCAATTTTTTCCACCTCGCTGAGTAGCATGCCGCAGAATGCCTAGTCATTTCTGGGTAATCACATTTTAAGACCTCATGTGCCAGATCTTTAGACTCAGTTGCTTGGGATCTGAATGCCTTATCTGCCCTTGGTTCCTGGTGAGAAAGTCTAGCCTGTTGGAGATTTTCTCATGTGGGCTGATTGACATCTCTAGCAAGGCTGAAAATCAGGGCTGCTTGGCAAGGTGTAAGCCACCAGTAAGAGTGTTTTTGAAGTTTGCTGCATCTTCTGCACCACCACCGGAAGGAGCGGGAGAGGAGTAAAGATTAAGCAAAGATGCATGACCAGTTGACCCGTGTGCATTGCCCAGGCACCCCGGCGTGGGTTCCTAGAGGCAATGTTTGACATTTAGCGTTCTCTGGTCGGAGCACAGATCTACAGTGGGAGTTCCTCAATGTTGAAAGTACTGGTGCAGGACATGCGGGTGAAGATCTCACTCAGGCCAGCCAGGTCATTTTACACCCCAGGAGGTACTCCACAATTAAGTGAATGTGGTGGAGGAGAGTACCAATGCCAGATTGTCTGAGCCAGCAGGCAGGAAGAATCATGGGGAGGATGGACGGGTATGTGGAAGTAATACACCCCTCTGCCCTATATGTGCAATGGGCACCAGCTCAATGACACCCTTTTGAAGGAAGGCTTGGACCTCTTCCTCTATGAGACGGGTCTGTCCTGCCTGCAGGGAAGAATGTTGGACGGGTGGGGGGTGCTTGGAAGATCTTGTTTAACCACTGAAAATACCCACTTGCTTATTGTAATTTCCTGGTATCAGGGGAGGAAATCCTGTAGCCCTCCCCTAACAGGTGTTGTGTGATCAGGGGTAGGGAAGTCACTGTTAGGAGTTGAAGGCACCTTTGCCAGAGCCTCATTTGCCCCTCACCCTGTTATTGTTTCTTTTGAAGCCTCCCCCTGGTGACTGCTGGTGGTAGAACTCCTGTTGCTACTGATAGACGGAAGGAGGGTCTGGGGAGATGGTTTTGCTACCTATGATAGGACAAGCTTAGGGTGGATGTTTAGAGGGCCCCCATGGCCTTGCTCATGTACCTTTTCATTTTTTCCAGCATCTGGTCAACGTGTGGGCCCAAGAGGTGTTTGCCTGCTCAGGGCAGATTGAACAGATGCTGTTGCATCTCCAATTTGAAACCAGAGACAAAGAGCTAGGTGTAACATCTTACTGGGATGCTGGTGCTAAGCCCTCCAGCCACAGTGCTTGCTACTTTCAGGTAGCAGTGGATGGTGGTGTTGGAGATGGTCTTTCCTTTTGCTATCAATTCCTCTCCTCTTTGCCTGTACTCCTCTGGGAGGAGTAGGTCCCAATGCCCTTGTCTTATCAGGAGAGCACATCAAAGGAGTTGGCAATCCTCCAGTGCATGGCAAGGCTGCGTGCACCAATACTCTTTTCCCCTCTGCTTCTATTTTCTTAATCTTCTTGTCTGAAGGGGGAGCATCTATTGAGGACTGGGCACTTATGATCAGAATGAAACGAAGGAATTAGGAGGCATGTTGCCACGTATGTAAGGTGGGGCACTGGGAGAGGGCTTATATTTTTGTCAACCTGGGGTGTGACACCTCTTGCCTTCAGGGGCTCTTTAAGGGGGTCTGTGGTACCCTTACCCATACACTTGAGAATACAGAGGAACTGCAATGTGCATTGGGTCTTAAGACACCATCTCCACCAGGAACTTCTCTTCCTGAAGGACATGCTGTTATGGACCCTAATGTACCCGAATATAGGTATAGGTAGCAATACGACCTTTTACCTTGATTCGTCCTACATTGCTCTAGATAATGGTTCTGGCACTGACCTTTCACCCAGTTATGTGCTGAATAAATGTCGATCAGTTTTCTATGAAACTGGCCTAATTTATTATGCATGAGGATTCCTAGTATCATATCTTAAGCCCCTACCAAGGACGTACACAGCAGGATTACCATCTTCTGTATAATGACTCTGTACAAAAGTCACAGCTAAAGTCCTCCTTAGACTACAGGTCCATTATACATAATGGCAAGCCATTACATATCTAGGTGGAACCCCGGAGGGTATTTTGTGGGTTTAAAAGAACCACATCTTTGCTGGGGAACTAGAGGAGATGCTTCCACGCTGACACTAGACGCTGAGGTCCCGGCCTGCAGAAGATCCAGCACGCAGTGGCCTGACATTCCTTGAGGGGTGTCTACCTAGACCCAACACAGGGTCCTTTGTTCTCTCCCATCAGGTAATGGAGTTGGCTCTTTCCTAGGTGATTCTTGCTTTACACCCATATACATGTTGGGTACACTTAGATAGGGTTTGCATCGCAGGAGCACGCTTAAATACTGCCATGTATCGATATGCCTGCATATATTTACTGTTTTAGCACCATGGTAGGTTCTACGTTTTATTTACTCTGTTGGTGCTTGTAATTTGTTCGGTCATAATTCTTTATTGGAGATATCTTATATATCTGTTTCTGTCTAATGATGGTTACAGTAAACATGTTTTATACTAGAATGATGTTGGTTCAATAAATGCTTATTGAAAACCTCCCCATTGTTTATTCCGTATATCTCTCTGAGACTAAGTGAGCACGAGTGACGGAGCGAAAAGTACTGCACTGTTTCCACGATCCCTGAAGGATCAAGGGTTGTCATGTTCGATAGTTGCCAGAGACTATATTCTCTTCGGTAAAGTTAAGGGGCTTATGGTGGCACCGTGAGCTAGCTGGTCTAAAGGCAAACATATCCTTTGGGGGTGTCTGGAATCAGTCTGAACACCAATCCCTTAGTTTATGTTGTCTAAATGCGCAAATCCTATGAATTATTAGGAACTACACGCAATGCAAAATGGCTTCTGTATCACTTGTGATACGCTGTAGTATCATCTGGGGTATGCTCTAGCTTGGTAGGTCTGGGTCTGTATCACCCAGAGAATAAACGCTGTAGTAGTCCCATGGGTCAGTAGGCACCGGGTCATAAAGTGCGTGGTAAGGGCTGGTAGGGTGGAGTGGGCTGCTATCCTCATAACAATACAATAATGGCCAGATGACTGGGTGACAATTGCGCTGAGTTGAAAAACAGTAAGATAGTACTCCAAAAAGAATAGCTCAAAGGATAAGGTAATGGTCATTCACCATTAACCAACCAGTAGGGAAAATTCTCTACCTTATAGACAAAAAACAAATATATCCCGAGCTTTAATCCGCACAAATAAATGTCCTTGTTAAATCAGAACAAAACAGACTATCTTCTTTTCAGTCCTTCATTTATTCTTCACAGTTATATTCCAAACTTGTTTCGTCTTTCTTGGTGTCAACCACAGACTTCGTCAGGGCTAGAATGTTACAAAACAGGTAAAAACTATCTCAAGTTCAAAAATGAATTTGAACAAAAAAAAATAGTCAAAATCCACCAAATCCAAACCGGACACCCTAATGATAGAGGGTGTGAATATACAAAGGAAAACTAAAGAGTGCAAACAGCTTAACTAAGAAGAGAAGAAAAGATGAAGTGGCAGATGCAAATAGAAGTGAAACCGTCAACCGAGTGCAAAAATAGTAGCACGCCACAATTGTTTAATGTGATATCCTACTGCATTTATGACGCAAGTGGGAATAAAGATAAGTGTATCAGATATAAAAAGAAAAGAAGCTTGTGCACTAGTGAGCACCAGAAACTGGAAGAGGTTATGAGCATTCCACATGCGACTGGGAGAAAGGCTACTGAAACCAAAAAACTCAAATATTAAGAAATGGGACTCTGTATCTAACAAAAAGTGAGCAAATCGTATACAGCGATGGAAAAAGTTCCCAAAATCAACGTATGTGTCGGAAAAGTGATAATAAAGTAGTCAACAAGATTCTATCCTCTCTACAGCGAAGGCACTGTGTCAAAGAACCAGATATATACAGTCTTATAACTCACTTGTTGGGGCACAGTATTCAGGAGGTAAAGTGTAACCTCTCCATTATTATAATCAATACCAAAGTCCTCTGTAAACAATCTGTACGGGATAAGCAAACAGCAATTCCCAGAAAATATAAATGTGTGATCATGTACAAACTCAAATTATAATAATGGAAAATTATTACTGGGTCCTCACTCCTTAAAAGGAGACTCACGCAAAAACGTTAATAAACCACATTCTAGGTATTCCCTAACGAAACCCTCTATGGCGTGGACATGTCGCAGTGTGTCTAACTCGCATATGTTAGAGTCCAAAATCATTATTAACACTCGAGCGGTAATCCAGAAAGTAAACATTCATAATCGCAACACCAAAAACCATTATGGACACAATGTCCCTCACTCAATATTAATTAAGGCATGTCCTAAATACGTCCCGTAATGTCAATACGAGTCGGACATTAAAACTTATCTATTAACGCCAAAGGTACTGGGTTGAAAGTGTACTCTCATCAAAAAATACATCAGAGATCGCAAAGTTAAAAAGGCACAACGTTGCCAGGGGAAGCTGTAATCCAATGCTCACCTCTATCATTATCGATGTTTCCTCATGAGAAAAACTGGCGTGTTGCACCGGCGCCATCTTTTACCACCCATATATAGCGAGTGTAATGCACCACTTAGAAAGAGGACTTTGCTACGCGTTTGGAAAACGGGCGCCATATTGATGGTAAGACAACTGAAAATTTAAAAAAAAATTGGAGCAAATATTGGAAATAAAGAAAAATCCAATGACAGTGTTTGGTGATGTTACTATCCAAGATATACATGATACGAGAATGTTGTTAGCTATTACGGAGGATGACAACAATCCCATTACTTCACACCAGATGTTACAAGATCTGGAATGTTGCACGGATAAGAGTGCGAAAAGCTGACTTAAAGATAAGTCCAGATGGACCCCACAATTGTCAAGTGGCAATAATATAGATAGCTTTTACACAAGTGTGAGCAGGGAATTCGATATCTTGGAAACTAGGATTAGGAACACCAAACTATCACCACACATCAATAACTTGACCTATAAAGAGAGGTCGGCACTTATGACCCTTGGATCTGACTCCTCCCTTATAATAAAAGAAGCTGATAAGGGAGGGAATGTCGTCCTGATGGACAAAGTTTACTATGATGCGGAGGCACTAAGCCAACTCAACAACACAGATTGGTATGCTAAACTACCTAACAACCCTATATATAACATCTTTAATATTATCAATAGCCAAATAAAGGATTGGCATTTTCAAACTATTCTTAGTGAAGAAGAGTTTAAATACCTAACCATTGACCGCCCCCGTTTTTCCTGTCTATACACCTTACCAAAGGTCCACAAAGATGCTTTATCACCCCCCGGTAGACCCATCGTATCGGGTATAGGCGGCCCAACAGAAAGATTAGCTGAATTCATTGATGTTTTTTTACAGCCTTACGTGATAAATTTACCATCCAATATAAAGGACACCAAGCATGTTTTGAATATTCTTGAAGATTTTGTATGGGAAACAGAAATGATGCTAGTTACAATGGACGCAGTCTCATTGTACACGAATATTAGTCATGAACATGGCCTAAATGCTTTGAAGTATTTCCTTTACAAGAGGCCTGTTGAATTATTTGAGCACACTGAAATGCTGTTGGCAATGTCAAAATTGGTTCTTGAACACAATGTATTTCTGTTTAACGGACAATGGTATAGACAAAAGTGTGGGACTGCCATGGGTTCCAGATTTGCTCCGTCCTTCGCCTGCCTTTTCATGGGGTGGATGGAGGCGAAGCACACCTGGGGCCCTGGTGGATCACACTGGCATCAGTTTATTCACTATTATGGACGATATATTGATGATCTGCTATTTATTTGGACAGGAGGGGAAGAACAACTGTTACATTTTTTCACGCACATGATTGACAATGCGTATAATATGTCCTTCACGATCACCTATAGTCATGAGAGGATTGTATTCCTTGATTTAGAACTATATGTGGAAAAAGACAGACTCTGCAGTAAAGTATATAGGAAGAGTACATCTTGTAATTCTATATTACATTCAGACAGTGCACACCCTAGATCACAAGTGAATGCTACACCATTTGGAGAATTCTACAGAGCTCGGCGTAACTGCAGTAAGGACTCAGATTTTAAAGTGTATGTGAAGGATATAGAGAACAGATTTTTGTCAAGGGGTTATGGGCCAGAAGTGGTAAGAAAAGCTAAGAAGAGGTCACTTAAATTGGCTAGAAAAGAGACATTACAAGTTGAGAACGAAGCCAGTGTGAAATGTAAGAAGCCAGTTAGAATGATTACTAACTATCACCCTTGGTCATCTAAAGTATACCAAATCCTTAAGAGATATTGGTTTATGCTTACCTCTGATCCTGCCCTGCGGCCTTTTGTGGAAAGTCACCAATCGATCACATATCGAAGAGGCATGACAATCAGGAATATCATTAGCCCAAGTTATCTGAGAGAACAGGAACACAAACCTTCATGGCTACAGAGGCTGTAGCATGTGTAGGCTATCACAACATGGTTTAAAGAATTTTAGCTATAATGGTTCTAGGAAATTTGATATAAAGACACACATAGACTGTAATACCACTTATGTTGTGTATGCGGTGATCTGCAGATGTAACAAAGTGTATATAGGGTGCACTATAGGAAACTAAAAGTACGTATTGCTGAACACTTCAGGGCTCTGAAGAATAGGGACATGAGATACCCAATAGCGGTACATGCTTCCGAATGAGACTCACAAGGAACACATTTGACTTTCTCCTTTCATGGAATTGAAAACATTCTGCCTGACGTGAGAGGAGGCAATCGTGAGCTTAGATTGAGACAAAAAGAGGCATGCTGGATTATGGAAGTACATGCGGTAGACAAGGGACTTAATATTGATAATGAACTTCAGTACTTTTTGGGCAAATGATTGTACAGTAGATGGACTTTGTCCAAATCCCTTGATGCTACGACAGTACCCGGTGTAAGAATCTTAATCTGAATTGTCTGACTTGGTCATTTGTACAGAATTTCAACTGATATTTCCTTCTTGCTCCCTCTCCTTTGATAACATGGTATTGTTTGAACGTTAGGATGGGAAGAAAATCCTGATCTAGGTGACAAGATATAAGCCCCCCCCCCCCCCATCTCCTCTGTCCTATGATTAAATACGGTAAATAATGAACCTTTACAATAAGAGATGTCCTCTTCTCTCTTTGTTTCTAATGAGCCTGGCAAGTTTCTGTATAGGAATGGATTTAATATGTGGTCATGCCTGACTGCACCAATGTTTTTGTCCTGTCTACATAGAAATATGACATGTGTCCTCTCATTGAGATGTTGAATAGAGTACTTATGCTTGTATCTTTAAAGATTGATGAATTTTGTCGATGTGGGATTCATATAAGCATTACATCTAACGATAGTTTCTGATCAATATATACTATTGTGTATTGTTTTTGCATATTGTGAACCAAATCCAAATAAGAACACAAAGAAAATTATAGGATGATTTTGTACCCTTTAATCGCATGACCTCCTTTCTAATTGTCACGTTATAAACACTGTTCAATTACTCCTTATTCTTTTTTTCTCTCACTTCTGCACAGCTTTCCTGATTGTAAATGGGGCTTTTCACATTACCCTCAGATTTTCTGATATTAAGATAATATATTTCCTTTGAAGGCTCGATGGTTTGTTTTTCGGACTAAACTCTTTACCAATATGGTGGACGCATTGGTTTTAACCTATAGTCCCTTTTCTAAGCAAGCTTATTACAACTAGAGGGTGCATGCATTTTTTGCTCGGATTAATGAGGGGTGATATCATGGACAGTTACGTGTCTCTTGCATTAAATATGTCTCGCTACTCGATTCTTGACGAAACGAAAATTTTAATAATTTTTGTTATTATTAAAACCTGGCGGGGTACTGGCGATACGGAATTTGTACCCACAGAGTAAATTTTCTGTGGATACATGAAGAAACTGTGTTAGATGTGTATCTTAGTTTCCAGCCACATTATTTATGGTTTTATACTTCTTTTTTATGAATTGTCATTTGCAATATGGCGCCCGTGTTCCAAATGCGTAGCTAGTCCTCTTTCTAAGTGGTGCATTGCACTCGCTATATAAGGGTGTTAAAAGATGGCGCCGGTGCAACACGCCGGTTTTTCACATGAGGAAACATCGATAATGATAGAGGTGAGCATTGGATTACAGCTTCCCCATGTAACGTTGTGCCTTTTTAACTTTGCGATCTATGATGCATTTTTTGATGAGTACACTTTCAACCCAGTACCTTTGGCGTTAATAGATAAGTTTTAATGTCCGACTCATATTGACATTACGGGACATATTTTGGACATGCCCTAATTAATATTGAGTGAGGGACGTTGTGTCCATAACGGTTTTTGGTGTTGCGATTATGAATGTTTACATTCTGGATTACCGCTCAAGTGTAAATAATGATTTTGGACTTAAACATATGCGAGTTAGACACACTGCGACATGTCCGCACCATAGAGGGTTTCGTTAGAGAATACCTTGAATGTGCTTTATTAACGTTTTTGCGTGAGTCTCCTTTTAAGGAGTGAGGACCCAGTAATAATTTTCCCTTATTATAATTTGAGTTTGTACATGATCACACATTTATATTTTCTGAGAATTGCTGTTTGCTTGGGTATTGAAGATAATAATGGAGAGGTTACACTTTACCTCCTGAATACTGTGCTCCAGCAAGTGAGTTATAAGACTGTATATATCTGGTTCTTTGACACAGTCCCTTCGCTATAAAGAGGATAGAATCTTGTTGACCACTTTATTATCACTTTTCCGACAGATACGTTGATTTTGGGAACTTTTTCCATCGCTATATACGATTTGCTCGCTTTTTGTTAGATACAGAGTCCCATTTCTTAATAGGTGAGTTTTTTGGTTTCAGTAGCCTTTCTCCCAGTCGCATGTGGAATACTCGTAACCTCTTCCGGTTTCTGGTGCTCACTGGTGCAAAAGCTTCTTTTCTTTTTATATCTGATACACTCATCTTTATTCCCACTTGCGTCATAAATGCAGTAGGATATCACATTAAACAATGGTGGCGTGCTACTATTTTTGCACTCGGTTGACGGTTTCACTTCTATTTGCATCTGCCACGTCATCTTTTCTTTTCTTCTTAGTTAAGCTGTTTGCACTCTTTAGTTTTCCTTTGTATATTCACACCCTCTATCATTAGGGTGTCAGGTTTGGATTTGGTGGATTTTGACTATGTATTTGAGTTCAAATTCATTTTTGAACTTGAGGTAATTTTTACCTGTTTTGTAACATTCTAGCCCTGACGAAGTGTGTGGTTGACACCAAGAAAGACGAAACACGTGTTGGCTAGGACCAAGTTTGGTATATAACTGTGAAGAATAAATTAAAGACTGAAAAGAAGATCGTCTGTTTTGTTCTGATTTAACAAGGACATTTATTTGTGCGGGTTAAAGCTCAGGATATATTTGTTTTCTGCTATCCTCATAAGGTAAGTGGAGTGGGAGCACTGATGAATATGGATGAGGAGAGGAATGCATTGGTGGTGAAGGTGGCAGTGGAGGAGGGGGTGGAGGAGCAACAGAGAGAGGCTGGTACCCCTGTCCTGGGTCTCTTGGCTTAGGAGCAGAAGGAGACTCCAAAGCAATGTTCTCCTCAAAGGAGAGCTTCTTCTTTTGTGCCAAAGTCTCTTTTAGCTTAGGGGTTAGCTTGGTGCATGGACAAATAGGCATTTCTGCCAAGCATCCAGCTCCTCCTGGAGAATGGCGTCTTCCGACGCCTCTGAGCAGGTCCTAGAGGGCCCTCAGCTTTGTTGGGACATGCTCTTTCTGTAGATCTTTGGGCTTGATAGACAAGCTGGACAATGCCTGGAGGATGGCACGTCATTGACTCTGAAGGCTTTGGTCAGTGAGGTCTATAGCCCGAAGTCTGTGGCTGCCCGGCTGGTTGTTTTTTAGGCAAAGGTCCGACACCACACCCCTTTGGAAGCAGTGCTCTGCCTCAACTCAAGGCCGTTTTGCTAGACTAAGTTATGTGTGACAACTATACTTACAGCTGGATTCTTCATCTGTGGCTGTGAGGCACCTAGTTCCTGTTCTTCCTTCTGACTCAGATGAAATGGATGCTTTCAGTGCCTCGAAGGGGCCAGCTTCTTTTGCCATGTCGACGCTGTCTTCACCGAAGATGCCAGGGTTGTCGTCGGACTCCTGCCTCGGCATCCTCCTGTGTGTCCACCTCCCCTTGCGTTGTTACCAAACAGTCTACTTTGACTGAAAGGTGAGACAGATATTGTATGTGGTGGTGTGGTGGTTGAGAGAGAGGCAGAGATTGAAGACCCAATAGTGGTCAGTCCACAGAAATTTGGAGTGACACTGGAGGTAGTACTGAAACAGTGTCCTCTTCATCACTGTGTGTGAATTGTAGATGACAAAGGCCTTGGGCAAGATGTGTGGTACCCCGGAAAGGGCCAGAGGCACTGGCAGTGGGCTGGCAAAAGGAATATGTCCAATGAACGCCATTACACCAGACAACAAGAGTCCTCAGAAGCGGAGCAGGTTGACTGGCTACTCCACTTGGGAGGAGATCTTTGGTTAGTTTCTGGCTGCAGAAGTAATTCAGTCCTGTGGGGGAAACTTGATGCTTCAGCCAAAGGTTGCCCATCTGTAGGAGAGTCACGGATACATTTGCAAGACCTTAAGGCTCTGCTAGGTGCTCAGGAGGCAAAACTCCGTAGAGCGTCTGTTAAATCCACACTCCCTCAGTAACCAGCGACACAACCGCTGCAGGGTATAAGCTGTGTCACCTAACTGAAGTCCCTACACATCACCACATACCATGCTGATGTGAGGGGTCAGCTGCGCCCACAGGCTGTAAATTAGTTTCCAAAGGAGCCCAACCAGGGGCTCCTCACACAGGACTGGTCCACTACCCCACCCCTTACAGAACCACCGTGGAGAAGAGACATCACTTCTCTCATGCAGAGTCACCAGATTGTCAAATGCCCTCCTAAAAGCAAGGCCAGAGTTGCTGCAACTCTGGGGGGGAGGGGGCAGCAGGCGTTATTAAGAACCCGCCATAGCGGCCACCACTCTCCTCCGATATCACATAGCACACAGGGCAGCCTTCAGCAGCAATGGACAGGTTTTCTACATCTGCATTTAAAAAGGATAATGGAATGAGGATCGTGTGCATGGAGAGCGCTTCGGTCACGCTGTTTGCAGGCTCCCATGCTTGGGTTAAAACATATTGCTAGAGCAAGTAGCTTTATAAACTCATGGCATCAAGGATATTTTTAAATATTGGTTAAAATGATTTGCAAGTACATTAATTCCATGGAGTTCCAAATTGATAAAAGGCTGAGTAAAAACCCTCCCTAGCTTTTAACACATCTGTAGGAAAATTGACCCAAAGCAATCGCACTATAAGTCTATGCCAGAAAACAACCAGGATTTCTACAATTTGACCAATAACCTACTGGCTAATGTTGCAACGATTTAATATTTCTGAAAAAGAATTGCCAAACAACCTATACTTTGAAGATCAGAAGGCAGTGCATTTAACTATTCTGTGGCCAACAAGGGTTACTTACATCTGACTATATGCACACAACATAATATGGCATCTAATAAGCTGTTAATTGACTCCTCATGACCTAGCTCGTTGGTTCTGTCTTCTACCACCTCTGTCATTTGGGGATCAGACTCGGGTATCTAGCGCTGGGACACTCCGAGTACCTGTTGTGCTTTACAAATCTCATAATAATAATAGACAGCCATATATCATAAACATTTGGGTTCTTACCTGGTTCTCTCCCTCCATCCCAGGAATCTGGTTTCCGCCCGCATTCGACCCGAGGATATTCATCTGGGGTTGGAAGGAGTCCCTTCCTGCCCCCTGCATGACAAACACACAGTTTAATGGAGAAAACTCAGATGAGAATACCTTAACATACTGTGCAACCCTATGCATACAGGGTCACTAACCTCTAGGAGTTCCACGGGTTCTCGACCGTCCACCACCTTCTCTTCCTCTAGGATGCTCATCTTTTTGATCATATGTTTCATCAGAGCCACATTTTTCAGGACTGGAGAAGTTGTCTTTCCCCCTGGGGCCATGACTGTCATGCCTCTGCTGTCCTCCTCTCCGTAGGCTGTAAAAATAGAAAGATCATCATCCTTGGGAAAAATCTGAAAATAAGCTCCAAGCAGCTCAACTTCAGTAAATGCAGACACTCCACCTTTTCTGACATGGTTTATACAAATCTAGGGCTAAATGCACTGAAATAGCTTCATACTCAAAAGAGAATTTGCACAAGCATTAACACAAGTGAATACATACAACCCCTTCTCTACAATAGACCACGTCAATTCTTTTCATGTATTTCAACTCCATTGCCTTGTCAGAATAAAGAGTACTATAACAAAAAATAAATATGTTTTAAGATAATTTGTGTGTTATTGTAAGGAAAATGAAATGCATCTTTATACAGGTAATTTTAACATTACTACTCCTGCACTGACCGGTCATGTCCCCTAATTCTGGAACACCCAGAATTCAAATCAAATACCAGAATCTAACCACATGAAGTCAAGACAATTTCAGAAATGTAAATTGTTCAGATTTGGCACTTAATTGAGGTTACACAAACAAAGCCACAATTAATACTGATTGAGTGACCACTCTTGGGACCATAGTCTTCTACGTGGCCCTACAAAGCTGTGCTATCATGCCCTAGTATTTTATTTTCTGGACAGCATTGCATTTTTCCTTCACTGCGCCTGATAAACCTGCAACCCCCGCCCAAACTGCAAGTGGTCCAGGCATTTTATTTTTGTTAGCACTTGAATTGTACTCTGTCAGGGGGTTGCACTGAGGAATGCAAAAAAGTGATGGTTAATCTCAGCCGCTGGTAATTACTCAAGGCTGCATCCAAGTTAATTGTTTTTGTACCCACCATGCAACCTCAGACAGGAACCAGCCATATCGAGGGTGAACCTGGTCCACTAGGAAGACTCCATCTTAGACAGCCAGGCCCCTCTGAATGGGAACACAAGCAAAAAAGATGCAGTGGGAGGGCGTGGCCAAGATGGCGACGGAGTGAGACGTTCTCTGCGTCCCCTCCGGCGCCGATTTTCGCAAAGCACCGAAAAGCTCCCCCGGAACCGTGCTTTGACCGGCGGTTCTGCTGTCAAGGGGCACCGGAGCATAGTGGCTGAGTGCTGGTGGCGGCGCTAGTCCCTCGGGGCGTCCCACGAGGAGAAGCGCACTTCTGGAGCGGAGGCGACGGAGGGCCTGTCCGACGCCGGCCTCGAGTAAGAAGGGAGGCCGACCGGAAGTGCAGGCGGAGCGGTCGCCGTGCTGAACTGGAGGTCGGCCGGTAGCTGGAGCGGCGCCTCGATAGAATCAGCGACCGGCGGGATTCCCGGAGGTCAGCGTCTGCCCCCCTGCCCCCCGCACGTATGTAGAGCTGTGTGTGCGGTGGCGGAGCCGAAGACTGAGTGCGGCCAGACGGAGCAGTAGTTACGCGACCCCCTGCAGTCCCTGCAGACCGGCGGGAGGTGAGCGCCTGGAGGTGGCCGAGGGGCTCAGGGCTGCGATCTGGCTTGTGAGGGGCACTGGCTGAGCCGGACTGCTGGGCTGGCCTTGCGAAGAGTCGACACTGGGCTCTGGCCGGCTGCGACGTCGGCCTAGTGCGGGCTGGGCGGCCACCTGAGTGGGTCTACTGAGGATTGCGGCCACAAGTAGCCTACGCCTACAAGGCTCCGTGATCGGCGGCGGCCTCTAATTGAGGGGGGGGCGAGACGCCTGGAGCCCCAGCTGAGGCCTACACCCTGAGTGACGCTTGTTCTGGAGGGCCTGGTCGCGCGGCGACCCAGGGCGCCATTTTCCCCACGGAGCAGTGACCCGGGCTAGTGAGACGCTCTCTGGTCTTTGGGGGCACGCGCACCATTGCCCTGTGACCTGGTGGGGACTGCAAGATCCGAAGGACTGGCAGTGCAGAGGAGCGGCCCTGCCTTAGCAGCACTGACGCTTCGAAAAAGGTTCCAGGGAGGCCCGCCTCGGTTGCCCCGTCGCGTGGCCGGCAATTGATGCCGTGGGTTGTGGTCGCCGGAGATTTGTGACCTGGGAAATCGCACACGACCGGTCTTGAGATGACGAACAACCAGAGGAGGGGGAAGACTAACAAGGATGGCCTGTCCAGGGGCTCCCAACTTCCGCCATCGCCTGGGGGGAGCTCCTCCTCCGCATCAGGGGACGGAGAGGCGCCGGTCACGAAAGCGTTCATGACTGAGCTGTTTGCTTCCATTAAGGATGATATCTCAGAGCTGCGGTCCCAGCTCGCATCGGACCTTAGAGAGGTGAGGAGAGACCTGGATGGTGTTGGCGAGAGGGTAGCCACCCTGGAGGACCATGATCTTACCCTGGCTAATGATGTCCATCAGCTGCAACAGGATGTGCTGCGTCTTAGGGAACAGAATCTGGATCTGCAGTCCCACGCTGAGGACCTGGAGAACCGCTCCAGACGGAACAACATCCGTATTAAATCGGTGCCGTGGGACGGGGAGTCCGGAGATCTGAGAGGCTATGTCCTGGAGCTGTTCCGGCAGATCCTGGGTGACGAAGAACTACCGGATGTTCAGATGGACAGGGCGCATAGGGTTGGTCTTCCTAGGCGCGGAGGGGGCCCTCCGCCTGACATCCTCGTTTGCGTCCACGATTTTCAGTTGAAAGAGCGCATTCTGAAGAAGGCCCGGGAGGCTGCATCTATCCAGTTTCGTGGGCACCATCCGCAGTTGTACCAGGATTTGGCGGCTTCTACTCTGCAGAAACGGCGTGAGTTTAGACCAGTGACTGCCTTCCTGCGGGACCGCAACATTGCTTACTCATGGGGCCACCCGTTCCGCATCATATTTCGTTGGAACAACAGGCTTGAACAGATCAGGTCCCTTCAAGTGGCCATGGAACTACTGGGGATCGGCGGTCCGGATGCTTCACCTGGCGGTGGGAGTCCTTCTGCAAGGAGCCGGCGAAGATCCCCCTCCTGGCACAGGGTGGGCGGGGAGGGGGGGAGGAGGGTGCCTGATAGGCCCACCAGCATGCAAGAACGGGTCGACGCGGTGGCCTCGGTTGCCACTGTCACGCTGTCAGCCTCTCAGCTTGGTTCCGGGGCGGCGTGATTTCTGAAGAGTGAGCTGGCAGGCGCCGGAGGGGCGCACCCCTGCGGGTACCGTGGGTTCATATGTACTTTGTGAGAAGACGCCCAGGTACGAGATTCGAGGGGGACATCGGCCGATGTCTCCTAGCCCTACCAAGGAGGACTCTTTTGGACTTCTGATGGTTTGTGAGGGGGTTTTCGGGGGGGGGGAGGGTCTTGGGGGGGCTGTTTGGGGTGTTGGGGTTGGGGGGGGGGGGGAGATGGTGGTGACGCGGGCGTGCTGTGGATAGTGCTGTGTAGTGTTGAGAGGGAGAATGTGTGGTGTTGTTGGTATGGGGGAGGCGAGGCGGGAGGGCCTTGGACTCGAGGTTGGGACAATGGGGAGGGGGGCTGGCGGGACACTGTTCTTCACGTGGGCTGTAACCATGGTTTTTTGTGGCAGGGGGTGGTGGGCTTGCCCCTGAGTTATGCAGGATTCTGGTTTTTGTCTCCCGATGCCTGTTAGCATAGGAACCTGGAATGTCAAGGGACTGAACTCGCCGCAGAAACGGCAAAGGGTATGGAAATATATAACGGATCACCATTTAGACATAGTGGGTCTGCAGGAAACTCACCTTACACGCGCAGATGAACTACGTCTCAAGCATAAGGCGTATCCTCTGATATACAGATCCTCTGCGTTCACCAAACACAAGGGGGTGGCCCTCCTCTTCCATGCTTCGCTGCGTTTCCAACCTGAGGCGATCCGCACGGACAAGGAGGGCCGCTGGTTGATGGTGAGGGGGCTGGTTCAGGGGCGGCTCTGTACCTTTGTTGTGTTGTATGCTCCTAATACTGGCCAGAATAAGTTTCTGCAGGGCTTACTGCGTAAAGCGGGTGATTTTGTTGAAGGGCAGTTGTTCATCCTGGGGGACTGTAATTTGGTGTGGGACGGAGCGCTGGACTGTTCTGGCTCCCGCAGGGCGGATGCTGGTGTGTTCTCAGAGGTGTCGCGGCAAGCAGTTGAGGGCATGGGGTTGGTGGATGGGTGGCGGTTTCTACATCCAACGTCCAGGGATTACACATTTTTTTCACATGTGCACCGCTCGTATTCTCGATTGGACCATATATTCATAGGCCAGGCTCTTCGAGGAGATGTCCTTGACTCCACCATACTGCCCCTCTCGGTCTCGGATCACAGCATGCTGGTGCTTACACTGCGCTGGTCGTCGACAGGTTCCGGGCAACGGAAGTGGTATTTCCCGGCCTCGGTGCTTCGGGACGAGACGTCTGACAAGGCGTTGCGGGTGGCCATTAGGGAGTTCTTTGCCCTCAACCCACCGTCTGATACCTCGGTGTCCAACACGTGGGATGCCTTTAAGGCGTCCATCCGGGGCACCTGTTTGGGCCTTAACGCACAACTCAATAGGATGCGACGCAAGGAGAGGGAGGCCCTGGAGGCTGAACTGGCTGCTCTCGAGCAGGCGCACAAACTCAACCCCTCGAGGGTGACCCTCCGGCCCCTCACGGCGGTACGGGGGAAGCTGAGAGCCCACTATAGCAACAGGGCGGAGTTCACCCTACTGAGGCTGGGCCGTCAGTCCTACTCTTGTGGTAACAAGGTGGGGAGGCACTTGGCTCGACAGCTTCGTGACAGGCGGGAGCGGGAGTGCGTTGGAGGGATCCGTGATTCTGCTGGACAATTGCAGCATCGGGACGAGACGAAGGCGGCCGTCTTTGGTCGCTTTTACTCAGACCTCTACAAGGGGGACCGATTGGGAACGGCTGCTCAGGAAGACTACTTGGGGCGTCTACCCCTTCCGCAGGTGTCTAAGGAATGGAATGAGCTCTTGGGGGCGCCGATTACCAGGGACGAGGTGCTGGCGGCTATTAAGAACTTGAAGCTTCACAAGGCACCTGGCCCGGACGGGTACACTGCTGTGTTTTATAAATCTTACGCCTCCGACCTCTGTGATTTCTTGGTCACCCTTTTTAATGACATGGCCACCTCTGGTTCTTCCACTGGCTCCTTAGCGGAGGCGATGATTACGGTCTTGCCGAAACCGGGGAAGGATCCGGCACAATGCGCCTCATTTCGCCCGATAGCGCTTCTTAATTTGGACGCTAAACTGTATTCGGCGATCTTGGCGTGTCGGCTACAAGACCTTATGCCGGCACTGATCCACCCGGACCAGTCTGGCTTTATTAAGGGTCGCCAGACGCATGATAACACACGGCGGGTGGTGCATCTGATAGAAAAGGCGGAACGATTCCGTATACCGGCGGTCCTAGTGGGCCTGGACGCCGAGAAGGCCTTCGATAGGGTGGATTGGGGGTTCCTATTCAATACCTTGACTGCCTTTGGTTTCTCGGAGACCTTCATCACTATGGTAAGGGCTAATTACTGCTGCCCCCGGTCTCGAGTTGCAGTGAATGGTCATTTATCAGCGTTCTTTGCTCACACTCGCGGCACTAGACAGGGCTGCCCTCTGTCCCCCCTGCTTTTCGCACTGAGCATCGAGCCGCTGGCGGTGGCGGTGCGGGAGCATGGGGGGATCCGAGGTTTACCATTTGCAGGGGAGCAGCATAAGATTTCGCTCTTTGCGGACGATGTCTTGCTCTCTATTGCTGATCCGGAGAGCTCGCTTCCTTGCGTTAGGGAGGCCTTGCTGGAATTTGAGGGAGTGGCGGGCTTTAAGGTCAACTATAGCAAGTCGCACATCCTGAATCTTACCCTGTCGCAGGCTGAGGTGGACCGGGTGCGGCCACTGACACCGTTGGCCTGGGCCGCGGGTTCGATTGTCTACCTGGGGGTCCATTTGACTCCGACGGTGGGCGGGCTGTTCCAGGCCAATTTCCCATCCTTGCTGGCGAAATCTCGGGCCGAATTGGACAGGTGGAAGCCGAAATTTCTGTCGTGGCTGGGCAGAATCCATGCCGTGAAGATGGTCCTCCTCCCTAAATTCTTATATTTGTTCCAAGCCTTGCCTATCCCCATGGGCAACGATTTCTTTCGGCATCTCAAGACTTCCTTACTGCGTTTCGTGTGGCAGGGGGGTCAGGCGCGGGTGTCATATGCAGTTCTCCGTCGACCGAGATCAGAGGGTGGGGTTGGGCTCCCAGACCTGCAGTTATATTACAAAGCGGCGCAATTGAGAGTTTTGGTAGAGTGGTCGCAACAGACCTCCGAGAAACACTGGCTCCATATGGACCGATGCGTTGCCGGTAGGTCGCTTTGGGACCTGGCCTGGAAACCAAAGAAGGACCGCCCCCTCAATGCATATATCAGCACCCCCACCGGCACGGTGTTGAAGGTATGGGACTCCCTGGCGGGAGATGACCGTTGGACCACATTCCCTTCGCCGTTTACGCCCTTGCATTACAACCCAGCTTTCCCGCCGGCACTACACGAGGGTCCGTTTGCGGTGTGGAGGGAGGGGGGGTGTCGGGCGTTGACCCATTTGTTCCACGGCCGGGATACCCTTACTTTCGCTAATTGCATGAGAGATTATGGGGTCCCCCAGACTGAGCGATTCCGGCATGTTCAGCTGCTGCACTGGGCTACGTCACCTGGAGTGGTGGAGGCGGCTACGAGACCGCCGACGCCGTTTGAAGCCTTTATTTTGCGGACGTCTGCCATGAAAGGGGCTATCTCCTTCATTTACCAGCTGTTACTTCAATCGACAATAACTCCTCGACCTCGCTACATGGGGCAATGGGAGGAAATGTTGGGGCGGGATGTCTCGGACACGGAGTGGTCGGCGCTGTGGCGCGACTTGACGTCCTTTAACCATTCCTTGCTCTTGAGGGAAGCCCACCTCAAAACGGTCATGCAATGGTATATGTGCCCGGCTAGGCTTCACCGCATTTTCCCGGGGACCTCAGATAAGTGCTGGAGGGGTTGCGGACTTCTGGGGGATTTCCGCCATATCTGGTGGGACTGCCCGGTGATCCGTCCGTATTGGGAGGAAATCCTTTCCCATATGAAGGACATATTGACTTATCCCATTGATGAATCTATGGCTTGTGTCCTGCTAGGGCTGCGTGACCCTGGCCTCATCTATCAGACCAGAGCGGATAAAAAGATTTTGTGGCTGTGCCTCGGCGCAGCGAAGCTTACGCTGGCTGCGGCCTGGAAGAAGAGGGAGGCTCCGGCGATCTCGTTGTGGCATGCGCGGCTGTGGAGGTTACTCAGTCTGGAGAGAGTGGCGGACATCTTCTTGGGACAGTATAAGAATTTCCGATATCAGTGGGGGCCTCTGGTTACGTTTCTCTCTAAGGGATTGCCCTCGGCCGTGTGTCCGGCCTCTGTGAGATCGATGCACCTCTTTCAAGTGTGAAGTGGATCTGTATGAGTGTTGAGTGAATGGCGTCACCACCGGGGGGGAGGGTGGGGGTGGGTAGGGAATGTTGGTTGTTTGGGGTTTTTGGGCTGTGGAGGACTCGCAAATTGACTGTTTACATCGCATGTATAGAATCTGGTGGTCTGGGGTCCGGCACATTGCGGCACTGGTCACCTTAGTTGGCCCGGCCTACTGATGAGCTGATAGCACACTATGTTCAGTGATCTTCAATGTTCTGTTGTCCTGAGCCTGGACTGGGTATGCGTTTAAAATGCTTGGGTCATTGCTGTTGTGCTTACAAGGCTTTTACCTTGCTTTTGGATACTGTGCGGTCTCCCGCAGCCCTGTGTTTATTTCTTCTGTACCTTAAAATAAAATAAACATTTTACAAAAAAGATGCAGTGGAATGCAGCCCAGAGGCTAAGATTAATTAAATCAATCCACCCATGAAATTTCATTCCTCACTGCAACACCCTACGTGCGTAGGGTACGCCCAGACGTAGATACTACTGGCAAGTTTTCAACACTGAGTTTGCTAATAGGTCCCTTCCTGCCTACAGCAGTTATATGGCATTTCACAGTGGTAGTGGATTGGATCTCAAGAGCCTGTTTATACGTTTTAATAATAAAAGGAAACGGGTTGGTAATAAACGAAGCCAAGACCAAGGTAATGGTCATTACAAAAGATGTGCGACTCAAATTTAAACACAAATGGTTTTTGGAAGACAAAGAACTGGAACAAGTTGTTATTTATAAATATCTTGGCGTTATTTTTAATGATAATGGAAACTTTCTGCCACAAAAACAGGACATTAAAAGGAAAGCAAATACCCTTGTTGCGGCATTTAGAACCATTCAGAAAACCATAGGAGACCTGTCCTATCACCGTCTCCTAAAAATAATTGCTGCAAAACTACTCCCTACCTTAACATACGGTAGTGAGGCAATGAATGGAAAAGATGCGGAGATCATTAACATTGCTGTCGCGCCAAGGTATACAGAATTTTATTTTCACTGCCAAAGAATGCCTCACAAGCACAGGTCCGGCTGGAATTTGGGCTAAATAATCAACTATATGCATGGAAAGTTCATCTACTGAAAACTTGGAACAGAATAAAAAATGATCCGGATAATCAAATTTCGCGCTTACTGTGGCAAGTAAAAAACAACAGAAATGTATATGTTTGCTTCTATTCAAATAAATCGATAGACTAATTTGGTAGAACATCAATTTGGAATACCACTATTATACAAGAAAGCTTCAAAAAACGATAAATAAGCTTACCAACCATCTTTCCCTGATAAAGGATAAAGAAATATTAGTAAAAAGAAATCATGCATGGCCAACCGTAAAAGGATTCAAGATAAAAAAGGTACAAAAATATTTAGAAACATCGTGGACCAAGAAAAACAAACAGATTTTTATTAAAGCTAGATTCGGTTGTTTGCCAGGGCTATGTCACTTACTACCATGGAAGAGATCAGAAGTAGAAAACCTATGCCGGCTTTGTAAATTAGGGTAAGAAAATATTATGCATTTACTGTGTCTCTGCCAGGATCTGGACAATGAAAGAAAAGATACTCTCAAGAGACTGTTTAATATACGAGGTGTAAGGACATGTAGGCAAGCACTGATCGCATGTTTAAATCCTGAAGACTTACAGATAAACTCTGCGTTTGTGAAATTTTTACGAACTGTGGTAATTAAATTGCAGGCTTTTATCTGAGTGATGTATGGATTGAGCCACTATGTGCAAGTTAAAAGAGAAAAATGCTATACGATCAATTGTTTTATAACTTAGCATGTATGATATATAATAAAGCCTTTGGGCACAAATTGGAATGATGGATCGTTTTTATAATTTTTGACTTTTTTTGTAAGATTTTAATTAAACAAAATAAAAATAAACTTGAATATGACACCATTTAAGCTTTTTCCTAATGGATTAGTCGAATAACTAAGGTCAGACAATGTTTCCATAGGCCTACAGGACAACAACAGACCAAATGTCACACAATTACATACTGTCAACAGCTAAGTAGAACCATAATCAATAAGGCCCTTGTAGCAGATAAGCAAAATCAGGTGCCCCCAAATCAAAGCCGCACAAGAGATGGATCAAATAGGTAAGAAGAGTGAAAGACATTCTACAGGATGCTTCTCACACTGATAATGGACCTTTCAAACTCTTTGTATGAGTATACTAAAAACTCCAGTTGGTTTCACTCACAGACGTTCTCATAGGGGTAAGTTGACCAAGGAGGACACTTTCTAGCTAAGCAGTCATTCGAAGTAGAAAATAGTTTGGCAGTGCAGAAAGATTTTATCTAGCTCCTACAACCTTACTGATAACAAATGTTTTTGGCCAAACAATGTTACAGTTCCCATCTGGGGGTCCCCTCTCTCTGTGAGACTGAACCATTTGCTTTGGAGGAAAAATGACTGTAGAAACCATGTCATACATTCACAAAACACACAGTTTCAAAATCAATCTACCCCCCAAAATGAGCAAAGGAAAAAACAAAAGGCTTCAAAAACAACCTTAAAAACGGACAGGCCATTGCCTAGTCTTCAGATATCTTTGTGCAACAGAAATTGTAAACATTATATATTAACAAACAAATTGTTACTAATAGAAACATTAAATATTAACTTTAACTGCTACTATAATCCACTGAAAGATTCTGGTACAGCCTGGCTGTCCTCTTTAATTGACAGTCCTATACCACGTTGAGGGTTGCCTAACCGTACATTTCCTTTGGTTTTGTTTTTCCTCTTTTAAAAGTAAGTGTCTCAAAACAGTACAAATAAAATAGTTGAGCTTTCATTTTAAATTTAAAAACGTTTTCTTAAAAAGCAGGTAAAATGTTTTATTTAGATATTCTAAGTGAATATTGTTATGGCATTGCATTATCCTTCCTGGATTGCTTAAATATCCGTGGTGTACCAGCTGATTTAGAAGGAGAATGAGCATACAGAGTATAACAAATCACACACAAATTGTCTGGTTTACTGACATTGGAGCAGGGGATGAACACAAGACATTTTAGTTGCACAGCAAAACCTTTCAATTAAAATTTGCCCTTCCTATGCAGTGACAGTAGCTTATGATGTCCCCAGGGCTGGGGTGTCACCCATTCATTAGTTGTGTGGCTACAAAGGTAAAGACATTATATGCACTAGACCAATAGGATCTTAGCTACACAAATCTTTATTCAACCAAAGCATGCAATAACGTTTTCCAAGATTATGAATGGTTAAGGACAAGTACTAGAAAACAAAAGGAATTGGACTTACTTCTCTTTTTGTCTTCCTCTGTACCTCGAGTCCTCTGCCTCTCTAGGATACCTCTCTTCAGAGTGCATTCGGCCTTCCCAATGGGATGTACCTCGACTCTCCCCCTCATTTAAGTCTCTCTGTTCAGGACTAAAAGAGGATCTTAGTCCACCACGCCTCCATTTTTCTTCTTGTGTTGATGGGCCACCGTGACCTTCAAATTCCATTAAGCGGTGACTAAAACGTTCATCTGGAAGAAAATCTTCTGGTCGTTCAAAGTTCTCTTGAAAATCAGAGGAGTGCAAACGTCTATCCGGAGGGCCCCGGCTGTCTCTTGAGTCTACCCACTCCTGGCTGGACCTGAATGGGGCCCTCTCAGAACTATGATCAGAAACTCCGAGGCTTTGGTCATGGCGGTGCTCAGAAGAGGGCCCCAACAAATGGTTTGGAGGAGCACGAGAGTCACCTGAAGGAAAATGTAGCAACATAAGTGACTGCAGGCTGAGCGGGGAAGAAGAAAATTATATCTCTGGATTTTTTTTATTTAAACTGGCAACATCTCATCCCATGATGGTGTTTGGGGAAATTTTAGCTTGACTGCTGTGTAACAGCAAATCAAAAGTATATACACTACCAAATTTAATTTAATCAAATTTTATCGAGAAAAATACAAAAAGTTCTAAGGAACAGACCACTGGTAAAAATATAGGGATACAGAAGGTAGTTACAATATTGTTTCTATTTTTGGGTTTCCAAGGATGCAGCAAAGCTTGAAGAACGGCCTAGTCTGTGGGGAAGATTTAGATAACCTACATGTAAAAAACAGTTTTTTATATGTACATACATATATATATATATATACACACACACATATACACATTGTTTTGTTAGTGAGTTTAGTACATATGAACCAAAAGCATGACCAGCGCATTTCACGGCACAAGACCTGCAGTGCAGAATAAGGTTTGAAATACCCATCTTTGTGCATTAACTGCTCTGAAGGGGAGATGGAAGCACACATAATATGATTCAATGTCTTTTCATACGTCTTGGGATACATGTGCACTGGTTACTCTGCCGACTGCGTCCTTGCATATGGTTAGCAAATACTTGGAAGGGAGCTTACTAAGTGTAGTGTATCTGCCCCACCACTCAGGTGTTAATGCCATTCTGCTGAGCATATTACTTTCCCATTTGTACATTTGGGTGCGCACATGCAAGGCTATTCAAGTAGTCAACTGCTCTGAACAATTTCTCGCAGTATTCAACCTGTGTTTGTCTCTATCCAAATCGAAATTAAAGTTCAACACTGTTATCTCTTAGTTGTCCTTGTATGTCAGTAACATAGGGCAAGATGTACAACCATTCCATTTTGCAAATTGTAACATTTTGCGAGTTGCAAAATGGAAAGTACAACAACGTCTCAAACACTGTTTGTGATCCCTAATGGGGTTAAGACCTACCTCATTAATATTGATGAGGTAGGTTGCATTATGTGACCCCCTAAGAATCCTACATATCACAGGGATGGTGGCCTGCTGGGGGGGAAGTCCACCATGTCCGTTTGCTTTTTAAACAAAGCAACTTTTTTTTTTATATCAAATGCAGCCCGTTTTCCTTAAAGGAAAACAGGATGCGTTTAAAAGAAAAAAAACGTTTTCTTTTCATTCTTTGAGGGCAGGCAGTGGTCTGTGGGACAACTGGCTGCTCTTAAAAAATATTTTCACATACATACAAAGGAGAAGGGTTCCCTAGGGGACCCCTTCCAGTGTGCGAATGGATTACTTAAAGTTGGTGGTAACTACGTTTGTTGGTTGCAAATCAATCATAAATACCCCTGCGACACGCTATAACGAAGTGACGCCCTTGGCACGCCCCTTCCTAATAGCAACCCGCAAACCCTATTTTGCCAGACAGTCATAGGTTACAGCCTCGCTAAACAGGGTTTGTGCATGCTACAACTATTTTTACGGGTCGCAAACGGCCTAATTTCCCCCATTTGCAACCGCTAATCGTACATCCACGCCTTTTTCATAATGTACTATGCACAGTTGAATACAGTCCTCCCATCTCTACTTGCTTTAATTATTTGCTGCTTGTCTTAAATAATTGATGACTATGTTAGCATCTTGGTTCAAAACAGGATCATGGATCCTTCGTCTATGGTTATTTCTAACTACATTTAACAATGAGCGTGTACTTTACTGCCATTTGAAAGAAATCAACAGCTGGTCTGACAGATATACTAACTACCAATTCTGGTGTAACAAGCCTAAGAGGAGGCAAAAATATATTGAGGACACGTTACAAGGGACTCAAAGCTGTCTGTAAATATCTGGAGGGGCAGGTGAATAATTTCTTTCCTTCCAAAGCATTTGCCGATGTATTACAGAAGTTTTGATATGCCGAGTCTCGACCCAAGGAATATTAGGAATGCTGCTGAATTACCTTTATTCTGACTGGGTCCTAAATGCACTTGGCTAAGAGGAGGTATACGGCCCTGTGGACCTTGCTGCCCCAAGCCTGACATCAGAGGTGGAACCACCGGATTCTGTACTCCCTGTTAATAAACAATTGTAACAGTCAATATTTTCAGCATTTGATGTTTTTATTTCATCACTTTTCTACTGTTCATATCACACATTCACCAAGATATGTTTACAGCTCTCCAATTGATTATTTAGATGTGTCACCTTCCAAAGCCATTAACACAGCATTTACAAAGAAAGGTGTGGCACCTAAATGTGTATAAGTGTATATAACACTCCATAAACCCTTAAAAGTATACTTAATTATTAATTAATTTTCACAACATGAACATTCCAAATATGAAAATAGCTTAGCACTGTGGTGATATTAGTCCTCTTGATCCTTGCAATTTGACAGACACATGCTGCAAAAAGTGGGACTGCACTAAAAAACAAACAAACAAAAAAAACACACAATGGCTTGCTTTAAATCGTACACCTTTCACCTCAAAAATGTTAGACCCTTTCATTATTCTTTTTGCCACTTAGGTTTTATGTCCCGGTCGGTGGGTGGGGGTGCCACTACGTGTTGCGATGGCTGCGTGGTCATGGGTGGGTACATCATGGGAGTCGTGATGTGGTGTGTTGGTGTTGCCCCCCCAGAGTTCCCCTGTTAACATAACATCAAGCATTAACAAACATGCACTCCCCCCTTCCGCCCTACTGGAGTAATCCACATGGATTGTATTGGTCAGTAGTATGCTCAAATGGTCCCAGGTCCATTTTACCAATAATCAATTAGTAGCCTGAACCCCATCCAGCTCGGCCCCCAGTGAGCTGTAGCGTTGCATATGAATATTTAGTGCCCCTCCCCCCAGTCGGAGGGCACCAGGCTGGTGATCATGCACTTATTGTCCAGCCTCTGGGTTGTAAGTCTGCAGCTAGTGCAGGATCACTTACCATTCTTGCTGCATCTCATCCTTTGACGGATTTGCCATCACTGCCTTCCATGACATTTTGATCCACTGCTCACCGCGGCAGGCATTCGATCCTGGGAAGGGTGCCTGTTTTGAGTGGTTGAGTCTGTCAGCAACGGGAGGCTGATAATTGAGGCCACTTCTGCAAAGGGGAAAAGCACTTGGAAGGGGTGCACCCAGTGATACTTCACTGATTTACTATAAAGGAAGTTAGTGAGTGGCTTGAGTTGCCGATGACACTGCAGGGTGCCCAGAGCCAAGTCTTGGTACAGGAGTGCCGTAGCGCTCTCAAATTAGATGATGGTCATTTGGTGTGAGGTTTTATTATTGCTTCCAACTGGCGGTAGTAATGCAGGCAGGTCAAAATGCTGGCGAGGCACGGCAGGCGCACGAGGCTCTGTTGACCCTATGGGTCTTGTCCAGTTGTATGTCAGCTAATGCAAGCTCGTGGAGAATCTAATAAAATGGGCGTTTCACATACATATCAATGTCCCCTTTCTCGGCCGCCTGGGGGACCCCACAGAGGTGGATGTTGCATTTTCAGGGTGTATTCTCCAGGTCTTCTACACAAGCCTGTAGCGTGAGAGTTTTATCTCACAAGTCAACCAGTTCCTATCTCTAGGTGTCTAGGTTCTCTTCCTGTGCGTTGCTGGTGACTTCTAGGGTGGAAATACTGTGTCGTAGGTCCCTCATGTTATGTTGCATGTCCCTGATGTCTTTTGAGACTTCTGCACAGAGGAGGGTAATATCTTGGAGAAGCTTATGAAAGTGCTTCTCCATGAAGGCCCTAGTAAGTGGGGTTCTGACATGCTGATCAGGTGCTACGTGTTGAAGGTTCTCTGCTCTTCTCTGCTGCAGGAGGGAGAGAAGACAGGGAAGAGAGGAAGATATTAGAAGCTTGCAGACTCACTTTTAGGCAGCATATTACCCATCTGGTGCTTGAGTCAGGGTCATGGTCGGTGCCAGCCTCAACTCGGGGACAACCGATCATCTAACAGTCAGGCAGCTGCTGGTTCTCGGCTCCTCCTATCTCACCTGACTGGCAGGGTCAGCACAAGCCCGAGTAGGGCAGAATTCAGTCTCCTCTAGTCTCGGGGTTCGCCAGGTGTAGACTGCTGCCCAGATGTCCCTGTAGTGCTCGGTCCGCACTCTCTTGGAGCCCCACACTCTAGGGTTTATCAGGGTATTCCTCAATCCTCATAGCCAGGCCAGTATCCAAAGGCCTAGGCCTCCCAGGGCCTCACTAGAATTGCAATCCCACGGTCAAAATTTGGGCAGCCCAGATGATAAGCAGGAGTGGGGGAGATCAATTCACTCTCCCCGGGGTCTGGCTCTTCTAGAAGCAGGCGTTGGTTTGGGGTCTTCAAAGCGATTGTATTATCGGTGGGCCCTGCCAGCACTTCCAATGGTTGCGCCATACTTGCTCGGGCTGCTACCACTCAGAATCGCACCGCTGGGAGATTGTTGACCGAGTCTTGGGAAGGGAGAGAGTTGTCACGTTCACCAAGCAGCAGGAGAGCTGCCTCCCGGCAGCGCACGTGTCCCCCAGTTGGAAACCCATGTCTCATGGTCCAGCTGCTGTGCTTCAATGGGAGATCTGATGCAGCGATGCAGGGGTCACTCCATCGGCTGTTTCGAGGGTGTCAGAAGGGGTGACTGAAGTTATAAACCAGGAGGCTGGGCACGGAGCGGAAGAGAAACGCTTCTACTCCGTTGCCATCTTCACTATGCCCCCTAATCACAAGTTTGCTATGATATAAATTAACATGAAGTACACTCTTCTAACAAGTGTTTTGTTCAGAATATTACAACCTGTTTTTCTTTGGAAATCTCTTAGCTTCAGTTTGAGATGTGCATTAAATGACCGGTGTTCATCTTCCAGGCACAGACCCATCCTAATGTCATGTACAGCCCCCACCTCCTCCATTATAAAATAGGCCTGTGCTTAATGACTAATTCATTTAAATCCATGAGCTGCTTTCTGCTCTGGGGAGGTGCATAGGGGGGTCAAATATGAATCTATAACCTCAGCTACATACCCAAGTATTTTTCAATTTGTAGCAATCATTTTATATATTCACATAGAGTAGCTAAACTGCAAAGTAGTACCCACTTCTTTTTACAGAAGGCGTAATTGGTATAAAGCAGTGGGAGAGGTAGCAAAAATGTTTTTAAAACTCTTTCTGTAGCTTCTAGGTCAACACCTTAATACTTCGTAACGGCATGGACAAAAGTCCAAGCAGCTACCCTGCAAATGTCAGCTAAAGGAATATTTTCCTGGAGTGCCACTGTAGTGCCATTCTTACAAGGTAGGACGTTAACTGCCATCAAATCCCAGATGCAGTTCTGGAATACACTTCCTCTCGCGGTGACGGGCAGGGTGGCACTCGTGAATATGGTGGCCGTACCAAGATTCTTGAACTATTTCACCAGCCTACCAGACCACATATGGCCCCTTTGTTGCTGCATTGGAGAGGACGGTCAGAGATTTCATATGGAGCTCCAGTCGACACAGAGTGGCATTTAAAAAATTGTATCTGCCAACTGACCAAGGGGATCTGGTGGCAACGTGTCTTGAGCACTACTTCTTGGCAGCACAATTCTAATTGGTTGCCAGGTGGAGTGCAGGTTGCCAATGCGAAGATACTGCGACTACGCTCCCACCGTTCACGCTGTCCTGGATTGTCCAGCTCTTTCATCCGGTGCGCGCGTATGGCCTCCAGAATCGGAGTATAGCACATAGATGCTACAAAAGGAGCCTTTTCATAACTCAGAACACAACGCCCAAGGGCCCCTGCTCTCCTCCTAGAGTGCGCTCTTAAAGGACAGGGAACCTCTACCGCTACAGAATTACAACAGTGGCATGCAGCGGGGGTAACGACCCTGGGAGACCTCTACCGTGAAGGTGCTCTGCTTCCCTATGCGACGCTAATAGAAGGGGACGGACTCCCTAGGGAACAGTTTCTCCTCCATCGGTCCTTACTAGCCACATTCACGGCGCTATGGGGCGACCTAGCTACTGAACTGCCCACACACCTTACTATACAATACTTGCATGTAATGGGGCAAGACAGGCACCTGACGCGTTGGTTGGCAGCCCCGCTGCGCCAACATGCAGCAGTCAATTTCGACCCCTTCAGACATAAATGGGAGGGAGACCTGGGAAGGCAATTCTCGGACTAAGAATGGGGGCAAGTGCTGGTCTGGTCATCCCAGTTCAGATCCCCAGGAATATGAGGTTCAGGCAGATACAATTTTACATTACACACAAAGTGTACTACACGCCAGCCAAAATCAACAGATATTTTCATCGTACCGATTCTGCTCGACCTAGATGCTCTGTTTTAGAAGCAGATCGGATACACACGTTGTGGAGCTGCACCAGCCTTAGTACATACTGGAGAGAGGTAGCGGAAGCGCTGCATCACTGCACTGAAAGGGAGATCCCCTTTGAATGGCCGGCGTACTTGCTAAATACATTCCGCAGGACACGCAACACCAAGGGTACATCCAGATTCTTAGACCTGGGCAAACGGCTAATTATGAAATGATGGAAAGAGCCTGACCCCCCGCACTTCTAAGCTTGGAGGCATTCCGCACTCTCATGGGCTAGAGCAGAATGCATTGCAATTTGCCGTGAAGAAATCACCACAAATTGGGAAGCCATCCTTTTAGCACTACAACAACATGCAAACCTGCCAATCCAGACTACATCGACACTGGCCCGGATGAGTAGCACCGCGCATGTGCATGGAAACCCTGCAATATCTAGAACCATCACTTCTACACCAGACATTGGTACACTGATACCGCGGACGTATATATTTATGGGGAGAATACGGTTAAAGTAAGGGGAGCAGGCAACACCCCATAATATACACACTGGCAGATGGAGGTGCTCCAACTCGGCTCCAAGTTCTACACCCCCCTGCCCCTCCCCCCTGTTAAATGTGCAGCTTATCATGGTTATCCATTCAGCTCTAGGTTCCCAATGTAACCTTCTGAAGGCAATGCTTGTGTAAACTATTTAAAAGGTTTGGACACTAAACACTGGCATCGACCTAGTATGCTATAATCGGAGCTGTCACATCTGCATGTCCATTGAATACGTTATTGCAATGTTCTTGTCACCAGAATGCGCCTACTGTATGAGATCTAAGGACTTTCTATGCAGTTTATGTAATGCTGCTTGTTGCTGTTACTGTCGCAATCAAACAAAAACAATAAAATATATATATTTTTTAAATGAGGTATTAGGAACAAGGAAGACCACCGTCCATGATAGTTTTTGAAGTGAGAAATAATGCGATTATTCAAGTGAGGGGCACACCAGTCCAAAGTGTAACACTATGTCCCAGACTGGCATTAGTAGTGTCTCAGGAAGAATTACTCTTCAGACCTTTCAATAAGGAATTAATTACTAGGACACCAAATAAATTGAAGCAAGGGAGTCTGTATTTGTAGGTTGGCAATACTTGAGCTTCCAAACTAAAAAGGCATTCAATATTGTTTCACAGCAACACTTAAAGAGGATCAACAATTAGCTTAAAATTCTGTGTACTACACTAGTAGGAAAAGCGTTCTGGATTAGTCGCATAATAAATCCTTCTGGTTGGAAAATTGTCTTGTTTAAGGATGTGCAAGGATTCTTTAGTGAGTTACAGGTAATCAAACTTGTCGCTCTCGGATACCAAATCACTGAATTAACTCACTGAGGTAGGCTGTACGAGCTTCTGAATTATTGGCTTAACAAATCTAATAAATGTTTTAACTCGATTAATTATTAGAACACTGGCATGTTGAGAGCTCCACTGAAGACAATGGAGTAGCTTTGGGCTTATAATGGCTGGTACAAGCCCGGAGCTCAAACATTCCAATGTTTGTCTTCATGTTTCTTCCTTTTTAATTTAGAACATTCTAACCTTACCGATTGAATGTTTAATAGCCAAACAGCCCCTTCTTCCTCAGGCTATACCATTTGTTAGAGGCCCTCGCCTGCAGTAAGGGCCTATAACGTGGGTTCAGGGCCTTTAACAACCAGTACAGCACCCTCACAGGCTATAGTATTACCATATCTTGAGCAGAGGAGAGAATGACGGTTGGAACAAGGAGGAACATTGTTATGGAATACTAAAACATTATGTGTATAAGATATGGAGTAAGGGACAGATAAGGGACTTTAAGCAAATGGCACTTACAAATGTATCCAAAGTAAAATTCTCAGTCTGCAAATGCTAGTACTTGTGACTAAAGTACTAGCATTTTGCGTTCTCGCTATTAGATTAATTCAAGGTTTAAGTAACACTTGCCTTGATCAACCACTTATTGATAAACACTGATAACTTGACTTGCGCAGTTCCTATATAGGCACCATCCTAGTGTGCCGTCAGATTTTATTTTTGCAACTTGAAACATCAGAAGAGGGGAGATTTCGAAGAAACTGACCACTATTGTATGAAAACTAGGGCCCTGAAGGGGTATCTGCCCTAAGTCTACAAATCGGTATGCAGAGAGAGAAGGATGGGTGTGTCAGTAAGAAATCTGCAGCTAGATAGAGCCTCTACCATACAAGTCTTTACCGAAGTTAAGTAACTTGTCTATTTGATAAAGACTTCTAGGTGCAGATCCCTTACCTTAGAGTAGATACCCAAACAACACATCCCCAGAGGAAGGCCTGCGAAACAATTTCACACTAAAGGGTCTTGCAGGACCTAATGCGCAAAGTGCCCATCCTTGTGGACATGACTGCCCAGGTAGTAGTGCTTGGTGCACAAGTTACTACTTGTGTAATGATATATCTGTAAAAGACATTAGTTAGTGGTAGATTCCTTACCTTAGAATATCCCCAGGCGTCAGACTGGATCCGGAAAGTTTTCGCTAGCAGTACTTCTGCACATCAGTAGGTAGCGTTGTGTGGCTCCGCATCCGTCGCGGATGTCGTATGCGCCGAGATGACGTCACGGAGACTACTTAGGCATCATCCATGCGCGCTGACGTCAGTTCTGTACACGACTTTCCGCACCAGGAACGCAGAGCCATGCAAGATACTGATCACTGGTGCCATGAAACTAGGGCCCTGAAAGGGATGACCTTAACCCTCTAAATCAGGTCGCAGAACGGGGAGGACGGGCGGGGCGGTAAGGAATCTATCACTAACTAATGTCTCTTACAGATATATCGTTACACAAGTAGTAACTTGTGCATCTGAAAGAGACATGTTAGTGATAGATTCCTTACCTTAGAATAGATACCCCAGCAATACCAACCCCGGTTTTGGGTCTGCAAACAACATTTCACCAGAAAGTGGCGGAGAACAGAACGGCCAAAGAAGCCGTCTCTCCGGACTTGACTGTCAAGGCAGTAATGCTTGGTAAACGTGTGTAACGAGGCCCACGTAGCTGGCTGACAAATGTTCAGCAAGGGAACGCCGCGTCCCAAGGCAGTAGTGGCTGCCGTTGCCATGGTGGAATGGGCACAGGAGGCTCCTTTTTAGCCACCGAATAACAGGCTTTGATGCAAGAACGACCCATCTAGAGACGGTCCGTTTGTGCATGGCCTGACCTTTTATGGCGCCCGCGTAGCTAACAAAGAGCTGGTCATCCACCGGGAACGGTTGTGTGCGTTTCAGATAGAATGAGAGCGCACGTTTTGGGTCAAGACGGTGGAGCCTCTTTTCCTCTTTTGAAGGATGCGAGGCGGAAAGAAGGCGGGAAAAGTGATGGTCTGCCCGATGTGGAAGGGCGTAACAACCTTTGGCAAGAAAGGAGGACGGGTCCTTAAAACCACCTTGTCCGGATGAACAGAAAGGAAAGGAGGTTTAGAAGAAAGAGCCTGGAGCTCACTCACTCTTCTGCCCCAATACACTAAATCCTGTCTGGGGAGGAGTTAGCACCTCCCTGGACAGGAAACATATTGTCCAGGCCTCCCCTGCCGTAGTTTCGTCCAGTAGCAGGAGGGCAGACTCGTGTCTGTGGCAGGAGCATCCATTTTGTGATGCTGGGGCTCTGTTTAACTTTAACCGGGTTTACCAGTAACTACATGTCTTCTCCCTCTAGAAGGGTGGAATGCTACCCCCGCCGCCAGGACTGGCTGGGGGGTAGTATTCCAAAGTGTTTGACACCTTACACAACATGTTTTGATAAAGCCAAACCAAAGTTAGCATTACCTGCGAGGATTATAATGCACTTAGGAGTATATGGTATGGCTATATCATAGAACAGCTATAAGGAGATGGTTCCGAAAGCTGCAGAGGGGCTCAGCTCATGCTCGGGTCCCCTCTCACATAAAACCAAGCACTCTGCCTCCAGGATTGTTAAGGCCTGATTATTTTTTTATATATATATATATATATATATATATATATTCATTCCAATAGTATCCAGGTTATAACGCACTCTCAGAAGCCAGGATTTGTACACAGTGTTGCTTTATTGCTGTTACGCGTTTCGGAAGCCTTAGCTCCCTTGCTCACAGCAAGGGAGCTAAGGCTTCCGAAACGCGTAACAGCAATAAAGCAACACTGTGTACAAATCCTGGCTTCTGAGAGTGCGTTATAACCTGGATACTATTGGAATTTGAATATCTGGCGGGGCTCTGCCAGCACGACGCACCACCAGACTACGGGCGGTTCCCCCTGAAACGAGCTGCGGAGAGTATGTATATATATATATATATATATGTATATATATATATATATTACCTACTGGCGGTCGCCAGTAGGTATATATAGTTAGGATTTTTTCTCTATGGGTTTTTTGAAAATTCTATGTCTAATAACTTTGGCGTTTGTGGACGGAATTGGCTGAAATTTTCAGGAAAATGGCACATTTTGTTTCTGAGCAGCCCTTGAAAATTTGGGGGGGGTTCGTCCAGTGGGGGCCGAGAAAAAAGGGGGGTCCCAAAACGTGTTTTTAACATTGAGTTTTCCATAGGGCGGTTGGCCTCACTTTTAGCCCGAACGGCTGAATGGATTTGCACGAAACTTGGCAAAATTGTAGGGACTGGTAGCCCGATGTGCCTTTTGTAGGTCTCAATATATGTGCTCCAGTGGATTTTGAGAAATTAACGTTTAAAAAAAGATATATATCTGTAACAGCGGACCGGTTAGCGCTCTGGTTCGCGGACTTTTCGCGCAACGGAGCTTTGTGAAGCGAAGCGGATTGGTTCTCCGGCGTCTGTCAACATTCCAAACAGTCCGTAGCGGCCGCCATCTTGTCTCTCGGTAGGATCGAGAGACAAGAGGAGGTCAAAACAAAGGGGGAAATAACTATAAGGGGGCATAGTAGATCCTCGCTGACTCCCTAGGTTTGATGTGGAGGTTTTAAAAGGGCCCCGCGGGGCAAAAAAAAATAATAAAAATAATAATTGAACGGCTGAATGGATTTGCACGAAACTTGGCAAAATATTAGGGACTGGTAGCCCGATGTGCCTTTGCTAGGTCTCAATATATGTGCTCCAGTGGATTTTGAGAAATTAACGTTCAAAAAAAGATATATATCTGTAACAGCGCTCCGCTTCGCGTAACGGAGGTTTGCGAAGCTGATTGGTCATTCTGTCACTGGGCTATAGTTGGGCTACATCTGGCTGATATTTGGGCTACATTTGTTTTTTTGTGTGTCTGGCGGCCATCTTTGGGCTACATTGGGCTACATTGGGCTTCATTGGGCTACATTCGGCTAATTAGCAAATAGCTCATCGCAAACTAGGAATGGTAAAGAATCGCTATTTATTCCTTAAAGTTCGCTATTTAGGAAATGCAAATAACTTTGATGATACATATGGCGGTTCATCTCTAACAAGATAAGAAGCATAGGGATAGATTTATGATGACTGGCGCATCACCAGGGATGTGTTAGTCATTCTGTGCCGCTGTTCCGTCACCTATGGTGTGCTGCATTTACAATGCGGCGCATCATGGGGCAAAAACAGCACAGATGCGTGATGTATCTGTGCCGTAAAGGTGGCGCATTGCTGGAGTTGTATCGCAAGTGTGATGAAGCTCCAGCAAGGGTCGGGGGTGCCCCTGTCGCAGGGTTTCTGTTCTCACACAGAACTGTGGACAGAGGATTGGAACCTCGGCGAATTAGGGTGTCCCAAAACTCACGTTAGTAATCAAAAACTATTTAGCAAGCTAGGTACAGTGTCACATTGGATATAACAAACTCTCAATGTTTAGACAATCCAGAATATGAACTTATAGTACCTCAGGATACGTGGAACTCATGAACAGTCGGTCGTTATAGATTTCTTAGAAACCAGAACATGGAGTTAAGAAGAACAGATGTGTATTTGAAATGTTTATTTACTAATGCCGTCTTCTCAGGCGTAGTACCTTAGATAATAAAAGTACACATATTATCAGTAGCAAAATTACCAGCATAGTTACTAGTACATAAAAAGCGAATGGTGACAGTATGTTAACATGCTGTAAATGAATAAGAGTTAGCAACACTTATAAGCAGCCGCGGGCCGTGGAGGGAGTTACGGTGGGGCAGGGAGGGGGAGGGGCAAGGTAGAGAGGGCTCCACCCTGCTTCTCCCCCTCCCCGCCTCCCTGCCCCATCGTAACTCCCTCCACGGCCCGCGGCTGCTTATATCTCACCCTCCCTAATACACATATTATATTATTTGCTAAGAAGGTCTCTTTGTGTTGGTTTAGGGCGTGTCCATACTTTAGTGTCTTAGATTTGAAGAAATCACATCAGCATACACCAGCTCTCTCTTCATGTGAACCGCATCAACTGTTGTGTATGTGTGTTCGGCAAAGCAATATAAAACCCGCCTCATGCCCAGAATTGGCAGAAGTTGCACTTATGTTATGAGTATGAAGTCGTGGAGATCAGACCTCATAAAAATTCTGTATCGTGTTGTTCTTGAAACTTTAGCACTCGCTGTACAGATATAGTTTAACAAGTAAAGCAGATAGTAGACCAATAACATATTATTCTCATGTAAACCACGATGAACTACTAGGTGGAAAGCTAAAGCAACAACTAAGTGTCGTGTGCAGAAGTTGCAAAAAAGGAAAAATGGCGTTTAAACCGGTAATGAGCCCATGCTAACTTAACACGGTGTAAAGATATCCAGGACCTAGATGACACCTCCTCATGATCCAGAAACGAACTGAATAAGATAATAGAAGTGCCATCTCATGAGAGCAGATTGCAAGTTTATATGTGGACGGTCCGCAAGGTAAAGCATTAAAAACTAGGAAAATTCAATGCTAAAGAAAAATAAAACAGCCAAGTACTTTATCGAGTCTTAAGCCAATAGGCAAGGTAAATAATAAAAACTTGACAAATAAGTCAATGAATTGTCAATGAAATGCTAGTACTCAGCATATCAAACATGAAAAAGGTCTATGACATAACTGTGTATGCAAAATAAGCTGCAACAGCCTCCAATAGGAAGTCACCGTCTTCATCCGAAAACAGTTCAGCCATCCAATTTAAAAGCGGAAAAGAACATACGTGCTCTCCCAGCACCGGATCCTCTATCACCATCAGAGGACAGCTCGGTGGGTTTTCAAGAAAGCTGTGTTCCAAGAAAGACTGTGCTGCCGCCAGTAAATTCCAGGGACCAAGTAGTCCATGCATCAATGCCACAGCCATAATCCTTTCGCCAGGACAAATCAACTCGTGAGTAATGATAGGAGTCATCAGCTGATTAAAGTCGACGTCAGGAGAAACCGGTCCGCAGAGACACAAATCAATGGCCCAATCGAAATCACAGGTCAGGCAGTGAAATACAGGCTGGACACAGGTGAAGTAGGAGAACCGAAAAGATAATCCATATGCCGTGCTTAATATCGCCAACGGCATTGTGCCATAATATTCTAGCATGCGATTGCGGAACAGTGTCAGCAGCTGCAGGGTCGGAAGTTGCATAGGAGGGACATCCATATTTAAAAATGTAAAAAAGCACAAGAGCGTCCGCTGGTAATGCAAGTAAAAATGCCAATCCACGAACCAGAGTGCAGAAAATACAATGAAAGGGAGCAGGGATGACTCCAAAGATTTTCTCAAATGAAGTCACGAGACCACTGGTAACAACTTTAAAAAAGTGTGCCAGGGATTTTGTGGAGGATGCGTTAAAGATAGTCGGAAACATGTTGCTGAAATTGAAAGGCAAACCTGTGTACGGGTGTTCGCTATGTGAAGTACGAAAGTTTCACGGGCCGAACTCAAGGCCACCTCTCTCTGAGACAAAAGAGCTCTTATTCTTGTCATGCCGTTGAAACGTGTCCCAAGGTTGGTATTTGTGGCCAGATTGAAAACTCCCTATGTTCATGTGTGGGAGGAAATAGAACATTTCTGCAGCAAATAACCCGTTCACTTACTGTTACGATAAAAGGAATACTTTTAATTAACTCAGAACAATCTTCATTATTGAGCATCAAATAACTACCATTTTCCAACAACTTGAACGTGGGGATGATAGCAGGAACTGGCGTGCCTTGCAACACGCAAGCCATATTTGGTCGGTGTTTGTTGCATGAATCGTGTAACTGTATGTGCCTACACATTAGTGAATGATCTGGCGTCTCAGTGCATTCCTCTCCATTCAGATAAACTTCTTGATCATCTTTGAAGCATCTGTATGTGTATGGAAGCGACCAGACCTCATGAACAAAAGCACTACCTAAAGGTTCATAAAGACCTATTGGTATATATTTCATACAATTTGAAAACTTATATAAAGCAAAAGGCAGCGTTATTAAACCGTGGATAAGGCATGTTGCCAAAAAACCCGCAATCCTCTGCTGATGATGTCACTGAGCATGTCATGAATTATGTAATATGTGACATCATCAGTAGTGGATTATGGGTAATAGTATCTCTAGTTTACTCCCCTATAGCTGTCTTTCTTTTAACATAAGTGTGTGTTTCCTTCCCTTATACTTACTGTTTTTGGTTCGCTTCCAGTTCGCGTACCAGCGAGCGAACTAGGAAGCGAACTAAGAGAAATAGAGGTTGGCACAGTTCCAAATATTGTACCAATTTTTTAATAACGGGGAGGTAGTTCTGAAAAGAACTTTTTTTTTTATTTTTCTGAACATTTTTTTACTGTTTTTGAATTTTTCGGAACAGTTTTATATTTTTTTGGGTTTTTCTTGGAGGGGGCAATGAAAACGATTCATTGTAAAGGGCTCAACAGGAGCAACAAAACAAAAAAAAGAAGTATTTATTATTTTGGGCGTTTCGGACAAACTTGCATATGATAGTCAATAGCTCTGTTGATCAGAGTGATGCTTCTTTCTCCGTAGGAAATGAATCCATCGCAAAATACGCAGGTGTGTTTTACTTCACCAAATCTCATTTGTATATTTGGCACCATCTCCCTGCCCTCTGGTCCCGTTACTTCCGGTACAACAGATCTTCTGGCCATAATAGGGAGATTATCTAGGTCGTTCCGAAACTGTGCAGCACTGTAGTTGTTAGGATGCCACCTAGTCATATGGCGATGCATTGTGTAGTTTCCGAAACTGTATTTTTTGTCGGTCCCTCTGGACAGTCTATCTTGACATATAAGGCAAGTTACGTATCTTGCATTTACTTTTTTCTGACCTTTGGGAATTTTAAAAAATTGCCAAATGAAGTTTTCTTTCCGGTGAGACGTCTTGGGCTGCTCAGGCAAAAACTGCCTCTCTTCGTGCTCGTCCTCCTGTTCCTCTTCTTCTTCTTCTTGTTGAATTACAACTTGAGCAGGTGGTCCACTCTTCCTTGGATGTGGTGGAGGTGGTGGGGAAGCACCAGCTGAAGCTACTAAAGAAGCCATTGCTCAGTGATCACAAAGGGTCTTTCTCTCACAATGATGAAAGTCAGAGTGAGGAAAGAAGGAGGGATTTTCATCATTTGGGAAAAACAAGAGTTCTCAACCAATCAAAAGTGTTCATTTTAGATTATATGACCTAGTCTTACATCATTAGGAAACCAAAAGTGAAATGAACCAATGAAAAGTGTTATTACCAAGTCACATGTCTTGCTGTGTTTACGTTAAGCGCTTTGCAGGGCCTCCCGGTTTGCTTCCAGAAACCTGCGCTTTGGCACTCGCTTCGCGTACCAGTTCGCTAACGTAGCACGTCATATGACGTATCACGCGACAACGTGGAACGTCATGCGGACGGGAGGCGTCACGATGTTGTTTTCTAACGCGGCACTTGCGGTAAAGAAACGTTTACCGGCTCGCGGTCTATTTCGCGGCATCAAGGTCAGCTAACGGGAAGCTTCCCGATTCGCGAAGCGGGAACGAAGAAAAAAAAATATTAAAAAAAAAATTATTCATAAACATATAAAATATATTTTGGGATTTAAAGAAGAATACATTTTACAGCTACAGATATTAGCTGTTAAAAAACCAATGAAATTCACAGAAAAAACCATAGGTTATAGACCATATATAGTTAGGAATTAGCATTTACAAAACCTTGAACATTCACTGAAAAAACCATAGGTTATAGACCATATATAGTTAGGAATTAGCATTTAGAAAACCTTATTTTACTCACACAAAACCATTGAAATTCCATATATAGTTAGTTGCACTAACTATATATCGCGCACCCGCAATCCACTGCTGATGATGTCACATATTACATCATTCATGACATGGTCAGTGACATCACTGATGACATCACTGATGACATCTCAAATGACATCACTGATGACATCACTGATGACAACATCCAGTGACTGTATGCTTCTGTAAAGTTAAAATATGTCTTACATATTGAAGAATGAGTGGATGTATAAGTGTCTGGATGAAGGATTTAGTAGGTGCATGACTGACTGTATAAGTGAGTGATTAAATGTGTCTCACTGAGTGCATGGGTTAGTGACTAAACTGTTTTAAATTGTGCATCATTGTGTCTGTTGTTTTGTAATCTGATGCATGTGTTGATCATTAGCTATATGACTAACTATATGGGTTATTGATTAGTTGCCCAAGTATTTGTATGGGAGACTGAGTGTGTGTGTGGGTGTCTGGGAGGTGTATGACTCTGTGCATAGATGTGTGAGCAGTTGATTCACTAGATGTATGGGTTCAAAAGTGCATGTGGAAACATCTGTATGGGCGGTTGACTGTGTGCATGAGTGTATTGGTGAGTGAATGGATATCTCAGTGCTACATGTCAAAGTAAGTACATATGTAAAACACAGTACATGTGATAGTTGACATATATAAATAACTGTGCATAAGAGCCAGTGAATGTGCGAGTGGCTGTATGGATTATTGTGAACTTGTATCAGGGATTGTATAACAGAGTAAATATGTGTTATTATATGTTCCAATAAGTAAGGTGTGTATAACTATATAGTTGAGGAAATCGAGGTGTGATTGATTCTTTGCAAGACTGACTAGGTGTGTGAGTAACTCCATGGATGAGTGACAGTCTGTGAGTGTCTGTTTACACTGAGTGTATCTAAGGTTATATTAGAGTCTGAAGAGGTTCATTGTATCATCACATGAATGATGTCATCAGTGATGTGATCAGTAATGTCAAATGAGATGTCATCAGTGATGTCATCAGTGATGTCATTTGAGATGTCATCAGTGATGTCATCAGTGATGTCACTGACCATGTCATGAATGATGTAATATGTGACATCATCAGCAGTGGATTGCGGGTGCGCGATATATAGTTAGTGCAACTAACTATATATGGAATTTCAATGGTTTTGTGTGAGTAAAATAAGGTTTTCTAAATGCTAATTCCTAACTATATATGGTCTATAACCTATGGTTTTTTCAGTGAATATATATATATATATATATATATATATATATATATATATATATATATATATATATATATATATATATATATATATATATATATCTCCTAGCTCCTACTGCACTTGGTTCACGCACTCATGCACGGGTGCCGTATTTGCGGAAAGTGCTGCCGCAACATATAACGCTCCTCGTCCCTTTCCCTTTCAAAGAGACACAGCACTCGCGGGGGGAAAGTCGTAGATTTTATCTCGACTTTCAAACGCACCAGACGCGTTTCGGCGTACGCCTTCCTCTATGTAATATGTGACATCATCAGCAGTGGATTGCGGGCGCGCGAGTTATAGTGAGTACAACTAACTATAACGGGGGAATTTCAAAGGTTTTTGTATGAGTAAAATGACCAGCTAACTATAACGTGTGTGAAACCTATGTTTTTTTCAGTGAATTTGCAAGGTTTTTTAAATGCTAATTCCTAACTATAACGTGGCTGAAACCTATGGTTTTTTTCAGTGAATTTCAATGGTTTTGTAAATGATAATCTTTAAATTTTTATACTGATTTACTACATAATTTTAAATGATTTATTTTTAGATATTTTATTTTTTAAATTACATTACATATTTTTAATTTAAATTGAAAAAAAAATGTTTTTACACCTCTCTGCAACGCAGCCCCCTGGCGCGTTTGCAGAGGGGGAACTAATTCCCCTTGCATACTGGGGGTCCCTGGGGGCCAACTAGCCCACCAGGAACCTCCAGTATGCGCCAGGGGGCTGCATTGCAGAGAGGTGTAATGAGGCTATGCCCCTTTTTACACCTCTCTGCAACGCAGCCCCCTGGCGCGTTTGCAGAGGGGGAATTAATTCCCCTTGCATACTCGGGATCCCTGGGGGCCAACTAGCCCACCTGAAACCTCCAGTATGCGCCAGGGGGCTGCATTGCAGAGAGGTGTAATGAGGCAATGCCCCTTTTTACACCTCTCTGCAACGCAGCCCCCTGGCGCGTTTGCAGAGGGGGAACTAATTCCCCGTGCATACTGGGGGTCCCTGGGGGCCAACTAGCCCAACAGGAGCCTCCAGTATGCGCCAGTGCGCTGCGTTGCTTTGCCCCGGGGGCGGCGGTCCCCGGGGCAGTGTGGGGGGGGGGATTGGGCCCCCCCACACTTCTTTATCAATATGCCCCCGCGACCGGGTTTTAAAAAAACCTTTTTTGGGCCTTGGGTGTCCTTGTGAGACCGCCTGGGCAGGCCTTGGGGGTCAGGGTGTTTCTACCCTGCCCCCTTTTTGTGTTCTACACGTTTGTTTTTCTGATTCCTTGTGCCTCGGTCTACCGAGCACAAGATGGCTGCCAACACTTCCGGGTTTGAAGTGTTGAAAGCCAATGAGCTTGCAGCTCGTGCTCGGAAAGGTTTAGAACTCAAAAAGAGGCAGGGTAGAAGCACCCTGACCCCCTGGGCCTGCTCAGGTGGTCCCACAAGGACCCCCAAGGCCGCAAAAAATACCAGTCACGGAACATTGTAGAATTTTGCACTATATGCAAAGTATGTCTTTCCCTCTTTCCTCCTTTTGTAATTTACTGGTGTATTTAAACAAAAAAAAATGTTTTTGTATGTATTTAAAGTATGTCCTTTTTAGGTTTCGTACCTGTGAACTGATCGCGAAGCGATCGTCGCAGCGAAACCTATTGCAATCGTTTCAACCTATTGCAATCGTTTCGGTTTTCAAGGAGTCAAGGGAAACAGGAGACAAGTGATGTGCACGCGCGCGTTAATGGATCAGGTCACGCGCGCTTCCTGTCTCCCATGGCTCCTTGGAAGCAGAAACGCATGCACACACACATACAGACCCCCCCCCCGCCGCGCATACAAACACATAGAGAACCCCCCCAACCCCCCCGCCGCGCATGCGCACACACGCACACACACAGAGAACCCCCCCGCCGCGCATACACACGCACACATAGAGAACCCCCCCGCAGCCGCGCATACACACACGCATGCACACACACACACATACATACATACAGAACACCCCGGCGCTTACACACACACATCCCTTACCTCGTCTCGGCGTGTCTTCTCATCGCAGCTTGCGCAGGGACAGCCAACATGCACACGCACGGCGACGGCGTCTCCTGCGCTACAACCGTGGTTTCGGTTTCGCGCCCTAACCTTGCCATTGGCTGTACTACCGCCAACCGGCACTTGTTTTATTTTTTTGCATTTCCGTTGCATCGTCTCCCTGGCATTTTGATTGAACTCTGGGACATCGTCACTCCTCGAGCCTTTAGTGAGGGCGGCACGGTAAGGCACAAATAACCCCGCCGTGAGCTCGGGGGGTCTCCGTCTCTTTGGATTGTTCGCACAGGGTGTTGGGGAATGGGGAGAGTGCGGCGTGCAGGCTGAGGGATGGCATATGTTGGCCGGGGCAGCTGCAGCGGGATGGGACAGGGGAGGTAAACAACTTTTTCAAGGTTTGCTGGGGGGACGTCATTAATGACTGCGGCATTCAGGCTAGTGGTCGCCCTTTCATGCACTTTGAAAGTATGCAGGGTGCCATGGGGGACTCTACGTTTGGGAGGGGGGCGGGGCAGTGGTTCACGCCCCCTCCCCAAAAGAGAAAACCATGCTGAGCAGCATAACGCTGGAGAGGGGCGTGCCTGTGCAAGATGACAGAGAGCGCACTTCGATTTATCCTTGCTTTTTGAGAACATCCTTGGACACTTTGGGACTCTACTGGTCGGAAAGGTAGTGGATGAAGAGTTCGCCGCGCTATTGAAAAAGTAATGACGTATTATATAATAGTCGCCACCTTGTTTCCTCCTTCCCATTAAAAATAGCATTCCTGCCTGCATGCACCATGCTTGGGTCTTAAAAGTGGACTTTTTAGCAAGTGTTGCTGAGGGGTTAATGCCGGTATACCTCCGCATCTCGCCCCAAACATTATTTTTGTTAAAGTAAAGCACTACACCGGGGAACCACCCCTCTCAATAGAATTATGTTACGTGAATCAGGCATAACTTATACGTTCGCGCTAAGGGTGCACTGCTACAGCTGCGCCGGTAATATGGTTGGTGATCCAGGGGGCGCGGTACGGGTGCTGCGTAGGATGGACAGTGGAAATGTACAACACCAGCAGGCACTGGCTGCACGCTTCGATGGGGACTGTAAGGGGAGTGGCTGTTTACCTTCTCAAAACTCACGGCTTCCCAGAGGACTCCTCTAGGGGCGTCTTACTAGTACTCCATCACTCCTTGTCTTTTCCCGCCCTCTCTCCCTTTCCATGGCGTGACAGGCATTCTCACACGGAAGCTGCAAGCTATCTGCGTTGTTCACCTCCTTACACAAGACACCCATCTCCTTAGCGCTCACACATCAACAAACCAAACCGCCCCTCCTCTAACCACAGTGCTTCACATATTCCTAAAAATGCCTGCCCCCAAGCCACAGCATAGCCCGCCTCCTCTGCTATTCCACCCACACTACGAGCTCCACCCTCCGCAAATGCATCGCAAGCCATTCACCACCCCCCGAATATAACTGGCACCGACAGCCCATCTCTCACACATTATGCCAGCCTCCTTCTGCACGGTGCGCATACTTCAACAACGCATCTCCCTCAAGCCACAGCCTCTCTTCGCACCTACCGAGCCCTCCCACTTTCATTCCACGCCACTGTCTTTTCCAGCCTCTTTACCCTCTAACCGTGCCTCCTATAGTGCGAGACCCGCGGTACTACTCGCCCACCTCGCATGCACTCGTCGACCTAACAGCTGTGAGCCCGTGCCTGAGGTGCATCATCAGAGCTGTGTGAATAATAACTGCGTCAGCCCCGTGCGTGAGGTGCATAGTCAGAGCTGTGTGAATAATAACAGCTGTGAGCCAGTGCCTAAGGTGCATCATCAGAGCTGTGTGAATAATAACTGCCGGCGGTGTCAGGATCTGAGCGAGCGCGCCTGCCTAAAGACTTCAATTCCCATGAAGCTTAGGCTTAGGACTACACTACCCAGGTGCCCCAGCGGTAGTGGTGATATGCAGGGCGGGTTCCGGTGTTCGGGGCTCGTTATTCCGTGGTTGTTGTCAGGACTGCTGTCCTGAGTTTCTGGCGTTCCCGCTGGTTACCCTGCCCGGTCGGAGGATCATGGTGTCCTGTGCAGAGAGGAAGACGCCATTGGGTAAAGGAGCGAGCGCTCTACAGCGCGTGTGTTCTCTGTGTCTTCTGTGTACATTCTGACTATCGTTTGTTTCCGGAGAGTCCTTTTGCCTCGCGGCTGCGAGGAGTTGTCTAAGAACTTGAATCCTATTTTCGTTTCTGGCGCTTGGCGTCTAATTACTTGGTTACTTCCTTCGTTGGGTTGTTTTGTTCTTCTTGGTGTGGCGGAATGCAGGGGGTGGAGTCACGTACCTCCGCATTACCGTCATGAATACATGACGAGTACTTGGTTTTCATTTCTTCAGAGGATTACAAATACCAAAGCGGATGGTAGTAGTGAATCAACTACGCCTTGCCGTATTTGGGTTCTTTCATTTTGATTTGGGAAACATTGTGTTTGCAAAGGAGCATTTGCTTGAATACAAAGGAATTGAACATTAACATCCTGCGCTATTGCGCTTTATGTTTTCTTACGGATCCCCCTTTTTAGAGCATCAGTTGCAGAGAGAATGGGTAGGTTTAATGAGAACACTGTTAATTCAGAAGGGAGGGTTCGATTCCATGTGTTAACCTGTTGTCATTGTGTTTGTACAGAATACATGGGAAGTCAGAAGACTCAGTAGGAAGGGCTGGTGCAAGTCATTCTTACAGGTGAATCATGCGTAGTGTTTATTAGTGAGAATGTAATGAGAGTAGGGTTTATTTTTGACTTGTGTTAACCTTTGTATGTTCTTTATTACAGCTTCTGTTCCCTTGCTGCTCCTTCCCTCCTTTTCTCTTGGGTTTTTTCCCCTTTTTGGTTTTTTTTCCCCTCACCGTATCGTCTGAACACCCTGTGTATTACATTCGGGGTGTTCGGAGGGTCCGGAGGTGGAGCATTGTTACTGCATGAGGATCCTGCAGAGTGCAAACTTGACAGGCGGCCCGTGTTGAAGTGCATCATCAGAGCTGTGTGAATAATAACTGCGTCAGCCCCGTGCTCAGGTGCATCATCAGAGCTGTGTGAATAATAACAGCTGTGAGCCCGTGTCTGAGGTGCATCATCAGAGCTGTGTGAATAATAACTGCGTCAGCCCCGTGTGTGAGTTGCATCATCAGAGCTGTGTGAATAATAACAGCTGTGAGCAACAGCATACTCTTGCACACACTCTCCCTGCTCACCAATTCAAAGTTTGCTAAAAAATGTATGCAACGCATTGTCCGACACAATGCCAATAACTCAAACTTTAATGCTGCGAAACCTATTGCATTGTAAATGCTTGTATTGTATTGGTGTATTTTTGTAGACCTCCGTATGAGTTCCATAACAAAAAAAAATTGAATTGAATTGGGTGTCCTCGAGGTTTTTCTAACACGGAAAAACAATTGCTGTACAAGAAAGGGTGGTTAGAAATTTCCATTTCTTTATTAGTAGTGGGAGCTTTAGCATGGGTAGATGGCCCTAGCCCAGGTTTAAGGTTAGGAGGAGAAAGAGCAGGTATAGAAATAAAGAGGGTACAGATAAAGTGCAGGTTTATTTAAAAAGTGTGTAATCTTCAAATTGCAATTCTTTAAACCTTCTGGGGTTTACTTCTTGGCCAGTGTGTAGCAGAACTTAATACAGTGGATGAGCCAAAGAGATTTGGTTCTCTTCTGCATGGTCAAACACGTTTTTGTTCCAGTGAATTCAATAAACAGCTGACCTTCCATATGATGGGGTTTGGTACAAGCGATCAAAGGTTGAGAGCGATTTTAGGATCCAACTGAAGGAGCCTCTCCTCATACTTCGAGGGATGAGGAGAAGTTAACACCAGAAGAGTGATGCTTTGAGTGACATTAAAAACAGCTGGAGATTGGTCTACATCAGCCAGATTTAAAAGATCTTCCCTCGATCCCTAGTCATCTCCTGATTAGAATACAGGAATGCTACTCTTGCAGTCTTATCCAAAGTAAAGTAAGCTAGTTCCAATAAGGGCCACATTGAACTCAGCTGCTAGGCTCATCACAGGATCCATAAGATTCTACCACATTACACCAGACCTAAAACATCTCAAGTGGCTCCCTTTTGAAGCAATAATTCTGTTGAAGATAGCTTGCATGACACACAAAGCCCTTCACCATACTACTTAAATCTACCTGGCCAAAAAAACGGACTATTTGGTAGTAGTCGTTCTTCAAGAAGTGCAAACTCCCTCTTGTAACCACAGAAGTTCTACAAAAGAAAGAACGTACAACTGATCCTTCTGAGGTCTAGCCCTAAGAATATGGAACGTATAGCCTCCTAAAACCAGGACAAACTCATCAATTATCTCCTTCAAAAAAAGAAGTACAAATGCTGCTGATGAATAGAGTACTTCAACAGTAGTCCTGATACCACTCAGCTTGACAATTTTACTGTGAACACCCCTGGATCTTGGATCTGCCAGAGTAATTAGTATATTGTATCTGTATTGCTTCTTGCTTATGCCTACTTGCATTTTACCTGTATGTATGACTTGACTTGACTGCTGTATGTACACAGCTCTGATACCCTGACAGATCATGTTTGCGCTATATAAACCTCCTCAAATACATAAGTAAATGAGGTGGGAGAACTTTGTGATAACATTGTTTTTCACCTCTACAGAGGCCAATTGGAGGTCAAGACCTCAGCTGCCCTTCGCATCACTACTTCCAATGAGAAATTTCTTCAGATGCAAAAACAGGTGAAGAGACCAAACCAGTGACTGAAGAATTATCCAGGCCACTGGCATCATGCAGATCATCATACCAGTTGTCCTCAGTATATGGCTGAGCAAATTAATTCCCTTCACCACACCGGTCATTATGGGGATATGTTTGAAAAAGATTATGGATGATCTTGGCCCTTACTAGAAGCAAGGGCTTGATTTCAGAGTCTAGGGGTTTGCCGGGAGGCTGCAGCTAAGTGGAATTTAGGTGCAGCCTCAGTCGAAGTGGAGTCAGCCCAGAATCAGAGAGCATCATCGGTTGCACTTTGTTGTCCGGCACCAACGGGATGTGGCATGGGTTGTGGCGCCCAATGTCCGCAACAAAGCCAGTTTGGGGCAAGTAATGGATCCAGGGGTTTCAGATAGCGCCAAGGGTGGACCTGCCAGTAAGTACCAGCTGGCGATCCTTGTAGTTCCTTGGGGCGCAAAGGCGTGCCAGAAGGAAATCAACTCCACGAAGACAAAGTTAATGTTTTTTTCCCACAAACATAGGTCTTGCAAAGAAAAGCTTGAGCTAGTATGAGTCCTATTAATAGGGTAGATGTATTTAGTTTCCTGGGATTTACTGTATCTTTGAATCTCTCCTGGAAACCCCAGATGTATTTATTGACTCTCAAACACAGGCAAATCACAGGAGTCATAGCAACAGAACACAGCAGGTCCCTTACAAAACGGATTGCTTTTATTTTGCAAATTTAGGACGCTAAAGCTGTCAGTGCATTTCTCTATGGCTCAGAGTTGTGTGGCTTCTCCAATCTCCCCGCTGAATCTGGTCCACTTACCTAAAAACACCCCTCTTAAGCCTTTGATGATGGATATAGGTCAACGTGCAATGGGAGATAGAGCTGCATTGCGTCCCTTGTTATTTTGGAGGAGGTTGTGGCTTCAACCTGAATTGGCATGATATAGTATAGCATTTAGGGACGTGATGGAGGATGATAGATTCCACAAAATACCGTTGCTAAGACAAATTGAAAAACGTATCAGCCATCGGTCTTGGGGATTCCGGCTCTCTAGCCCACCCTTGACAGCAAGGCTGCTGAAGGAACCTTACTGGCAATGAGGTGACGATAATGCAGTTACAGCAAGCATTGGGCATCCTTTGATTGGAAGCTTTTATGATTTTAAATCTACATTTTATTTGGATTCCTATTGGGACAAAATTTTAGTACCCCTTTATTTTATTTATTTTTTTAATCTGTTTTATTATAATTTTCCCACAACATTTACATGTTTATGCAAGACAATCTCCAGCATTGCAGTACTGTCACAGGCAGAATTTTTAGACAGTGACGCTCAGTTCGTACACACTAGCTTAGGATGGCCACCGTGTATTCTGGTGACTCTTTAGCCACAGTTCCAATTACAACATATGCGTCGCTGCAGCAGAGAAAGTCCACAATGCCGTCATATTGCGGGTCTGGGTGCATATTATGCAGAGTGTTACAGATCATACATCTTGTGTGAGTGCACAGGTGTTACAGAGTAACAAACAGTAACTAAGGAAAGAAACCAACCACAGCAGCTAAGTTCGACTTCTTTTCCACTATACACTTATCCTTTAGCCCCCCCCCCCCCCATGATAACATCCGTCACCCCCTCTCTGCCCCATCCCTCGTTCCCGGCTCGCAGCACTCCACAGAGTTACTTCGCCCGCCAACACACAGTGTCATCTCTGCTTAGTCGGTGGGCAGTATAAATGCGCCTGTGTGGCGGGATAAGAGCGTACCCGACATATCGCCCATCTCAAATTGCAGGGATGCCTCCCTCAACAAGCGGCAGCTGCTCTAGGGTATCCTCCTCTATGCGCATAAGACTCTGGAGCAGACCCTCCCATCGCGCTGATATCAGCGGCTTACGCAAGCCCAGTGTTTCCTCCTGTGTGATAGCAATTCCTTCTGCTTTAGCCCATGCTATGAGGGAATACCTTCACGCCCTTATGTGTGGTGGGGATTGCGACTTCCATCTCTTCGTTAAAAGGCGCTTGGCAACGACTAGCCCAGGTCGAGAAAACGAGAAGTGAGCTTTGTAGTCGGCGGCCTACTAAATTGGTGTAATAAGTAAGTGGGCCACTCGAAAGGTATGCTGCGGCTAGTACATGCTCCCAATGTCTCACTAATAGCCCGCCAATAAATGTGCAGCGTGTGACAGCCCCACAGCATGTGCACTAGGCCAGCCCCACCTCTGTACAGCGGGGACAGGCTGCATCCGCATGGTGAAAGTACCTATTGATCTATTCAGGAGTGGGAACGCCCTATGGACTATAAATAATTGAATTTGACGGAACCGCATGTTTCCGGGGATTCTCTTAGGACTTTTCAATAGCTTTCCCCAATCCCTATCCTCCGGCTGCCTCCCCAAGCCTTCTTCCCACCTGCGTCGAATTGAGTCTAACTTTATCGCCGCATGCGTGCAGAGGGAAGCCGCAAACCACCGGATTAAAGACGGCCGCGCCCCACTACGTGGAGATATTGTATGGTGAGGTGTTAACTCGGCTCCTCCGTCATGTCCCCCATCTAGAGGCCAGTGTAGTGATCAAGGAGCTATTCAGCAAGTGATTCAAATGGCAGAAGCATGCCATCCTGATACAGGTCTCTCAGAGTCTGTACGTTGGCATCGTGCCACTCCAGAAGCTCCAGGGACGTGAGTACCCCAGGCCCGCCGGGGGAGCCCACTAGCGGTACGGCAGGCGCATAAGGAATTAGATCTTTAGTGACATACAGGCAGCGGCCGAAGCATTTGTAAGCCACCGTCAAGAGGAGGGGAGCCGGTGTGGGTAATTTAGCAGCCGGATGAAAAAGCCCAGTAATGTAATCCAAGGAGAGGGGAGGGGCTGTAGTCGTATCCGCTCAACCTCTGTCCGCGAGCCATCGGGCTAGCCACTGCAACTGAGCAGCCAAATAGTAGTGCTCAAAACAGGGGGCAGCTAGACCCCCCTTCGTCCGTGGGCAAGTATAACTTCGCTAGCGCAATCCTATGGAGCGCATTACCCCAAAGGAAGTCTCGGAGGAGGGCAGCGAGTTTGTTAAAGAAGGCCACCGGGACATACAGCGGCAGCTTGGCGAAGTAATATAGGAGGCGTGGAAGGATCACCATTTTAGATAACGCCACCCTGCCTGTGACTGAGCGTCTTCCAGAAGTTCATTTGCGACTTGATGGCTGTCACCGCACGACCCAGATTACCGCAAAAGAGGTCAGCTGGTTGACGGTATATCTGTATTCCCAGATAGCAGAACGTGTCAGCATTCCACTGCACCTGCCCACTAGCCAGAATATTTGCCCATATCCCGGACGTCCTCTCCAAACGCATATAAACAGGATTTATTGGTATTTACCAGGAGTCCAGAGAGAGCAGCAAAGTCACGTAAAATATCTTCTAGGCAGGCTGGCATAGCCCCAACATCCCTCACAAAGACTAGAAGGTCATCCGCGTACAGCAAGACCTGATGTGTTGCATCTCACAGCAGTATTCCCACTCCCAATTCTGCTTGCAGGGCCACTTCCAAAGGCTCGAATGCCAGCACGAACAGGAGGGGTGATAGTGGGCACCCCTGCCTGGTTCCCCTACAGATCGGGATGCTATAGGAAATGTATGGCCCTAGCCACACCCGGACTGTGGTTTGTGGTAGAACAGGCCCACCATTTGTAGAAATCCAAAGCCTAGATCATAGCGCGACAACACTGCCGCAAGATAGCTCCACTCCATGCAGTCAAATGCCTTCTCAAGATCCAACACCAGGCACCCCGCCCTGGGCCACTCCTTCCCACTGTCTGCCGCCACTCAAAAGAACCTCCGCAGGTTCAACGACGTACTGCGCTTGGGTACAAACCCATTTTGGTCGGTGTGACCCAACTCGGGGACCAGTGGCGCCAAGCGTTCCGCCAGCAGCTTAGCGACATTTTTTATAGTCCGCATTCAGGAGCGCCAAGGGCCTGTATGACCCCAGGCTTACGGGGTCCCTGCCCGGTTTGAGAAGGGACACCAGATAAGCCTCCCGCATTGACGGAGGCAACCCGTTGTCCGTCAAGGCCGTGGAGTAGATAGTGTGTAGACGCTGCGTCAGGATGTCCCGGTAAGCTTTGTAATACTCAGTGGGCAGGCCATCGGGACCCGGCGCCTTCCCAGACGCCATGGACCCAATCGCCTCCCCGATTTCCTCCAAAGTAAGAGGACCATCAAGAACCTCCCGATGTGCCCTAGAGGCAGTCCGTAATTGAAGCGACGCGAAAAATCTTTCCAGGTCAGGCTCGGAGCAGCGCCCCCTGGATCGGTACAGCCGTGTGTAATGTTCCGTCATCACCCTGTGTAAGTCCCCTTTGTGTGTATACCAGTGAGCTCTCCAGCGTGCGTTGGGCCCGATCGGTGCATGTTTATCCCCTTGTTGCAACAGCCAGGCCAGAAGTCGGCCTGCCCGGTCTGCTTTGGCATGTGTGCGAGCCGTGTGGGCAGCGTAATTATGGCAGGGCAATCTCTCCATAAGGTCCGCATGCTGTGTTCTTAGGGCTTCTACGCGTCCTGACTGCCCATCCCCACCCTCTCCGTCACTTTCGTATTGGAGCAGCTGCGTTTCTAACTTCGTGAGCGCCAAGGACAGTTGCTTACGGAGATTCCACGAGGCCCCAAGACAGTGCCCCCTAATGACTACATTGTGGTTGTCCCACTCCACCAGTGCGGAGCTCGCCGTCCCCTCATTGTGCTCGAAATATTCCAGGGCAGCTGATCCCAATGACGCTTGGAATTTCGGGTCCTCCAGCGCAGCAGGCTGGAGGCGCCAGGTGTATATGGGGGGCGGCCAGGATCCCAGTTCAGTCGAAGCCGTAAAGAATTATGATAAGAGTGTGTCCTACCTAGGTATTCTGCTACCTCAACCAAGGGGACCAGATCCTGCGAATCCACAACCCGATCCAACCTCGCATGTAACCCGTGAGCTGCAGAAAAATAAGAATGAATGCGGTCTGTGGGGTGCAATATACCCCATATATATCCTGTATTGCCCAGTGTGACAACCAGTCCGCAAGCCCCTGTGCACTAGAAGTTGCAGTCGTTGCCCGAAGGGGCGGGAAGGATCTGTCCATGTGCACATCAAGAACCGCATTGAATTCCCCACCCAACAGCCAGGGCAACCCCGCGTAGGGAGATAGCACTGCAGACATTCGTGCCAAGAACGAGGGTTGGTCTGTGTTTTTGGGCATATATAGATCCTAAAAGTGCCCGCTTACCATTAAGCGTCCCCGACACTAAGGTGTATCGACCATCAGGGTCTGTCACCATATCCTTGCAGACGAATGGAGTACCTGCCCTCACCCAAATTAGCGTGCCCCTCGCATGCGCCGAGTATGTGGTGCCATAAATGTGCCTCCTCCAGCGCCTACGCAGCCGATCTAGCTCTGGCTGAGTCATGTGCGTTTCTTGCAGCAGCGCAATGGCGGCCGAGTGTCGCTGTAAATATGCAAATATGGAGTAACTGCGCCCAGGTGTGTACATACCAAGTATATTCCATGTGATGATATCAGCTCGCGCCATTTCTGCTTGTAATGATCGATAGGGAGACCAGGGGTGAGGCATCGGGAGGGGCATCTCACGGGGTGCGGAGACTCATGGACTGCATGAGTGTGTCAAACTGCTACATCTGATAGAACAATAGAAAACTAACCATAACTAATTGAACATCTGGGGCAGTCATTTCGTGAAGGCCGTCCAAACTTCTGAAACACGGACAAGTCCTAAACTAAGGCAATGTGTTGCCTATGGGGTTGCACGCTAGTGATGCTATGGTATAACCTTCCCCTTTGATGTCAATATGCTTAGCGTGCCAACTATCTGAGCTTCAGACATATCTCGTGGGGTCAGTGGCTCGTTAAACCGTGAACCCAGATATTTATGTACGGGACTCTAGTGGGGCCATGTTCGCTCGGCGATAGGTATCCCGCTAAGGCATCGTTGCAATGTGAGGGACGTGTGACACGCAACCCAAATGAGCCTACCCTCCCCTGCCCCCCCCAAAATTGTATCAGCTAGCCAGGTTATGCAGTACAGTAAATAGCATTCTACTTGCGTGAACAGTTCGCATTAAAGTACATCAGTCCGTCATTTCATCCGATAATGCCGTCAGCTGTTTGCGGGGTGACCACTGGGAGACCAAGCTCTTCCGAGATTTCTGTGGATGGTGACGAGGAGCCCCTGGACACCAACACAGTTTGTCTGTAACAGTCAGACCGTTCACGAGGTTGTGGGGATCCAAGGGTCGCGACTGCCTCCAGCACATCCCGTCGCTCCTTCCTCATATTGTCTAGGGTAGGAGCCGAGGCCCCTGGGTTGGCCGACTTCATTAGCCCCCTCCGTCTTCGTCGCCTCGGTCTCCTGCTCAACATACTGTCACCATCCGGGCCCGTGGGCCGCACACCTGTCCACAATCCCGACTCCTCTACCAGTCCCATGCCTCCTCAGGGGAGTCAAAGAAGCGGGCCCCATCTTTAGTGACCACTCGTAGCCGGGCAGGGAACAGTAGCGATTAAGGGAGCTACAGGGCTCGGAGCGGACGTTTCATGGCTGTGTAGTTGTTCCTAAGCCTCTGTAAGAGAGCAGTGTAGTCTGGGAAAAACATAACTACTTCCATTCACCTGCACAGGGTCCATTTTCCTTGTTTCACGAAGCACCACGTCCCTGTCCCTGTAGTTGAGTAGTTTGAAAATAAATGGACGCGGTCTAGCACCGGGCTGTGGCTTCTGCGCCGGGATACGGTGAGCCCGATCCACCACGAACTGCACAGACAAGGAACCCTGGGGCAGCAGATCTCGCAGCCAGCATTCTGTGAATTGGTCCGGGTTCCTACCTTCCCACCACACAGATGTTGTTACGGCGTGAGTGCCCTTCCGCATCCTCTGCCCGATCTTCCAGTATGTGGACACGGTCTATCAAGTCCTGCACTGCGGCCGTATGATTTTGCGCCACAGGTTGGAGCTCTTTTAAGTTTTGGTCGTGTGCAGCCACTTTATCAGTGAGCTTCCGGTGATCTACGTGAAGTAAAGTGAAGTCCGAGGTGACTGTCGATTCTGGTCTCCAGAGTATAGGTCCTAGTATCGTCCAGTGCGGCACCAATTCGCTCCACCGCTGCGAGTCCATCTTGACCACTCGGCCTGTGGTCGCTTGTTCCGACATCTCTTCCGTAGTTCCCTGCATAGGGTCAAGGCTGGCGGCTCTCAGGTGTCCCTGCTGTGTTTTGGCCCGTATCGGGCCCATCACCAGTTGCTGCGATGTGGGCATTAGCCGACTACTCTCTGCGCCTCCGGTGCGTCATAACTGAAGCACTAGTCCCTGGGGCACGTGTATCGCTTTTGCCAGCTCAGCCCACCAGCAGAAGAATAGATCATGCCTGCCAGAAGCGGTGGCACACTCAGTCTCGTGGCATTCGCGCCCTCGAGCCTAACCGTGTCTCACCACCACTTCCTTGATCACGCCGCCACACTACTGCAGTTTCAGCCGCTTCTCAGGTGTTCCCACCAGGGCCAACTGCTCCTCCTGCCACTCGTCTCCCCCTGTTGTGCTCCCACATGCTCCCACGAGTCCGCCTATAACTGCTCAGAGGGCTGTCTCCAGGATAATCCTCATGTCGCACAAGTTACTACTTGTGTAACGATATATCTGTAAGAGACATTAGTTAGTATTAGATTCCTTACCTTAGAATATCCCCAGGCGTCAGACTGGATCCGGAAATTTTTGCGTAGCAGTACCCTTGTGCGTCGGTAGGCGTCGTCTGCGGCTTCGCGTCCGTCGTCGGCGCCGTGATGACGTCGTCGGAGTACTTAGACGCCGCCTCCGTGTGCTGACGTCAGTTCTTAGACACAGCTTTTCCGCACCAGAAGTGCTGAGCCATGTTAAAAACCAACACTGGTGCCATTGAAACTAGGGCCCTGAAAGGGGAAAACCCTAACCCTAGATATCGGTTCGCAGAACGGGGAGGATGGGTGGGTCGGTAAGGAATCTAATACTAATTAATGTCTCTTACAGATATATCGTTACACAAGTAGTAACTTGTGCATCTGAAAGAGACACGTTAGTATTAGATTCCTTACCTTAGAATAGATACCCCAGCAATACCAACCCCGGTGGTGGGTCTGGGAACCAATAATCACACCAGAAAGTCCTGGAGGACGGAACGGCCAAAGAAGCCATCCCTCCGGACTTGGCTGTCCAGGCAGTAGTGTCTTGCAAACGTGTGCAGCGATGCCCACGTAGCTGCCTGACAGATGTCTTGTAAGGGCACTCCCCGGCCCAGGGCAGTTGTAGTCGCCGTGGCTCGGGTGGAATGAGCCCGCAATCCAACAGGAGGCTCCTTCTTCGCCAAGGAGTAACATGCCTGGATACACAAGATGATCCACCGGGAGATGGTCCTCTTGTGCACCGCTTTCCCCTTCTTAGAGCCCACGTAACCAACAAAGAGTTTGTCATCCACCCGGAACTGGCGTGTGCGATCCAAATAGAATGAGAGCGCACGTTTTGGGTCCAGACGGTGGAGCCGCTCTTCCTCTTTAGAGGGATGCGGAGGTGGAAAGAAGGTTTGCAAGGTGATAGACTGCCCGATGTGGAAGGCCGTGACAACCTTGGGCAGGAAAGATGGCTTAGTACGCAACACCACTTTGTCCGGATGGACAGAAAGGAAAGGTGGAGTACAAGAAAGAGCCTGGAGCTCACTCACCCTCCTGGCAGAGGTGATGGCAACCAGGAAAGCAGTCTTCAGAGTAAGAAGATGGAGAGGACAGTTGTGAAGTGGCTCAAAGGGAGCGCACATCAGAAAAGTCCCACTGAGGCATCACAAACGGAACAGGAGGGAATGTGTGTGTGATGCCCTTCTGAAATCGATTTACAATAGGGAACTTCAACAAAGAAGGTTGATCAGGCAGCCTTAAAAAGGCTGAAAGGGCAAAAAGGAAGCCCTTGATAGTGCCCAGAGCAGAGCCCTGCTGGGAAAGAAAAAGAAGGAAGAGAAGAACCTCAGAAAGAGGGGCAGCAAGAGGATCCACAGCCTTTGCTGTGCACCATGCCACAAATCTGTTCCACCTGCAGGCGTATACCGTTTTTGTGGAGGGACGCCTGGCTGCCAGAATGACGTTACAGACTTCAGGAGGCAAGTCAAATGGCCTCAACTGTCGCCGCTCAATCTCCAAGCATGGAGGTGGAGACTGGACAGGCTCGGGTGGAGGACCGTCCCCTGTTGCTGCGACAGAAGGTCCTCCTGAAGAGGCAGACGAATCGGGGGATCGACTGACATACTGAGTAGCTCTGGATACCAGTACCTTCATGCCCAGTCCGGAGCCATAAGGATGACTTGGGCCCGGTTGCGCTTGATCTTCTTCAGCACTCTGGGCAGAAGTGGTATAGGTGGAAAGGCCTATAACAGACCGCAACTCCACACGTGACGAAAAGCGTCGCCGAGCTAGTGCCGCCTTGGAAATTCCAACGCGCAGACTGAAGACATTGCGCGTTCTCTTCGGTGGCGAATAGATCTAACCAAGGCTCTACCCATTGCTGAAAGAGGCCTTGCGTCACGTCCGAGCTCAGACGCCATTCGTGATCCATCATGCACCGACGGCTGAGCTCGTCCGCCCTGGCGTTCAGAGAACCTGCCAGGTGTTGAGCCACCAGGGTCACGCCCTGGCATTCCAGCCATTGCCAGAGGCGCAGAGCCTCCTGGCAAAGGGTCCACGACCCCACCCCGCCCTGTTTGTTGCAGTACCACATGACGGTGGTGTTGTCCGTGAACACCTGCACTACACTCCCCCGGACAGAGGGGAGGAATGCCTTCAGTGCTAGACGAATCGCCCGTAACTCCAACAGGTTGATGTGGAGCCGGGCCTCCGCCGGAGACCAGAGGCCTCTGATCTCCGCCTCTCCCATGTGGCCACCCCAGCCCTGGAGGGGCGCGTCCGTCACAACTATGTGCTCCGGTTCGGGAAGGGAGAGGGATCTGCCGCTGACCCAATCGCGGTCCGTGAGCCACCACTGCAGGTTTCCCTGATGCTGGGCCCACTGAAACTTCAGGTCCCACTGTAGAGCCCGCATCCGCCACCTGGCGTGATGCACCAGTAGGATGCAGGAGGCCATCAGCCCCAGAAGCCGCAGCGTCAACCTGACCGAGACTCCGGGATAACGGCTGAAAGATGGGAATCAGAGCCTGAATATCCCGGACCCGCTGCTCGGGTGGATAAACCCAGAACCGCGCCGAGTCTAGAACCGCTCCGATGAAGAGGAGCTTCTGAGAGGGGCACAGGTGTGACTTTGGCACATTGATGGAGAACCCCAGCCGGTGCAGGAGATCTGCCGTAGTCTGGAGGTGGCTGACGACTGTCTGGGGCGAACCCGCCTTCAACAACCAGTCGTCGAGGTAGGGGAAGACTGAAACCCCTAACCTGCGCAGATGAGCTGCGACCACCGCCATTACCTTTGTGAACACACGTGGGGCGCTGGTAAGGCCGAAGGGGAGCACGGTATACTGAAAGTGCTCGTGGCCAATTGTGAACCGCAGGTAGCGCCGGTGGGCCGGCAGGACGGGGATGTGGAAATAAGCGTCCTGCAAGTCCAACGCTACCATCCAGTCTCGTGGGTCCAGGGCAGCTAGGACCTGAGCCAGTGTCAGCATTTTGAACTTCTTCTTCCGGAGGAAGCCGTTGATGTTCCTTAGGTCCAAGATAGGGCGCAGGCCCCCTTCGCCCTTCTTGGGTACCAGAAAGTAGTGGGAGTAGCAACCACACCCTACTTCTGGCCCAGGAACGCGCTCGATGGCCCCCTTGGCCAAGAGGGCCGTAACTTCCTCCTGCAGAAGTCGCAAATGATCCCCCGATACACGGTGGTTCTGCGGTGGCATGGCTGGAGGAGTCGCCTCGAAGGGGAGGGGGTAGCCCCTTCGGACGATTTTCAGCACCCACCTGTCCGATGTGACAGTGCGCCAGTGGAGGTGGTGATGGCGAACCCTGCCCCCCACTGGCGTCACATGGGCCTGAAAGCACAGACTAGGAGGGTTTTGAGGCGGATGCTGCGGGGGAAGGTGTAGACTGACCTCGCCATTGTCCCCGACCGCCGGTTCCCACGGCCGCCACCGCGTTGGGCATTACCTTGCGGAGCATGGCTGGCAGCACGTGGGGGTACACCCCTTCCGTGGCCACGAAAGGAGTGAAAGGCAGCCGATTGCTGGCGCGGGGCCGAGAGGTCCAAGGACTTGGCCGTAGCCCTGGAGTCCTTAAAGCGCTCAAGCGCATGGTCTGCCTTGTCGCCAAAGAGGCGACGGCCATCAAACGGCATGTCCATCAGTGTGTTTTGGACATCGGCCGAAAAGTTGGCGGACCTCAACCAGGCGTGGTGTCTGACCGACACCGTCGTTGCCATCGCTCTACCTAGTGAGTCGGTGGTATCCAGCCCACACCGGATAGAATATTTGGCTGCATCCCGGCCCTCCACAAGGTCTTGGCCGAGTTTGGCCCGTACCTCCAACGGACACTCTGGCAGCACTCCCGCAACCGTATCCCACAGAGAGTGGGTGTAGCGGCCCAAGAGGCATGCGTTATTTGAAGACCGCAGTCCCAGACTAAGGGACGAGAAGATCTTTTTACCATACTGCTCGTACCTCTTGGATTCCCTGTCCGGCGGCGCCGACGGGAAGGCGGTCTGGGAATTGGAGGCCTGGATGACCAGGCTCTCGGGGTGGGGTGGGTGGACAGGAAACATGGGTCACCCGGGGCCGGGCGGTGGCGTCTGGCTTGGACCAAGTGCCCAAAAGAACGTCGGTTAAGGCCTCGTTAAACGGCAGCAGAGGCTTGGCTGAGCATGACTGCGGCTTAAGGACCTCAGTGAGGAGGTTAGTCCTCACGGCCGCGACGGGGAGCTCAAGGCCTTGGCTTCTCTCATCAACACCACACTATAGGTTGCCCCCTCCTCCGTAGCCACGGTAGGAGGTGAGACAAATCCCGTGTCAGGCGAAGTGTCTATACCACTGGCCTCCCCAAGTTCACCTGCCCAGTCCTCATGAGACTGGCATTCACGTGCCAGAGGGTCTTCAGACCCCTCCCAATCCTCCTCATCACCCATCCCCTGGTACTAAGGGTTATCAAAAGATGGGGCCGGTTCATGGAAAGTAAACTCTCCGAACGGCGTCTGAAGCGGCGCCGAACCGGGTCGAGGGAGGCGTCGGGGACGACGGCGCCGGTGGTGACACCTGAGGGGACGGCGCCGGGGAGGTCGTTAAGTCCACCGGCGGCGACCCGGATCCAGAACCGGATCCAGCGGGGCCCTGCGGCGCCGGGTGCGTTGGAGCCGAAGCACCCACGGGGCCCGACCCGCGAGGACCCCCAGACGGTTCCGCTGAGCCCGAAGGCGCCGCGGAGCCCGTCGGAGGAGAGATGGACCTCATGGCCATGAGGACCCGCTCGATCTCCTGCGGCGTCGCGTTAGGCCCAGGGACCGAAGGGTATGAAGCCGGACGCGGCGCCTGCGACTCAGACGGAGCCGCGTGGACGGTGCCACCCGAACCCCCGGCCGCGTCGCGCGAGCGTCGGGGGGAGTCGGAAGAGCGATGACGTCTCTTCGACTTCTTGTGCTTACCTGACGACTTCGACCCTGAGGAGTGATGTCGACTCCCGGAGCTATGATGGCTCCGCTCCCGCAACCGGTCCCCCGACCTCCGTCCGAACCGGAACCTCTCTTGGCGCGGGGCCGACTGCTGGAGTTCGAGTCGCTTACGGGACTGCTCCCGTCTAGCTTTCGAAGTGAGGGCCTGGCAGTCGGCACAGGCCTTGTCGTCGTGGTCGACGCCGAGACAATGGAGACAGCGACGGTGAGGGTCCGTTACCGACATCAGTCGGTCGCAATCCTCACAGGGCTTGAAACCAGGCATCCCTACCGGCACCGAGTAGGAGTCGAAGACTCGAAAAATGAGATCAAAAAGAGTTAGTCAAAAAGTGACCAAGGTACCACTTTTTCCGGATCTCCGCTGCTGGCGCGGAAAAAAGAAGAACTGACGTCAGCACGTGGAGGCGGCGTCTAAGTACTCCGACGACGTCATCACGGCGCCCACGACGGACGCGGAGCCGCAGACGACGCCTAACGACGCGCAAGGGTACTGCTACGCAAAAATTTCCAGATCCAGTCTGACGCCTGGGGATATTCTAAGGTAAGGAATCTAATACTAACGTGTCTCTTTCAGATACTCCGCTCACAGGGCCAGTGCAGCCTTACTGGGAATGGTCCTCAATGTCCTACGGGACCCCCAAGCGATCCTAAACCCCTTCTCACTGCGGCCGCCGCAGTTCTGGGCAATTTTACTCATAGCGCCTCTTCACAAGGCCACAATATCGGGGTCCATAGATGGGGTACCTGTAGCGATTTCTAGCGCCTGCATGAGATGGGCGCAAACAGAGATGCAAGTTCCACAGCCACTGCGCCCGTACCCTTGGGCGTTTCACCTTCCAGCACAAGGCTTGCACTCCTTCTAAAGCCCCCAACGCAGGCAATTGCATGCTGTCTTCTGCTCGTCTCCCCTCCACCACGGTAGACACAGGGGACACCAAAGCAGGGCACCAGCTCTTCAAAGCATGAGGGGGGCAAACTCCCTCTTGCCTGCAGGTCACGTCAATAGCCACCTGGGCTTCGCTGGCCCTCACCATACCTCAGGCCTCCCTTCGTCCCGCCTCACGGGGCCACCAAGTCTCTCCTGACAGCAACTCCTCAGCCCCTCACAGTGTCCATGCCATGCTGTCATGATCCCCACACAGTCCGCAGCTCCAGGAATCGCGGGTAGCGCACCCGCAGATTATTACAATTACCGCAGCTGTTGGACGGGGCGAGAGCCCACTGCCGCCTCTGCTGTGCTCAAGCGCCCGGGAGCCAACTTGGAGGTCTGACCCGTCGCTCAGTCACCACTGCTCCACGCGAGCACCCTCATGCACGCAGCGGCGCCCACTCACTTGTTGCTGTGATCTCGAGGGGCTCCGCAGCAGGACACCAGGACTTCCGGGGCAAGGGATCGCTTCCGCTGCCAGGGCTCACCAACGCCGGGGGCTCCGCCACCATTTCATCATTCAAAATGCCCGCGCGCAGCCCGATCACCAGCAGGGCCGAGCGCTTGTCTGCCCCAGCACCACACAACCAGCTGGCCAAACTTCACAATTTAGCTCCCTGCGGACTCAGCACGCCCTCCAGAATCCAGGCGTGGGCATCAGCAACACAGCCAGCACCGCCAAGAGAATTATTCCGGATAATAGGGGATCAAGGTACGGGAGCACTAACCAGTTGCGTCCGCCATGTTGCCTGGTCGGCCACGCCCCCCCCAATTTTAGTACCCCAGATAAGAAGGAAAATGCTACTTATCCAGAATGCATCTGTTATTGGTATATAGAGCTGTAGAGTCATATGCTTTTGCATAGATCGCCATCTAGTGTTGGGTCTGGAAGTTTGCACTTTGTTTTTCTTCGACCAAGTCTTTCCAGTCACGAGATAGGTGACTCCTCCTTTCGGTGATAGTGCGCATGGGCATCAACTCCATTGTTGATTTTTTTCCTCTCAGAGGGTGATAATGGAGTTAGTAAGAGTAGTAAGAAGGAGATGTCCATGAATGCATGTATCGAAGTAAGATGTTACTGCAACAGGTATAGATGCCCGTGGAGGGGGGCGGGCGCATATCACTCTACAGCTTTATATGCCAAGAAGGATTAGTTACTTACCTGTAATCCTAGTTCTCTTCCAGGGGTATCCTCATCAAAGTCATAAGCATTAGAATATTCCCGCCCATGTGCGGGACCCCGGAAACACTATATTATATGTGCCCCACATATATATATACTCATATATATATAAATACACATATATATATATATATAACATGCAATAGCAGCCAATAGAATCAGAGCTGAAATATGCTGTGTAGAATTTCCACCATACATGTAATAATAATAAGCATTAGAAACATGAGAAACAACAAAAAAGTTTGTTTAGAAACGGTTTTAATGCTCAGAAAGCAGTAGAAATTCTTATAACTCACTGGAAGCATAGAAAGCTCCCAGGCTGCATTGCAAACACACAGTCTAAAAAGACTGAAAAGCTAACCTGTAGCTGCATAGCAATAAACTGACACCGTGCCTTTAAGGCACTCATGACCCCCAGTATCCCATCATGCCTCAGGGGTGACAGTTAGGTCAGTTGTTCTTTTCGGAGACTGAAAATAAACCCAATAACAAATAGGTTAACCATATCTCCTTATTAAAGAATGTCCTTTGCCCGGGGAGGCGGGAGGGTTGCTTATGACTTTGATGAGAATACCCCTGGAAGAGAACTAGGATTACAGGTAAGTAACTAACTCTTCTCTTCCAGGGGATCCTCATCAATAGTCATAAGCATTAGAATAGAATAGCGAGCCTCACCTCATCTCCCTGCGGGCAAAGGAGTAACAATACAGTAATAAACCATATTAAGCCTAGTATTCACTAAGCTTGTACAGGCCGTAGGTTACCCAAATAGATTCCTCAAAGAGGCTTGTCCTACTTGAGTATCGGCCCTGGAATCAGACTCGAGACAGTAATGTCTCGTAAAGGTATGAACTGATTTCCAAGTCGCAGCCTTGCATATCTCCGACATTGGAATGTCGTGCAAGAAGGCTAATGTAGCGGCCTTCCCTCTAGTGGAATGCGCTTTGGGTGACTGCAACAAAGGCTTGCCTGCAAGCTGATAAGCCAATTTAATGCAAGAGACAATCCATCTCGCGATGGACCTCTTGGCCGCTGGAAAACCTGTTCGCATTGAACCATAGTTCACAAACAGTTGATCCGTTTTCCTAATCCCTTTGGTCATTTCCAAATAGAACTTGAGCACTCATTTAAGATCTAAGGAGTGAAGTGACCGCTCGGCTGGGGTCGTAGGATTTGGAAAAAATGAAGGGAGGGAAATGGACTGATTTATATGAAAATCAGAGATGACTTTAGGTAAGAAAGCTGGATGAGCCCTTAGGACTACCCTATTGTGATGAAAGATAGTGTATGGTTCTTTCGCACAGAGAGCTTGAATCTCGCTGACTCTGCGAGCAGAGGTAATCGCCACCAAAAAGGCCGCCTTCCAAGAGAGATGTTGCAAAGAGGCCTTGTGTATGGGCTCAAAAGGTGGTGACATTAACCTGGATAGCACCAGGTTCAATTCCCATGGAGGAGAAGGATTTCGCACAGGGGGATACACTTTCTTCAACCCCTGGAGGAAGTCCTTAACCACTGGAACCTGAAAAAAAGAAACCTGATCTGGTGATTTTCTGTATGCTACTATGGCTGACAAATGCACCCTAATAGAAGCGTATTTTAAACCAGCAGTAGCTAGGGAAAGGAGGTATGGCAAGATGACGTCCTCCTGTCCTTTAGTCGGATCAAGGTGATGATCCCTACACCATAGGAAAAACCGCTTCTACTTAAACGCATAGGACGTTCTCGTGGAAGGTCTCTTAGCCTCCTTTAAAATGTTCATGCAATCAGGAGGCAAGTTCAAATGTCCATATTGCAGGACCTCAGGAGCCATGCTGTTAGGTTCAATGATGGGAGGTTGGGATGCATTATCCTCCCGTTCATTTTGCTCAACAGGTCCGGCCTGCAAGGGAGTCGTCTGTGTGGACATACAGACAGATGTAGAAGGTCCGGGTACCACCACTGCCGCGGCCAATCCGGAGCTATCAGATCATTTCCATGTTCGACCTGCAGAGCTTGGACACTACTCTCGGAATCAGAGCCAGGGGAGGAAACGCGTAAGCGAACGTCCCTGACCAATCCATCAGCAGAGCATTCCCCTGAGTCCCTGGCCGGTGGAACCTGGACGCGAAGGCGTGGCATTTGGAGTTTTCGTCGTCTGCAAACAAATCTATGGTTGGACGACCCCAGCAACAAAAAAGCTCTTCCACTACTTCGTCGTTTAGCACCCAGTCTGGCTGATCTTCGAAGTGCCTGCTGAGTGCGTCTGCTTTTACGTTCAACTCGCCTGGAAGGTGCACAGCCACTATCGTGAGGCCTCGAGAGAGGAGCCAATGCCAGATTGCCTGAGCCTCTCGAGACAGAGGGCGAGACCTTGAGCCTCCTTGTTTGTTCAGATAGAACATGGTGGTCGTGTTGTCCGTCTGAACTAGGACTGAGTTGGACTCTATCGCTGGTAAAAAAGCTTTGAGAGCCAGGAATACCGCTCTGAGTTCCAGCATATTGATGTGGTATGTCTGCTCCTGCGCAGACCACAGGCCTCGAATCTGAAGCGGACCCATATGTGCTCCCCAACCTTGCAGAGAGGCATCCGTCACTATCGACTGGGTTGGAAGAGGCTGGTGAAACCGAACCCCCACCAGCAGATTCTTTCTCCGTGTCCACCACTTGATGGCATCTTTTGTCGCTTGGGAGAGTTTGATGCGATCCTCCCAAAGATCTGTCGCCTGGTCCCATTGATCCTCCAGAGCCTGCTGTAGAGGACGCATTCTCAGCCTGGCGTTTGGGATGAGAAAGATGCAGGACGCCATGGAACCTAGCAGGGATGCTACTTGTCGGGCTGTTGGAAGCCGAGATTTCAGCAGGATTCCACATTTCTGGCTCATGGAAAAAATTCTCTCCTCCGAAGGAAACGCTTTTCCCACTTTTGTGTCCAGAACGGAGCCTAGGTAGTGGATTGATTGAGTAGGCCGCTGGACTGACTTCTCCAGGTTCACATGGAGGCCGAGCCTGTGCAACTGGAGTAGACACAGATGTAGATCGTGCTTTACCTGCACTGGAGATGGACCTTTCAGGAGCCAGTCGTCCAGGTACGGGTAGATGAAGAGCCCCTTCTTGTGAAGAAAAGCCGCCACCACTGCCATGCATTTGGTGAAGACTCGTGGTGCGGACTTGAGACCGAAGGGTAGCACTGTGTACGGATAGTGTTTGTTCCCTACGACAAACCTTAAGTACTTGCGATGTTGTAGAGCAATAGGGATGTGAAAGTACGCATCTTGTAGGTCCACCGAACACATCCAATCTCCGACTTGAAGATGTGGGCATATTTGGTGAAGTGCCAACATGCGAAACTTTTCTCTGACGATGACCTTGTTTAGAAGTCGTAGATCGAGTATTGGTCTGAACTTGTCCTCCTGATCTTTTTTGGGGACAAGAAAGTACCTGGAGTAAACTCCCTTTCCTCTTTGAGCGAGAGGAACCTCCTCTATCGCTCTTTTTTGTAGAAGGACTTTTAACTCTCTTCGGAGCAAGCTTAGTTGATGAGGGTAAGCGCTCTTTGGAGGAATGCTCTTTGGAGGGGAACGGAAACGTAGCCTGTATCCATTGTGCAGTATATTCAGCACCCACTGATCCTTGGTGATGCTGACCCACTCTGCCAGGTGTTGTGAAGCACTTCCTCCCACTGGAGTGGGCAACGGCGCCAGAGGAAGCCACTGATCAGGCTTTTCCTCCTCTTGTGGTGTTAGAGGATTGCTGATGACCTCCTCTACCTCTGCCAGGTTTACCTCGAAACTGGGGTTTCCCTTGGGTTTTACTTTGGGACCATTGAGGGGTTTGAACCCTCTGTTGAGCCCCTCTCCCCCTGTTGGGCTTGAAACGGCGCTTGAACTCTTTCTTCTTTTCCAAGCCCACCGCTTTCACTGTGTCCAGTTCCGTCTTCATTCGGGTCATTTCTTCATCAGCATGCTCCCCGAAGAGAGCGGAACCCGAAAAAGGGAGATTAAGGATGCGATGTTGAGCATCCGGCTTCAGGCCTGTCAGGCGCAACCATGCCGATCTCCTGGCACAAACCCCATGCGAATAGGAGTGCGCCGCCAGGACAGCACCATCCGCAGCCGTGCTTATCATCTGATTCGCCACCAGACATCCTTCAGTCACGGTCTCTTCAAAGTCCTGCTGGTCTTCTTTTGGCAGCTTGGCTTTGAACCTTTCCATAGAGTCCCATAAGGCTCTGTCGTATCGACCCAGAAGTGCAGCCGCACTAGAAACCTTAAGAGTCGACGCAGCTGAGCTGCAAACTTTGCGACCCCAGGAGTCTTGAGTCTTGCTGTCGTTGTCTGGTGGGACTGAAGAAGAACCGGCAACTGCGTGTGTCTTCCTCGCTGCCGCCACAATAACAGAGTCTGCTGGAGGGCCAGATCTTACAAAAACCGGGTCAGAAGAGGCCGGTTTGTATTTCTTCTGAATGCGGGCTGGCACAGCTCTGATAGCTGCCGGAGTTAGGAATACCTCCTTGACAGGATCCATAATCCCCGGGACTAATGGTAGTAGAGGACGGGTGATCGCTTTTTTGTGTAAAGTCTCAAAAATGACTGTCGTTGTAACCTGAGGGACAGACATTTCAATGCTCAGCTTCTGAGCACCTCTTTGCAAGACATCCAGATACGTGCCAATGTCATCCACTGGGGAGGATCGGGACGTAGGACTGTCCGTCAAAGTAGGGGAGTAGTCCCTCTTGGAAGACCTGGTAGAAGAAGTAGATGAAGTAGACGGAGTTCGTCGACGTCTACGGTGAACACTGTGCCTCCTCTCTTTTGATCGTTTCGAACGCTCTTCTCGTCTGGGAGAGCGAGACCTGACCCGCTCCTCTGGTTCTTTTCTGGGAGATCGGGGCCTTCTGGGAGATCTGGTTGGTGTTCTCACAGGAGATTTGCGCCTGGGAGGGCTATGCTTGTCCATCTCCTCCACCAGATCCTGAAGAGGAGACCTGTGCTGCGAGCTTGCATAGTCTTGCATACGTTTTGCAGCCCCAGAATCTCTCCAATGGTCCAAAGACCTGTATCATCTAGGTGACAGTCTGACTTTATCCGCCCAAGGGTCCGTCCGACGCTCAGGAGATTTGCGTACCGGACTTCTGGACTTCGAAGATGCAGTTGAGGAGCCAGAGGACCTTGAGGTGGAATGACGGGAAGCTGACTCCGTTACCATCACCACATCTGAACATCTCGACGTCGAGCGATGTTCCCTCGTGGTCGAGTGCTTTCGAGGAGTCGGCGGATCAAACAATCTTGTTTTTGATTGTCTATGCGAGGATGTATGGTCTCTCGACGTCGAGCGGCGATGAGCAGCCGCCGACGGAGTTCCATGTCTCGACGTCAAACGGCGAGTACCTGCCGTCGACGGAGCCCTCTCTCTCGACGTCGAACGACGATGCCCAGTCGTCGACGGAAGTCTCGAAGTCGAACGACGATGTCCTGTCGTCGACAAAGCACCCTGCCTCGACGTCGAGTGACGATGTCCAGTCGTCGACGGAGGTCCTTCTCTCGACGTCGAACGGTGATGATCAGACGTCGACGGAGTTTTCTGCCTCGACGTCGAATGTCTGTGCGACGACGGCGGAGGGGTATTGGACACCCTCGACGCCGAGAGCTGACAAGACACTGACGAAGACTGCCTCCTCGACGCCGATCGACTTTTCCCTGTCGACGGCGGAGGGGTCTTGGTCCTCGACGCCGAACGTCGCTTCTTCGACGACGGCGGAGGTGTCACACTTCTCGACGCCGGTCGACGTCTGGATGACGACGGCGGAGGGGTGACCTCCCTCGACGCCGGTCGTCGCCTGGTTGACGACGGCGGAGGGGTCCTGGATCTCGACGCCGACCGTCGCCCGGTTGACGGCGGCGAAGTTCCCTTCCTCGACGTCGGATGTCGCCCGGTTGACGCCGGCGGAGGGGATTTCGACGATGGAACTGGATCCTTCGACGTCGTCGACGTACCTGGTCTTCTCTTCGACGGTAGTTTAGACGATAAATGATCCACCGGTGGTTCTTTTCTCAGCGCCGAGCCCGACGCTGAGGGTGAGGGGTGTGAAGACTTCTTTCTGGAAGATGAATGAGTCTTCTTGGAGCCCTTCCTCACCGGAGATCTTCCTCTTGACGACCTATGCGCTAGGCCATAAATGCGAATCCTCTCCCTGTCTTTTAAAGTTCTTCCTGACAGGTGTTCACAATGAGGACAGGTGCCTGGATCATGTTCCTCAGGCAGACACAGGATACAGACGTCGTGGTTGTCTGACTTGGCCTTCTTGTTGCCACAAGAAGGGCATTTGTCAAAGAGTACCGGCATTTTCAGGAGAAAATGCTCACCAAATTGACTGAAAAAGACAGTATCTTACTTGACTAGATGTTAAATGTCGAGTAAGAACAAAAAATTGTCAAAAGTGAAGAGTTTTTCTGTCAAAAAACAGGAAAATTAGTGGAGCTGTGTAACCAGGGTCCTTCTCTGAAGGAGCCGGAAAGAACAACTGACCTAACTGTCACCCCTGAGGCATGATGGGATACTGGGGGTCATGAGTGCCTTAAAGGCATGGTGTCAGTTTATTGCTATGCAGCTACAGGTTAGCTTTTCAGTCTTTTTAGACTGTGTGTTTGCAATGCAGCCTGGGAGCTTTCTATGCTTCCAGTGAGTTATAAGAATTTCTACTGCTTTCTGAGCATTAAAACAGTTTCTAAACAAACGTTTTTGTTGTTTCTCATGTTTCTAATGCTTATTATTATTACATGTATGGTGGAAATTCTACACAGCATATTTCAGCTCTGATTCTATTGGCTGCTATTGCATGTTATATATATATATGTATTTATATATATATGAGTATATATATATGTGGGGCACATATAATATAGTGTTTCCGGGGTCCCGCACATGGGCGGGAATATTCTAATGCTTATGACTATTGATGAGGATCCCCTGGAAGAGAACAGATGCATACTGGATAAGTAGCATTTTACTTTCCAGGCATATGAGCTGTAGATCATAGCTTTTGCATACACTACATAGCAGCTATCTCCCAAAGTGGTGGCTAACCTGTAGCTGGTGCAGTGGTCAGAAATAGTGTACGTAAAACTGCTTGGCTTACTCTAGCTTGCTGTGCTGCCAACACATCCACATAATAGTGTTTTGTGAATGTGTGAGGTATAGACCATGTTGCAGCTTTGCATATCATCATCTATGGGTATATTTCCTAAGAATGCCATAGAAGCCCCCAGTTTGCGTGTAGTGTGCTCTGGGGGAAACTGTTAATTTCTTTTTAGCTTTTGCATAGCATATTTGAATGCATTTGACTATCCACCTTGCAATACCCGATTTTGATACAGGATTGCCTGTGTGGTGGAGTAAGAGCGACAAAAAGCTGATTTGTGTTATGGAAAAGTTTCATAATTTCAATGTAATAGAGCAATGCTCTTTTCACATCTATCTAATGTGTGTAGTGCACATTCTGCCATTGAATCTGGTTGAGGGAAGAACACGGGTAACTCAACAAATTGATTGGTGTGAAAAGCAGAAATGACTTGGGATTAGTTCAAAGACCCACTTTATTTTGGTGCATTTGTAAAAAAGGTTCTTCTATAGTCTAGTCAATGCCTGGAGTTCACCCACTCTTCTGAGTGATGTGATGGCAACTAGGAAAGCAACTCTCCATGTGAGAAATTGCAGTTCACATCTGTGTAATGGTTCAAAGGGTGGACCCATTAGTCTGGTGAGAACAATGATGAGATCCCACACTGGAGCTGGTGGATGTCTCGGGGGAGTAACTCTTTAGAGTCCCTCCATAAACGCTTTAATGACAGGTACTCTAAAAAGAGATAGATGCTGTCTATTTTGGATGTATGCAGCTATATCAGCTAGATGTAAACGTATGGACGTGTATGCTAAATTGGCATGTTGTAGATCTAACAAATACAAATAGCATATACATTTATAATGTTTAGCCTAAACATAACCCGACATATCACACCGTATGCACCAGCATTACTGTTAGAAGGTACACTCAGGGGTCAAACAACAGTTACAGAAGCTGAACTACAAAACTGGGGTGAGGCGAGTATTCAATGCATGGGAGATTTATACAGAAACGGCACACTAATTCTATACACAACATTAATAGAAGACGAGTTACCACCAGGCCAATTCCTGCTACGCTGATCACTAATAAACACCCACATGTCTAGATGGGGTGACTTAACAAATGAGCCTCAAACACACCTCACCGTACAATACATGCATGTTATGGGGCAAGGTGGACATCTCACGCGGTGACTCTCAGCTTCGTTGAGGCAGCACACAGCAACTAATTTAACATCTCTCCAATGCCACGAGAAACAAGACATGGATCGCCCACTCACAGACACAGAATGACCTCAGTACTAGAAAGCCCAGTGCATATCCCCAGAACGTGTGATTCCGCCAAATACAGTATTACATCAGGCAGAGAGCATATTTCACACCCGCTAAAATCAACTGCTACTTCAATCGCGCAGATGCCAGCTGCTCACGCTGCACCCTTACTGATGCAAACTTATTATACATGCTCTGGGGATGTACCCAGCTATACACATACTGGAAGGTAATTGCGAACACACTGGCCGCATGCACAGTCCTATTTTAATAGCACACTTAACATTTTACATCTATATCGTAGACACTCAAATAATAAAGTAACTTCTAGATTCCTAGAACTGGGTATGGTGGTGCTAAGAGACTAATCAATAGAAGTGGAAGGCACACATTTTCAGTTTTAGTGTTGCAGTTTTAATTAGCATTCCGCAGCATTTGATCTTTGAAAATGCAACTGTACTGCAATAAAAGTAAAAATGAGACTAATAACACATTCAGGAAACAATTAGATAACATACAAGTAATCAATCAATCAATCGAAGTTTATAATGTGTGCAGCTACTCACCCGTTAGGGCCTCAAGTCGCTGGGGAAGGGGGGGTGGGGGGGGGTGGGGGGGGGGGGGGAAGTGTAGCGTGTGCGGGAGAGGTGGATTAAAAAAGCCAAGTCTTCAATTCCTTCGTGAAGCTGGGGAGGAAGGTGGTTTGTCCGATGTGGATGGGTAGGGCATACTGGAAGTAGGAAGTACTGGGACTAGTCTTTCTTTGTTTGAAAACCAAAGGTACTCCTGAAAGATGAAAGTAGTATACGAAAGAGCAAATAATAAGGGCTAGGCTGGTAAGGAAAAGACATCTCTTTCAATTGCAAATCCATAGGGAATTTATCTAAAGATTAATTTAAAGTCTTCTTTGGGTTTTCATTTTAATCTCGGTTTAATCAGTCTTATTCTTTCCTCACTGATAAATGAGTTTGTTACTCCTAAGATAATAATTCAACCCTTGCTTTACTTTTATGATAAATTCGTTTTTTTGGGAGGCGGAAGAAACTAACAAAAGGGACATTCAAGCAATATGAAACGCCCATTTCGGAGGGTTTTACCAAGCTTTAGCGCTGTCCCTTACGTGTCACGCATGAGGCTCCCATGTACATTTCCTGCTGCAATGTAGAAATGATTTGGACATTGTGGGTGGAGGATTTAAAGTAGGCTAAGTCTCAGTCAATTTTCTGGACACAAGACTTCATACAAATTAGAGACAAGAGGCACATCAGGAGATGATAAAAGATATCCCATAAAATGGCTTCCTTAGGTTCAAGGAGGGGCTTACATCTTTGATGAGTTACCGCTACATCCATGCCTCAAATGTATTCCAAAAAGCATCTCTGAGCTTCTACTTTGAAACGTTCTTTTATTTGGAGGAGAATGTGCGATTCTTCCAAGTAACAAGCTCATCGACCAAGTCACAAGAAATGGATCCAACGGGGGAGCTTGTCAATTGTACAGTTGGCTCAGTGAGGCTGTATGAAAACCTGAATTAATTTCTAACTGTAGCATTTTTCCAAAAATGTATTTAAAATTAAATTGAGCATTTTTGATGTTCAGGTAGATCTTGGAGATTGAACCAAAGTGCCCCACATTTCAAAGGAAATTAACAACATCAAAGCACATCATGAGAAGCTGCCTCACATTGAAGTATCTTACTATGAACTAAAGAGGAATGTGGACTAACACTCTCATTAGCACCCAAAGTGTGCATTTTAAGAACGAGTCAAGTTAAAGGAAAGCATAAAATGCTGGATGGCGCAAACTTAAAGCTCATGAAAGATTATAAACAGCAAAAAGACATGATTAACCAATAAGAATCGTGCAGCGAGGTCACATCTGGAGGGAACAGTCTCTTACCTAATTCAGAGTACTTTTAGAAAAGAGGGAAGATGCTGCCCAGAATTTAACATACAACATTTGATATCACTGTTAATGCATTCATTATATTAAGAGTGACCATCCAGTGTAAATTCGCAGCTGTGTGATGGCATGGCAGTGTTATGTGTTGTTGATTGTTTTTATGGTTATAGAAATGACCTCAAGTGATACTTCAGGAAATTGTAAATACGGTGCCTCACGGAGATGCTGTTTCTACACACAAAAAGTAATAAACAATTCATTAAAAAATGATCGCTTGAAAATAAAGAACATGCTGACCATTTTAGAAATGTTGGTTTGTTTGCTACCTCCTGCGTGCCTTATTTCACACACAACACATTTTCGGAATGCCCCAATAAACGTTTGTGCAATCTCACAACGTGAATGAAATTGTGGCCCTATGCTTAGGAATTCAGTGACTACCCCAACAATTGCAAGTGTCAAATGTTATTTAACTACCTTAAGTCACTTAAGTATTGAACCTCATTTTACTGCTGGATTAGTAACGTCAATGAGTACAGCATATCTACTATAATGACAGTACACACACTATACTTCATACACCTGCTACTCATAAAACACACCTCTTTTTCACAGTGACTGCTCATTGATATCATTTCCTGTGTTACGACAACAGTGTGCCTTACGGGTCTTATGTGATATGTTACTTATCCCTTTTCAACACTGCATTGACTTATCTTAGAATTCATTCTGTGACATACTGTCTCCATAAACAAACGTACCTGGCTGAAATTTGTTCTTGGTCCTTCACCAAGCAGTGCTCCTTTCTGTTGTTGGAAAGGTCCAAGATCGTGAGAGGTCTGCAACCCTCTCTGTGGATTTAGCGGCCCTTGTAACCCTCCATGTGGGTTACCAATAGCTCCTTGGGAACCTGATGGAACCCGGACTTCTTGAGTAGGTCCTATTCCTTGCTGTGGTCCCTTCTGTCCCCTCATCTCTTGTGGCCCTCGCATTTCTTGAGGGTTTCTCAAATCTTGGACCCCCCGCAATTCTGGAAGCGGTTTTGCATCTTGGGGTATTCTTAACTCCTGCTGGCCTCTTGATTCTTTGGATCCTCTCAAATCCAGTGAAACTCTTGCATCTTGAGGACCCCTGAATTCTGGGAGGCCTCTTGCATCTTGGACTCCCCTCAACTCCGGCAGACCTCTTGCTTCTTGAGTGCCACATCCATCTTGGTGTCCCCTCATTTCCTGTAAGCCTCGTCCATCTTGCGGACCCCTTAACTCATGCTGGCCTCTTAAATCTTGGGGTCCTTTCATATCCTGTAGGCCTCTAGCATCTAGTGGCCCCCTCACATCCTGGGAACCTCTCATATTTTGGTGTCCAGCAATCACTTGTTGTCCTCTTAATTCTTGAGGTCCCCTTATCTCAGTAGGCCCTCTCAAATCTTGGGATCCTCTCATTTCCTGCAAGCCTCGCACATCTTGCAGACCATGGGTCTCCTGAGGGCCTCTTAAATCTTGCGGACCCCTTAGCTCCGGAGGTCCTCTTAAATCTTGAGGTACCCTCATCTCCTGTGGCCCTCTGAAATCTGGTTGCACCCTGATGTCAGAAGGCGGTCTTGAGTCTTGGGTTCCCCGCATGTCTAGTGGACCCCGCATTTCTTGTTGGTTTCTCAAATCCTGGGGTCCCCGCATTTCGTGAGGGCTTCTTAAATCTTGGGATCCCCTCATATCAGGTGGGCCCCTCAGATTGCCAGGTGCCCTCATGTCTGATGGACCTCTCACGTCTTGAGGTGACCTCGCTTCTAATGGGCCTCTAACATCTTGATTTCCCCTTATATCTTGTGGGCCTCTCAAATCCTGCTGTCCCCTATTATCTTGGGGGCCTCTTAAATCTGGTGGGCCCCTCGTGTCTTGTAGGTTTCTCAAATCTGAAAGACCCCGCATGTCCTGCTGATTTCTCAAATCTTGGTGTCCCCTCATTTCTTGCAGGCCTCTCATTTCCTGGGATCCTCTCATGTCCTGGGGTCCCCTCATCTCTTGGAGCCCATGCATGTCCTGTGGACCTCTCATCTCTTGGGAACCCCGCATGTCCTGAGGTGGCCGCATTTCCTGAGGATTTCTCATGTCTTGTGTGCCATGTATCAGCATTGAACCCTGGGGGTGAGGGCCTCTTATGTCCTGCACAGGATGACCAGGCATAACTGGCTGAGGACATGATCCTTGCATATCCTGAGGCCCCGAGGGTCCTGGTAAACCTCTAGGAGTCAATCCACGCACCTGCCCCTGAGAGCCCTGTAATGCAAGAGGGGGAGGAGGACCGGGCATTCCTCTGGGACCTAGACCAGCCTGCAATCCCTGGGTGCTAGAGGGACCCGGAGGTCCTAAATGACCCTGTAAAATGGCATTTCCTTGGGGGCCCACTGGCCCATGGTGTCTCTGCATTCCTTGATGTCCATGGAGATCCTGATGCCGAGGCATTCCTTGAGGACCTGGGCCCATGAACGGCTGTGGACCTCCACTCCCTTGAAGTGATGGTGGACCCTGAGATCCCATCGGCCCTTGGGGGCCTAGGTGTCCCTGAGGTCTTATGTGTCCCTGGGGTCTTATGTGTCCATGGGGTACCATGTGTCCCTGAGGCCCCATCTGCCCCTGAGGTCCCATCTGCCCCTGAGGTCCCATCTGCTGCCCCTGAGGTCCCATCTGCTGCCCCTGAGGTCCCATCTGCTGCCCCTGAGGTCCCATCTGCTGCCCCTGAGGTCCCATCTGCTGCCCCTGAGGTCCCATCTGCTGCCCCTGAGGTCCCATCTGCTGCCCCTGAGGTCCCATCTGCTGCCCCTGAGGTCCCATCTGCTGCCCCTGAGGTCCCATCTGCTGCCCCTGAGGTCCCATCTGCTGCCCCTGAGGTCCCATCTGCTGCCCCTGAGGCCCCATCTGCCCCTGAGGCCCCATCTGCCCCTGATGCCCCATCTGCCCCGGAGGCCCCATCTGTCCCGGAGGCCCCATCTGTCCCGGAGGCCCCATCTGCACCTGAGGCCCCATCTGTCCCGGAGGCCCCATCTGCCCCGGAGGCCCCATCTGCCCCTGAGGCCCCATCTGCCCCTGAGGCCCCATCTGCCCCTGAGGCCCCAATGGGCCAGGTGGTCTTAGCCCTGGCTGTCCCATTTGATTTGGGGGTACCATCTGAGGGGGGGGACCCATAGAGCCAGGGGGGCCTGGTGGTATAAACTGTCCTTGAGGTCTAGGAGGCGGCCCCATCTGAGACATATTCATTGGCATTTGCTGAGGTGGAGGAGGCTGCTGAAATCCTTGAGGGTGAGGCCCCTGTCCTGTGAATGTCTGGGTTCCAAGCACAGGACCAGCTTGAGGTGGAGGCTGCGATGATGTCGGCTGAGTTTGCTCAACCTGCTTCTGGGCTAGTCTCTCAATTTTCAGTTGCTATGAAAAAAAGAGAAAGCTTAGTTTGATTAAAAAAGTAGAACGGCTCCACGATATACTATGACAAATAATGAAGGCCTTTGCCAATGCAACAACCTAGTTTATGCACACTATTGTTAAACATGACACCATAACAGTTTGCCCTAACTGGCGTAATTAGCTCCTTAAATCCCCCAAATGTATTTAACAACAGGGCCCATGTACCTCCAAGAGCAGAGGGTTGGTGTACTGCAGGGCTGCCATTTCTTGCTCAATCTCAGCCTGTGTTCTTTTCTTGTCATCAAGGTTAACCTCTTCTTTTCTGCTTACTGTTTCGGATGGAGGCAAGAGGGGAACTTTATTCATCATCCAAGCCTGGAATCAGACGAATAAAAACTATTAGAAAAGAGAATCTGTTGTAGCTGAACGAGGCTGCAAAGAATCATGATTAGAAAAATTGAGCCCAAAAAAGAGGCCTAACTGGATTATCAGTGTACACAAGGAAAGGTCGTACTAGAAATGGCACTGTCGTCAAGAAACGGACAGTAGAACTGCAGGCGTTTAGGCAGCTCGGGGTTACGACAATAGAGATCAGAGGAGTAGAACTGTGAATAATTAGAGGTCGTGTTTTATTTTAGACTGTGAGGAGCATACAGGATGTCAGATGGAGTTGGAGCCAAAATAAAAACTGAAGGGCGGTGTCTTGGTGACGAACTTAGTAAAATAGTTTAATATATTAAGTGATGGGTTTGCAAGACAGACCAATTTGCCTGTATTGCTATGAGAGGCCATAGATGTGCAATTGTTTTGAGGAGAAGGGCTTGGTGTTTCAGGAATTTTAAATGTCACACAGCTCTTATGACAAATAAAGCAAATTAGACTTATTCCACAGAGTGGTTTAATGTCACATTTTTGGAATGATTTTATAGATTGACTAGGCTTACGCCAGCTCTGAAATGTACTATGTACAATAACATTTGTGAGGTGGGTGACCCTCGACTGTTTCACTGCACTTGCATTTCTAGTTAGAACTAGGGTAACGTGACACTGGTGAAAGGATTTGTGATTAAAAATTTGAAAAATGCACTAATTTCATAGAAAAATACTCAACTTGTAACTTTAAGCACTTGATATATGCTCATCCATGCACGGAAAAAGGAAAAGAGGTTTAAGGTGTATGCTTTTTAACCAAAAGTCTTAAGGCACAGGAACTGTTCGAGAGCTTCATAGATGAGCTACTGGAGGATATCTATCTAGATATTGGAGCCAATATTGAGCGAGCTGTCATCTGCCCACTTAATGAGAATAGAAAAGGGCATGAGCAGAGAGGGGATATGTGGTCCTCTCACTGTACATAATGAAATTAGGGAGATTGGACCAGAAGGGTTGGTGCACTTCTGTATAGAAGTATCATAATCACTTCTTTTCAGTTTGAGCTCCGTGCCAAGGACCTTGACATTTTGGTCTTGTTCTTGGTGTTGCAGAAAAAGCTCGACCAGTGGTAACTTGGAATCTGATTTGAAGGTGTTTCCGTAGCTTTACTGAATGATGTCTTTGCCTGTCTGGTCGTACTGCCCATATGTATTTTGTTACAATGGCATTTGATTATATATTTGATGTGTATTGTTGCAGTTAATCCAGTCTTGGATTTTTTGTTTGTAGTCATTGGTAGAGATAAATTCCTTAACTGTCTACTCACCCGGTTTTCAGGTGGCGTGATTGCTGCATGTGTAGAAGCCTCACGGTTCATCCAGCAAGGTTTCGGTTTGCTTTCTATCATCTCTTAACTACATCCGTGCAGATCTTTCTTAAGAAGAAAGAACTAGGTTATGTAATTTATATAATCAAATGACTTTGTAACAAAATATATGTGGGCAGTAAGACTAGAAATGTAAAGATGCGCAATCAATTCCGTAGTTGAGAAGTCTTGAATTTCACGAATACTTCTAGCAGACATGATGGCTAACAGAAGAGCCACCTTCCAAGATAGAAATGTTATGTTGTATTTGTGAATCGCTCGAATGGCGTTTTCATGAGATGAGACAACACAATGTTCAATTGCCAGAGCACCGTAGCAGGCCAAAATGGCGGGTAGGCTCTGAAAAGGCCTATCATGAATTCCTTCACCAACCTGCAGGACCATAAGGATGATTGGTTCGACCGTCTCGTATAACTTGAAATTGGGGCCAAATGGACTTTCAGCGAGGAATGAGAGTGGCCAGGTTTTGCTAGCGACAAGAGCTATGGCAAGATCTCCACCGGAGATGAAGAGAGCGGATGGCATGAGTGACTTTCACACCAGGAGCAGAATCTTCTTCATTTGGCTGAGGAACATTTGACCGTGGAAGGAGCACGGGCCTTATTAAGAATGGAACCGCACTCCTCCGAAATATCTATGTCCTCAAACTCAGTGTGGTGAGGAGCCAGGCCGACAAGTGAAGAGATTGAATTTGCGGCTGAATAACCTGGCCTTGGTCCATAGAAAGTAAACATTCTGAGGGGTGAAGGCAAACTGGAGAGACTTCGGATAGGCGAAACAGCTCTGTGAACCAGTATTGCCTTGCAAACACCGGGGCAATGAGAATGTACAGCTAGGTTCTCGTTTCATTTTTTGTAGGACTCCGGGTATCAGTGGGAATGCATAGGCAAATGACCCTTCCCAGGAGAAATGGAAGGCATTCCCTAGGGAACCTGGTTGAGGGAATCTGCTGGCGTAAAACTCACATTTTTTGTTGAGAAATGTAGCGAACAGATCAAGGGCTGGACGGTGCCCAATTCCCATTTGTGACACTCCTTTGAATCTCTGCTGAGTAAATTGGCCCATTCGTTGACCACCCCTGGAATGAGATATTGTGGTGAATCAACCAATTCCAAATTCATATGCGCCAGATTTGAGAGGGCTGGCGATCTCGTCCCTCCTTGTTTCTGTAGGTAAAACATTGTGGTTGTCTTGTCCGTGCGGACAAGGATTGAAGAACCTTTTATCCATGGAAGGAAGGAACGTAGCCCTAGAAATACTGCCTTCAGCTCCAACAGGTTGATGTGGCAAAGAGATTCCTGATCCGACCACTTCCCTTGGACTTGAAGCTCCTGAAGGTGAGCACCCCAAACCCTTCATGGAGGCATCTGCTGTCACGACTATCAGAGGCTCTGGAGGAAGGAAGGGTAGGCCTTGCGAGAAATTGCTTTTGACTGTCCACCAGGACATCACCCTGATCATCTGAGGTGTGACTAAAATGATGTCCTCGAAGGAGCCTCGGGCTTAAACCGATTGGGCGTCGAGCTGCTCCTGGAGAGGTCTCATCTGCAACCAACAGGGAGGAATCAGCGGGATGCAAGATGACATCATCCCTAACATCGATTTGTAAGTAAGTCCTCACAGAAACTAACTTTTATGATGAAAGGGACTCAGCCATTTTTGAAGACGAGAAATTCTTTCTTCTGTGGGAAAGGCCATTGAGAGGTCGGTGTCTAATCTTGCTCCCAGACACACCAGAGACCTGGACGGAAGGAGCGAAGATTTCTCTTCATTGAGATTGAGACCCAGAGTGCGAAAAAGGCGAAGAGTTGTGCACGTGGACTTTTTCGCAACATGAAATGTCAGAGCCTTGATTAACCAGTCATACAGGAGAAAGACCAAGTGACCGGAATGCCCGAGAAATGCTGCTCCTGGCGTTAAGAATTTGGTTAATACCCTGGGCGCAAACTTTAGCCCGAAGGGCAGCATCTTGAACTGGTAGTGGCACCCTGCCACTTGGAACCTGAGAAACCAACAGTGCTTTGGGTGAATAGGAATGTGAAAGTACGCATCCAGAAGATCCAGTGAGGTCATGTAATCCCCTGAATCCAAGAGAAGGAGAATTCCCTGGAGCGACAGCATCCAAAACGGTTGAGTTTGGATGAACTTGTTTAACAACCTGGGGGGCGATGGAGAGCCCGGAGCAAAATGGCCGCACATTAGTGCAGCTCTGCTGGTCAGGGCCCATAATCCTGCCTTCTACGAGTAACTTCTGTGATCTCCTACGGTGGCAGCAACAGACCTACCTGTGGGCGTTTTTTTGATGTGCCTCCTTTGATTTCTGCTGCACTCTGGATGCTGCTGCTGGCCTTGCAGCGATCGGGCCTGGCCCTTCGTGGTGACCGGTAATTGCGGCGTGAGGATTCTGCCCGCATCGGAGCCCCGGGGAATTGCGCTTCTTCTGGAAGGGCGAGCCGGTGTTTACAGCTCGCTGTGGGGTGCCTGGACGGACGCGGGGCCTGCTGTCAGCCCGCTCTTCAGCAACGCTGGCGGGAGCGGCCCCGGCGTCTGTTGCGGGCGTGCGCGGCCGATGAGTGTGCGCCTGGGCGGACCAGGCGCGGACATTCCTAGTGGCTGCGGACAGCGCTGGCTCCTGGTCTGCCGCGCTACCCCTGTATGTCTGGGGCGGTGCAGGGGATTGGCGCTGGCTGCGGGCCTTCCCCTCTGTGCTATGCGGATGCCTGCCGACAAAGAAGTGGACGGGCATAACGGGGCACTCTGGAGGATACGTTGGTGGCTCGCGCGGTGGCGGTGAGCCCGCCATTTTGTATTTCGAGCGCAGCCCGGCACAGGGGAGCGTGGTAATCGCCCTTTCATGTCCATCTGCTGTGCGGAGGCAGCATTTATTGCGCTTTTAAACTTAACATCACTATTGTGCAATATTTGGGCAGGATTTGTTCAGCACTTTGAATTCCTGAGGCTGTGGGCGCCATTTTGACTCTGGGGACTACTGTAGAGGCGCAAGGAGCCCTCCATAGGGCTCAGATATACCCCTGGTAAGGGACTATAGGGCTGCACGGTATCTGTCAATATCCTTGTACTTATTAATAGTACCAGCAGCCCTGTGTACTGCCTTTGCTAGTGGGACAGTTTATTTTTCTCATCTCCCATAGCGGATAACGGCGCTGCATTTCGTGCTTCTTGGCGCCACTGTGTGTGTCTTAACAGCGGCTTGGATCTTGTGTCCTGGCGCTACGCACAGCTGTTTCTGGCCATCTATATCACACTGCCCTGCACCAATGGGTAAACCTTATAAGCAGGTGCCGCCCAAATTTACATTTGAATCAAAACGCCTCAAAAAAGCTGCCCTGCAGGTCATGTCTGACACCGAGACTGATGCGGAGGCCTCTGGAACCAGCAAACTTGAGCGGATGATGGTGGCGATGCAGCAAAATTTGCAGACCATCGATGGCAAAATAGACACTCAATTTGCATATGGGCAATATTGTGCCCAAGCTCAACAAGCATGCGGCGCGCCTCACCGAAGCGGAGCAACGAATCTAACGATAAGGTGGAGGTCATTACAAAGTCATGCGCACAGATGGAGAAGCTTCTTGCCGTGATCAATGCCAAGAACGAGGACTTGGAAGCCAGATCGCGGCGCAACAATCTACGCATTCTTGGCAGTTCACAAATATAGTGAAAATGGAGCTGTATGTGGAGGAACTGTTAAAGACGCTATTTGGTGCGGAAAGCTTCTCCGGCATGCTGGTGGTGGAGCGGGTGCATCGGTCCCTTGTGCCGCGACCAGTCCCAGGGGTGCCTCCACGTCCGATTATAGCTAGACTCCTTAATTATAGGGATCGGGATGTGGCGCTCTGGCTGGCGAGAGAAATTGGCACTACGCGGTATCAGGGCACAGGGATACAGCTGTATCCGGATTTCACGACAGCAGTTCAACAAGCCGGCGGGAATTTCAACAGGTCAAAAAGAAACTGCAGACACTTGGAATTCCAGTACACGCTGCTCTACCCGGCACGGCTCAAGGTCCAACATGGCAGCAAACCGAGGATCTTCACGACTCCTAAAGACGCAATGCAGTTCCTCAAACAACTTGAGCGTCAAGCCTCGACGATGACGGAGGGTGGAGAAGCTGATGCAGAGGACTGATGAGGCGATGGGGGTGCTGCGGACTACCTCCATAGTCTAGCTGTGCGATATGATGGATCGCGGGCAGAGACTGCAGCTTTGATATTTGACTCTTCTCTGTTGTCTGCTGTTGTAGATGTATGGCAGTGACAGGGCCTACGGCTTGCTGCCTTAGGCTGGTTGGTACCTGCACCTATGGTTTTGAGATGTTTTGTCAGAATTGGGCTTGCTCCCACTTTCATCTGTGTCTCTTCCTTTTTTCTGCTAGTGGTACAACTGTGCAGTTTTGACTACTGTCCTTTGCTCCTTACTGTCTCCCTTGGTTATTGATCCTACAATGATTACATTGCCGAAAGAATAGCAGTTGTTATCAATGATATGGTGGGTGGGAATTGAAGGTGTATAACTGCAATGTGGTGGCCTCTGGACTGCCATTGACTGTTGTAGAGTCTTTACAATATATTACAGTTTTGCTGCAGTGTACTACAGCTTGTTAGCTTGTAGGGGCTCTAAGGATGGCTCTGACCCCCCTGCTTATCATAGTAGGGGCACTTGGGCTACTAGCGGTCTCCAAAAGGGAACTCCCCATGCAGTTTTGCTTTTGTTCTTGGGGTATGGGGTTTGTTGCATTGTGTTTTTTCTGATGGGGCTGCGGGGCATGATTGGGATGCCTGTGTGGGAGGGGGGCTTGAAAGAGGGTTTGTTTATTTGTATTGTTATGCGGTACAAATTGCAACATGCCAGTCAGAACGATTTCTGTAGACAGCATGCAACACTACAGTGGGATATGATGGTTGAAACTAATGTCTATGGTGGCTGAGGTGGGTAACCTTACATGGATAACGTGGAACGTCAGGGGCCTCAACAGCCCAAAGAAAACAAGGCAGGTGCAGGCCTACGTGGATAGGCATAACGTGTAAGTGGATTTTCTGCAAGAGACCCATCTTACTAGGCAGGCGGCTGAGAAGGTAGCCACGAAGTGGGCAGAGTTTAAGTGGGCCTCCAGTTACTCCTCATATGCAAGGGGTGTCATGATTTTAATAAAGAAAGGCTGCCCCTTCCAGACGACTTCTGTGGATATAGATGATGCGGGCAGGTTTCTTATTGTGCAGGGGAAATAGTGTGGCATGACACGGACTAGGAGTAACCTGTACGGTCCGAATATTGATGACCCAGGGTTTTATGAGGAGGTCTGAAGTAAGGTTTGCCATTTGCCCCTAGCTCCGATTCTCTGTGGAGGGGATCTAAATGTGGTCCTAGATATACAAATGGATCGGCAATCCAGGGTGGACCCGGTAATCAAAAAAGCTTCGCAGGCGGTTTATGATGGTATGCAAGTGCTGTCTCTTACAGATGTTTGGAGGCTGAGGCATCCAGGGCAGAGGGAGGGTACGTGTCATTCCTATGTACAGAATTCATGGTCCCGGCTGGACTATTGGTGATTTACAGACGAGGTGAACTCACTGATCACTAAAGCCCACCACTTGCCTAGAACGCTGTCAGATCACTCCCCAGTTCTAATTCAAATGCTTATCCCTACTTACACGCCGCCCCTGTTTCAGTGGAGGCTGCAGGCCACGGCGCTGCAAGATCAGGTATTTCGGGAGGGGGTGCGCGAATCCATTGCTCACTTTTTTGAAGACAATATTGGCTCAGTTGATAGCTTAGGCACAATATAGGAAGCGTTCAAAGTTACTATTAGAGGGGTATGTATAGGATTGCAGGCGGGAGTCCTGAAATCGATAAGGGGATCTGTGAAGCGCTTAGAGCAAGACTTGCTAATTCTTGAACGTGAATATGAAGAAACACTGTATCCTCAGATTTTGGCGTCCATCAGACCAAAAGTTTCTGAATATAATGATCTAGCAGACTCAGAAATAAAGCACTTATCGCGTCGATGGGCAGCTAGATATTATGGTGAAGGTGGACGACCTGCCAGGGCTTTAGCGGAGAAGATCAAGGGGCCTGGGGCTAAACACAAAATGATACACTCCATTGTGGATGGGGATGATAGGCTTTGTGATACTGCGGGTATCCTTACTGCTTTTGTGAGATACTATACGGCCATGTATCAAGCTAGACCGACCGCAGAAGAAGAGGAGATAGCTCAATATCTTGACAACATAGCCTTGGTGTGGCTTTCCAAGGGGCAGCAGGAAATTTTAATGCATCCTATTACGATTGGAGAAATCCAAGATGCGATTAATGCTTTGCCTAATGGAAAAGCTACGGGAACGGATGGACTCCCTGCGGAGTTTTATAAAGAATATGCGGAGTTGTTGGTGCCACAATTGCATGCCATGTTTGAAGATGCTTATGAGCAACGGCTGTTGCTGGGTACCCTTCGGGAGGCTTTGATAGTAGCTTTCTTGAAGCCAGGCAAGGACTCTGACAACTGTGAGTCATATCGTCCTTTATCTTTAATGAATACAGATGTCAAAATTCTTGCTAAGGTTCTGGCCATGAGGTTGCAGTTGTTGATGCCCGTCATGGTCTTGCCGGACCAGTTGGGTTTTGTTCTGCCACTGACTTATCCCAGTTGATCCCTAAACCGGAATGCCATTCAAATCTGAGGCCCACAACCTGCGTACGCTCTTTGCTGTCCTACATCTTCTAGAACCTACCCTGCCGGCTGCGGCGGTTCTCTTGGACGCCGCAAAGGCTTTTTTTTTTTTTTGCAGTTTTATATAGCGCGAACTTGACCCGCAACCGAATCGGGTATCAGAGCGCCAGTTACGTTACATGAGGACACACATTCATTTTTGTTAGGCACGGGGAGATTAAGTGATTTGCCCAGAATCACAGGATGTTTAGCGTCGTTACCGAGACTCGAACCCAGTTCCCCAGGTCCGAGGTCGAGCGCCCTAGCCGTTAGGCCAACTCCTCTTCCCCTTTTGATTCTATCTCCTGGCGGTATATGATAGCGGTCCTACATCGCATGGGTGTTCCCTATATTTACACCGATTGGATTAAGTTACTGTATGAACAACCTGTGGCTAGGGTGAGGGTGAATGGTAGGAGGTCTGAACCATTCCCCATTCAGCGTGGGAGGCGGCAGGGATGTCCGCTGTCGCCTATACTTTTTGCACTCGTTCTGGAGCCCTTGGCCTGTATATTGCGGCATCGACATGCCAAGGCGGTGTTGCGCTTTCACCAACGACCATTAGTGGTGTCTATGTACGCGGACGATGTGGTTTTATATGTGCGGGAGCCAGGGGTTTACTTAGAACAGCTAATTAGGAAATACCTCAGATTTGAATGGCATTCCGGTTTAGGGATCAACTGGGATAAGTCAGTGGTGTTCTCTTTGACGGCGGCCACACAGCGCTTTGTGCTTGAATTCCCTTTATTGTGGAGTGAGAAGCCTGTTAAGTATTTGGGTCTGTGGCTCCACAGGGAGCCACAATGTGTCTTCAGCGAAAACTATGGCACTGCGATTACTCGGTTGGAGGAACAAGTTGAGCGTTGGATACGCCTGCCACTGACATTTTCGGACCGCGTAGCCTTGCTTAAAATCGTTGTGCTGCCCAAATTTTTATACTACTTCAATACTATACCCATAGTGCTGAAGTCTCATTTCTTTATTACACTGCGTGGCTTACTGATTACACTGGTCGGGGGGGGGAGAAACCGCGTATCCGATGGGATGTCCTTACGCGCCCATCATGAAAGAGGTGGTTTTAAGGTGCTGGACACGCATCTGTATTATTTATGTGCACAGGCACAGTATGCTTTTTATTCGCAAAATGCCCCTTTCTATACGCCGCATGTGGCGGTTGAGGCTGGAGCAGTGCGGCCGATACCATTGCAAGCAATGATTGTTAACAGTATATCTGTATTTGAGAAAGGCGAAATAGACAGTACAATGTATGGCGTGGGCTTGGGAGACGTGCCATTAGATGCACCGTCCATGCCGCTGCTTCATCATGACGAGATCTCAGTGACCAGAGAACCTGGCTCTCTCGCGGTATAACATGAAGCAGGGATATGCCATATGGGGGATGTTTATGACGCTGGTAAGTTTATTAGCCTACCGTCGTTTATAGGAGGGAATGCTAAGCCGGCGATGGCGATGTTTGTTTACAGTCGCTTGAGAGCTGTGATTAGGGCGTTAAATCCTCGATTTCCTGCTGAGCCTCCCACTTTGTCAGCGTTGCAGATCCTGTATTCCTCACCCCTTCAAACTAAATTAGTTACTCGACCATTCAATGCTTCACAGGCTGATGAGAAACAAGTCGCCTCAGAATCGATGAGTAGATGGACTGCTGTGTTACCACAACCGCTCACAGAGGATGAATGGGAATCTTGCTGTAAGTTAACAGGTCTATATGCATCAAATGGCAATTTGCGATTAATACATTATAAATACCTTCATCAAATGTATTATACGCCTTTGCAGCTACATAAGTATGGACTTAGGACCTCGTCATGCTGCAGACGCTGCGGGGTGGAGGGAGCTGATTTTTGTCATCTGGCATGGCATTGTCCACGGATATCAGACTTTTGGGTCAAAGTTACAGGGGCTCTAGGGGAGATGATTGGTGAGCCTGTACCATGTGATAGGATGGTCTGCCTTCTGGGTAATGTGTTGAAGCATAAGGCCACTAATCGAAAGCTGGTTGCGATGGGTTTGCTATTGGCAAGGCGTAGAGTGTCCATTCATTGGGATGGTAGATCGTCGCCCCAGCTGACGCAATGGTTGAAAGATGTTGCCTATAGTCGCGACCAATTGATATGCTATGCGGAAGAACTGCCACAAGCCTCTAGGCCTCGGGATTTCTGGGGACCGTTTAATGAGTATGTAATGGCTCATTCTACCAGTGACTAATATTCTTGTATGCGGTTTACTCAGATGTGGTTTATGTATATATCATCTCACCGTATAAACTTGGGAACTGTCTGATTGTAATATTGTTATCATACAATGCTGCTGTATATTATGTACTGCACTCTTAAGAATGAAATCTGCCTACTGCTATCTTGTACCTTTTTTTCCCCTGTGTTTTCACTGAAAATTTTATAAATAAAAATCTAAAAAAACAAACTTGTTTAACAACCTGAGGTCCATGACCTGCCTCCATTTCTTTATGAGAAAAAAGTGGGAGGAGAATCCCAAGTTGCGCTGACTGCACAGCACTAACTCGATTGCCCACTAACTCGAGAAGTTTTATTTCCTCTTTGAGAAGCGCCAGGTGGCAGTGAGCAGTTGTTTTTGGGGTGTAATATGGAGGTTGTTGAAGAAATTCTATGGTGTGACCATGATTGAAAACGTCTAACACCCATCTGTTGGATGAAATGGACTTCCACTGAAGAAAAAATTTGGAGTAGTCTTGAACCAAATGAAGTGGGACTGGGGTGGCGGGTGCCTGGTGAGCCTCATTGTCTCCTGCCTGTCATTGGATTTACCTCCTGAAACGGGACTTCTTCGAGTTGGAGCTCTGGAGTAAGTTGGTTCAGGAGTCTGCTGAAAGGATTGAGCGGAGTACCGAGGACGGAAACCCTGTTGGTAAAAGGTTGTAAAACGCTGTTAGGGCTCGGACCGGGCAGCAACTCGCCTCTTTCCTCTTCCTCGAAAGGAAGAGAACCTTCTCTGTTGTAAATTGGCTAAGGATTTTGCTGCATCCATGTCGGATTTGATAGCCTGGAGTGCCTCATCAACATGCTTACCAAACAAATTTTTGCCATCAAATGGCAGGTCCAACACCTTCACCTGGACTTCTGATCAAAAGGCAGTAGTAGCTTTCAGCCAACCCTGCCTGCGCAACACCGTGGCACCAGCCATCTGCCTAAAGGCGGTGGAGGCAATGTCCATAGCCACATCAATTGCTTCAGATGAAGCTCTCTCATTCTTTGCAAGGATTTCCTTTGCCTCCTTTTTCATATAGTCCGGCAGTAATTCAAAAAAAGGAGCGATGTCTGACCACATCTGCCTATCGTATCTTCCAAGAATAGCCATTGCATTGGAGGCTCTGATGGCTGTAGCAACCAGCACAGAGAATCTCTTTCCAATATTGTCCAAACTACGCCCTTCTTTGTCCGGTAGGGTTGTACATGCAGAAGCAGTTTTTTTTTATCTTCTCTGATCAGCCTGCATTATTATCGAATGAGGCTTCGATGGCCAGTGAGACATGTCGGCGAGTCTTCTGGCGCTCAGTATTTCTTAGCCAGCTTTGGAATGACTGCTGGCACAGACGGAGTCTACATCAACTTGATGCCTTCCTGCCACAAGAAGTCGATAATAGGGATTGCCCTAATCGTACCTTGACTGGAAGCCTTAAAATCGTACAAGAAGCATGCCGCTTGCTTGATCGTGGAAGCCGCAAATGTCTGCAGGTGGAGAGTCAGTAACAGGTAACGTGGGAGAAGGTGGCGTATGTGCTACGTAGTCCAACCACTTGTCATGGACATCAGCGTCCACTTGGATCTCTCCCTCTTCCAAATGATAGTCACCACTGTCCCAAGCCCTAGTTGAGATTTGCAGAGGAGGTAATGACTTCTGTTTCAGTGGAGTCAGTAGCGATTCCTGAACTGGAGTCATGGCAGGCTGCTCCTGGCGAGAAACAGATTTTTGGGCCACATTGGCTTCAGGGAATCGTTTGTAGTATTCATCTAGCATGAAACGCATGTCCGTGACTAGTGACATTGGCACATTAATGGAGGGTTCTTGACAATCTTCCTCCTCCTGTTCATAATATGGGTAGTGCTCCTGGAAGGTATCCAGGCGTTGCGCACCCAAGCGCCTCTCTGAAAAGGAATAGTCACCCTCAAAGTAAGTTGAAGGATTATCTGTCTGATCCTCCTAATCAGATTCCTGGTATGTCCATTTTCCTCATCTACGGGATTGTCACCAGGGACTGTGACAATGGGGGTAGAGGTTTCCGTCGACAGGGGGGAAAACGCTCGTCGATGGTGGAGCATACAATTGGACTGTCGACCGTGAAGCTCTCGTCGACGACGAACACCCCACCGAAGGCGTCGACATCCCTACTTCCATCTTCGTCGACGAGACAGCCGTCATCGTCTTTACCGTTGAAGTCGTATATGTCGCGGACAAAACCGTCGACTTAGTCTTTCTCTCGACAGTCGTAGGCGGAGAATGCCTCGTCGACTGATCCCACGGGTGGATTTTTTGTGAGGGAGTAAGTGGAGCAGGAGCAACAGAGCCAGATCTTTTTTGGGTGTGAGAAGAGCCCGGTTGCTCTTTTTTACCTCTTCTCCACTGAAGACTCCTTGCTCATTGATCTTGGTTTTGTTCGCATATTTCTGACCAGAAGAAGGATCTTCTTCCTTTCTTTTCTTTGTGGAGGAATGAGGCCTCTCCTCACTCTCGGAGTCAGAATCCCTCATAGATCTTTTCTTCTGAAGTCAAATAAGAAGTCTTCCCACACGGTTTTTGAAGAAAAGGTCAGGCAGAACTTACAGTCTTTAGGCTTGTGCTCTCGATAAAGGCAATATAAGCACTCCTTATGAGGATCCTCTGAGAACAGCCTGGACTTTCCACAAGTCTTGCAGGGCCTGAACAGCCTTTTTTTACACTCTGACATTCTGTAGAAAATACGGAAAATAAGCAGAAAGGAATATGCTACTTACCAGTATGCATCTGTTTTTGGCATGTAGAGCTGCAGAGTTGTACACTTAGCAATAGATCGCCATCTGGTGTTGGGCTCGGATGATTGCAGGTTGTTGTCCTTTTGGAAGAAGTCTTTGTAGTCACGAGATAGGTGACTCCTCCCTTGGACAATACTGCGCATGGTCATCGACTCCATCCTCAGATTGTTTTTCGCCATGATGGGAAATGATGGAGTTAGTAGAAGTAAAGAGAAAGGATGTCCATGCGTGTGCATCTAAGTAAGATGAGTACTGGAACGGATACAAGTCCCGGGGAGGCAGGAGGGCGTGTACAACTCTGCAGCTCTACATGCCAAGAACAGATGCATACTGGTAAGTAGCATATTCCGTTCGAGGCATATGAGCTGCAGATTGTACACGTAGCAACGATTGTGCAGCAGTGTCTCCCCTAGCGGTGGCCGTTTGTATCCGTTGCAGCATACTGAAATAGTGTTTTAAGGACAGCTTGGCCTACTGCAGCTTGCTGCTTGGCTTGCACATCAACACAATAGTGTTTAGTGAAGGTGTGTATTGTAGACCATGTTGCTGCCTTGCATATGTCCTCTAATGGTATGTTTCCTAAGAAAGCCATAGAGGCTCCTAGTTTGCGAGTGGAGTGCGCTCTAGGAGGAACTGTTAGTGTACGTTTAGCTTTTTGATCGCATATCTGGATGCACTTTACAATCCATCTGGCAATTCCTCCTTTAGAGATGGGATTGCCTTTGTGTGGGTGAGAGAAAGATACAAATAGTTGTTTTGTCTTTCTGAAGGATTTAGTCCTGTCTTTGTAGTATAATAGAGCTCTTCTAACATCAAAGGTGTGTAAAGCCCTTTCTGCAACAGAGTCCGGTTTTTGAAAAAACACTGGTAACTCTACTGATTGGTTAAGGTGAAAAGGAATAATAACTTTTGGCAGGAATTTTGGATTGGGTCTAAGAACCACTTTGTTAGGGTGTATTTGAAAAAATGGTTCTTCTATTGTGAATGCTTGTATTTCACTAACTCTTCTTAGAGAGGTGATGGCAACAAGGAAGGCAGTCTTCCATGTTAGGAATTGCAGTTCACACTTATGTAAAGGCTCAAAAGGGGGACCCATAAGTCTTGTAAGGACCACGTTTAGGTTCCATACTGGCGCAGGTGGTAACCTAGGTGGGATTATTCGTTTCAATCCTTCCATAAATGCTTTTATTGCAGGTACTCTAAAGAGAGACAGATGCTGTCTATTTTGTAAATAGGCTGCAATTGCTGCTAGATGCAGGCGTAGGGAAGAATAAGCCAAATTGGACCTTTGTAGGTGTAGAAGGTAGCAAATAATATTTTGGATGGAAACATCCAGTGGATCAATGTGATTGTTGTTACAGTATAGTGGGTCTTCTAGCTTCTTTAATTATGTCCATACAGTCTGGTGGTAAGTTTAAGTAGCCAAACTCTAAGACCTCAGGAGCCAGATCGCCAAATTCAGTTGGTTTGGATCTGGGTTCTGGGTGCCTTATTTCTCCATGGTTCTGTGGTGTTAACAGGGATGGCGTGAGCCGTAGTTTCTGATGTGGAACCAGTGAGAGATCTAGTAGCGTGGTGAACCACGGTTGACGTGCCCATGTGGGGGCCACTAGTATTAGTTTGAGAGACTGTTGTCTGAGCTTGCGTACTACTAGTGGAATGAGTGGGAGAGGCAGAAAAGCGCACGCAAATCTGCCTGACCAGTTTATCCATATCGCATTTCGCTCCGACCATGGGTGTGGAAACCTGGCGGCGAAGGTTGGGCATTTTGCATTTTCGTGGGTGGCGAACAGATCTATCTGTGGATGCCCCACCTTTGGAAGAATGGTTGGAGAACTTGTGGGTGCAGCTCCCATTCGTGAATCTGTTGTGACTGACGACTCAACAGATCTGCTATCTGATTGTGAATTCCTGGAAGGTGTTCTACTGTCAGGTGTATGTTTTGAGGGATGGCCCATCTCCAAATGTTCTGTGCAATCTGGGACAGTTGCAGAGAGTGCCCCCCCCTGTTTTTGTATATAATACATGGCTGTCATATTGTCCGTCCGGATTAGAACAGCTTTGTTTTGTACTTGTACTTTAAAAGTTTTGAGTGCTAGGAAAATTGCTAGCAACTCTAAATGGTTGATATGGAACTGTTTCTGTTGATTGTTCCATTGGCCTTGTGTGGTATAATGCAAGAGATGGGCCCCCCATCCTGTGAGGGAAGCATCTGTCGTGAGCACTATTTGCGGAACAGGGTCTAGGAATGGCCGTACCTTTGTTAAGTTTTTGGTGTTCCACCATTGCAGAGAGCGATATGTATGGCTGTCTACCAACACCAGGTCTGTGAGCTGACCTTGAGCCTGATTCCACTGTTGTGCTAGACATTCTTGTAGTGGGCGCATTTGCAGTCTTGCGTGAGGAACTATGAAGATGCAAGACGCCATCATGCCTATTAGTTTCATGAACACTCTGGCTTGAAGAGAGTGTTGGCATTGAAAAAGGGAGACTAAGTTCTGAATGCTTTGAATCCTGGCTTGACTGGGATACGCTAGAGCTGCCGATGTGTCTATGGTAGCTCCTAGATATTGATGAGCGTGCGAAGGCTCTAGGTGCAACTTGGTGTAGTTTATTGTAAACCCTAAGTTGTGCAATGTTTGAATTGTTTGTTTTGTGTGTTGTACACACTGGTTGAATGATCTTGCTTTTATGAGCCAGTCGTCGAGGTAAGGGAAGACATGTATCTGTTGTCTTCTGAGATGTTGTACTGCTACTACTGCTAAGCACTTTCTAAACACTCGTGGTGCTGTTGTGACCCCGAATGGAAGGACTTTGAACTGATAGTGTTGTCCTTGTATGACAAACCTTAGATACTTCCTGTGCGCAGGATGTATAGGAACATGAAAATAGGCATCCTTTAGGTCTAGTGTCGAAAGAAAATCTCCCTGCTGTAGTAATGGGAGTACTTGTTGTAAAGTGATCATGTGAAAATGATCAGATTGTATGTAGTGGTTGAGGGGCCTGAGGTCGAGAATTGGTCTTAATGTCCCGTCCTTCTTGGGGATTAAGAAGTACAGGGAGTACACTCCTGTTCCCTGTTCCTCTAAAGGAACTACTTGAATAGCATCTTTTTGTAGAAGTGCTAGAAGTGCTAGAACTTCCTGTTGAAGCAGAGTTATGTGTTCTGCGGACATTGGACGCTGCCTGGGTGGTATGTTGGGGGGGGCGGGTGCTGTGAGTTCTAGGCAGTAGCCATGTGGGATAATCTGTCTTACCCACCTGTCTGTTGTGATGGAATTCCAGACAGGTAGGAACTGTGATAGTGTGCCCCCCACAGGAGTGTAATACTGTAGGGGAGGCAGAGGGAAGTCACTGTTTGGGAGTGGAAGAGGAGCGGTTGTTGTTATTACCTCTACCTCTTCCCTTATTGTTATTGCCTCTGTATCCTCCTCTAAAGTATCCTTTATTAGAGGAGGTTTGTGTGTGTGTCTTAAAAGATGATGTGGTATCTGTGCCGGTCTGCTTGGAGCCTCCTCTATAAAAGGAGCGGCGAAAAGAACTTCTAGTTTGGGTGGATTGTAATGCAAACAACGGTATATGTAAACAAAAAGGCACTATCAATGTGTATGAGTGAAAATATTTTTTATTGTTATTTATTATTATTGTTGTGAGTTTTCTATCTATAATAAGTGAGGTGGGCACTCTCTGCCAGTGGCAAAGAGAGGGCACTATGTGCTTTTAAAATACCCCTCACACACTAAGAATCCCTTAGTGTCATGCTTCATCATGGGGGTCTTCCCGTCCCTCTACGGGGCGGGGCGTGCTACAACCTACGAGTTACGTGGGAGCACTTGATATTGTGATGATAGGCTATGTGTGGTGACAGTGTAAGTGATAATAGTGAAGTGTAGGGACCTAAATACGTGAATGCAAAAAATTAAAAATTAAAAATTGCCTGGTTAGTAGAGTACTTTTTAGTAGGGACCATCTGAGGTCCTGATGAGTAAGTAGAAGGGGACTACTTACGAAACATGTTGACCAGGTAAGAAGCATTTTACGCTCTACCTACCACCCCCTTTTTAACGTTCCCAGCTAGAGGAGCCAATAAATATATTTTTTCTACTAGCCAGGGAATTTTTAATTTTTTGCAGTCACATATTTAGGTCCCTACACTTCACTATTATCACTTACACTGTCACCACACATAGCCTATCATCACAATATCAAGTGCTCCCACGTAACTCGTAGGTCGTAGCACGCCCCGCCCCGTAGAGTGACGGGAAGACCCCCATGATGAAGCATGACACTAAGGGATTCTTAGTGTGTAAGGGGTATTTTAAAAGCACATAGTGCCCTCTCTTTGCCACTGGCAGAGAGAGCCCACCTCACTTAGTATAGATAGAAAACTCACAACAATAATAAGAAATAACAATAAAAAATATTTTCACTCATACACATTGATAGTGCCTTTTTGTTTACATATACCGTTTAGGAGGGTGATTCTATCGCCATTGCCTCTACACTTCCTCTGCTGTTTTTTTGTGGATTGTAATGCACCCATAGACTTAGCAGTGTCCGTGTCTTTCTTCATCTTCTCCAGTGTGTTGTCTACTTCCGGCCCGAACAACTGGTTCTGATTGAAGGGCTGGTTCAGGATGGTAGTCTGTACTTCTGGTTTGAAACCTGAAATGCGTAACCATGCATGACGTCTGAGAATAACACTAGTATTAACTGCTCTGGATGCTGTGTCAGCTACATCTAGTGAGCATTTAATTGAGGCATTAGATATTAATTTGCCTTCTTGGAGGAGCTCTGCTGCCTGATCCTTGTATTGATCTGGTAGGTGTTCCATTAATTTTTCTAGTTGGTCGTAGTGAGCCCTGTCGTAGCGTGAAAGTAAGGCTTGTGTGTTTGCTATGCGCCATATGTTTGTTGCTTGCGCAGCAATCTGTTTCCCTGACGCATCAATTTTAGATTCTTTGTCAGGCGGGGGTGTGTCACCAGAAGTTTGGGAATTGGCTCTTTTACGTGCATTTGACACTCCCAAAGAGTCTAGTTGCAGATGTCCCTTAATGTAGACTGGATCAGCGGGTGCTGGTCTATACTTTTTTTCTATTCTGGGATTTAGCACCCTACATTGTACTGGATCTTTAAAAATGTCTGGAGCATGTTTAATGACTCCTTTGATCATGGGTAATATTTGAGTGGACCTTTGTGACTGCTCAAATGTGTCTAATAAGAAATCCTCCTCAATGGCATCAGAGTGCATTGAAACTCCATGGTAAAGGGCAGCTCTGTTTAATAGATGATTAAACCCAATACTATCCTCTGGAGGGGAAGGTTTTGTTGGGTAGTACTGAGGATCAGGGATGTCTGGCACATTGTTTGGTGGAAAATTATATGCATCGTCATCCTTGGGATATTCTGGATTGACATCCTCATCTAAAGGGTATGTATGTGGCTCTGGTACGTCACCCCCCCACCTAAATCATACTCCTCGTCAGTGTGGTGTGATGATGCAGGAGATTGAACAGGAGAAGTTATAGGTTCAATGTGAGGAGGGATAGGAGAGGAAGAAGGTGAAGGAGAGGAAGGGTGCATTGGAGAAGTTGCACAATCCTTCTTTTTGGCAGGAACCACAAGTGGAAGTGGTGTGTCTGCTGGTCTTTTCTTATAAGGAACTGCTTCCACATGTCCTGTTTTTGGATTAATATGGACTTTTTTCTGTCTAGGATCTGGTCTAAACAGTTCTTCCTCTTCTATAATCTTCTATAATCTTCTTCGGCGTCGATTTTTTCTGTGCCGATAGGGGTTGCTTAGTGTTTTTTGCCTTAAGAGGAGTGATTGAGTCCTGTGGCAATTTCTTCGGTGCCGAAGGAATTTTAGGCTTGTTTGTATCAGGCCTTGGAGTTTTTGGTGCCGATATTGGAGATTTTGCCGTGGAGACAGGTTTCGTTGGGCCTGCGGCGCCGGAATCTAGCTTCCCTTCCTTATTTTTGGAACCCGAGGGTTTTGGAGTCGATGCTTTCGGGTCGGTACGGTTCCTGGCTTCGGCACCGATGTGTCTTTTGGTTCGGATGCTGAAGCGTCTTTGGGCACCGAAGGGCGTTTTGGCTTCAGTGTCGAAGAGTCCTTCGGTGTTGAAGGATGTTTCGGTGCCAATGGAGGAGGTGGAATTGGCATATGTGTTTTTTTCGGGGCCGAGGCACCGGAAGGCGTAGTCTTTTTCCTCGGAGCCGAGCCCGAAGGCGGGGCGTCGGAGGGTAAATTTCGGTTTTGACTGGGCCCCATGGGCGGCGTGCTGACCGCTGCCTTTGGCTTGGGTAGTGTATGTTGTGCAGGGGCAGAGGTACTCACGGGTTGTCGAGATGGAATCAAATTGTCCGAGTCCTCGGCTCCCGATATGATCTGGAGATCAGGCGAGTCTTCCTCGGCGACGAGTGGAGCCTCGTCCTCGGAGATGTCTTCGAGTGGATCTTCGTTCTCGGAGGCGTCTTCTTCGACGATCTCCTCCTCAAAGATGGCCTCCGGTGCTGGCGCTGATCTCCTCATCTCGTGTCGACGGGCCCTCCGATCCCGAATGGTCTTCTTCGATCGGAAGGAGGCACAGGCTGTGCAGGTCAACTCGTAGTGTTCTGGCGAGAGACAGAGGTTGCAAACCTCGTGATGGTCGCTATGAGGGAATTTCACTCGACATACCGGGCATCTCTTGAATGGAGTTCTGTCCATGAGGCGTAGGCCGTACGGCGCCGATAGGCCCAACGGCTCGCGTCGACGCACCGGAATGTAGCTGGTGATGTCGAAAAGTCTATTCAATGTCGAAAAAAGTTTATCTAAAGTTTCACGCTTCGAAAATGCAGAAAAAGTGTTTTCTAGCCGGAGCGGAAAACTTTCATCCGAACCCAGTGGCGGAAAAAAACAATCTGAGGATGGAGTCGATGACCATGCACAGTATTGTCCAAGGGAGGAGTCACCTATCTCGTGACTACAAAGACTTCTTCCAAGAAGACAACAACCTGCAATCATCCGAGCCCAACACCAGGTGGCGATCTATTGCTAAGTGTACAATCTGCAGCTCATATGCCTCGAACACTCACTTTCTAGCAGCACCTCAGTTGAAGGGAAGGTTGAGGAAAAACTACTACCAGTTGAAAGTAAAGAGTTCAAAGTAGAAACACTCCCTAACACAGCGTGTGGGAAGAAATCGGAGGTATAGTGGCTCTGCAGGGGATGGATACTCAGGGGTCTGCGATATGATTGGCTAGAGTTTGGATGTTCCTTAATGAGGTTAACTGGTTACTAAATACTGTTTATTCTCAAGGGATACTGTCTTTTTAGCTTTGTACTGCTATTATACTGTTACCGTGAGACTCCCACCATGAAGACGGGGGACGATTCAAGCATGTGAATCTATAAAAGATACAATACTGGAGAAGGTAATATATCAAGATTTAAGTTGTATTTAATAGACTCAGACTTCCAAGTGTTGCTGTATTTTAAACTAATTTATTTGTGTGCTCTATTTGCAATAATCCAATAGTGTAGCAATTTTAGATAATTAGTTATGATAAAATATACATATTTTAATACATAAATACATGGAGAACGCAAGTATCTAATCGAATAACATATGAAACGTAGACTGATATAACCAAACGTAATATGTACATTTGTTAAGCAGACCGTAGGAATATCTATATTTAAAAACTATTATACATATTTATATAAAGAAATACACATCTAGATACAGACATTTAATCAAATTAAGTGCTTAAATACACAGGGATATGCTGTACATTTGTGTTTAAGTATAGTGGTTATGTAGGGAAGAGCCAACTCTTGAGTAGTCTTCTGAAGATAGGATAGTTATTCATGGATCTTATGTTTGGGGGTAGTGAGTTCCATAGTTTGGCTGCTTGAAAAGAGAAGGATGTACCACCCATGGTTTTTATCTTGTAAGGTGGGATTTTGAGGCGAGGTGCCATTCTGGAGCGGAGGTTCCTTTGTTGAAAGTATTTGGTGATTTTATTCCTGATGAAAAGCAGCCTTGTTCCGTGTATTGCTTTGTGAGTGATACAAAACACACAAGATGATGGACGGAATGTTGCACAATGGCAAAACATTCACCACAAGTCACAGATCTGGGTTTAATCCATCGTTATTTTGCTCTCCAAGCCACCCCAGTTCAGACATGGCCATATGCAAATCAGTCTTGACCCTGTGCCTCATGGGAACAGTCTAGCCCGAACTGCCAAGCCATGTCTTCCCTGGCTGTTCAGATCTCTGTACTGGGGTGAATATATGACATTGTTCTGCATTCTGTCCATCAACTGTTGTGTTTGCATTTGTGAGTGATACAAAGCAGTTTGAATGTAGATCTTCTGGCAACCAATGTAGGGCCCCTCAAGGCAGGGGAGATGCGGGCTTGCAGCTTTACATATAGGAGTAGTCTGGCAGCAGAGTTTTGAAACCTTTGTAGTCTTTTCATAGTTGATAAAGATGATCCATGGTAGAGACCATTGGCGCAATCAAGTTTAGACAGTACAAGAGAGATAGTAGCCTGGACCTTGTGAGGAAATACCAGGTAGGGGAAGATGCGTTGCAGACTTTTCATAGTAATGAAGCTTGATCTTTCTAATTTGTCCACTTGGGCATTCCATTTAAAGCTTGGCGTCCATGGTAATTCCAAGGTTTCTTACCTCCTTAGATACTTTAGGAGGTAGTCCCAAATTGTCAGTCCAGGGGGGTCATAGAATTTCCAATGGCTACTTGTTAGTATTTCAGTTTTAGAAGCATTCCATGTGAGATAGCTCTAGGTCATCCACTGATCAACGGTTCTTAGGCATTCCATTTGAGATAGCTTAATGTCATCCATTGATCAACGCTTTTGAGGCAACTGAACATTTCAGAGTTTCCAATGTCTTTGGGGATTTCCAGTTTAGAGAGCATTTGTGTGTCATCTGCATAGTGAGCTGAAATTAATTGATCATTGCCAGTAATGACTTCTTGTAGATGTTGACATGCATGAGCGGACCCTCCTATTGTGAAGTACGGTTTGGATGAAAAAGGGGGAGAATGGATGTTTTTGTTCTGTTTTGAAGGGAAGATATGATACAGTCGATAGCAGTCCCCTCTATACCTGCTTCGGAGAGTCTTTATATTAGGGTATCATGGTCAAAGGCAGCTGAGAGGTCTAAGAGAAGTAGTGCAGCAACCCCGTTCCGGTCTTGTGTGTTTTTAACCCATTTGTTGCTAGGCCATACTAAGTATAGAAAGACAATTGGTAACATTTGTTGTACAATTCTGTGTTCCCCAAGTCTCCTAATAAAAGTGGTAAAACAAAAAAATAAAAATAATAATGAAAAAACCTTTTCCTCACATTTCTGAGATGGAAAGTTCTGGAATCTGCAGAGAGCCACAAACTTTCCTCCCACCCAGCATTCCCCCAATTCTTCTAATAAATTGTTACCTTACATGTGTGGGTAGGCCTAGTGCCAGTGAACGGCCCAAAATGTATTGTGGGAACATCAAAATGATCTATCACAAAACAGCCTGGTTTTACAAGGGCGTAGCCTGAGTTTACGGTACTAGGTTCAGAGGCCATTTAGCGAAACCTACCAAACCCAGATATTTCAAAACTAGAAAGCCGGTGCGTCCAGGGAGGTGTGGCTTGTGTGGATCCCTCAATGTTTTTTTACCCCTGCAAATCTTAACTTTAGCTAAAAACAACTCACATTTTCCTCACATTTCTGTGTGGCAAAGGGATGGAATCACTGAGACAACACAAATTTCCTACCACCCAGTGTTCCCGCGGGTCTTCTGATATAAATGGTACCGCACTTGTGTAGGTGGGCCAAGTGCGCGTTACAGGGAAGGGCCAAAAACGTATCATGGAGAGATCCAAATGATCTATCACAAAACGACCTGGTGATGCAAGGGGGTCACCAGTGTTTTTGGTATCCCGTTCCCAATGATACCTCTTCTGTGTGTTTCAGTGCGCGGGGGGGGGGGGGGGGGGGGGGGGTGAAAGCACAGAAACAGTAAAAAGTAAAATTTCACTTGCAATGACGTCAATGCCAGTGCGCCATGCATGCGATCGTCATTACACTGGGGAAAAATGCCTCTGGCAGCTAGGAAAGCTCTTCCTCAGCTCCAAGGCTGAACAATTAAAAAGGAAACCCCTCTGTTGGGAAATGTCCTGGTTGTGTGCAGAGAACGGCACTGTTTCGTCGTCCGCACACAACCACCGTGGCTAAGGACAGAACCAGTCGGTCCTCAGCACCAAACAGTTAAGGTCTTCCCAGATGGCGATGAGGGTTGATTCTGTGTCTCTTCCTGGATGGAATCCTGTTTGGAAGTAGGAAAGTATGGAGTTACCTTCAATAAATTGTGACATTTGAGCGAATGCTACTCTATCAGTTTTCCCAGGAAAGATCCATTTAAAATTATAGTTGTCAGGCCAAGTGGGTCTAGGTTAGTTTTCTTTAATAATGTGCATATCTATATAAGCCGTTTTTTATCTTCCTGGAAACCTTCCAGTAGTTAAGTAATTATTGACGATTCTTCTTTCTGATGTGGCAGCAAGGGTAGTTAGAAGAATGTTTTTTAAATATGTGGTGGAAAAGAATCAGAAGCGCTGCCTGCAGGCCTGCTTGCTTTGACCAGATTCATAAATTCAATTTGTGATATCTGTTTGAAGGAATGCAGACGCAGGGTTATCCTACTGTTGGGGGGCATTTTTGAAAATGGGTTGGTGGTTTTCCTTTATTTTACATAGGAGTCCAGCGTGTCGTCTTTGGTTGTGTAGCGATATAGCCAGTTTGTTCATGAATTCTTGAGTAATAGGATGAGTTCCTTCTGTGCATTTAGGTTTACGAAATTCGGTGAATTAAAAAAACAAACTTTAATTTGCACATTTAGCATCGTGAATTCTGTTTGAATAGTCCTTTTTCTTAGCTATTTTGATTGCTGACTTGTATGATCGGTGAGGTTTCTTTAGGTGAAGTTCGTCTTTGTTGCAGTTTGTTTTGAGGCAGGTGCGTTGCAGCTTTTTAATTTGCATTTTTCTCTCTTAGTTCTTTATTTCTCCAAGGTGCCTGATGTCTTTTATCCTGTGCTGTTGTTCAGAGTGGTATTAGGATATCAAATGCTTTTTGTAGCCACTTCTAGTTCTTGAAGGGAATTTATTGTATCTAGATCAGTGTTGAATGCTAGTTGTGTTTCTAGGTATTCAAAATTGGGTTTGTTCCAGAGTCGATAGATGGATAAACGTAAGGTAGTTTTAGGTGGGCTGCTTTGTTGTCTTTTATGATGGAAAGTTAGCAAATGGGGGTCTAGCCATGTGACAGGAGTTATTTGAAAGGTAACTAGTTCTGTATTTGCAATATTTATATCTAGGATGGGCCCAGCGATGTGTGTGGGTTTGTATAAGTAGGTTCAGTGTGTCAAGGCCAGTGATGATGTTTTTTGGATGGGTCACATTAGGATAGCCAAACAAAATTATTAGGTCACCAAGAAAGCATAGGCTAGAGTGTAGTGTGATAAGGTTTGAAACTATGTTTAGAATTTTTTCTGGGAATGTTGCATTGCTAGGTGGTGGTCTGTAAAGGAGAAGAAATTTACATAAGGAAGTTGGTGTAGTCAGAAACAGATGGGCAAATTACACCAATAATAAGTACTAAAGCACATAGGCAGCTACACAGCACGAGCCTGGTCCCAAGGGTAGCATGGTGATCAGTGTGTGTACGCAAAAGAAGAGAAAGCCTAGCAAATCATTTGGCAACATACACCAGAAAGAGATGGCACTAAATGAGTAAAAGGATGACAAAAGGGCAACAATTGGAACTGGTGACATATATAGTAGTCATTCACTTTTGATACTACCTCCTATTGAACCAATACAAACCATGAACAAGGAAGGTAATGGTAGAGTAATTGAGACAAGCAACCTGAACACTTTAAAAGTCCCAGATTCCACCTACGCGGAAGTAGTCAAACATCTTGCCTCAAGCCCCACTCAAGCTCCTGAAGGCTCCCAAAGGATGAAAACCACCATCAGGTGAGCCATAGGTCGTGGTTCAGAGCTGAACCAGACTGCAATCTTGCACATGCGAAGGTGAGAGACAGAGCTTGTGCAGTTGGTGCCCTGATAGCGCATGAGCGGATCATCGAGCTTCATGTTATTCTTCTTTCCTCACCCCTCCGTGCAATCCCAATACTTTTCTTAGATCCAGGAGACTCTTACTCTTTCTAGTTTACATAAGTGTGCATCCTCTTGAACTTCTAGGAATTCTTCCCAGGCAACTTCCACTATTAGTAGTGAATAACATTTCAGGGTAACAGAGGTAATGTAGTAAATGAAAATTTACCCTGTTACATTTTTTTCAGCTATGATAGAAGCATTGACACAGGTTTAGTAGTTCTTATACTGTTGAGTATTCACCTAGCTCTTCTCTAGCCTGTGAGCCCTACAAAGAAGCAGCCACGCCAGCAGCAGTTCAAGCCTCCCTTCCTTGTAGAACAAGAGTTCAGGGTGGAACAGCAATACAAATAGCCCCTTCTTTAACTGAAGTAGTACTGCACAGCAACAATCTGCAATATTCCCACCAGTGCAGATCATGTTCACATGGTTCTAGATGCAGCCTCACTTTCAGCCATAGCAACATTCAAATTACGTGTTTGGCCCAGCTACTGCTACAAAATGGTTAAAAAAATATTTGCATAAAGTGTACCCAAGTGAGCTCTACTGGAATGAAATGTGCTTCACCATCAATGCACTGCAATGGAAGCAGGCAATATGATGTAAGTTAAGGATGAGGAATTCACCAGCTACCTCTTGTGCAGTACCCAATTTATTGAAAGATAAACTACAATATTTTCCATCCCAGAAGTGCTTATGCACCACTATATACAAACTTTAAAAGATATAGGGAAACATTTGTGAATGACTGATAGAAACAATAAGAAGTGTTTGTGAGTGAAAGAAGGACCTGAGGCAAAAGACAAGAATACCACTGCAAGAGAATAATATAATGAGGCTGCTTTCTGACTGAGACAGGGCAGAGGGATACGTATCCAGTGAAGGTGGCAGAATGTCAGACATGTAAGGAAAAGAGCACCTGACATACACAATAAAAGGAAATGTACTGCTAAAACCTCATACAAGACAATTGAAAAAAATAGACTGGGCAAGACTCAGTATCCTAATGTATAACACCACTGAAAATGAGCAACGGTGAGATGCTAAAAACTGTGATGGACATGTTTGTCACTTATAAACTTATCTCTCTTTGAGAGTCAAATCCATTTCACCGATTCCTACAGTCTGTATACTATGTGCTCTAACAGTGTTTGATAAATACATTAATTTAATTTTGGCACCAACCTGCTGGAACTGGGGTGGGATAGGCTTTGCATATGGCACTTTCTTTTGTGGCACTTTCTTTTGGTCTTTTAACAGGACCTCTTCAATTCCCCAGTCTAGGCCTGGAATAGTCATTTCTGACTCAATCGCGTCGTCTTTCCCTGCAAGTATTACACAAAAAAACAATACATTCATGCACATCCTTCACTGAAATTGGTATTTGAGAGTCTAGATTCTGGTAGTTAATTTCCATGAAAATCACTGTGTTTTGTAAATGTCTTGTGTAAGGGAGGCAGTGTAAACTAAAGTATTGCCAGTGTCCGTCTGCATGTGATTTACATGCAGGACATTAGGTGGGTCCCTTAAAAAAAGTAACTCTAGCATACGGAGACCCACAACACCAGTACTCGGGAGAAAACAGCAGACCTGTTTTAGACTTCGTTTCTCTTACAAGCCCAAATCTATTTTTACCTGGCTGGTTTTAAAAACTAGGTCCAAAACTGATCAGTGTGTTTTAATAATGTGATATATTAATCTGGCAACCGCACAATACACAACTTTCTGTGTTTAAATGAGTTTCTAATAGGTCAAAACTACCATGAAAAATAGCTAAAAGGTGGCACAAGCCTAATTACTGTGACAGTCTTTATAATTCTAACAAAGATCTAGATGCTAACTAGCTGATCGAATGTGCCAATCCATAAAACATTTGCTTGGATGTCCGGTACGCTTATCATGCTGCATGAATATATACTAATACACTGGCTATAATATATATCATTTAAATTATAAAGGAGAATGTACAAATGTGATTATCTGCACAGGTTATTGCCCAAAGAAACAGTCATCGACTATGAAACAAAAGACAGATGCTTTTTTTATTTAAATATTTCTATGATCTAGGCACAATTGAATAAACACTAATTGACAACTTAAAATGCATATTTTATTTCATTAACATTTGTGGAGATATTAGGAGTCTGCTTTGTCCCAAAAAGTGTAAAGTCAACAGTGAGCTCAAATGTGCGTCCTCTTTTGGAAGCAATGAAAAACAAATCTCACAAAAATTATTGTAAGTTAGACCCAACATTTCAACGGTCTGCTTTATAATAGCAATATTATCCATAGTAGAGGGCATTCCCAGCAAATTATCGAACCTGTAGGAGGGGGGGTGGGGGGGGGGGTAGTATGGTCCTGACCTTTGCCTCAACCCTCCTGTATCCACCCCCAGTCAAATAAGACTTGTGACCGCCCCAATTTTAAAATTACATGGCTTACATTTACCTTGAAGTAAAAATTTACCACAAGGTGAAAACCTCCTTATTTTTCAAATCTGGCTCCTACACACTCATTTATTTATTTATTTATTTATTTGTTGGTCTTATAAAGCGCACTATCACCTAACAGGCATCCTGGCGCTGATAACTCGAGAGGGAAGAAGAGTGACAGAAAAGGACGGTCAGACTACGTTACTTAGGAAACATCCAGGTTTTAACTTTCCTCTGAAAGGGAAGAAGCTCCGCAGTGTGCCTGATCTCGTGCGGGAGCAGATTCCATAATTTGGCCGCCGCTACCTCAAAGGATCTGCCTCCCGAACGGACCTTCTTAAACCGAGGCACGTTCACCAGTCTAGCCGATGAAGAACGGAGCAGTCTAATCGGAGCGTGCCAGGCAAACTTGGATTGCAGGGACAAAGGGCCCAATCCATGAAGAGCTTACAACCCCGCCTTAGGATCCTTAATGAATCATTGAACCAAGGAGCAGAGGATTTCCCCTCCTGGCTGCGTACTTTCAGGGGGGCATAGGAGTCTAACGATGCAGTTATATTAACGCAGAGTGAGGCATAGTTCTCTTCTACTTGTTTATCCATAGCAAAACAATCAAACTCATAAATACTTAGAATTAACTCCTGTGCTGAATTTAGAAGGTGATTGTAGCACAGGTCTTAGCAAGACTCAAATCAAACCAAATTTTGATTCAACCTTTGTGTGCTTAACAATGGAAAATGTGAAAGAAAGATGATCACTAAAAACACGACAGCTTACCAATTTGGTAGCACAAAAGCTAATATTTGTCCAAGTCTTGTTAAAGGACAAGTTACTTACATTCAGTAAGGATATATCTGTAAGAAACATAGGTTAGTTATGAATTCCTTATCTTAGAATGACCCCCAGGCCTTAGACGGGATCCGGAAAGTTTCGTCAGCAGTGCCTCTGCGCGTCGGAAAGTGGTGTCGGTCGGCTCCGTGTCTGTCGTTGGCACCGTGGTCACCAGGATAACGTTGCAGTAGCTACTTAGATGCTGCCCTTGCGAGCTGACATCAGTTTTGTACACGACTTTACGTGCCAGAACTGCAGAGCCATGCTAGACACTGACCATTGATGCACAAAACTAGGGCCCTGAAAGGATGTCTTGAACCCTAGAAACCAGTTAGCAGAATGGGGAGGATGGGACGAGCGGTAAGGAATTCATAACTAACCTATGTTTCTTACAGATATATCGGTACAGAAGGTAAGTAACTTGTTCATCTGAGAGAAACAGTTAGTTATACATTCCTTACCTTAGATTAGATACCCCAAGCAATACCAACCCCGGAGGTGGTTCTGCGATGCAAGTTCACACCAGAAAGTCCTGAAGAACACAACAGCCAAAGAAGCCGTCCCTCCGGACTTGGCTGTCCAGGCAGTAGTGTTTTGTGAACGTGTGCAGCGATGCCCTCGTAGCTGCCTGACAGATGTCATGCAGAGGGACTCCTCGTCCCAACGCAGTAGTGGCTGCGTTCGCCCTGGTGGAATGGGCGCGTAGCCCCACTGGAGGCTCCTTTTTTGCTAAAGAATAGCAGGCTTTAATACACAAAACGACTCATCTAGAGAGGGTCCGCTTGTAAACGGCCAGACCTTTCTTAGCGCCCACCTAGCCAACAAACAGTTGGTCATCCACTCGGAACGGTTTGGTGCGATCCAGATAGAAGGAAAGCGCACGTTTTGGGTCCAGATGGTGGAGCCGCTCTTCCTCTTTAGAAGGATGCGGAGGTGGAAAGAAGGTGGGCAAAGTGATGGTGTGCCCCATGTGAAAGGAGGTGACCACCTTGGGAAGAAAGAATAGACAAGTTCATAGGACAACCTTGTCCGGATGTACAGCCAGAAAAGGAGGTTTGGATAAAAGAGCTTGGAGCTCACTCACTCTTCTGGCAGATGTGATGGCTACCAGGAGTGCAGTCTTAAGAGTTAAGAGTCGTAGAGGACAGCTGTGAAGTGGCTCAAAGGGAGCACACATCAAAGGTCAAGACCAAATTCAAGTCCCACTGGGGCATTACGAAGGGGATAGGAGGAAAGAGATGAGTAATGCTTTTTCAGAAATGATTTACAACCGGGGACTTGAAGAGAGAAGGCTGATCAGGAAGCCTTAGAAAGGAAGAAATGGGTGAGAGATAGCCCTTGATAGTGTCCAGAGCAGAGCCCTGCTGGGACAAAGAAAGGAGGAACAAGAGAACCTCAGAAAGAGGGGCTGAAAGGGGATCCACAGCCTTTCCTGCGCACCATGCCCCAAATTTGTTCCATCGGCAGGCGTATACAGTCTTAGTGGAGGGACGCCTGGCAGCCAAGATTACATCACAGACTTAGGGAGGCAAGTCAAACGATGTCAGCTGCCACCACTCTATCTCCACGCAAAGAGGTGGAGGCTGGACAGGTTTGAGTGGAGGAAAGTCCCCTGCTGCTGCAACAGAAGATCCTCCCAAAGAGGCAGTCTGATCGGAGGATCAATGGCCATGTTGAGCCGCTCGGGATACCCGACTCTTCGCGCACAATCCGGAGCCACGAGAATGACTTGGGCCCGGTCACGCTTGATCTTCTTCAGCACTCTGGGCAGAAGTAGTATAGGCGGAAAGTAGTATAGAAGACCGCAACCCCACTTGTGACGAAAAGCATCGCCTAGCCAGTGCCGCCTTGGAAATTCCAACGCGCAGAATTGCCGACATTGCGCGTTCTCTTCCGTGGTGAATAGATCTAACCAAGGCTCTCCCCACTGGTGAAAGAGACCTTGCACCACATCCAAGTGAAGACGCTATTCGGGATCCATCATGCACCCGCGGCTGAGTTCGTCCGCTCTGGCATTCAGTGAAACTGCCAGGTGTTCAACCACCAGGGATATGCCCTGATCTTCTAGCCTTGTCCAGAGGCGAAGGGTTTGTCTGTGAACACCTGCACTACTCTTCCCGAACAGAGGGAAGGAAGTCTGAGTGCAAGAAGGATCGCCCGAAGCTCCAGAAGGTTGATATGGAGCCCGGACTCCGCCAGAGACCAGAGGCCTCTGATCTCCGCCTCTCCCATGTGGCCGCCCTATCCCAGAAGGGATGTGTCTGTGACCATTGTGTGTTCTGGTTGGGGAAGGGAGAGGGACCAGCCGTTGCCCCAATCCTGGTTCGTGAGCCACCACTGCAATTGTCGTGCAGTGCCCTCCGAGATCTGGACACAATCTGACAGATTCCCCATATGCTGCGCCCACTGGAACTGCAGGTCCCACTGCAGAGCCCGCATATGCCACCTGGCATGATCCAGCAGCAGGATGGAGGAGGCCATGAGGCCCAGCATCCTCAAGGCCATCCTGACCAAAACCTGGAATAAAGGTGAAAAATCGGAATCATAGCCCGAATATCCCGGACTCGCTGTTCGGGAGGATAAACCCGAAACTGTGCCGTGTCTAGAACCGCTCTGATGAAGAGAAGCTTCTGAGAGGGGGTCCGTTGTGACTTTGGCATGTTGCTGGAGAACCCCAGCAATAGGAGGAGGTCGGCCATAGTCTGGAGGTGGAGTGGACAGCCTGGGGTGAGCCCACCATCAAAAGCCAGTTGTCGAGATAGGGGAAGACTGGAACCCCTGATCGGCGCAGATGAGCTGCGACCACAGCAATCACTTTCGTGAACACCCAAGGGGTGCTGGTAAGGCCAAAGAAGAGCACGGTTGTGGCCTACAGTGAACCGCAGGTAACACAGGTGGGCCGGAAGAACAGGGATGTGAATATAAGCGTCCTGCAAGCCCAACGCTACCATCCAGTCTCCGGAGTCGAGGGCAGACAAGACCTGAGCGAGCGTCAACTTCTTGAACTTCTTCCGGAGGAAGCGGTTGACGTTCCTGAGATCCAAGATAGGACGCAGGCCCTTGTACTTCTTGGGTACCAGAAAGTAGTGGGAATAGCCACCACAACCTACTTCTGGGGCAGGGACTCGCTTGATGGCTCCCTTGGCCAAGAGAGCCATGACTTCCTTTTGGAGAAGGCCCAGATCCAGGTGATCCTCCGACATACAATGGTACTGAGCTGGCATGGCTGGAAGGGTAGCCTCGAAGGGGAGGAGTAGCCCCTTCGGACTATCTACAACACCCACCTGTCCGACGTGATGGTGCGCCAGTGGGGGAGGTGATGGCAGATCCTGCTGCCCACTGGCGATTGATGGGCCTGAAATGTCAGGCCAGGAAGATTTGGAGGCGGAAGCAGAAGGGGGGGGTGGGGGGGTCGATGGACAGGCCCGCCCGCTGGCCCCCAGATACATGGCGGTGGTTCCCACGTCCCAGGCCACGCAAAGGTTGGGGAACTTGTGTCAGCCTGTGGCTCTGGGCTGGACGTAGTGAGGCACCCCTTCCGTAGCCATGAAAGGGCCGAAAAGCAGAATGCGCAGGACGGTTGGAGAGGCCCAAGAACCTGGCCATAGCCCATGAATCCTTGAAACGCTCTAGAGCATTGTCTGCCTTGTCACCAAAAAGGCGAGGGCCATCAAAGGGCATGTCTATGAGGGTGTTCGGGACATCCCCAGAAAACCGTGTCTATTTTATCCAGGCGTAGCGTCGAAGGGCTACCGACGCGGAAATCGCCCTGCCTAGAGAGTCTGCGGTATCCAGCCCACAACGGATGGTAAACTCTGCTGCGTCCGGCAACAGCCTAGGAGAGTACCGTCCGGTCCTCCCCTGGACACTGAGGCAGCACTTGCGCCACCATGTCCCACACATAGTGGGAATAACGCCCCAATAGACATCCCAAGCTGGCGGAAGAAAAAGGCCTTTTTCCAAGACGATCCAGCTTCTTGGATTCCGGTCCGGCTGTGTCCATATCAGGATGGAGGCCAGAATCGACGCTGGCCGGGAGCACGATCGGTGTAGAGTGCGGGTGCGTGCCGAAGGAAGCAACGAAGGTTGGAGGTATAATGAGGTCAATCGGCGCCAGGGCAGGAGCTGCCAGCAGAGAAGGCCTAGGACCCCCAACCGAGTCCGCGGGGCCCGAAGGAGGAGTCGGGCTGCCCAAAAATGGCATGCATCCCCTCGTAAAACCGACGAAGCTGGGCAGGGGTCGCTCCAGGTCCCAGGAAGGGAGGGAAACTGAGTCTGCCTTTAAGGTTCCGCACGTAGGGCTGCGACAGGGGCACCGCCTGCATCCCTCGTCGCGTCAACCAACCGACGGGGAAAAGTCGAAGAGAGACTATCTTTCTTCGACTTCTTCTAGTACTTCCACTTACCTGACCCCGAGTGCAAAGACTTGGATGATGAGTGGGAAAGGCTTTGTGACCGGTCCCCCGACCTCCCTCGCAACCGGGACCTCGAACAGCACAAAGCTGACTGTCTGCGCTTAAGAAGCTTTCGGGGCTGCTCCCGCAAAGACTTTGGAGCCATGGTCCGGCAGTCGGAGCACGACTTGGTGTTGTGGTCGCGCTCCAAGCAAAAGAGGCACACGCTGTGCTGATCAGTCACCAACATCAGTCGGGTAAAGGAACCGCAAGCCTTGAAGGCGGGCATCCCTATGTGCACCAGGTGTCGGTAGGACTCAAAAAGATGTAAAAAAAAGTCACTCCAAAAATTCAGTCAAAAAGTGACTGGAGGTACTGCTCTCTCTGGATCTGCGCTGGCTGGCGCAGAAAAAGAAAGAACTGACGTCAGTGCGCGAACGCAGCGTCTAAGTAGCTACCGCGCCATCATTACAGCAAAAACGAGGCCAACGAATGATGCAGAGCCTACAGACGCCACCTTCCGACGCGCAGAGGTAATGCTGATGAAAAACTTTCAGGATCCAGTCTGACGCCTGGCGTTAATTCTAAGGTAAGGAATCTATAACTACTTGTTTCTTTCAGATATAATCATTTTCACCACTTGGACATGACAGCAAGGGGCACGACTATCATCGTACGTTTGTTGATGTATTTGAATAAGAGGGTTCATATTGTCTTTTACCATGTTTTTTACATCCTGGCGGACTAGTATGCCCAGGTATTTCAGGGTTTTGGATACACACTTCAAAAAGGTTAACTGTTCATCACCATTTTTCGAGTAACAGACAATGCTCGCTCTTTAAGACTAATGCATCCTTGAGTGTCCGGTTTATCAAATGATCACAGTACAGATTTTGATATAAGCGTGCTTGAGTCTGAATCCGGATTCAAGCTCAATTAAAGGGTCTCTCAAAGAAAACAGATTTTGCTTTATAAAAACGTGACTAGTCAGTGAAAAGATATTTCAGTGTTCATTCTTTGTAAAACAACCACAGAACAAAAAAGCGATAGAAACAAATGGCTGGGGACAAAGATTCACACAGTGTGTGAAAAAGATGCGTGGTTAGCTGTGTTAACAGCTTGCAATTGTTTATTTGTTGTGGAGATACTAGAAGAGATTTAAAAAGGTGACTGTGCAGCGAGATATGCGCTGCATTATTTGACATATCCTCCAAGACAAAGAGGTGACGGAGAAGACTCCGTGAGCACACATGGACATCACTTCAAACAGCACGCACTTTCCGTCTTACCCAATTGCTCCAGCTCCATGGCAATCTTCAGCTGTTCTGGAATCCCCATTCCTGGAATCGATGCTAAGTTGTTGGGCTCCATGTCATCTGGTGAGAGAGATCACAAAATCAAATAAGAATTGTGGTCTGTTAATTGTTGTATATGTGTCAACTCTCACCCTGTCAGTTTCCAATATTTTCCCACAGTTTACTTCCTAATTGTCCCTAGAAGTATAGCAAAGTACACTTGGAATTTAGTGTTTAAATGCTGGGTTTCACACCTATCAAGATAGATTGGAAGATCGCTTTGACGAGTACGTAAATCCAAACAGGAATACTTATACTTATATACACACAGAAATTTATAAAACTCAAAAATCTGTCATGACTATTAAAGCGGTTTTAAGAAAACATTGCAACGGGTTCTATACGGAGGTTTAACTTGTTTAGCAACTTTTAGAATAGCCAGGAAAGGAGACTATATACAACATACTGGTAAAATGCTCCTTGAAAAATCACAAGCAAGGAGCTTTTAAAAGGAACTCAATGGAAAGACAACAGGTAACCACTTGAATCTTTAACAATCTGACATCCCTGAAACAAACCTCCAAGTCCACTCCTGATATCAAAATAGAAACAAATAAAGAAGTTACATTTAAATTGTTTTGCAGCGGGTCTGCAATGTGGAAACTGGTTTTACGAATTTTAGCGATACCCATCATATGCTAAAAGACAGTCTAAAGTCCCTGAAAGTAGTTTACTAGTTCCCAGTACTGATGAAAGGGCAGATACAATACAGCTGTGTCCTGCAACCAATAAGACAGGCCTAAAATAAAGTTCCAGGTACTTTAACCTCCAAATCCCCGACAGCCACCTCTAGGTCTCCAACTGTAGAGAAGGTAGAGAAAACTCACCATACTCTACACCATCCTCCGACATCCCTGGAAGCAGATTGAGGTTGTAACGGTCTCTCATTTTATCTCCGGGTCTATTACGGGTCCAGAATTTGCTGTCAACATAATAGTACACACAATAAAGAAATATTAATCTAACTAAAATCCCTTCCCGAGATGCCAAAAATGTTTTTTTTTTTTATAAGCAAATTTTATTGATTTAAAAAACATAGAAACAAGTCAGCCAATGCACGGAAATCACAGATACAAGTTCATTCACACCATCACCATACACCCCAATCACCATCCCCATAAAATAACCCAGATGAAACACAAGTCCAATTAATCCGGACCCTCCACAGCCCCCAGCCATTTCCCCCACACTTTACAATAGCTCCAGGGGAAGCTCATGGCAGCCCTGGGCAGGGAGCATAGGTAGGCGGCCCCGGAAGAGGGGGTCCGGGCGGGGCGGAGCCCCTGGATCTCAGGCGCGGAGGCCAATGAAGACAGGGGGGGGGGGGGTCAGGGTGTTTGGCAGTGGAACAGAGCTGGAGGCCGCCAAATCCCTGCCAGGGGCTGCCATGCAAATATGTATCCATCCTCCGAGGATTATTATATTAAGGATATATATTGGTGTGGCGGCCCCTGGGGTTTGGCGGCCCTGTGCGGGGGCACAGCTTGCACATGCCTAAGGCCGCCCCTGATAGATCTTAACCCGCCCTTTAGCTTTATACGTGGCTTTTTCTTGGGTCGCACACCAGTCCACCCCTCTGCGCCACCTCTCCAGGGTAGGAGGATCAGGGCTTATCCAAGCCGCCGCAATGTCCCGCTTGGCCACCATCATAGCTATGCTGCAAAACCGCTTATCATTCCTGGACCCGTCCAGCCCGTTAGTGATCCCCAACAAGGAGTGGCATGGATCGTGAGGAACCTCCCAGCCCAATACCTCCGTTAGCTCCACTTCAATGGATCCCCAAAACTGCTCCAAACTGGAACATGACCAAACCATGTGGAAGAAATCAGCCGGGGCATGCTTACATCTTGCACACGATGCACTGGGCGCAGACCTGCTCGCAGCAGTCGCAGGGGAGTGAGGTACGCAGCGTGCAGATAGTACAATTGAATCAGCTTGAGTTTGGCAGAGACAATAACTATTCTGGGGGCCATAAGGGCGTCGCGCCAGTCTACATCATCAAGGGGGCCCATCCACTAGACCCATTGGTCCCTCAACTTATCCAGGAATGTGGGAGTGTTATTAACTAGGGTGCGGTAGATACGGGAGACCCCCCCTTACCCAGTTCTCCCAGCAGTGTCTGAGCCTCAGTGGGACTGTATTCGGGAAGTCTTGTGTCGCCCGTGATGTGTTTGAGGAGGGCATGCCTCAACTGCAGATATTTATAGATGTAGGGAGTATCGAGTTTGGAGCTCCTGGAAGGATAACATCTGACCCCTTGCCCACACGTCCCCTAACTGGGAGATACCAATAAGGTCCCAAGTTCTAAATCCCCGCAACCCACTAACCTCCCGAAGCCAAGCACCCTGCCAAAGGGGAGTACACTGGGTTAGCTTCCCCAACCACTCCGTGTGTTGGAGCAAGGCCCGCCATGCCAGCAACACAGAGAGCGTCACATCAGGTAGTCGGTTCGGAATGGGTTCCCCATATAACATGGCTTGGATGTCCGTAATCCCCAGTGGATGCCACCAAACCCTCATTGGAATCAAAGTAATGTGTAAGCTCTTTCCCTATCTCCTTTTTGAAATCTTTATCTTGGAGAAACCAGGCGTTCATCCTCCATGTTTGACGGGCCGCAGAAGGGGGGGCCCCCGAACTGAGGAGTATCAGGGAGTGGTCGGAAATGCCTCTAGGGAGGATTCGGACATCGACAATCAGTGAACAATCAGGCGCAGGGACAAAAATCGCATCTATGCGCGCTTGAGTGTGGTGGGCTGCACGATGTGTGCGTGAATTGGGTGCTGCGCAGGTGCCAAGTGTGCCATGCATCACAAAGCCCCAGAGACTCAGCCCAACTCCTCAGTTGTTTTGCATTCCCCGCCCGAGCTGCCGAAGGGGTTCCCGATGTGTCGAGGGCAGGGGCTAATACTGCATTGAAGTCTCCCGCAACGACCATGTTGCCTACCGGCATGTCGTGTAGTAAGCAAGCTGTGTGTGCCAAGGTAGGCGCAAGCAAGGAGGGAGGGGCATATATTGACATGAGATTGAGAGGTGTGCCGGCCAACGACCCACAAACTGCCACAAATGAACCCTGGGGATCGTGCACAACTTGGGAGAGGACAAAGGGCAATGTACGCCTTTGGAGGATTACAACCACGCGCGAGCCCCTGGAAAAGCCAGAGTGCCATACCTTGTCATAACCGTACCGAGCCAAGAAGGGGCAGCAGTTACCCGGAAGGTGCTTATCCTGAAGCATGAGGATGTCTATGTGGAGACGCTGCGCGTACCTTAAAACCGCTGTAAGTTTGTGACGGTCCAGCAGCCCGTTGACATTCCACGACAACACGTGGAGAGATCCCATAGGGAAGGTGTTATTCGTCATGATAGACTGCTCTTGGTCTAGGCGGAGCGCGTGGTTTGGAGTGTATGGTCACGCCTGGGAGCCTAAGGTGATGCATGCGATCACGCACTGCGGGGACACGCCCACCCCTACCACTGGTGAGTAGCGGCATTTCGTGATTGCTGAAACAGAAAACAACGCATTCAACAAAGGGCATAACAACGTTCAGGGAAAAGTGTTCCCAACATTAAACAACACCCCAGTACTCTGGGCGAACAACCTGGGAATAGGGAAGCGTGGAGGAACCCTTCTTCATGATTGAATGCAGGTTTACCAAGACCATCGGGAAGTTAGAAACAGATCTGGGTCAGAGCACCGTCTCCGGCCATGGAGCAAAGCCCAGTGGGCAAAGACCGGCTCAAGCAGGGTCCTTCAAAAGCATCGGGCTACAGGAGAGGTCCGTGTCTGGGAGGTCAATCACAGATGGCCGGGACTCAGCCCCTCCGTCGTCCAATCGGCCGGAGGACCCAGAGCGCCTCCCAGTCAACACCCCCTCTCCGACCTGGGGTAGCTGTAGGGAGTGACCCGGTGGGGAATCCGAGCGGGCCCGCCTCCGGTCACGGCACCTGCGGGATCGATTACGAGGAGGCTGAAGAGCAGAGGGAGAAGAGCGGCCGAGCCCGCCCACGGCACCACCTTCAGGCCGCAGAGGGCGTTCCTCCGTCGCCCAAGTCCAAGCCTCTGCCGGGCTGTCAAAGAACAGGGTCCTGTTCGCAAAAACCACCGGCAGGTGAGCCAAAAGAGCGACGCTGGACCTGGACCTCACGGGTGTAGTCTGGGAAGATCATAATGGCGCAATTTTCGTGGAGGAGCCGTTGTTGTTTGCGGGCTTCAGACAAGATGATATCTCGATGCTTTAGACAAGATGATATCTCGATCCTTGAAGTTAAGAACCCGCATTATGATCGGGCGGAGAGGAGCACCCGCCACTGGCTTGGGGGACAGGGACCGGTGAGCCCGCTCGATTGCAAACCAAGGGGATAGGAATCGCCCGGGGACCCACGACTTCAGCCACTTCTCCAGGAAGTTCACTGTACGACCCTGTTCCACTCCCTCCGGAAAGTCCACCAGGCGGAGGTTGTTGCGTCTGTACCGTTTTTCAGCGTCTTCCGCCTGGCGGTGCAACTCCTGAGTATGAGACTGAAGACGGGCCACCTGCCCCCTAAGTTGCCGCATGTCATTTTCTACCGAGGAGATCCTGGATTCAGTTTCTTTAATCCGGTCGTTCGCGTTGCGAAGGTCCTGCCTGATGAGAGTCATGTCCACTTTCACCTCTACAATTTTGCCCTCCACCGAGGTCTGGGACGTGTGGATGGCCTGGAGGATGGCGGCCAGTTCAGCAGACTGAGGAGCCTCCTGTCCAGCCACTCCCCCAGTAGCCCCCCTCTGAGGAGGTGAAGCGGTCCATTTTCGTCTGGGTGGCAGGGGCCTTCGTTGATCAGTCCGATCTACCCATGTCCGGCCCCCGGAAGGGATGGCTCCTCAGGGACTCCCCGGACGGACCCCACGCTGGAAGGCCGGAGAAATAACGGTGTTGACCCAGGGAGTCGAGAAGTGCAGGCAGCTGATGCGGTGACCCGCGACAGCCCAGACCGCCCCCAAGGCGCAGCCAGCTTAGAGGAGCCAGACGGGAGGGTCACGATCACTGGCCACAGGCTATACCCCCTCTGTAGAGCCCCAGACAGGCCACCAGGCCGGGAAACACAGCAGATGAGGGGAGACAAGAAAGGCACCAGGCACTGGACAGGGGAATCGATGCGCGCAGGTACCCCCAGAAATGCGGCGGAAGTCCAAGGGGCAACCGGGGGCCCCACCAGTCCCACTGCGCGTGGCTATATTCGTAGCTCAGGGTGAAGGTGGCAAGATGACTAGAGGCCAAGCCCCAGGCCAGCCGGCAGGGTCCCTCTGGACGAGGCTGCGGGCCCTGCAATTCCGGCGATAGGTCGCCCAGTTGACAGAGTCTAGATTCCCAGGTGCAGCGGCGAGAGGGAGGGGGGTCACCGCACAAGGCCGCTGCCCAGCGCCCCAAATGTGGGCCAACTAGCCCTCCCGGATGGCCAAACAGGTGCCGCTCGGTGCTTGCGGCCGAAAGCCCCAACAGTAGGTCCTCAGGTGGTGATGCGGGAGGGAGGGGAGAGTCATGATGTAGCAGTAGCGCAGGAAGGGCCCTCCCCCCCCCCCCCCATCTCACTCCAACGCAGTACCCCCGGGCCGACCCTCTCCGCAGCTTGGTTTTGCGGCCGATATGGAGCGTCGGGCCAACCTCAACCCAATGGCCGCCACATGGCCAAAGCGCTGTAACAGGGCCCTGCCAACTCAGAAGGGGAGGTGGTTCCAGCTATTCACCCTCCGGGGTGGTGGTGGGGGGGGGGGGTGAGGACCAGCCAGGCCACGAGGGGGACCACTCAGGGCCGGCCCCACCCAACAGTGACCGACTGCCTGCGCGGCCCCAATCAATTGTCCCTGGACCCCACCGCCGCCAGGACTTACCCACTCCAGGGCGCGCCTCTCTCCAGGTCCACGGACTCCCGCAGCTCCTCAGGGCGCCCGAGGCCCGTCGCCGCCCGACACGGCGGCCGCTTTCCCGGGCCCTCCACCAGAGGGCTGAGGCGCGGGCGGGCTCGCCAGCCCCGGGCGCTACCCGTCGTGCCGCCCACAGCAGCGCGGCTCCAAGCCTCCAGAACCACACCGTTGTGCAGGGGGGGAGGGGGGGGGAACAACATCCGTCTCCTCTTCCTCCCAGCAGCCACACACAGGATGCAACAAAAAGCACCCCCAATAAATCCGGCCACCAACAACAGCAGGCCCCGGGGACGGCGTCGGGGAACCAGTCGGCCCTGGGGCCAGGCGCCGCTTCCTAAGGAGGATGGCGAGGGTCGGCCTGAGTTGTGCTCACAAACCGGGAGCCGCCATTTTGTCTATGGCATTCGGCGGGCCGGTCCGCCACCTCAGGGGGTCTCGGCGTAAGGATCCACACCCCCGTGGCTTCCACAGATCACGCCAGTATGCATGGGGGGAGGGAGGCAGCGTCCGTCTCCTCCTCTCCCTGACTGCCCAACACTGCATGTACTGAAGCTGTCACGCCACCGGAGGGCCAGGCGCCGGCAGCCACACACGGGAGTCAGGGAGGGGGCACTATGCAAAGTCCAGCAAATCGGGCCACCGATCACTCGGACCCGAGAGTCAGCGTCAGAGAGCTCCTCAGCTCTGAGGCCGGGCACCGCTTCCCAGGGAGGATGGCTAGGAGCAGCCAGCGCTGTATTCACAAACCGGGAGCCTCCAGCTTATCATCGGCACTCGGCGGGCAGGTCCGCCGCCTCAGGGGGCTCGGTGCAGGGATCCACGCCCCCGGACACACCACCAGGACACCGTGCCAGGTAGGGATGCAAAGACGGGTCCCGATGGCCTGCTTGGACTAGGATTACGGGCGGATGGTAGAGGGGTCCCGGAGCACTCTTAGAGTGCGTCTACCATCTTGGCTCAGCAAGCCACGCCATGTTTTTTTAAAAGAATAATGCAGAATATACACAAGGAGCAGACAGCTCAGCTTAGACGTTTCATCTCCAGACGAATCACAAACATGCATTAATATGATGCTCCACATTGTCATGAGGCTAAAAGTGACGGCGAACATGCAATTCTATGACAAGACCAGCAGAGAGGATTATTGTGGTCCGATAAGTTGAAGCAAATTGCTCACGATTCCCTATGCTTCTATTTATTAGTGGAGTTTGGGAGGTGTTAATGAGGAACAAACTAGCTTGAGATATGTTATGTTATAAGTTGAATGGTTTATTTCTGGTGGCTACTGTAGTTACTGCAGAAAATAAAATTAAGTAGAGGCCTTGTTTGTGTCCTGATTACATATAAGTGTTGTAGTACATGACAAGAGACAGCTGAAGAAGAAACTTCATAAAACATGTTTTGGTTCACCTACCTTAGCAAGTTCATATTGCACCACTCTGTAAACCCACCCTTTCCTTTGTCAATCACATTGTTTACTACACACACACCCCCCCTCCACCCCAGTCACCTGCTCTTCACTGTGACTGTACCTGGTGTGATCATTAGATCCAGAGCAGAGGATATGTCCTAAAGGGTGCCATGCTAGACTCCAGATCATACCTTCATGGGCAATTTCCATACCACCCACTTCCTTCTCAACCCTGTAAACAAGGCAACGTGGACAGTAAAGGTTAGTTTAGAATTTACACACACACTGGCATTATAAGATTTTCTTTTACAACAGATGAACATGGAAAATCCATCTGAAAACTAGATTCGACTGAAATCACTATGAATTGGAATTTCTAAACAAGATACACAATGTAGCCATCCCCAAAAAGTATGAATATGTTTGTGTGCATAGGAAAACCTGGAGAAAAGAGCTGTAGCTATCAGCGAAGTTAACTCCTAATGAAAAGCTCTTGAAGATGACAACTCTGACTATAAAGCCATCCTCATAATCAACACTCAAACATTTGTTATCAGTTCTGACATATTACCCATGGTTTATTTCCATCAAACAATGCCCCTTCGTAATCAACTACAAAGACTCACTGGAAACACCTACAATTAATGGTCTTGTAGAAAAATAATGAGTCATTTCACTACTAAAAGCATTACGGAATCTGCACATGACCATTCTTCAAAAGGTGATTATCCTATACCTAAAGAGGAGTAGGCTTAAGATGTGGGAGACTGGCATCCTATAATAACACAGGGGGCAGCAGCCAAGATGGTGGACACGTATTAACGATGCTCCAAAGATGCAGAGGGGGTGGAGGGGGAGGGTGTCTACACTGAGCCGAGGCTGGTGAAATGGCGCTGGACGAGCCCACGACCTCAAGATGGCGCCCTACACTGTCGGTGGTCCTGAGCCTACCAGTACTGCTGGAGCCTCTTGTAATGAGAGGTGAATCAGAGCCTGTGCAATCTACTGGGGACGGCTTCCCAGCCTCTGGAGACCCAGCTGCACTGCGGAGGGCTGCTGCCCAGGGACCTTCAGTATCCGGAGCAGATGATGCAAACGCCTCTTGCTGTTAGGGGTCCCACTATGCGGTAAAGAGTGCTGGAACCTGCAGGGGTCTAGTAGGTCCTGAACAGGAAGAGGTCCATCTGAAATACCCAGTTTTGTGTTTTACTTGTTCTGGGGTGGAAGTGTGGAGTGGGGAGGAGTTGCTGCTGATGGAGGGAGGAGCAGCTCTGGGGTTTTCTTTTTTCATCTTTTAGTTTTGAATGCTTCCTTGCCTGCCTTGCACTCGGTCGCGCTCTGAGTGGCAGACCAACCTGTCCTTTCTCAACTACATACACATACCTAATGGCTGAAATCAGCCTGTCATGGAAGGTCAATGGTCGCCTGGACCTTACTTAAAGCACAGCTGCTCTTGGATTTTTTAAGTGTCACCAACCAGGGTCGTGCTCACCTCATGCGCAGGTTTGGATACAATCATGCCTTATATTTAGGTTTTGGTAGAGGTCAAGGGGTGCAGCGATACTTCTTCACAAGTACTTTCCCTTCGCAGTGGCCCATGTCATTCAGGATGCTCACGGCCGATATGTGGAGGTGGTTGGGACACTGGAAGGGAAAACCTACAACATTCTCAATGTATATGTATTGCTATATGCCCTCCTGTCTACTGGGACCACATGATGACCTTTGACTTCTATTATTTTAATTCACTGTTTTAATTGACTGAACATTTTTTCTGCACTTGCATTTTGCCTTGTGATTTAATTTCGTGTCTCCTTGCAGCTTCAGAGTGGGAATAGTTCACAGAGTAGGTCAGCCTTAGCCTTGCCAGGAACAGAACGAGTGGGATGATTGTTTGAAAGCATGAGTGAGAAATGTGTGGAATGTACATTTCCGTCTCAGAGTATAGTGCTGTAGGCAGTGGTGCGCAAATATATGCATTATGTTGTACATTGTGAAATTGAGTTTTACCTATGGGCTTTAACATGTCCTAAACTCCATCTCGAATTCTGACTCTGTCTAGCTTGAGCTCTGCACACACAAGCAGGCCCCCCAGGTTACTCACGGTTATTTAATTTATTCATGTTTAAGATTTCTTTCCTCTTTTGAGGGTGTTTTTGTACTTTTGGAGATGTTTTCTACTTTCACAAGCTTCACTAAGATAAGGGTCTGGAACATGTTGAGGAGAATAGGTGAGAAATCCTTTGCCTTGGAATGCTTGCGGAAGTTAGGCCAGCACCAGTAAGTTTCCGTGCTGTAGAGGATGTCTTCTCATTTATTGAAAATATTATAAAACTGGGGTTTCTTAGCTCGAAAGTCGGATTTCTCCTGAGAGATGGACGTGTCTGCTCAGTGCTGCATTTCCCGGCTTGAGGAGTCTCTTGACCCCAGGACTGTGATTTGGAATCCCCCAGTATTGTGCGGGCTAAGATGAAGATATTGCAGCCGGTGACGTATTTTCTATGATCATTGGTATTGAGATATATGTAGGGATTTTGGGCCAGATGTAGGTAGGACTTATTTACCGATTTTTAATTACCGAATGTTACCGAATCAGTAATTAAAAATCGGTAAATAAGAAGGGGGGACATGTAGGAACATCCAGATGTTCCTTTTACCGAATCGGTAAAAATCTGTATTTACCGACCGGTAATGCCCATTCATTCCTATGGGCTTTGCAGCCCATAGGAATGAAAGGGCATTACCGATTCGGTATTTACCGAATCGGTAAATACCGAATTCCACAAGGGTGCAGGGGGTGTCACTTTGACACCCTCTGGCACCCCCAAAAGAGGCTCGGGTGCCATGTGGCAGGCATACCTGCCCTAAGGGCAGGTCTGCCTGTCATATGGCACAGGTGTGCATGCACACTGGAATCGGTATTTTACCATCAAATATATTTGATGGTAAAATACAGATTCGGTAAGGGTTGTGGGACTCAGAAGAGTCCCACCTACATATCAAATTAAACGAATAGGTAAAAATAGCGAATCGGTATTTTACAGATTCGGTAAATTTACCGATCGGTAAATTTACCGAATCTGTAAAATATGTGGCCCTACATACCATTCCTGCAATACCGGTCGGTAACGGCCGAAAATACCGATTTTCAGCCGTTACCGACCGACCTACATCCGGCCCATAGTTATTGCTACATGTGTTTTTAACTGTGTGCTGAGTGACCAGCCTGTGAAGTATTTTTATTCATTGGTCTTGTTAATTGTCATTATCTGATGTATTCTGTGTATACATGTTATATACTTTCATTCTGTGTATACATACTCTTTATATTTGAGTCTTTCATTTGATAGTGTTTCTTTCTTGTATTTGATTACTTACATCGGACTTTGAGTATTATATTTGCTCTCTTGCATTTGACTTAGGAGTATTCCTTTATTATAATCTGATGTTTTGCTCCATTATTTGACTTGTAAGTGTTCATTACATGCGTGTATTTTACCATAACGCTCTGCTTGTGTTTTATCTCATGCATTTGAACTTGATACATATATTTGCATGTTGTTTTCATTTTACATCTAGAAATGCCTTTCTGTTAGAGAGTGTTGCACTAATAAAACCTCACGCTTTATTCTGAAAACTGTCTCTTGATGTGCCTTATTTGGGCGGGTAGAGCCTCTTTACATGTGTTTTCTTGCTTTTCTGCATGCCTCTGTTTGGGAGTGCTAAATTTCTTTTATTTGGGAGTGTAAAGCAAGACAGTATATTCCTCCCCACCTGCATTACCAAACTTTTCAAGACCTCACTGAGACTATTACTGCATTGCCATATGGGGCACTGCTCATTTGTGTGCGTGGGGGGAGGGAGGGGGGGCTTCCAATCCAACCTGACATTGTCACTGCCCCCCCCAACACCCCCACTCCCAGCTGTAGGGATTTGTCCCAGGCCCTACTGTCATGGATGCACTTACTGGGGTTGTAAATACTACATCGTGTTTCCAAACTAACTTGGTTGCATCCCCATGGGCACTCCTATGTTCCTACTAATAGGAGTCCCAAATACTTCACAACAGCATATTATTTTCAATATCAATTCTTTGAAATGATCTTCATTTCAATTCATCCATCAAGCTTTTAGATTCATTTTTTATATCATCTCGCCTTTGTAGCTCCTATGCATTTCGGGCTACTCGCCCTTCTTCAGGGACCATCACTACAAAAATATTATAGCACACATAATTTTCATAAGACATCAACAAATACATCTCTATCCCTATCACATATCTTTCAATGAACCAGCAGTGTACAATCATAGTGTATTGGCATGCCTTTCGCAACTTGTAATAAACTCGCGTTTGTAAACAATCTCTTCCTGAGTCATTGCACCCGTGAATATAGTGATTGTGAGCATTTGTGATGTAATAAGATGTCTATTACGTTCTTTATTGGTGATATATAGACTTGTGAAAAAGTGACCGTGTTTAAACTTCCGCAATAAAATATTGTCAATTTCGTTTACTCACGGAGTTCGGCGTGCTATCCTGCCCTGTTTAAAAGCGATGATAATCTCAGATTAGGCAAGCTGTGGAATGGGTCCCGATACGTTACTTCAAAACTTTGTACTCGTTAGAGTTCAACTTACTTCTTACTCCGTAGCACATTAATTATTGGCGTCTCCTTCCTGAACGTTTACCCAATCTTGCGATCTGCAGCGCTTCTGACCACAAAGTGCTGCAGATCAGACCACAAACCGGTAGACCACAAACTACTCATAAGGGTCCAGTAATAGCACCAAATAAACAACAATTGACGACACCCATTACAACAACAGGTTATTTTTTAGAACAAGGCCATCAAGAAAAAGGTGACCCAGGAGGGGAAAAGGAAAGACCATCCGAACACGAGAAGCAACAAGAAGGACAAGAAGAAAACAAAACCGAAGGACAACTAGTTATAAATATTTCAGACCATGCACTGACTACACATGAGCTCAAACTCTTACACAAAGGGACGTCTTGTGTTCCAACTACTCGAACGGATCATCTAGAACTTGAAGTAAGCCTTTTCAAATTGATGAGGAAGTTACGCTTAAGGCATTTTTTTCGAAAACATTTTACCTGACCAAGGACCAATAGAACCGGACCAACTACGGGGTTAAGAACCAAGAGTACATACCAAGCTCCGATCAGTCACAAAACTTTAGATCTGTTTGAACATTTGGTCAAACAAGATTTATCCAAACTCAATTATAACAAAAAATGTACTAAGAACATCACGCAGAAGGACCAGGACACATTGAGGAGGATAGCCAATAATGCAGCAATCAAATGTGTAAAGGCTGATAAAGGGGGAGCTTTAGTAATAATGAACTCATCAATGTAGGAGGCCAAAGTAATGGAACATGTCTCAGACAGTACAACATACATGAAATTAAACAAAAATCCAACAACACAGTTTATCAGTATACTAAAGGATATCGTTCAAAAAGCATATGACACAGGAGTAATCAGAGAGAAGACAAAGACCTTTCTTCTGAAACCAAATCCTAGAATTCCTACACTATATATGGTCCCAAAGGTCCATAAAGACTTAAAAGACCCACCACTTAGACCCATAGTGCCGACACATGGAAGCCTCCACGAGCCAGTAGGCAATTTTTGGATAAATATCTGCAACCAAGAGTAAGAAACATGAGAACGTACATAAAGGACACTACTGACTTCATACTGAAATCTCCATATACCTCAATTCCGCACCTCCAAGGCATTGAAGCCGTGGAACAAGCTCTAATGTGAACAGATCTGGAATTATCGATGAAAGTATTTTTGATGGAGCTCATGTATTTTACCCTGTACCGGAGTTATTTTAAATGGAAGGAGGATTGGTATCTCCAACTAGCGGGCACTTCCATGGGCAATTGCGCCGCGCCTGTATATGCAAATTATTTCATGCAAAAGTCTGAGGAAGACCACATACTATCCAAACCAGAATGGCAAAACAACATCAAATTATTTGTGCGATATATTGATGACATTTTCAACCTATGGAAAGGCACACAAAATGATTTAAGAATGGCACGGCTGACACTGAACAACATAGATCACATACAAGTCACCTGGGAAATGTCAGAAAGTAAGATTACTTTCCTAGATGTGGAAATCACGGTAACCAATAAAGGATTGGAAACGGACATATTTTGAAAGCCAACAGATAAAAACACCATGCTACATTATACTAGCTTTCACCAAATCTCTCTAAAAGAGCATTTACCAGTGTCTCAGATGCTAAGAGTAAAACGGATAACATCAGACCCATTAAAATCAAGTGAAAGAATAGAAGAAATGGCAAGAAAATTCAGAGATAGAGGATATCCAGAACCCATCATAGAGAGGGCAAAACAGCGTTCTCACTCAACTCCAAGAATGGATCTCTTGAAGAATATCACCAAACCGGAAAACACCAGAATGGTTATAGTCCACTCAGGATCTCCTAAGCAGAAGTTGAGGATCAGACTACCACCCCCTGCATAGCTGCAGGAGAAGATAGCAGCAGGAGAGGATCAGACTACCACACCCTGCATTTGCCAACCATACCAACACAGCCCCAGGCATAAGTGAAGTGCCCCAGATCACCAAGGTGATCATTAGCAAAGTAGACGACTGCAGCACAACCACTCCCGCTACAAAGCCTCCAACCCACATTATTCCTCTAGGGCAGCTTGGCCTCTTTGCTGACATTACAGTCCTCACAGTTATGCTGGCTACTGGCATATTGTTTCCCAGACAACAAACAGCCCTTACTACTAGTTAAAGAACACAGCACCTCCGCCCGGCACCCGCACACCCCCCTCCCCCCCCAATAGATCTACACACCCCCCGGCAGATGGTCTATTTCCCGGATGGTCCGAACTAGCAGACCTCACTCTAAATTGAATCCCACTGGACTGCACTCTCCTCTGGAGAGCCCTTGCCTAGAACTTCAACCCCCTGCTTTGCAACTTTCTACCCCCCCTTACATTCGATAGTCCCTCTTCTTTCCTCAACCAAACCAAGATGCCTCAGCCACACATTCCGACGAATTCCCATGCCTAACCACGAACTACCTTACTCCCCACGGTCAAAACGCTTTCGCCATTTCTTGCCCCCATAGACTATCTAACAAAGCAAAAAAACTCCTTAAACTCAAAATTATCAGACAATTCCCAGAAGCACTCATCATAGACATGTACCACTGCCCATCTAGAGGTCAGCTTAAAATGGACTTCATCTTTTACACGGTCCGACCGGACCATTGGATCAACAGCCTCAATGCCCACCTCCTAGTCGCCAAAACCACCATCACAGCACTCAGTCGCAAACTTACCATCTCCCTGCAAAAACACCAGTCCCTCACCGGCTCCATTTCCACAACCATTTTCGATAATGGCACCATCCTGATTCAGGCAAAAAATGAGAACCTCGAGTTCTTTGACTCCCTTTTCCTCAAGTTAAAGAAGACCTCAGCTCTTACCCCACCTCAAGCTCGGAACGCTTGTCTGGCTAAACTCCAACCCCTAGGAAGTCACAGGACCCAGCTCGAACACCCCCTCCATGCCACCCCCGCCTACTAATGCCAACCTGCACCAACCGTCCACCGCCATGAGAGTGCCAACTGCCGCCCTACTCTACCCACCCTCCACTCACTCAACACACAACAGTAGAGCCCAACTCCCTTCTCCACCCACAACGGCCCCAAAACCCGCCCCCATATACTCCGACAGCGCAACCTACCACCCTCCTTGAGATAACTCCTAACACCGTGCAATCCCACCCCACCACCAATCATAATCATCACTCCAGAGTAGAGCCCTTTTCACATCCCCAACTAGAGAGTCCTCCCACTACCGCTACACCACACACCCCCAACAATGATAGTCAGATCACTAGAGAAGAGCCCCACTCACATTCCCATCTCCAAAGGCTCCCTGGCCCTCACACCCACCCCCCACAGTGCAGCCTACCTCCCAACTAGAAAGAGCGCCTCCTCCCACCTCTATCCCCCCTAGAAATATCTTCACCCGTGGTTCACCCTCACATATCCCTCATGAGGAGTCGACACACTCCACCCCTACGATGAACTACATCCTCCCTCCCCCTCCCACCCACTCCAACTATCAGACACATCGAGACAGCTTTCTGGTAGCTCATACCGAAACCACAGAGTCTATTCACCCACGCCCTCCGTTCCATACCAGTAACACCGCTCCATGCGACTCCCACCCCCAACACAGAACAGCATCCTCCTTCCCCCTTCTACTCACACAAATAATATATCGCCCCGTCTCACCCTTCTGGAAGCTCAGCTCGAAACGCTGGTCCGAGGCATTAACGATACCCTTTCTTCCCTAGCCAAACTCGAAGTCTCCACCCAACAACCCGCCCACCCCCGCACTCCCCAGACTGCCCAAATCGCCTCCTCCCATCCCGACCCTCGCTCCCACATGTCACTATTCCAAAGGCAGAGAAGCGAACAGACAGACTGAGCAGAGTGAAACCCTCCCTCTCCCCTCAGGAAGTGATCACACTCGCCTCTTCCTACGCCCACCCCGCGACCCCGGACCAGAGCACCTCACAGCATTCAGAGAGGGACTCCCCCTACCCTTACACTGGTCCCCAGGCTGATCTCCTCACCCAAGTCCTCTATTCAAGTAATTACAGGAGTGGGCAGGGAACATCCCCCCTCTAGACTCACCAGACCCCTGACACACCTAACCTCTCTAACTAGAGCCCAACCCAGCAAGTCGTTGCCTGTTGAAGAACCCCGCATCAGATGCATGTTCATCAACAGCAGATCCGCCTCCAAACACGCAACAGAATTGGCAGAAGCTATCCTCTCACATGATATTGATGTAGCCTTTATCACAGAAACCTGGCTCAACTCCCTGTCAGCCCCCATCATGGACATGCTGGTACCACCAGGATGTTCAATCACTCACAAAGACCGCCACAAGCAGGAAGGTGGAGGGGTAGCTATCATTCAGAAGACTAACCTCGCTATCACGGAAAGCTCATCATGCCTGTACAGTTCCTTCGAATGCCTCTCTATCAACATCAAATCCTGCGCAAAGAGCTCAATACTTTGCCATCTCCTCTACCACCCACCAGGCAATTCAAAGGAATTCGGAATGCAACTATCTGACCTAATCACCAAATGCGCGCTCAACAACGCCAATAACATAATCCTGGGCGATCTCAACATTAGATGGAACGAAACAAATAACCCGCTCATCCAATCCCTCAACAACCTTCTGCTAGAAAATGATCTGACAACACTGCTCTGAAGAAACACACTACAGAGGAGCGATACTCGACGCAATCATTGCGGACAATTACACAATCACCATCGACTATATCATTCCAGTTGACTGGTCAGGCCCCCACTTAATTATTTTCCATATCAACCAACCAGCGCCAACTCGACACATAAAACAAGTTCCTTCCAAATGGATAAGGAATATTGCCCAAGTCCCACAGATCATCCTAGAAGAAGAATTAAGCACTCTTCTTCCGAACACGAAGGAGCACCTCTCAACCATAGATCTCACCTCTCTCTACCACTCCAACATGACGGCCACCCTTGACCACCTAGCGCCCTTGAAACTAAAAAAACCCAGAAACATTCCATCGAGATCGTGGTTCACCACAGACATTAATGACGAAAGAAGACTTCTCAGATCCCTTGCATGAATCTGGAGGAGAAATCCAAACCATCATCCCACTCCCTGGATCAGCTTCCTATATTTTTGGCCAAAGTCCTGAAACACACTTTAGCCCCAACTTGGTGCAAAATCATCAACAGCTCGCTGAGCTCGGGAATTATCCCAGACTGCCTCAAGGTCGGCCAAGTCACGCCATTACTAAAAAAAACAGGATTGGACACGGAAGATATGAACAACTTTAGACCCGTGTCAAACCTTCCTCTCCAATCCAAAACACTGGAAAAATCGGTTCTCCCACAGTTAACCCAACACTTAGAGAACATCAAGCTCTTGACCCCCACCAATCGGGTTTCAGAAAGGGATGCAGCACTGAAACAGCCATCCTAAACGTCATTGACGATCTACACAAATGACTTGACTCAGACCAATGCTGCCTTCTCATTCTCCTTGACCTATCGGCCGCATTTGATACTGTTGATCACACACTGCTCCTAAAAGTCCTTCAAGAAAGAGCAGGCTTGGAGTAAAAATTCAAAAACTTTGAATCCGACCCCCTACCCGTCAGTAGAGGAGTCCCACAAGGGTCAGTACTCTCCCCCCAACTCTTCAATATCTACATGGAACCCCTCACCACAATACTCAGGAATTCCAACATCCCCTTCCACCTCTACGCTGATGACACGCAGCTCTATCTGGAAACCACCTCTATGGACGACATTCTCAAACTCAATGTCACGCTCAAAGAAGTTCAACAATGGCTCTCACAAAACCACTTGAAGCTTAATCAAGAAAAAAACGAAGTTCTACTAATCTCCAACAGAGACGAAAACCCCCAAATTGAAGAATGGCTCAAAGCCATCGACGCCCTCAATGGCACCCTCAAGCCGAAAGATTCGGTCAAGTCCCTAGGTATCACCTTAGACCCCAAACTAGACATGAAAAAACACATCGCGAACTCCGCCAAAAGCGCTTTCCTCAATCTGAAACTTCTCTACAAAATAAAACCCTTCCTGCCTCCAAAGGACCTTCAACAGGCCACTCAAGCACTGGTGCTTTCCAGAATTTACTATGGAATCGCAGCCCTGACCGGCTCAGCCAAATCACACCTAGACCCCTTGAAAACCACCCTCAATGCCGCGGCCAGAATGGTCACAGGAACCAAGAAATTCAACCACATTTCCCCCGCGCTCACGGATCTGAAATGGCTCCCTATTGAACAACGAGCCAACTTTCGAACAGCATGTCTTACACACAAAGCCCTTCACACAGGCAAACCTGAATACCTGGCCGCTAAACTCAAAAGGGCTGGCCAGTCCAGGAACCTCAGAAGCTTCAACACGCTTCTTCTCATTCCTTTGAAATCGCGGAAACGCAAAACTATAAGTAAATCCTTTGCGGGCAATGCACCCAGGATATGAAACGCCATCCCTCCCCACATCAGAATGACCTCCTAATTCCCGAAATGTAAGACTTTACTCAAAGCCCTCTTCCTTGAGGCCACCTGAACTGTATGGGGAAGATCATAGTACCCCTCACCCTTGTAGACCTTATGATCTGTATGATTATGTTATTTGCAATGCCCTTAAGTTGTCCAGATGTGGAATCTTCCATCGCCAATAAGGCTAACTGTTGTACTTGTTGTGAAGCGCTCTGATACCCTTGGGTCCAGCTAGCGCTATACAAAACTTATAATAAATAAAATAAATAAATATAATAGTTTCAAGAGAATATTTAACCATCATTGGCCAATGTTGGGAATGGAATGAGATTTCAAATTGATGGTCTCACAACCACCTTTGTTCGCATACACCAGGAATAAAAATATGGGAGAAATCCTTAATCAAAAGCGAATTGATTTGCAAAAAGCTAGAGGAACAAGACCATGCATGAATTGCAACAATTGCAATAATATCATAAAATGAACCAGCATACCTCACCCGATGAAGGGATATAACATCAAATTACGTGCCTCTGCTACTTGTGATACGGCAAACGTGATATACCTGTTGAAATGCCCTTGTGGCAAAGTCTATGTGGGAAAGACTGAGCGCAAAATCAAGACGCGGATTAATGAACATAAATCTAACATCAGAACGAAGAACATGAAATCAGTAGTTGCCACACACTTCATGGAACACCAACATAACATATCGCAACTCAAATGTTTAATTTTGGAAACTGTATAGAAGAATGAAGGAAGAGACAACAACAAATACCTTCTGCGACGAGAAAACTTTTGGATTATGAAGTTGCATTCATGCAAACCACATGGACTTAACAAATGCATAGAGTATGCATGTTACCTTTAAATAGTATTGCAATAGGACAGTGTCTTTTTTGGTTCTGTTTGCTGGTATGTTTATATTGTTGATTTAATGATTCAAAAGGAAAATGCTACTTACCAGTATGCATCTGTTCTTGGCATGTAGAGCTGCAGAGTCTCACACTGAGCATTAGATCGCCACCTGGTGTTGGGCTCGGATGATTGCATGTTGTTGTCTTCTTGGAAGAAGTCTTTGTAGTCACGAGATAGGTGACTCCTTCCTTGGACAATAGTGCGCATGGGCATCTACTCCGTCCTTAGATTGTTTTTCGCCAAGATGGGAAATGATGGAGTTAGTAGAAAGAGAAAAAATGAAGTCTATGTGTGTATATCTAATTAAGATAGAACTGGAACAGATACAGGTCCCGGGGAGGCGGATGGGCATGTGAGACACTGCAGCTCTACATGCCAAGAACAGATGCATACTGGTAAGTAGCATTTTCCGATCGAGGCATATGAGCTGCAGATCTCACACCGAGCATTGATTATACAGCAGTATCTCCCTTAGCGGTGGTCGCCTGTATCTGTTGCAGTAGTTTGAAAGAGTTTTGAGGACAGCTTGGCCTACAGCAGCTTGCTGCTTTGGTTGCACATCAACACAATAGTGTTTAGTGAAGGTATGTATTGTAGACCATATTGCTTCTTTGCATATGTCTTCTAGAGGAATATTTCCTAAGAAAGCCATAGAGGCTCCTGTAAACTTCGACCACAGGAGAGATTCCACTGCATGATTAGCTTTAAATTTCCTTAATATAGCAGACACTATGGGGCAGATTTACAACTTCTGGCACATCTCTGCTAATCAGCAGAGATGTGCCAGAAGAGTTGCGACGCAATGCAATAGGTCTCGCATTTGAGAGAGTTTAAGCTATTGGCATTGGAAATGACAACGTCATTTATTTATTTGTTTTCAAAACCAACACATAGATAAAAGGTTTGTCATTTACAATGCCAATAGCTCAATCTTTTGCAAATGCGAGACCTATTGCATTGCAAATGCTTGATGGCATGAGTAGCTATTCGGAGCACACACTACTAAAATGGAAGTACACTATTACTAGTTGGTGCACCCATTTGCATACAGTTTCATTCTCATGCAGAAGCAATCTGAGAATATGCTTGGTGAAATTATGTTTGGCAGCCATGAAGGTATTAAAGGCAAAAGTATGCTGTGAAGAGTTGAGAACATTTGTATAACATTCTATACACATACAAGTCTGTAGGAACTCTTCAACATCTCACTAACTAGGCAAGTGGGCCAACCAGAGAAAGGTGTTCAGGAGGAATTTCTGAGCGGTGTTGAATTTTTCCAAGATACTTTTAACGAGACAGTTGACAGATATTTACAGCGCACTACTCCCGGTTTGAAAGGTTACAGCATCGGAGAAGAGAGAGGATGTTCTGGAAGCCGGATCCACTCTTTCTCAGACCACAATACTCAATTGGACAATGTAATCAGAATTGGGTCAAAATAAGCTAAAGGGGCTGTGTCATTGATACAGTGGTATACGACACATATGCTTTCAGATTAAATCTTACCGTTTTACTTGCAGCCAATGCAGCTTCCTGAAAACATGACCAGATTTTATTAATCCTTTTACAAGTCTAGCGTTTTATGAATCTAAAATCATTGCATGTTTATTTTTTACCTTTTTGGTGGATTGAAAGACCTGCCTAAGTTGAGGTGGAAACAAGAGAATTGTCTAGAGTGTTTTAGTTGCCTCAGTACACCAGGTATGAAGATCTGGTTATTTAGCAGCTTAGCCTGAACCATCTGTCCTAAAAGCGACACTTTAATATCCTGTAGACAGGATTGTAGGCACCCAAATAGTCGTCTGATCAGTCCACTTCCACTACTATCTGGATAAAGTATGCTTCACTTTCCAACCTCACATTCCATTCCAGAGTGCTAATAGGGTGGACAGATACACATCCTGATAAGGCATGGTGAACAAAGGGAGACAGCTGGGTTAGGTCATACAAAAAGGCAGAGTTGCGAAGAATGAGTCGTTTATTTACTGCTGTGCACCATGTTCTTCAGAAAGGACTTTGAAAAAAATTAAGCGCACAGCTGTCTATATCTCAACCACTGAGAGCTAACTTCAATATGTATAAATGGTGAACAGAGCCGAACACAGATAGATACAGGAGGATTAACAGAGCTGTGTAACCTTTGTCCAAGATTTGCTTGACATTGCAGTGCATAATGTGAGTCAGTGGTTTCAGATAGGGCTCACTGGCATTTATTTTTGGCGACCAGTACTTATTTATCGTCACCTGACTTTAACCCAGAGAAGAGAGAGAACACAAAAAGGAACTAGATGGTGGAAGGGAAACAAGGAACAGTGACAAAGCGAGAAAGCAGGGATAAACAAGAACCTGAAAAAGTGAAATAAAGGGGCATAGAGCATCTGGTGGTAGATAAAAGAGGCACAAGGCGGAATCAAGACTAGGGAGGTTTTGTATTTGGCACCCCTGTCATCCTATAGCACCAGCCACAGGCTTGTAAGCAAAACATTGGGTCTGGCACTTATTCCGTTCCAAATTAAGCACTGTAGTATTGCCAGTTATACACAGAAGGCCCATAAAGAAATACAAGTTAAGAAGCATCTACCGTCTTGGTGAGCTTACTCAAACGTAATGCCCAGAACTAAGACTGTGTAGTCTCTAAAAAAATTTTGCAAAAGGGTTATAGCTGCATATTTATAAAACAATTTTGTTTATGAATGAGGATCCATAGGGCAGTTAAAGCTCATTGCCTACAACCATTGGCCGGCAGTGTATGTCATGAAGGTGAACAATACACAGCTATGTGCCCGTCCACAACCCGGAGGCTGGCAGTGACAGAAGGACCACTGTTAAATATATATATATATATATAGCAGACTGCTGAAATGAAACCGCTAACTAAACACCATTTTCCCTTTCCCTGGGGATTTGGAAGACCTAGGATGGTAAACACAGGGAAGCGCGGGAGAGAGGTATTGAATGGGAGACAATCTCCTCTAGTATCTGCTCCCAAAATCAGGACAGCTTGGGGGCAATGCCATAGCAGGTGAACAAGAGAGCCTGTTTGCCCGCATCCCCTCCAGCATTTCTCTGAGCGCCCCTTGTCCCATCTGATGATGCGTGCAGGCGTAAGGTACCAGTAAGAGGCTAATTTGAAAGCTGTCTCTGTTCCTGCTATGCTGTGCGAGGTGCTCTTTAATAAATATCGGCCCGTTCCTTATCGGAGATAGAGCGCCACAGTTTCTCCTCCCAGCGCAGGTGGCCCTTAGTTTTGCGCCCGTCGCTCTCTTTTGACAGCATAGCATAGAGTTCACAGATGAGGCGCTTGTCATTTCCCTTGCGGACCAGCCATTTCTCGTATACAGTAAGGGGGCAGCCTTCTTGTTCTCTGGAGAGGTCACCCAACTGACAGATTTAAGATCTGAGATTAACATTAAATCCCGAGACCTCTCCGAAGATCTGCATTTCGTCAAGTAGGGATGGTAAATGCATCATTGGGTTCGCAAGAGAGAGAATGACATCAGCAGCATATAAGCTGATAGTACCAGCTCCAAATCGGATGCCCACGATCTGCAGATTGTCCCGAATATGCTACGCCATTGGCTCCATGTAGACCGCAACGAGCCACCATGGTTGGTGCCCAGAATTATCAAGGCAAGAAGCCGATGATGTTCCATTGACCTAGATGGCGACTATAGAGGCGCTATAGATACAGCCTATCCACCTTATAAATGTTTCCCCAAACCCAAAATGTCATAGCGTTTCGAAAAAGTATACAGGAGCCTCTTGGTATTGTCTCCCAGTCTCATTTGGATAAAGCCGGTCTTGTCGCGATCGACCAAGCCAGGCATAAGCGGGATCAAGCAGGAAGCCAGGATTCTGTTGAAGAGTTTGGCGTCAATATTTAGTAGGAAAATGGGTCTATATGGCCCACAATCCTGGGGTCCTTCAATTGTTTGAGAATCAATGATATTGATGCCTCCCTCATCGAGTCCGACAGCGCACCCATCTCAAGAAAGGAATTAAAGAGTTGGGCAAGGAGAGGGGCTAATTCCGGACAGAAGGATTTATAAAATTGTGCCGTGAAGCCGTCCGGTCCTGGAGCTTTATGGGGCTTAAGGAACGCAATCGGAGTGACCACTTCCTACCTGTATCGGCAGATCTAGATGGGATGCCAGTGTCTTTGGGATAGGAGTGCAGCCGGCAAATGTGAGTGACTGGGATCCCCTGCAGGTATGAACTCGGGTAGCTGGGGAAGCCATCAGAGTTAGAGTATAGGATCTGGTAGAACTCTTTAAAAGCCGCTATAATGACCTTGTCCAAATGTACTTCCTCCCCAGAGTCCTGTCTTATCGAGCCAATAGAGGCCACCACGGTAGTGGCATGGAGCCTATGGGCGAGCATGCGCCCGCATCGGTCACGGCTCAGGTAGAACTTATGAAAAGCCAAAGGAGGGCATACTCCGCCCTGTCCAAGTCCAGGCGCTTTAACAAAAGCCTCTTCCGCTCCAGCTCTTGCCAGACTCTGGGAGTCCCCGTACGTTTATGGATGGGCTTAATCTACATGACTGCTTGCTCCAGCTGCCTACACTAAGTTCTCAGCCGCAAATATTGCGATAAATTCACCCCGCGCAACTAATTTCGGAGCTGCCCATACCCAAGCCAGTGAGGTGCCTCCCATGTCGCTCGTGCGGAGTACTATGTCCACACCGTACGCATTGCTGACAGTGTAGCAGAGGACTGCAGCAGCCCCTTGCCCAGTCGCCATCGGGAGCACGTTAGCAAAAAACAGGGTCAAACCCATATAGTCTTCGGGACCTGGGTAGTACGTTATAATGAAGGAAGAGGGGTCCCAGACAGCCAGACACTTATTCATACGTTGATTATAATATTCAAGAAGGAAAATTTCAACATATAAGTCAGTGGTTACGTTGAATTTATTTCACAATGTAACCCAAAGAATCAATAAATGGTTCAAGCAAATAGTGAAAAATTCATTTGCAATTCATAAGCATTTGCGTGCCCACATAGAAAAAGGGGGGTAGGAAGTGAGGTGAGGGATGAAAGTGAAAATAGTGACATAATACATCAATACTCAATTATACATCATTGAATAAAGATTCTTTAACATATATATATACACCGGTCTCCTAAATTCGGAGCCACGTACAAAGGAGCGTATCACAATCCAAAGTCAAAAAAGACAGTATCTCCTATATAGGGCTGTATAAATCATATATAACCAAAGGAGTACATATCAAGAAAAAACGTCTACGTTTCGACCCTGAGCGGTAGGTTGAATAGCCCTTACAGGCGGGTCTTCATCAGGACATTGGAGAGGTGGGCAGACCTCCTAGGGTGAAAAGAAAAGAAAAATACTACTTAATAGGGTAGTGATTCCCCGAATACCTCTGCGTGTGTGGTCCGCAGGGCAATACATTAAAAAATACAGTGATCTTAGGAGGACTATCATATGTACAAGAGCTATTACCTTAGGAAGGGGAGGTGCGAAGCAGTGGCCTTCACCATAGGTCGTTACCACAGCCAGGTATTCTAAACGAAAAAAAGGCGAACCCCAGGATTTAATACCAGGCATTACAAGAAAAATTAATCAAGGCAAGTTGTGCTACAAAGAGCGGGAGGGAAATCGTACCTTCAGTCCCTTGTAAATCGTCACGTGCGATGTCAAATAGAATTAATCTGCATCACTAGAGAAAATAAGTACAAAAACTAAGTAAGAGACCGGTGGCCTCAGTAGGCATTCACAAAGATTAGTGCAAATGGCATTGAGTTTTGAAATACCCAAGGTGGAGGCGATCGTTTACCTTGTCAATATAAATTACAGGCGTGGTCTCTAGGCAGTCAATTGCGAAGGACTCGTGTAACCAAACTTATTCTGCGTCGCTGGAAAAAATAAATGAGAGCGTGGCCTCAGTGGGCATTCACACAGATTGGAAAAATTCCAAATTGCATTTAATAACGAAGGGCCCAGGTTAGAGGGGTTCGTTTACCTGGTCGGACAAAATACTGGCGTGGTCTCGAGGCACTCAATGCAAACGACTCGCGTAACCAGGAAGTAGCTGCGAGGGGGCGTGGTTACGTTTATAACGTCGAGTGCAGACACAGTGAACGGACTGTGTAGTTGCTAGGCAATGAAGGACGCTTAGGGAAAAAGTTCCGCGATGACTCGGTCGCAGAGTATTTAACCCAGTACTGATTAAGAGCAAAAAAGACTTGAAAAAGAATGAACAAATTAATGAAAAAATTGATGAAAAAAGTTAAAAAAGCCCGGGCTAGCAGGAAGCTTCTAAAATGGGGGGCGCTCATCAGATAGTATACATGAACTTATCCCAGACACGGGGCTTCTCACATATAATTGCACATTATTACATTGGTGTGTCTGTACCTGCCCCACGGCGGTAAAAGACACTCCATTCATGTGTACATATGATACCATTTAGGAAAAAGCATATGATACTATTCAAGAGAAATTAGCAGGGTGAGAATCACTCGGTCGCTCTCAGAGTGTATGCATACGGGAGCTGATACCATATGATTTCATCTTATTACAATTACAATTGAGTGGCACAGTCCACAATTATGCATGGATATGGTACAATTCAGGGAAAGATGAATGAAAACATGCAAGATGCGTGCATGTACCTACCACGCAGGGTGGTAAAATGCAATTGCGTTTAGATAATAAGACTGTACTAGCGTTTAGATAATAAGACTGTACTAAAATACATATGAGGGGCATTGTTCAAGGGGTATTAAGAGGCTACTCATAGGATCGCTAGTTGCGCGAAACTGCTATCAGATTCGTTCAGGCCATTCCGTACTGAATCAAAAATGTGCATCCATTTTAGTTCTCTCAGGTTTAGTATTGGAGCAATATTACCACCCCTAGGTCCCAATTTCACCTGTTCCAAAATAACCCATCTCAGGCTTTCCGGTACGTGATTGTTTTTGAGACAGTGTTCCACAAGGGGAGCCCCTTCCACCGCACATCGTATTCTACTGCAATGTTGCAAGAAGCGCGATTTCATGCGCTGTTGTGTTTGGCCCACATATATTAAATTACATGGACAAATGATGCAGTATATTACATCCTCCGTGTTGCAATTCGTGTGTGATTTGAGTTTCACACGATGGTGTTTGAAGGTGAACTCCTTGGTTTGGATAGTTGATGGGCAGGCCTTGCAATTGCCACACTTGAAATGTCCCAAGATTGGAGGAAGGTTCCAGAGGGACGTGATGGTCGGATTGGGGGTGGTACCCAAAAGTGAACATACCACATGGTCACGTATATTCTTGCCTTTCCTGAAGGAGTGTAGGGGTAGATCTTGGCACCCCAGGTCATTCGATATCATTGGCCAATGACTGTTGACCACTTTTTTAATCTCATTGCTCTTCGTGGAAAAAGTTGTAACGCAAATGAGTTTTTGATCATTGTTATTCGTACGTTCATTGGATTGGAGTAGCATCTCTCGTGGGTTAAACCATGCTCTCTTACGAGCCTTTTTAGTAAGTCTTTTAGGGTAGCCTCGTTCGATTAAACGATCCATCAATTTCTGTGACTCCTCCATATAATTTTCCTTCCTGCTACAGTTGCGTTGAATTCTGAGAAATTGCCCAAAGGGTAAGTTGTCCCTCAGGCTCCTCGGGTGTTGGCTAGTGTATTGCAGCAAAGAGTTTCGTTCTGTTGGTTTTCGAAACAGATTGGTATGTAGTGCCCCATCTTCTGCAATTATTACCAGGTCGAGAAAATTGACCTTGTATTTGTCGAATTCGATCGTGAATTGTATGTCACATGATCTGTTGTTGAGCCAGCTGAAGAAATGGTTTAAGTCGTCATCGGGAGGCATTAGGCCGAAAGTCGCACGCTTGGAGCATCAGCGTGATCATGGCGAGAGAGATCTTGGTATTTCCTTACATCACTAACTCTAGTCGTAAGCGACGGGGATGTGAGAAAGTGGTCAATATGAGCATAAGATTTATGTGCTGCCGAATAAAAGGTATGGTCCCTTGTTACTGTATGCCGATGGCACCAGATGTCGCAAAGGCTACCCTCTGCCAACCAGCGTAGTCTATCGAGCATAAAGGCCCCTGTTTGGGTAGAGTGCTGACAGGAGCTAAAGAGGGCGGCATCCATGACCACGGTAAAGTCCCCCCACCACTTGCACTGCAGAGTCGCAAGCACAGCTGCCAGACATTAAGAATAAAAGATTCCTGTCGTACATTTGGGGCGTAAATATTTGTCAGGGTAAAGAAACTGAGCCCCATTGTATCCTCACCACCAAGAAACGCCCCTTTGTTTCTGCTAAGGTTATTTTGCCATTAAACATCCGGGCCAATAGAATAGCTACTCCATTCTTTTTCACTGGGACTGAAGACCAAAGCAGACGGGGAAACCAAAGGGAGCACATGCAGGCAGTGACTTTAGCAAGCATGCCAGTTTCTCACACTAAGCATATATCTCCCCCATCGCTCTAGAAGGGACAGAACCGCTGCACGCTTCACGGGGTGATTGAGACCCCGAACATTGAGGCTGAGGACTTTCTAGCTCTAAGTATGGCTCATGTGATGGGCTATTCGTCTGGCGCATTGAATATGGGCACAGTGAAAGTAAGAGCTGGCCGAACCGCGGGGGCAGGCATACGCGTCTCTGCTGCAATGCTCTCTACAAAACTGGTGCAGAGGAGAAAAAGGAAGGGAAAAAAAACCTTGAACCCCAGAATAAACAACTCATGAGAACAATTTTTGAAATAAACAATGACATCGGTCCGTCAAAATAGGACAAGTGTCGCTAACTTCTCCATTTTGTGAACCGTCTCTCAGAAGCAGATAAAGCGAATGAGCGTTTGCAGAAGGAGATCATCTCTCCGACTCCGCCGCTTCGGAGCCTCCCAGTTCAGGTGGGATCATGAGACCCCGGTGAGCCAGATACCTTGGTGAGCACCACCTGCTATTCCTTAGCCCTTGTAGCAGTATCTGGTTTGTGATTCATGGAGGGTTTCACAGTTTTACGCCAGCGGTGTCACTTCTGACAGGTACCCTCTGGGAAATCAGGCCTCACCTCCCTTGTCTTCTCCTCCTGGAAGCGCAAGACCTCTAGCGCCTCTTAAGGATCTCAGTTGTCGCAGCTTACCCTCATAGGGCAAGATGATGTGAAAGGGGGGCCCCAGAAGTACACTATTGCTTTCTCAAAGAGATGTGTTGTGATAGGGTGGAATTCCATACGCCTGTGGAGAGTAGTCACCAACAAGTCCTGGTATTTATCGTTGGAGTATGACATCAAAACTGAACCGGCTGGGTCTCCCTGGCACGCTGGGAAAGTGATTCTTTGATCTGAAAGTCATGCACACAGGCTAAGATGTCCGCCAGGGGCACATTCCCTCCTCTGTGCAGCCCAACTCGGTAGACGTGGTCAATTTGGATATTTGTTCCATCATCGTACACCAGGATGTGACGAAACAATGCTAGGACATAACCCTGGAAGTCTTTTCACCAGAGCCTGTATTCCTCTAATTAGTACGTTATTTCCCCGGGACCGATTTTCAAAGTCTTTTGCCTATGCGTCTAACTATATTTGTTGCTCCTGAAGCCCCAGCAGCTCCATCAATTCCTCCCTACCAGATTTACTATCCTCCAATGCAGCGACTTGGTCTACAACCTCCTCCAGATCCCTTCGTACCTCTTTCAAATCTGCAGAGCTGCGCCAGCATTGCCTGCAGGTTCTCTCGCAGAGAGGAGAAAAGCGAAGTTATGAATGTCATGCCACACGTCCTCCTCCCCCTCCTGTTGGCCAACGTGGTTCGGTGGGGGCCCAGAGGGTGTCCAAGCGGTCGTCTGTTTCGTAAGCATGTCTTCAGAGACTGATCCTTCTTGGAACACACAGCAGCCATAACTCGGGTCCTCTTGCTCATCCAAGAAGGGAGTAGGGCAGTGCTGTGTGGTCACCTCAGTCGCACACCGTCACAGACTAGCACCCCCAGTGGGGTCTCCCTTTGATAGTCTGGCTATTCTCCTTTGGATTCCGGTCCCCGCAAGCAAGATACCTCCTTGGGCCAACCAAAGCCCCACAAAACTCTGGCTGACTTCAAGTCCTTCAGGAGCGGGTGGGCCCCCTTTAGGCTGTGCCAGTGTCACTGCTGTTCAGCCTTTCCTGCCTCCTGCACGCCAGGAGCCTTGGTCCGCATACAAACCTTTTCATCCCATCCTGGGTGCCCCTCTTCTGTCCTCTGGCAGCTGATACCTCCCCATGCAGCCGCGACTTAGGCACTGTGAGGGCCTATAGCCAGGCTCTTTTTCCTCTCACCACTGCTCTTGACTGCCTACAAAACCGTTCATGGCCACCTCTGTAGCACGCAGCACCACGTGCACTGCCCATCTGCTTCATCGTGTTTTCCTGCGCTCCCTGCAGCCACCCTCTCCCAGAAGCCACTGCTGGTCGAGCATGTGGCCAGCAACCTCTGCTCCAGGACTCCTGTCCTAACGCCTCCAGCACAAGCAGAGTATGCCAGCAGTCACGGATGTGTGCGCCTCGACGCTCTTCTCATGGGCACGGTAGGGGACAGCTGCTCCAAGTCCCGCTCCTCAGTGGCCGGCTACAGGACCTCCAGAATCAGGGGAGGGCCCTCAGTTTCTCGACACTCCCCCACCCCCTGCAGCTGTCGAGGTACAATTGAGAGCGGCCTACCTTTGTTTATGCCCTGCACTTTTACCTCGTCGGCCCGCCCCAGTCGCATGCAGCCGGCTACCCTTCACAGCTCGGCAGCCTGGCCCCATCTTTTAACCAGGTGGGTCGCAGCCTCTGTCCTGGACCTACTCTCGGGATGCCTCCGGGTTGAGTCCAAGTGAGGCAGCTGCTTGGAGTCCCACACTACGGTGGTCAGCTTGGGATCATCAGATCCCAGGGGGGCGCGGGAAGAGGGGGTGGGGAGGAGGGTGACTCTTCCCTTGTCAATCTTAACTCACCCTATGCAGGCACTGGTAATGGGTTAATTGCCTGCGTCCTCAATCGAAACCTTTGCAGCGTCAGCTGGTCCCGGTCGCTGGCAGTCAGCAGCTTCCCTCAGCTCGGCCACCTTCTGCGCTCCGGCAGGCCTTGGTACAGGGCTCCTCTCTTCAGTTGTATAGAGCCTTGCCACCACCCAGCGGTCAGCCGGGCAATCCTCTGCTCTCGGTGGTCTCCCACCTCCACCGCAGCCGCCGGCCAGCCACTCGGTCCACATGCCTCTGTCCCGGGTACTCAGAACAGCGCTTCTCCGCATCACTGAGCCCACTTCTGCAGTGGAGGGGGAGTGGCGGACTCCCCCACGGCTCCGGTGTGTCCCCTTTGTGCTGGGAGCCCGGCAGGAAGGAGGCTTACACTGCAAATGCTCGGCAGAGTCAGAGAGACTCAAAAGCATGTTTCACCCAACTGCCATCTTGGTCACGCCCCCCATAGCTGCACATTTAAAGGAGGAAAATTGTTGCAGCTACTTGGTAAAATTCGTCATAAATTGTGCAAATGTTAGTGGAAAGGAGGACAATGCCCAACCACATGCTGGCTTGTATGGGTACATGGTAGGCTTTATTTTGTTTTTATAGTACCTCCTGTGTGATACAAAGTAAAATGAATAAAGGAAGAATAAGGTTAGTTGTGTGTTAGAAAGAATCAGACACTTTAGCCAAACACATAGTTTAGCAGTTTAACAATTTGTTCCTTATTTGGCATACTTGGTTTCCGTTAGTGTGGAGAGAAGAAGACAGTCCCTGGGCAATTTCTGAACAGCAGGGAAGAGCCTGAACGAGGACTCTAGAACCTTTGGAGGCTATTTTTGCCTTGCTCCAGTAATAGGCCGCTCAGTGGCTGACTTCCTCGGTTTTATGAAAGATTTCAATATGTGCTTTGTACAGCTCTTTTTCTCTCATCAGGCTCTCTATGCATTGTGAAAAGGGAGATAGGTCAGCCCATGTAAAAAGATAAATAGCCAAGTTAGTGGGGCTCAGATTTTATGCCTTAACTACATTCTATGTGTACTCTATATGTTATGTGGGAAGTGCTAAATGTTGCATAAAATCCAAACGTGCAAGGCAGTGAGTCCGTACTCTCTGACATCAATTTGTTATGGATTGGCACGGGTAAAACGTAAGTCAATTTATAATAACATAATCACTGACGCCAAAGAAAACAAGCATTCACAATGCAACGGTTTCGCCTTTGAAAAAGTTAGAGCTATTGGCATTGTAAATGACAACATTTTTATTTATGTATTGGTTTTCAAAACAGATAAATAAATGGCACTGTCATTTACAATGCCAATAGCTTAATCTCTCGCAAATGCCACACACAAACACACAGACCCACAGAGTCCCACACACATACATACCTGCAGAGCCACACGTAGTTCTTTAATTTAGTGTATTGTTTTTGTTTCTAGGCAATGTAAATAGAAAGTTACTTTTAATTGATCACATGCCTAACATGTTTTCTTTCTAAAAATTGGCAGGGAAGGAAAACCATGATTTGATGCAATATCAGTTTGGATTAAAGCAAATTCCTGACTGGAAGACGAGACGACACGTTCCTCTGTGTTTTACTCTCATCTGTGAATGATAATGCAAATGTCCATGGGTTAGAACGAGTTCTGAAACCAACATAATGAATATGCTACTTACCAGTATGCATCTGTTCTTGGCATGTAGGGCTGCTAACATTCATATCTATTGCATAGATCGCCGCCTAGTGTTGGGTCCGGATGATTGCACATTGTTGTCCTGGAAGAGTCTTCGAAGTATCACGAGATAGGTGGCTCCTCCCCTGGACTACAGTGCGCATGGGCATCGACTCCATCCCCAGATTGTTTTTAGCCATTGTGGCAAAGATGGAGTGTGATAGTAGAAATGATGTCCACGCTAGTGATGAAATGCAAGAAGTAATCTGCAGCTGCTACAGGCGCCGGGGAGGAGGGTGGGCGATATGAATGTTAGCAGCCCTACATGCCAAGAACAGATGCATACTGGTAAGTAGCATATTCAGTTCGAGGCATGTGGGCTGCTAAATTCATATCTATTGCATAGAATACATAGCAGTCCCCTCATTTAGCGGCGGCCGCCCGTGCCAGCTGCAGAAGTCTGAAAAAGAGTTTTGAGAACAGCCTGTCCTACAGCTGCCTGCTGTTTGGAGTGCACATCTGTGGAAAAGTAAATTTTGCCATGTTCTGTGTCCCTACGCCTCATCCATCATATGTTATGTGTGCATGACCAATATGCATATGTTATTCCCCATGTCTGATTAATGACGCAATTACAGTTGTGTCCACCTCTGGTATGTCAGTTTCCAGTCCTCGTGAATACTACGAATATCAGGCCTATGTAAAGTTATATTGCCACGTTTCTCAGTGTGCACGTTATTTCATTATAAAGTCCCCGTTTCCAGGCCTCAAAAGGGCCCGGACAACAGATTCAGCTCCTGTCTCCTGAAAGCCTCGCTGAGGAGCGATACAGCCCCCACCTGTATCCTCACCCTTCACTTACTTCCTGCCTCGCAGTGCCCGGTGCAGCTTGGCTCTGCCTCTGAGTCTGCCAAGAGTATGTTATGATTCCAGCTATCAGTTCAGTCCTTCTTCTCTGCATTCCTAAGCTACTGAACTGCATCAATAGTTTCCGTCATTGTCTAGCCTATTCGGCTCCACGTTAGAGAAATACTGTATTAATGGTCATTTAATATTCTTCATCACGCACTACATGTAGAATAATGCATGGTCCAGTCTTAGAATCAAGTTAGCTTTTCCCCTCATGACTTCTAGTTTATATCAACATGTTCCCTAAACCTCAGATACCAGATAGGGTTTAGGTACATGTCGCTCCGACCCTCCAGACTCAAGTCTCTGCTCCTAGCACAGAGTTCGTAGCCCCCAGCTTCTCCTAGTAACACGTCATTGTCAGTTTACGCGCACCACCAGGTTAGAGGTCCCGGCTCCTTAGGTAGCCCCCTCCAATGATTCCGCCCATTCATGACATATTCTGTTACGTTTGCATCACATGTCCATGTATACTCCCAGTTACACCTACTTTTACTGTTATCTCTCGCGACTGCTACGCGCCACGCCTTCTGCTCCACCCACTGTTACGCCTACTGCAATGTAATGCTATGTGTTTGCGCTATGTATATAAGTTGATGTATTGTTATTAAAAGTTAGCGCGCTCATCCCAGATCCAGCCCCAGCAGCTGCTGGGCCCCCCTATTGCCCTGCTGGGTCATCCTATGCAGGTTGTCCCGATCCTGTCCTTATGCTGTAATAAACCTGCAGAAACTCCTACTACCTCGAATCTTGACTCTTATTTTATTGAGCTATCTGTTATTCATTCATACATTCAAAAATAGATCCGGTATTATTTATTTATATACCACATAATGGCGCCCGAACAGGGACTTGCCCTTTCCCCACGCGTCGGTGAAGCCACGCCGACCCCCTGACCCTCTGCAGCCGTGACGGAACCATACCGGCCACGTGCAGATATTTCTGCCTCAAGTATCCCTCAGGCCCACGGAGGAGACGGAGGAGGCGGTCCAGCATCCGAACGAGACGGTGGAGGAACGCGGCGAGTCCCGACCAGAGCCCAAGCCAAGAGTCCAAGGTCCGAGGTATCCGGAGGCCCACCCGTAACTGAAGTCCGAAGTTTGTCGTCCGTCGTCCAGTCCAGTCCGAGGCCTTTCCGTTCTTGCTGCCCGGTGAGTACCATTGCTGGGGTAGTATCTAGACAGGACCAATCTAAATTGACTCCTGGTCCGTGGGTTGGTGGTGCCCAGACTCACAAACGAAGTGTTCACCTAGGTGGATACGGGTCTTGATGCGTCCCTTTATGGGACCGGTATGTTCCGTACTGTTATAGCAGTGCATCCAGTAACTCTAGTCTGTTCCGTTCTCGAGAAATTCTGTTCTGTTTCTGTTCTCAGTATTCCAGGTAATATTCTGTTCGACCTGTCATTTATAATGTTGTTCAATGTATTTCCAATGTCGTGGTATGCCTGAATTGTTTTCCCAATTGTTATTGTTTTTCGTGTATTGTATTGTGTTCCGATTCAAGTTTACAATGCCGCTCTTTTCCAAGTTACGTCAGTTAAAAACTAGAAAGGGTTTATTAGAGGAAGCAGTTCCTGTCCCGCCCAGGGACAGTCCAGGTCATTTTATGTATCAGAAACATGGCATAAGCGCCATATTGTATCTAGATTTATGGGTAGAGTATACCAAACAGTTAGACGAAAAGTATAGATGGCCCGTATCGGGTACATGGGATGCCGAATGTATCATGCGAGTAGAAGAAGCATTATGGAAAAAGAAAGCCAGACAGTCACAGAAAGATGCCATCGAGTTATGGCGTAAGGAAGCCCATAGAAGGACCGAGAAAGAAGTCAGAAAGTCAGAGTTAAGTAGAGAATCCCAGGAACGAGCCCAAGAAAGAGAATTAATCGAGACAGGTGAACAAGTCAAAGCCGAACAGTCAGACAGACAGAGGCATGCCCTCATTAAGGGTATGTATCCTCTTCTTGCCGAAGGTTTGCCAAAAGCGACCCCAGAGGCATCTAGTAATTTCCCGCCACCATTAGTTCCGACCAAGCTACGTCACAAACCGACCGCAGCTGATATTTTTATTTCGTCCTATCTGGACGACACAGTCCCCGAATATGCAAATCCTGTTCGCGCTCCGCCAGTCCCTGTAAACCAGGTAGTTCATGCTCCTCCAGACACCGGGGTGCCCTTAACAGCTTCCCCGGTCCAGCCCGCCATACAAGTCCAGCCCACGTTACAATTACCGACCCTGCCAGGACGAAGAATGTCAGTCGACGATTCTAGTCAAGGGGCCGCAGGAGGAGGTCTTCCTCAAACCCCGCCGCCACACAAGCGTTTAACATTACTCGAATTACATGCTCAAGCGTTACAGCGCACGCCTAAACATCAGTCGGTTACAGAAATCAGGCAAACCCTTAACGAATGTGTCTATGATCCAGTTCCAGGCGAATATAATATGGTTTTATATTCCTTACGTGTAAGGAGAGTGGCCGAGTATCTAGTCACCTTACCGAATATGAAAGAAGATCTAGACAGAATATATCGTTTCATCCGTACAGGGGATGATCCAGAAAGTATTGGCGAGATTATGTCTCAAAGGAAAGCCGAGATCCAGCTCATGATATTAAAGTTCCTGATCAATTGTCTAATAAGAGAACAAGATTACCCGTCTAAAGATTCCGCCGAGATGAAAATTCTGACAAGGTGGAGTGATAATATAGCCGAGGGTAAGCACAAGACCGTCAGTGCTATGGAGAGTATGTACAAGAAAATCCGTAAAGAAATAATAAAGATACACGAACAGCGTAAAGCAGCACTAGTAAGCGAGAAAGAAAGTATCTCTGATCCTGAAGAGGAAGAGAACGAGAATCCCGCCAGAATAGCGTATGTAGGAAAATCTAGATTTCCAGATCGCCATTTACGTCTAGAACACAAGTCTATTGTTCATCATCCAGCACCAGAACAAGGTTCTCTAGAACAAGTATTCCAAGCTACCGATCACATTCTGAAATCACGAGTCGGTTACAGTGAATTAAGTACTATGCACGAACAAGAACTAGCCCGATCAGCAGTCCGATGGATTACTGATTCTACCACTTTTCCAGACGAAATAGTGGCACAAATGTTTCTGAAACTGCCCCCAGCCGAGCAACGACTGGTGGGTATGTATATGATCCAGTACCTCATTACTCTGTATGAGGGTCAACACTCTGATCCAGGTCCGTTACACGATATCCTGAACGAGATACTCCAGTATAGATGGAGAGGTCTAGGTACCGATTTAGTTAGTGTCATTCTAGAACAGCGTCACAAGTATAGAACGTTTCTGAATCCGCATTTTGTTCATGTTTCACCCCCAGAAAGCAAATCATTCTACATAGACAGACAGAATCCGTTACGAGAAGTCCACCCAGTCCAAGGGGCGGGTGGCGAAATGCAACGAGTGTTTGTATACACTCCGATTTCAAAGATGGAACTTCTTGAAATGAAGAAATTAATTCCCTGTCATGACAAAGATCCAGCAGGGTTCCATAGAGAATTAAAAGACATGCTCCGTATGGGAGAATACACTTACCCAGATATCATTAAAATGTTAAAGGTCCTGCTACCCGCAGGGGTGTATGAAAAGCTAAAGGAAAAAGAATGGGAGGTGGGAGAGAAAAAGATCGATTGGGCAGTCCTAGAAGCAGAAGACAAGGCACGGGTACCAGGTACCGGTCTTGGAGATAAATGTAAGGAATTACCAGAATTACTGATTCAAGTTTTACCCAGATTATTGACAACGAGAAAAGAAGACTGGGATGCAATCTCAGCCTGTAAACAGAAACAAGATGAAGATATTAGTGATTTTTATTCTAGATTTGAGAAATGTTTCAGTATTAACAGTGGTCTCAAGACAAGTAGTGAGTCATACCCTCACCTTTTCGTTACTAAATTAGTCGAGAATTCAAGTCCACAAATTAAAAACCGAGTTCTGAAAGTCGAAAGCACCTGGCAAGCAAACACCCCGTCCCAGATGCTCCAGATGCTCCAGTATCACCAGAATAGAATCAGGGAAGAGCAAGAACACGAAAGAAAACGTATGAAAGACACGAAAATGAAAGTGCTAGTTGCACAATCTATTCCTCAAGACAGTCAGAAGAGGGGTCCGAATCAAGCCAGTCATCCTGCAGCTCCCGTTAAAGGGAACTGCAATTATTGTAAACAGCCAGGTCATTTTATAAACGAGTGTGCAGTTCTGAAACATAACATAGCTACTGGTAAGACTAAAGAAAGACCACGTCCGCCTAGACAAGAACAAGTTTCACAGTCTCCTCAGCCACAGAATGCACAACAGACAGTTCCCGCACCGCAGCCCATTGCTGCAACACAGCACGTTACATCGCAGATGTACCAGTATGCTCAGACAGAGTATCCAGAGTACCAGCCATATTCATGAAACAGCCTAGAGAGGGAGGTAGGCTTGCCTCTCATCGAGATACCTGTAGATCAAGAAGGTCCCTATGTTCACAGTCAAGTATTAGGGAAAGACAGAAAGTTTTTGATCGATACAGGGGCAAGTAGGACCACAATCAGTCACGCCGAAGTTCCAGGGGCTCCGCTCTCAGGCTCAAGAAATGTTTCCCTTGGATTTTCAGGAAAGCCAATAGTTAACGAGATTTCAAAGCCAGTCACTCTAGAAGTAGGTCCATTGTCCCGCACTACTGATCTGTTACTTACTAAGTCATGTCCAGAAAATCTATTAGGCATTAAGACACTGAAAGAATTAGGTGCAGTTATTTGCTGTTCCCCAGAGGGAATACGTCTGTTCCTACGTGACTTCAAGGGTCACTATGTATTACGAGATTTTGATTCAAGATTGTCTAAAGTTCCGCAGCATTTATGGGCGCAAGGTCCAACTGATGTAGGTTACATGCAAATCACACCCCATCGTGTGACTCTCAAACCAGGTGTAGTGTTACCCCGAATCAGACAGTACAGATTGCCACCTGAGGCTGTAGCAGCCTTATCCAAAATTATTGACGAGCTCATGGCTCAAGGAGTAGTTGTAGAAACTGACTCCAATGTATGCAATTCTCCGATCATTCCAGTCATGAAACGTACTGATCCAAATGCACCTCCAGTATATCGATTAGTGATTGATTTACGAGAGCTTAACAAATGTATTATTCCTCAGTACCCAGTTGTCCCAGACATTTCTTCCCTGTTAACAGCTATTGATTCCGAAGCCACGTTTTTCACTGTCATAGACCTCAAGAATGCATTTTTCAGTGTTCCAATTCATCCAGACAGCCAGTTTCTTTTCGGATTTTGTTTAAATGGAAGGAGCTATATGTTCACACGCGCTCCTCAAGGTTTCACAGAAAGCCCTAGTATTTACAGTCAAGCACTCAAGAGACAACTAGACAACATTCACATGCCAACTGACACTGCCCTACTCCAGTATGTCGATGATCTACTGATCACAGCCCGTTCTGAACGTGACTGCGAGCTAGCATCACTTACAGTTTTGTATTTTCTAGCCGAGATGGGGCACAAGGTGTCCCCTTCTAAGCTTCAATTCTGTGTCCAGCAAGTGGTATACTTAGGACACTTACTGTCCAAGAGGGGTAGGCAGTTGACACCAGACCGTATCCAGTTAATAGCGAGTCTTCCCCAGCCCAGAACCCAGAAGGAGGTACGTGCCTTTATTGGCCTTACTTCTTATTGTAGACAATGGATCCCCCAGTATGCATTTCTAGCCAAGCCACTGATACAGTTAACGACACAGGAGGCAGCCGTATCGACTGTCCTCCCTTGGACATCTGAACATACACTGAGTTTCAACGAGTTAAAGAAAGCTTTATGCCAAGCTCCAGTTCTAGCTACACCGAACTACAGTAAGCCTTTTACACTTTTTGTTACTGAACGCGAAGGTACAGCATTATCTGTTCTCACACAAGATCAAGCAGGACAATACAAGCCCTGTGCTTATTTTTCGAGCACATTAGATCCAGTCGCCCAGGCGTTGCCTGCGTGCCTCAAGTCAGTTGCAGCCACAGCACTAGCTATCAGACAAAGTGATTCCATAGTCTTAGGACATTCCCTGACAGTACAAGTTCCACATTCAGTAGAAGTTCTTTTAAACCGAACACAAACTCAGCACTTGACAATTGCACGTTTAACAGGTTATGAATTGACACTGTTCCAGCCACACATAGAAATTAGACGCTGCAACGTCCTGAATCCTGCTACACTGTTACCATCAGTTAATTCAAATCCAGCCACACATGACTGTGTGGAAGTAGTTAACATTACGACAAAGCCAAGACAAGACCTGACAGACATTCCGTTACCAGACCCCGACCTGACACTTTATGTGGATGGTTCATGTATGAGAACTAGTACAGGAGAACTAGTCGCCGCGTATGCAGTGACTACTGACACTGAAGTTATCGAGACACACCGTATTGATACCCTGTCCGCTCAAGCAGCAGAGCTAGTCGCTCTGACACAAGCCTGTATACATGCCAAGAACCTGAAAGTTAATGTTTACACAGATTCACGTTACGCATTCGGAGTTGTACACGACTTCGGAGTGCTCTGGCAGGAGAGAGGTTTCATGACTTCTCATGGAACCAAGATTCAGCATGGTCTCCTTATTCAAGCCCTGTTAGATGCCATACATTTACCGACATCCATTGCCATCATGAAATGCAAAGCACATACGAAAGTTACTGACATTATTTCCCAAGGTAATGATCTAGCAGATCGCACAGCCAAGCTTACAGCACAGAATCCAGACATTCCAGTTAACATAATACATACTCCAGATCCGATTACATGTATGACAGTTAAGGACCCTACACAAGATGTCATAGATATCCAGTTACATGCTACTCCCGACGAAATCAAGAAATGGTCTGAACAAGGAGGGGTCCAGACAGATCAAGGATGGTTAACGAAGGGTAGAGCCACATGGTTTCTCCCCGATTCTATGGTTCAAGTCATTATCAATACCGCACATAGTCCAGCACATTTAGGAGAAAAAGCTATGTTAGACAGTATCCAGAACATTTGGTTCAACAAGCATTTACGAGCTGCAGCCAAGCAGAAAGTCCGTACCTGTATGATATGTTGTCAGTTTAATCCAGGTAAAAGTGTCCCGGTGGAACAAGGTGGTTTCCAGCCCCCTGACCACCCTTTTGAGGTCCTCCAGATGGATTATATTCAAATGGAGCGATGTCGAGGTTTCAAGTATGTCCTTGTAGTTGTATGCGCTTTGTCCAGATGGACAGAAGCATATCCAGTCCCAGATTACACAGCCGCGACCACTGCCAAGCAGTTGGTTCGTGAATTCTTCCCTAGATACGGACTCCCTAGAGTCGTATATTCTGATAACGGCCAGCCATTCTCCTCTGAACTGATGAAGCACGTTTCCCTGTTGTTAGGGTACCAGTGGAAGTTTCATTGTGTACGCCATCCTGAAGCAGCCGGTCTAGTCGAGAGACATAATCAAACCCTGAAAATCCGTATTGCCAAAGTTTGTAAAGAAAAAGGTGTGGACTGGCTAGTAGCTCTGCCAGTTGCTTTGTTTTATATGCGCATGGTCGCACATTCCAGATCAGGTCTGTCCCCGTATGAGGTCGTATTCGGCCGCCCCCCTAATATGTGGGGTACTCCTAGACCCCGAAGTATTACCGATGTTTCATGTAATATGCTGACAGATTACCTAGCTTCCTTGATGTCTGCCCTCAACTCATGTCGTTCACAGGTTGCTGCCGCATTTCCAGACAATACCGAGGTGGCACCGCATGAAATTGTTCCAGGTTCCCTAGTGATGGTCCGGAATTTTGACCGATCAAGTCCGCTGGAGCCTCGTTGGAAGGAGCCCCGTCAGGTCCTCCTCACCACCCGTACAGCCGTCAAGTTGGAAGGCAGAAAAGGATGGATCCACCTTTCTCATATTAAACTTTTTAAAGGATTGAAATCCGTTTCTAAAAACATTTCCCAGGATTCGAAAGATTGCCAGAACATTGTTTTAAAGGACTGTCCCGCAAAAGACATTACTACAACCCCTCCCTGGTTAGAGAAAACTCCGCAGCAGGAGTATAAGCAAAAGCTCAGGTCTAATAAGTCAGTCAGTTTGATTGTATAAGTCCTCCCCTAGGTGAAACGGTTAGACTGTTTCTGACATGTATAAAATAGACCCCCATAGTGAGAGAGTCAGTCGAAGTTCAATTCAATGTATCGTTTTTCTGAGTTTCGTATTATTCATCAGCATCTTGATTTCCTGCACCAGCTATGCGTTCTATCTGTATTTTCCAGTTCCTCATGTAAATATGTCTGCTAATACTACAGTAGAGCACACGTTTAGTGATCTGCCTCCTCACGAATATTCATACCGCCTCGCTATGCGCAACAACACATTTATCCGTATGTTACATTACTCACACCAGACCAGCAATGCCACTAATTGTTGGGTGTGTGGTCGACTCCCCCCTTTCCAGACACCGAAGGGAGTTCTGCCACTCTTTCCTTATCCATTCTCACATAATGGTTCGTGTGGAGCATGGTCCACGTTAACGCCATCCTCAACAGATATGTCTTTTCTTAACAGTACATGTTTTTCAGACAAGCAAGGTTTCCTCCACAGAACAGGTTTAGATCTAGAAAATGAAGTATATAATTTAGGTAATTATTCGTCGAATTTTATGGTCCTGAATGTTCAGTCTGATACTACTCCAGGCTTACCTGCTATTTCAGTACTACCTGTCAAAGGCGAATTATGTGTCCGTAGTCATGGTTCTGTACATGTAGGACATAGTGAATGTACTACTGTTATCCAGTATAGTGACAGTGGGAAATCTGTTTTCAAAGCTTCACGTCATTCTTATTTTATTTGTGGTCAGACCGCATATGTCCGTCTGCCCCTCGATTGGGAGGGAACCTGTTACATTGCCTTCCTACTGCCACCTGTTTTCCTAGCCCCATCTGATTATCACAGAAACACACATCTAGTACACATTAGACATAGAAGGGAGTCCCCAATTGTCGATTATACTGAAACTACTCTAGAACAGTATACAGATTTTAATAAAGGTTTCTTCTTCTTTGTAGGACCTGTCCAGAATAGTAAACTGATCCGTAGGTTAACAAGAACCCTTGAAGCTGTAGTAAATGAGACTGCCTCTGCTCTAGGTAACCTAACCGAAGAACAATCTGCTATGAGATTTGTCGTTTTGCAAAATCGTCTCGTCCTTGACGTCATACTGGCCGATAGGGGCGGGGCCTGTAGAGTCATCGGATCTAGTTGCTGCATTTTCATTCCAAATAACGCGCCGTCTGTTTATTCAGCTATAACCAGACTCCATAAAATTGCCCATCTGTTACACCAAGATCCAGGCACCTGGACATGGTCCGGTTGGTTCTGGAATATAATTTCCGCATGGGGATGGAAAGTCCTGTCCTTTCTAGGTATTGCAGTAGCGATCATATTCAGCTGCTGCCTCTGTATACAATGTGGCCCTGCGATTTGCAGCATGTGTGCTACCTCTTGTATTCCTAGTCCCAAGCCCCGTTCTAAATCCCGTTCCAAGACAATTCGAGACGAGCAAATGGTACTGTATGAAATGATAGATGGTATCATGAATATTGATGTTTCCTGATGGAAACGTAGTGACAAGGAGGGAATGTGGAAAAGTAAATTTTGCCATGTTCTGTGTCCCTACGCCTCATCCATCATATGTTATGTGTGCATGACCAATATGCATATGTTATTCCCCATGTCTGATTAATGACGCAATTACAGTTGTGTCCACCTCTGGTATGTCAGTTTCCAGTCCTCGTGAATACTACGAATATCAGGCCTATGTAAAGTTATATTGCCACGTTTCTCAGTGTGCACGTTATTTCATTATAAAGTCCCCGTTTCCAGGCCTCAAAAGGGCCCGGACAACAGATTCAGCTCCTGTCTCCTGAAAGCCTCGCTGAGGAGCGATACAGCCCCCACCTGTATCCTCGACCCTTCACTTACTTCCTGCCTCGCAGTGCCCGGTGCAGCTTGGCTCTGCCTCTGAGTCTGCCAAGAGTATGTTATGATTCCAGCTATCAGTTCAGTCCTTCTTCTCTGCATTCCTAAGCTACTGAACTGCATCAATAGTTTCCGTCATTGTCTAGCCTATTCGGCTCCACGTTAGAGAAATACTGTATTAATGGTCATTTAATATTCTTCATCACGCACTACATGTAGAATAATGCATGGTCCAGTCTTAGAATCAAGTTAGCTTTTCCCCTCATGACTTCTAGTTTATATCAACATGTTCCCTAAACCTCAGATACCAGATAGGGTTTAGGTACATGTCGCTCCGACCCTCCAGACTCAAGTCTCTGCTCCTAGCACAGAGTTCGTAGCCCCCAGCTTCTCCTAGTAACACGTCATTGTCAGTTTACGCGCACCACCAGGTTAGAGGTCCCGGCTCCTTAGGTAGCCCCCTCCAATGATTCCGCCCATTCATGACATATTCTGTTACGTTTGCATCACATGTCCATGTATACTCCCACCTACTTTTACTGTTATCTCTCGCGACTGCTACGCGTCACGCCTTCTGCTCCACCCACTGTTACGCCTACTGCAATGTAATGCTATGTGTTTGCGCTATGTATATAAGTTGATGTATTGTTATTAAAAGTTAGCGCGCTCATCCCAGATCCAGCCCCAGCAGCTGCTGGGCCCCCCTATTGCCCTGCTGGGTCATCCTATGCAGGTTGTCCCGATCCTGTCCTTATGCTGTAATAAACCTGCAGAAACTCCTACTACCTCGAATCTTGACTCTTATTTTATTGAGCTATCTGTTATTCATTCATACATTCAAAAATAGATCCGGTATTATTTATTTATATACCACACATCTACACAGTAATGTTTGGTAAATGTATGTGGTGTAGCCCACGTGGCTGCTCTACAAATGTCTTCCAAAGGAATGTTACCTAGGAATGCCATGGAGGCCCCCAACTTGCGTGTGGAGTGCGCCCTGGGGGGGACTGTTAAAGTGCGTTTAGCCTTCTGATAACAGATCTGAATACATTTAACGATCCACCTGGCTATTCCAGCTTTGGAAATAGGGTTGCCTTTGTGCGGTGCCGAGAAGGCAACGAACAGTTGCTGTGTCTTTCTAAAGTGTTGTGTTCTGTCAATGTAGTACATTAATGCCCTTTTAACGTCTAGCGTGTGGAGCATTCTTTCCGCTACTGTTTCTGGGTTTGGAAAGAATGCGGGCAGTTCAATTGTCTGATTGACATGAAACTGTGACACCACCTTTGGAAGGAACTTGGGGTTAGTGCGAAGCACTACCCTGTTTGAATGGACTTGAATAAATGGCTCTTGTATTGTGAGCGCTTGTAGCTCACTAACACGTCTTAGAGACGTGATAGCAATGAGGAAAGCCACTTTCCATGTCAAGAACTGGACCTCACACGAATGTAGAGGCTCAAAAGGTGGGCCCATCAACCTAGTGAGGACCACGTTGAGATTCCATACTGGAGCGGGTGGGGTCCTGGGAGGAATGACCCACTTCAGCCTTTCTAGGAAAGCTTTAATGGCAGGCACCCTGAAAACAGAGAGATGCTGCCTGTTCTGAAGATAAGCCGCTATGGCGGATAAATGTATCCTAATGGAAGCGTACGCTAGATTGCATTTGTAAAGATGCAACAAATAGCAGATGATGTTAGGAATGGATGCATCTAGCGGGTTTATGTTATGTGCTGTACAATAAATGACAAACCGCTTCCATTTTGCTGCATAGCAAGCTCTTGTAGTGGGCTTCCGTGCCTCCCTGATGATGTCCATGCATTCTGGAGGCAGGTTAAGGTAGCCAAACTCTAAGACCTCAGGAGCCAGATCGCCAGATTGAGCTGGTGCGGATCTGGATGCTGAATGTCGCCATGGTTCTGCGTCAAAAGTCTGGGTGTGAGGTGCAGCCTTTGGTGCGGTACCACGGAGAGTTCTAGAAACGTGGTGTACCATGGTTGGCGTGCCCACGTTGGAGCAACCAGGATGAGTGTCATCGAGTGTTGCTTTATCTTTCTTGCCACCAGCGGTATTAGAGGTGCTGGGGGGAAAGCGTACGCAAATCTGCCTGACCAGTTCATCCATATCGCATTGCCCTGCGATTGTGGGTGAGGGAACCTGGCGGCAAAGCTTTGGCATTTTGCCTTTTCCCTTGTGGCAAACAGGTCTATCTCTGGATGACCCCACTGCTGGAAGTACGGGCGGAGTACTGATGGATGTATCTCCCACTCGTGCATTTGATGGCTGTACCTGCTGAGCAGATCTGCCATCTGATTGTCCTTGCCCGGGAGGTGTTCCGCCATGAGGAAAATGTTCCTGTGAATGGCCCACTTCCACATGCTCTGAGCCAGATGAGACAGCTGTGGAGAGTGCGTACCCCCTTGCTTCTGGATATAGTACATGGCAGTCATGTTGTCCGTCCGGATCAACACGACTTTGTTGCACAGATGTACCTTGAAGGACTTGAGTGCCATGAAGATTGCCATCAACTCTAGATAGTTGATGTGCATCTTCTTTTGCTGTGTCGTCCATAGTCCCTGCACCGTGTAGTGGAGCACATGAGCTCCCCATCCCTGGAGAGAGGCGTCCGTCGTCATGATGATCTGCGGCACAGGCTCCTGGAACGGTCGGCCCTTGCAAAGGTTGTGTGGATTCCACCAATGCAGAGAGCTGTATGCCCGACCAGTTACCAACACTAGATCTTTCAATTGTCCTTGAGCCTGTGTCCACTGATGCGCCAAGCATTCTTGGAGCGGACGCATATGCAACCTCGCGTGCGGGACTATGAATATGCAGGAGGCCATCATGCCTATCAACTGCATAAACACTCTCGCTGGGAGTGATTGTTGCGGTCTGAACCTTTGGATGAGCGACTGGATGTTGTCGATCCTCACCTGGTTCGGCTGAGCTGTAGCAGTCAAAGTATTTATTGTCGCGCCTAGATACTGCCGCACATGGGCTGGCTGAAGGTGCGACTTGGGATAGTTCAGTGAGAACCCCAGACTGTGAAGGAGGTGAATTGTGTGGGACATGTCCACGGCGCACTGCCGTTCCGACTTTGCTTGAACGAGCCAGTCGTCTAGGTAAGGGTAGACATGTATGTTCTGTCTCCTGAGGTGCGCCGCTACAGTCGCCAGACACTTTGTGAACACCCTGGGGGCAGTGGTCACTCCGAAGGGTAGGACCTTGAACTGGTAATGCTTGTTTTGTATGGTGAACCTGAGGTACTTTCTGTGGGATGGGTGGAGTGGTATGTGAAAGTAAGCATCCTTGAGGTCCAAGGTTGCGAGGAAGTCTCCCTGGTTTAACAGTGGAAGAACCTGCTGCAGTGTTAGCATGTGGAAGTGTTCTGAGAGGATGTACAGGTTGAGGGGGCGTAGGTCCAGAATGGGCCTGAGCGAGCCGTCCTTCTTTGGGATTAAGAAGTACAGGGAATAAACCCCTGTGCCTTCTTCCTCCACCGGCACGAGCTGTATTGCGCCTTTTTGCAGCATTACAAGAACCTCTTGCTGCAATAAGTGCAAGTGCTCTGCTGACATAGGTCGTTGTCTTGGGGGTATGTTGGGTGGAGTGGACGTTAACTCTAAACAATAACCGAACTGGATACGTTTCCTCACCCACCTGTCTGTGGTGATGGACGTCCAGACTGGCAGGAACTGCTGGAGTCTCCCCCCGACAGGTGTTGGATGGTCGGGGGGTAGGGACAGAGAGTCACTGTTTGTTGGCAGCAGAGGAGCGGGAACTATTGTTGCCTCTGCCTTTGGCGCTGTTGCCTCTGTAACCACCTCTGTTCTGTTTCGGGTACGAGGCTTGGGCGCCTCCTCTGCCGAAATGTGACTGCTGTGCCAAGTGGCCTCTGGTAGTACCCCGCGCACTTGAGCGACGAAAAGTGTTCCCTCTGAATTGCTGAGACTGAAGCGCCCCCATGGACTTAGCCGTCTCAGTATCTTTTTTGATCTTCTCGAGTGTGGTGTCAACCTCCGGCCCAAACAGTCTGTCTGGATTGATGGGCTGGTTGAGGATAGTTGTCTGTATTTCTGGTTTGAACCCTGAGATGCGGAGCCATGCTTGACGCCTTAACATAACACGTGTGTTGACTGCTCTTGCTGCTGTATCTGCCACGTCTAGCGCACATTTAATTGCAGCGTTAGAAATGAGCTTGCCCTCTTGTATCAGCAACTCAGCTCCTTCTTTAAACTGGTCTGGAAGGTGTTGTAAGAGCTGCTCTAAGGTGTCATAGTGCGCCCTATCATACCTGACTAATAGGGCTTGTGTATTGGATATGCGCCATATGTTTGCTGCCTGCGCTGCTACCCTTTTGCCCCCTGCCTCCAGCACTTTCGACTCTTTGTCCGGGGGAGGAGCTTCACCCGTTGTCTGTGAATTTGCCCTCTTGCGGGCATTGGAGACGACCAAAAAGTCTAGAGGCAACTGGCCTCGTATATAAGCAGGGTCCCCAGGTGCCGGTCTGTATTTCTTTTCTATCCGTGGGTTGACCACCCGTGCCCTGGTGGGTTCCTTGAAAATGTCAGTAGCATGTTTGAGAACCCCTTTAAGCATTGGCAGTGTTTTTACAGTCTTTTCCGATGCAGAGAATGTATCAAACAAAAAGTCAACTTCCACAGGGTCGGCATGCATCTCCACCTTGTGATTTGCAGCCGCCCGTTCAATTAAGGCATTAAATGCCGCTGAGTCTTCAGTAGGAGAAGCCTTTATTCCATAAAGCTGTGAGTCACTAACCACCTGTTGGTCACCCTGGTCACCAGTGTCTATCCATGAGTCCTGCTGCTCATCAGGGTCATTATTGGCAGGGAAGTTATACTCCTCATTCTGTTCATTGCCATCCCCATCTGAGTAAGTGGGTGAAGGTGTTGGACTCCTCCTAGGCTGTTGAGGAATGGGTTCCACAAGCTCTGGAGTATCTGGTGCAGGCCTTTTCTTTTTGAGAGGGATTACATAGGAGTCCACCGGCTGGGATGTAATTTTCCTCTTGTAGAGCATTAATTTGCCCGTGTCGGCGTCGATAAAATGCTCCGATTCGTCGTCCTGCGAAAGTGGTCGAGCAGAGCTTCCACTACGCTGAGTCTGCCGCAGCCCCTCCGAGTCATCGGGCACTGCACGAGGTGCGAAAGCCTTCGGCGCCACCTTCGGCGGCAGAGTATAGAGGATCGGCGCCGAAGTCTTCTTCGGCGGAGCTGTCGTCGCCGGTACTGAGGGCGTTTTCGGCTCCGACGACTTGTCCGGTATCCTCTTCAGGGAGTCCGCGACCTGCTTAGTAAAAGAAGCGGACGGCTTCGTCGATCCGACCGAGGGCCTTGATCCACCACCAGGTGATGATCCGAGCGTCAACGACTGCTGTTTGGGCGCGGACGCACCCTCGACGGCAAGGGTTCGGTCCCCTGTCTTGGCCTTAGGCGTCGACGCCGCCGGCTTCGGATCGGCAGATTTTTCTCTTTGCGACGTGGTTCCAGACTTCGGCTCGGCGGCCTTCGCCGACGCCACTTCGACTGGCCGTTTGCCTGTAGGCGCGGTAGTCTTGGGTGAAGGTTTCTCGACAGTCTTCTTTGACGTCGACTCCACCACCGTACTCGACACATGCTCGACGACCTTCTTAGAGCCGGCCTCCTTGGCCCCTTTTCGTGTTCGACCGCCTTTTTTGGCTTCGAAGCCTCCGAAGACGACGGTGTCGAAGTTGTCTCTGCCGTCTTCGGTTTCGATGGCGTGTCGGCCATTTTAGAAGAAGTTGAAGCCGATGGTTTCGGCTTCGGTTTCGTTTTCTGTAACGGAGGCTCCGCCGAAATGTCTGTAGCCGGGCCAGAAGGCGGGGCCGAGGACTTAGGTTGAGGGTCGTGGGTAAGGCTGAGTGGCGATCCCGTGACCTGAGCCTTAGTTATTGTACGGACGGGGCATAGCTCTTCCTCTGAGCTATCTTCCGCGGCCCCATAAACTTCCTCGTCGTCCCCTATCTCCTCGACGTATTCGTCTAGGTCCAGGTCCTCAACGGCTTCACCGTAGTCGGCCTCGACCTCCGCCGATGGAGGCGAGATCTGAAGCTGAAGCTCTTGCTCGTCTGCTTCGGGGTCGTTGAAGATGTCCACAGGTGCCGGTGCCGATCGCTGGGCCTCGAGGCGCGCCACGCGCCGAATCTTGAGCGTCTTCTTCGACCTGAACTTCGAACAGGCCATACAGTTGGCCTCGTTGTGGTCCGGCGACAGGCACTTGTTGCATACAGGGTGCACGTCGATGTGTGGGTACTTCGAACCGCACACGGGACACTTTTTGAACGGACTTCGTTCCATTGTAGTTTCGTCGGGGTCTTGCTGCGCCGAAGGGCCTCGATGACTGAAGAGTCACGCGACTCCCCAGAAAACCGACTCGAAGAGTTGGAGTAACACGAGAACCGAACGCCAACAATAACGACGAGGTTAGAAAGCCTTTTGGCCTTTAGAGAACAGTTTTTTACCGATTCCGACAGGAGACGTCGAAATCACATCCGAACCCAATGGCGGAAAAAATCAATCTGGGGATGGAGTCGATGCCCATGCGCACTGTAGTCCAGGGGAGGAGCCACCTATCTCGTGATACTTCGAAGACTCTTCCAGGACAACAATGTGCAATCATCCGGACCCAACACTAGGCGGCGATCTATGCAATAGATATGAATTTAGCAGCCCACATGCCTCGAACATGTGGCTTTGTTGTTGGTTCAGCGTAACATTATTGAAGTATACACACTTGAGAAGCTGATGTGGAACGGTCTGCACAGAAATTAACTGTTCAGGAGTAGGTAGTGGCTTTTGTTTGAAATATTGTGCAATATAAAAGCATACACACAATTAGGCTAGGTAGGGATGGCTCTAAATCACCCCTCCCTGACTTGTGAAGGGAGGCTGGTGCAGGTGTGTGTCCAGGGAGAGGAGGCCCCATATCCACTGAGAATCAGTTGATTTATGTTAAAGGAAACAGTGCAGCTGTGTACAAAGGGCATCAGGCTTGTAAAATGCCCAAGCACACCACAGGCTGTGAGTGAGAGTCAGCGTGCCACTGCTGGACACTACCTATGCTCCCAGTCACTACTTTACACTTCCAGCCCATGAACTGATCAACTGTTCTAGCTAAAGTAATGGTCTACTAAGCTGTAGTCTTTTGAGGGGGCTAGCCTGTTTGCCCGATTCTAGCAATTATCAGAAGGTACCCAATATAGCACCACCTCATGTGCAAATAAGGTTGTTTCTTACTGTAGTTTTGCAATCTCAGATTGTTGCATGCAATCTAAAAAAACAAAAGCCTCCTCTGTATCCGATGAGAACTGACCTGGACTTGCTTGAAAAGTTGCCTTAATCCAGATTTTTTCCCTGCAGATTGCACACACCTTTTTGCAAATATCACAACCTCTATTTCAAACGTCATACCTCTGAAACCTAACAATACCTAAACTCCTGAAGTTCGTCTGCCACCCACTTGCAAAAATTCACATACCCTCCTCCTACCGAAGAGCACACTTAACTCCTATTAATTTAATCCATTACGTAGACCGGAGCAAATGCAAAATAATTGTTTCCATTAGAGCACCAAACTAATCCAAATACCGAACTATAACCACTGAAAGAGCACTCGCTTGGGATCCGAAGCACCATGCTACTTGGCATAAAATAGTTGAATTGCTATACTAGAGTAGAAGCGTTGTACACGTGCAATTACATAATACAATATATTACCCTCATGGCCCAAACTCAAACCATAACAGCAGTCGGGAAGAGGTAGTTTATGTAGGCTTTATTATAATTCCCTAATGCTGCTAGACACACCTAAGAAAAGACCGCTACGGATCATGTCTTCTCCAAACCTAATCAAAACTCCCATGAGAAAATGTTCCATAATGGTTGCAATACAATATAAAAAAAACAACACAAACATTCGCCCTATGCCATGTGTTATGGATAATGAAAAAAGAAGAACTGACGCAGTCGAAGAGCGGTTAAAGGCACGAGTAGTGTTAATAAGCTACAAGTATGGCAGACCGACTAGGCTACACAAGAAGGATGAAGATTGGGGTTAAGAGTCACAAAGCGCGCTCCTAAGAGCAAGATTCATATCGGATGACTGATGGTAGAGCTGGGACAAGACACAAAGGGGTAGCAGTACTGACATTCTGTACTAACGGCATGCATACTACGGTGACTACCTAGCTATCCACTACTTACACTGACAGTCCATGAATCCACCCTCACGTCCATAGCCCGACTGCCTATGTATTTAACTCATATCATTTGTCCGTAATTTTATCACTTCCGGGTCGCATAACAACCAATCGCAAGCCTGAACACATTCTGGGCGTGGTTTGTGAGTGTGAGGTGCAGCTAAAGTGTAAGACGACTTCAATGACACAGTGGGCACCCCAACCAATCCTAGTGCGCCATACAGAATTCTGAAGTACGGATTGGCTGTGGAGTCCGAACTCCCCATTGTCCGCTCCTTCTGACAGTCGACGGGTGCTAGATTAGCTTGGCGAGCGTGGAATTTGGCCGCTGCATTAGTTGAAGGAAGATAGACAGGGACCGGGTGGTGACAACAGTCTGTCTCGAGAAGGCTATGCCGGACAGGACTCCTACCGTTCTGAATGGAGGAAGGGCAATAAAATCGGAATGTGTCCTTGTTTAATGTAACTGGTACTCCTAAAGCGCTCCAAAACCTTCGGGTCCAGTTGTTCGTGTTATATAAAACAGCAAAAAAATATTAAACAAGTCAGGTCCCGGGCCGGCAGCCAATCACAGCGCGGCCCGGGGAATGACGTCATGGGGGTGTCCCGGGCCGGCAGCCAATCACAGCGCAGCCCGGGACACACGGCATCAAGGGGCGGGACTTAAAAAAAGAGTCAGAAACGCCCACGATTCGCGTTCTGACCGGGAGAAAGTGATTGACACTGATGTCTTCCAATGGCTAGCCTCCATTTATGGAGCTAGCCAATGGAAGACAGAGGCGGGACCAAAGCCCCATATGTAGGACATAAGATTTCGCCCTGGGCAGAGCACCGGCTTCGCAGGTGCTACGGCCAGGTCGAAACCTAAAAATGATGCTGTCCCCTGTATGTAACCTAGTACGTTACAGTGCTTAGGGGGCCATCCTCAAAACGTGAAATGTGGAGATGCATTCCGACCGTACTTCTTTATGCACTCTAGATTCCTCTGATAGAGTGAACTCAGCCTCTTAGTGCGTTTGTTTGCCATCTAGTACCAGTGGCTTTCTGTTTGGGCTCTAACTGGATTGGTGCAATACAACACCAGGGAGAGATTAAACTAGTCAGACCTTGGGAAGATGCACTGCTCACAGAATGAAAAAAAACCTTTCAATTTAAAAAAAGCATAAGCCTTGGTTGGCTCGGCCTTCTTGCTCTGTCCACAGCTCCCTAGAGCCATCAACTTCCAAATAATTTAGACATGGAGAAGACACAGTAAATCAGCACTGAACAGACACATTGCCAGAACACAGGCATTTGCTGGTTGTTTTTCTCCTTCAAATTGTATACAAGTCTGTATTTCTGGTGCTCCTTGCTGAGCATTTCCCGGTTACAGTACTGCAGACTTCAATGGTGAATGTAAATCCCAACAACACCAGCTCATACTATTAAAGTGCCACCTCTACCTAGTGAGACCTGGAGGTCTGGAAACTTCAAACCCCCGGAATGACATCTGGAGTCCTTTGATGGAGCTCTTTTACCTTGATGTATTCCAAACCTTAATCTGGAAATGTCTGAACCACTTTATGGTGCTCAAGATACTATTTGAATTTGCAGTTGGTCCCTAGCCCTGAAGTGCACTTCCCAATGGAGATCGGTGAAGCTTTAGTGCCACTAGATTCCCCTTCCCTTGCGATTGACCCAATCTACTGAAAGTTTATGTTGGTGACCACTAGCTTCTGAATACGAGCCAGCCAAGATAGGTATCATTAGGGGAAGTCATACAGGTATTGACCTGCTGCAAAATCTTTCATACATCACAAAACCTAGAGATAAGTTGGAACAATAATCCACTAAGGACACTGGTTATGTGGCCCCTAATAGCAAATACAATGGACTACAAGTCTCTTATCACACTGAAATCACCAGCATTGACTACAATGTCAGGAATCTTCCATGTATTAAGGGTTTTGGGAGCTAGGATAATGCTTCTTTTAATTTGAGACGAAGAAGCTGTTGCTTCAGCCCACTGAGTTATTCAGTGTTTAACTCAGACTACAGAACAAAATGCCAGACATTTTAGATATAATAGGCTGACATTGGTTTAGCAAGGTTATAATGCACGATATTATTCTCAGAATAAGCTGTTCATGCTGCTTGTTTTTAAGAAGTTTTTCTTTCCGTTATAATCATTACAAGGCTAGAAGACAGAACAAGATATCATGGTCAGCGCATTGAGACCCTTACGGGTGAGTAGTCGCACTTTATAAAAAAACTGATTGATTGATGGTGCTTATGTTGTCCGCTCATCGGCAGCTTCTAACATCTAGACATATCATTACATCAGAGCTGTATCTCTAACACAGTGGTATATTATATAACCTGTGCCCTGTCCTATTGGAGGTCAGGTAGAAGCATTCTGGTCTACACTGTCCAGGGACCAAGTGCTGTGTTGGGCATTCAGCCCTGTGAACACTGATCTTCCATCCTGCAGAGAGGAATTGTCAAATCACTTCAAGCCAATCGCCTGTCCAAGTTATCCAGATATGGGGGCTCGGACTAGCCTAAGAGATAATGCAAAGGGGTACACCATCTATGCTCTCAGAGTAAGGGTAGAGATAGGTAGAAATACAGCTTTAGCACTAATAGTGCAATGGTTGAAATGTTCATTTTTTTTATCATGTTCATTATGCTGGTTACTTTGCTTTGTTTATCTGCCTAATAATCACAGCGTATACTTTCTATGCAAGATTACGATAGTTTCAATAAATGTTTTGAAAACCCTTTGTATCTTTGTGTTTTACCATAGGCATGCATAAGTGAACAACAAAAGGGGTATGATCTGATTCCACAATTTCCTAGGGGATCAGAGTATCATGTTTGAGGTTGCTGATATCTGATACCCTGGTTTGCTAAGGGGTTCATGTGAGGCACTGTGAGCTGGTCAGGAATTGGGTAGACAGTTTCTGATGGTGTAGAGGGACTCAGTCCCTGCATTCTGAAGTTCTGTTGTCTAAATATGCAGCCCTACATTTTAAAGTAGGAACTATATAACATGACGCCACCAACGTTCTTAGGTCAGGTACTTATTTAACGGGTCTCCTGAGTAGTACTTGTTAGTGCCCAAGGTACCCTATTCACCTTCATACGGAGAGGTCTGTGTTAGGATTAAATCCTACCTAGCATTTTAGAAAGCACCTCCCTTTTGTCTGATGGCTGTTCAAGCTTGAACTTGCAAAGGATACCCCACTTTAGTAATTCCCTCTGTGAATTCCATTTTTTAAATTGCACTAGCAATTAATATTCCTGCAAATTGCAGACCTGCTGTTACAGCACATTTAAATTTACATGGGTTAGACAATATGGGTAGAGATGTCACCTTCGTGGTGAAGGCCCACACAGCCTATAGAACTGAAGCGGTCTATTCATGGGTCACTTTTCTAGCAAATGGTGCTAACACATGTACATATCACAAATGCGCTGAAGCAGCCCTACCAGGTGCTTACAGACCATACCAACTGTTAGGAATACCATTAACATGTCAGGATCAAAACTGATTTCATGGCACCCTACTACATGTACTAAACAAAATACAAATAGGTTCTCTCAGCAATTAATGGGCACATGGCCAGCTTAAGCTGGATACACACCATACCCAACATTGGGCCTGCTAAATGCGGGTGAACTACGCACCCTCCATAAGAGTCTCATGATATTCAATAGACGACTAACTCAGTATGTTATGCGAAAAATAACTACTGCCCCAGCAAGGGCTGTGTAAGCTGTCCAGCCACAGTTAGCTGTGCAAGCAAATAGTCCTGTAACTTTTAATGCAATTATGAATAAGATTTCCAACAGACTGGAGGAAATTCTGTTCTGGATAGCACAATAGACCAATCAGCTTGAGGCAGTGTTCCAGAAGGGACCCAAGGATAAACATAGAATTCTCACCATGTGCTTGTCACTTGGGATGGTACCACAAATTGGAAACTGTGCCACACAGGGTACAGTCTTTGCTGCACTTTATACCTTAATACACCATCTCTGGCAGATTTTACTGAGGTACTAAAACTAATCGCAAATGAGTACATGATTGCCCTTCCCCTGGATTTGGGGATTAAATTAATTGACAACTTTGCCACAGTTTCCTCAATTATATTAGCCAATATTAAAGGAGAAGCAGCAGCACTGGCTATACGTCAATGGGTCACACAAGCTGCAGTCGAAGACCAAAAGATCGAGCTATCAAAAACAAATGAGTACACCTTTACATCCATAGGTCGAGATAATCTGGGAGCCAGACCAAATAAGCAACAGGTTGGCAAAGGTAGTTCTGAAAAATTTGACAGACCTTAAATATGAGATTACACAATTTTCCCCTATGTTTCCAACACATAATGGACATCCGAACATACACAAATACTTAGATCACTAAAGACGGACATGCTTGCATCATGACGCTTACATGCTTGTCAACAAAACAAACATTGTCATTCATATATTAGAGGGGAACATTGACTTTACATATGTCACATGTAATAAAGGTGACAGTGCATATAAATTCACTTATATTCTAATGTAGAAATAAGTTTTGCGTTCACTCACAAAAATACTGACTGCAGTTCAGATGTCGGTCATAAAGGAAATACCACTGGCTCTAGGGAAACAAAAAATGTCATTACTCCTGTCCCAGCCTTAGAGGCTGTAACCAAGGCCTGAGTTCCTAACGCGAAAGCCTTGCACCCTTGTCGGATACAATGGGCCACTTCCCTGACGGCAACTGAGGTAGATTATGTCGTTGGCCCCATATTTACGGACTTAAAAATGTCTCCAATATGAACATGAATACCTTGTGCCCAGTAGATATTTCCTTACAACAGTATAAACATGTATATATACTGATGGTTCAGCTTAGACTGCCTCAGGCACAAAACACCAATACTCATCGGCTTGTACCGCAGTACACAGTGTCCATGATCGATGGACAATTCCATCCTCAAAAAGCTTACAAGCAGTCCTTAGGAGACTGCACTGCACAAGTTGCTGAACTGAAAGCTTTGATACTGACACTAGAAAATACAAATTCTGAATCCCCCACACTTCTAGTGTGTAATTCGTATTATTGTGCCCATTCTTAAAGTAAACACTTACTTTCACTACTGCCGCCAAAATGGATTCAGAGACTCGAAGGGAAATACTATAATGCATACACTGCTTTGGGGAATAGTGGCAGACCGTAAAGACTGTTTGTCAAAGACTCATGTAATACATACATTGAGTCATCAGCGTGTTGGAATACCAGTTGGAAATTCTTTAGCAGATGATGCTGGAAATCTGCAGTTAAGATTGTAACAGAAGCTGTGATTACTCATTCTCAAACGAGGGTAAAGAAATAATGGCTGCCATCAATGCCTCCTGGAACGACATCCCTTTAACTAAAAAATATAAAGCAAAAGGTATCAATCACTTAAGTGACCAAAATTTTCCTTTTGCAACTATCCCTGGCTTGGTGTGATTCCCAACCAAGACCGCAAGCTAGAACAAGTTATAGCTGCCCATGAGGGTACAGAATCTGCCTATGCTGGTGTGGCGGCAACAATTTAATTACTACAGAAACACCCTTGGAGGCATGGCCTGTATACGCAGGCGGAGCAGTGTGTCCTTAGTTGTGATATTTGCCAACAAATTAAAGGATCCACTATTGCTCACCCACCACACACATCCCTCTTAATTAAAAAATGCTCCAATGCGTGTACCTAGATCACTGTGATCCTCTAAATTCTGATTATGCGTTTAAATGTATTCTACTTTCTGTAGTTTCTTGCTCTAGTTTCCTCTGGGTGTGGTCACAACGATCAGCTGATACTTGTATCGTTATTAAAGATATGCAAGTCTTCATTGGGACATATACTGCAGCTGCATTCCACTCGCACCAGGGCCCTGCTTTTGCTTCCAAGGCTTCCAGGAATACAATGGCAACCCTTGCCGTAACTGTGCATTATTCTTTGCCTTCTCTTCCAGAGGGGCTTTATCTTGCCCTTCGTCAGGGGCAACTCTACAAAATGAAAACTACTTGTTAACAGCTGTTACTCAGAAGGTAGTTTTTCTGTATCAAAGAAACTGGTTCTTGATAAAACCCCTTATCTCCACTGAACCAATAAACTAAATCAAAACCCTTAGTGCGCGCTAGCCAAATAATAATAAACAAGGAACATTCCACAATAGTGTTAACTATTCTCTTAAAAGCGTCTTTTCATGTGAGCTTATTGATGTTCTATAACATAAATGATTAACAACGTGATACTTATGCCCATTACAATAAACTTGCTGAACATCTTGTGAATCAAAATGGGCTGAACAAATTTGAAACCGCAACCATGGGTCTGCCAGAAGATCTCTTTAACAGGTTACAAATTGTTCAAAAAGAGGAGGCCAGACCCTAGAACCCGTCTGTCCCCACATCTTTATGCACTTCACTGGCTGCCCGTGAAAAAGATGATTCAATTTAAAACACTTCATGAAGTGGGCACAGTATATCTTAAGAAGAGGCATTCTATTTATGCTTTTGGCTGTTGGTGACCTTTCTTCTGATTCCTCTAACACTTACATACATCGCAGACATAACTTTTTCTTTGGCTGGAACACACTTATCTGGTGCCTCTCCTTGGCTTTACCTGTGGAAAGCCATTTCATTGTTTTTTCAGCTTCTTTTGGATTGGATATGTGACTGTTTTCTTATTTCTGATAAATGAATATTACCATCAAGAACCCTCTCCTGCTTCACTGGTGGTCAAGGTGCTCAAACCTCATTAGTCTTCACACAAAGTACGACAAGACCTGTCCCGTATGAACATTCCAGCTTTTCTGGAACTCGATGGAATTTTTAGGGATAAGGTCCCATATGATATATTTGGTCCTACAGAGTTCTCTGCAGATTCCTTATGTATTTAAGGTAGGAATGGGTGATATAATTACACCGGAGTTTGTTTCTGATGATTGAGATGTAAAGAAGGGGAGAGGAGTTAGCCTAACGGGATCTGGTTCGAGTCTCGGTAACGACGCCAAACCTCCTGTGATTCTGGGCAAATCACTTAATCTCCCCGTGCCTAAAAATGAAAGTGTGTGTCCTCATGTAAAAAACCTAACTTGTGCTATGTAAAGCGCTCTGATACCTGATTCGGTTCGTGTTTAGTTCGCGCTATATAAAACTCTAAAAAAAAAAAAAAAAAAAAAAAAAAAAAAAAAGAATGTCTCTTTAATGGTCAAGTGATCTAACGTATCTCTGTGCGACCGCAGTAATCCCGTCCTGGAATTTTCACAATTGCCTCATTGCTTACCCCCTGCTACAACGCTTGGCTAAAATTCCCTCAGGCATGTGATTTTTACATTTTGATGATGATCCCAATATTGTATCTACGGTATTGAAACGTTGTCGACCCAATATGCACCGGAAAATGCAATTGAATTAATTACTGATGCGTAACGGTGTCCCTACATATGGTTTGCTTGTTGCATTTCTTTATACAAGTTACAAGCATGTTTTGTCCTGCCAGAGCCTTTTTCTGAATTTGTGAATTTCAGTTCATCTATGTCTCTGTTATATATGCTGCGTTGGACGCAGGATTGTGGCCCACTTTATTCTTGTGTTTTATGTGATTTGATACATTAGTACATTTTCTGTCCGGCTGGACAGCTTTAAAATAGCACTGATTTCAGGCCTATATTTGTTGTTTTCTGTGTGAATCTCCACTGTCAGGGACTATTTTGTAATTGTAACGTACCACTACCCAAGGTCCCTGACCATTACAATTGGGTTCCGTTGTTAATTAAACATGCAATGCAATCAGGGCCACCTACGGATATAAATCTGCTAGGGAGTCTGATGAGGACCAATTTCTGTGGTGGTCCCATGGGAATGACCGCTTCAGGATGCATTCTATAAGCCATCTCTCTCCTTGGATATGGATGCTTAGGCTCCTGAGTTCATGGACCTGGGCGCTCTAAAGACAGGTGCACTGAAGGAGAACACGCTTTCAGCATGACTGATGATAAAATTGATTCTTTGGAACTGATCAATCAGGCCACTGTAAAAATATCGTCGGCGGATGCTGAATCCATCTTGGATTCTTTTAACACTGATTTTGGAAGACATCTTGGGAGCATTCTTGGAATTTTTATTATGCCATTGTTATTATAAATAGTTTTTAAAGTATAGTGGTTTTAAATTTTAGTTGGCTTTTTAAAAATGATTTCTGTTTGCTTAGCTTGTGAACGGGACCATTTATGACCAAATAGTTTGCTCCTTTTCACTATGTAGAAGCTGAGTCGTGTAATGGCCAAGCGGAGGGTGTGGTGATTTTACTCCTGAACTCACTCTAGTTCCCCACTTAGTTTTTACATTTTAGTCTTTTTAGCCCGACATCGTTTTACAAGGTTATGTTTTACATGTTCTTACGTGCACAATATTATTCTGAGAATACGCTGTACATTCTTGTTTTTAGGAAGCCGTTCTATTAGTTTTAATCTGTACAATCAGTACAAGGCTAGAACACAAAACTACATCAAGGTGCTTGTGTTGTCCACTCGGCGACAGCTTTTAACATTTAGACTTATTACATCAGAATTTTATCTCTAAAACAGTTTAGTATATACTGTGCCCTGGCCTATTGAAGGTCAGAGGAGCATTCCCGTCGACACCATCTGAGGACACATTGCTGTGTTTGGCATGCAGCTGTGCAAACACTGAGCTGCCATCCTTCAGAGTAGGATTGCCAATTCACTTCAGGACGATCCCCTGGTGACGTTATCCAGGTATGGGGCTCGGACCAGTTTCAGAGATCGTGCAGATAGTACGCCCACTATGCTCTCAGAGTAAGGGTAGTGATAAATAGTAATTCAAGATGGCACTAATAGTGCTGTGGTTGGAATGTTCATTCTTATTGACCATGTTCATAATGCTGGTTACCTTGCTTTGTTTTATCTGCCTAATAATCGCAGTGCATTCTTTCTATGCAAAATTTTGATAGTTTCAATGAATTCATTAAAAACACTCTTCGGTTTCCTCAGTTCCCTAAGGGATCAGTGTGACATGTTTGAGGTTGCCAAAATCATCTGATTCCCTTGTTTGACTAGGGATTCAGGTGAGGTACTGTGAGCTAGTCAGAAATGGGGCAGACAGTTTGACGGAGTAGATGGACTTAGTCCCTGCATTCTGAAGTTCTGTCATCCTAATTCACAGTGCCAAATTTTCTAGTGGGAACCGTGTAACATCTGTGGCTACACAGAGATAAATTATAGCGATAACTGGATCAGCAGTTTGTAGACCGTCCTCGAACGTGTGATTGTGACTGTTTGCAAATACAAACTTAAACAATACAGGCACTCCCACTGAACGAAGAAGGGTTTTCTCCTGTGGCCGTTTTCAGGTCTGAAAAATCAAACCTGCATGTGCCTAAAATTATTCAGGTCCAAGGATGCAATTAATTTTGTATGCTGGCTTCAAAAGAGAAATTTCTGTTACAGTCGCCAATACAGATAGTGGGGCTCAGTGTTCTGCAAAAAAAAAAAAAAAAAAAAAAAAAAAAATATTACATATGGGGCAAAGTGGGCACATGCGGAACTCAGGCTTAGGTGGGTGTGCCCTAAAGAGTCCCTCAGAGTTAAAAAAAGAATAGTAGTAGATACAAATTTGTATGATGCACTGGGTCTCCAAATTCAGCTAGGAGTTAGTGGACTCTGTACAGAGTTCCCCGCAAATATAAAATTCATGGTTATACAATGGGTCCTCCTCTTAGTTTGCAGCCCCTCTACAGAGATTGAGGACTGAACATGTACAAACATACACACACTAACTTATTGGTAACATACTTAAAAATGTATTAAGCATTACACCTCAATAGACGAAATAATGCTACTACAGATTAAAAATCAATATTGGATTCAACAAATCAATAATATGATATAAACAGAAAAAACTAAGAGGATCAAAAATCTTAGAGTAATTAATGTGAAATAATCACAGGGGCCCTGCCAAAAGGCAACAGTTGAAAGAAAAAAAAAAGTTAATACCTAGAGGGTAAATGCTATAAGGAATATGCTACTTACCAGTATGCATCTGTTCTTGGCATAGAGGGCTGCAGAGTGGTACATTTATGAATAGATAGTTTTTTTCCGCCATCGGGTTCGGATGAGGATCGAAGCGCTCCGGATCGACTTCGACAAAGAACGTTATATTCGGCGCGTATTCCCTTTCCAATTCGACGGTATTGCTATCGAACGCGGCTACACTTCCATTTCGCCGCGTTTCGACGTCAACAACAAGATTTCCAACTGCTACGTCGACGAGACCAAAAGGCCCATCTCGACGTAGTCCAGCCCGGAGTCCATGGAAAGGACTCCATTCAAAAAATGCCCAACGTGTGGTGCTAAGTTTCCACACAAGGACCTACACGAGGTGTGCAACCTCTGCTTGTCCCCTGAACACGAATCCAGGGACTGTGAAGCCTGCGCGGCATTCTCCTCCAAGTCGACGATTAGAAACCGTCGAGCCCGAAGACACGAGGTATCGAGAATGCAGTCGCAGACAATCCCGGAGCTGTTCGAGGACCAGCACCCCGAAGAGGAGGAAGAAGAGGAGGACGAGGCGGGGTCAGAAGCGGACGAGTCCGACGTCGAGGAAATCGACGCTCAACAAACCGTGAGTGACGACGTCCCTTCACCAAAGAACAGACCCCGCACGGTGTCGACCCCGCCTTCGAGCCCGGCCAGACAACCGAAAAAAGTTTCAGACGCCCCGCCTTCGGGCCCGGCAACGAAACCGAAACCGAAACACTTGGCCTCCCAACGGTCGAAATCGCTGGGACCTTACATGTAAATAGTCATGTTCTTGTTTAGTTATACAGCACTTGCTGGACATTTTGTTTATTGAGGTTTATGTGAAGTGACATGCTGTATTTGGGTTTTCCTCCCTGTTAATTTCTAAACTACACACTTTTCTATCACAAGATCGATATGTGCCCAAGGGAGTAACTTATGCAATAATATCAGGGCCCTCTTAGCACCAGCAATAAGCGCTGGCACAGCATACTACCTCGCAATCATGGAAACCCATGAAAAGCCTCACACATAGTAGGTAAATGAGGTACATGTTCTTAATGCTAGAACCTGACAGCTGCAGACATTAGCTGTCTTGATGAAATAATCCATATTCTTGAAGGATGTGTGTGTAGTTGTACCTGGAAATCAAACAAATTAATAATCAAGTGATTTACAAGTGATTTACTATCTATAGTTTATTATGAACTTAGGCTATAAAAAAGCAGTTGATAACAGGAAAGTGTTTAAAAGGTAAGATATTTGTTCAAACAGCTCATCCAGTTCTGTAAGAAAGCTGATCTAATACATATGTGCAGTACAATGATATAGAAAGCAACATGCATAAATAAAAGGCGAGTACATACCCAACATGCCAGAAAAGCAATGAGCCATCTGAACCACCACTTGCAAAAAGGCCTTCGTGCACAGGGTGCCAGGCAACAGCTGAAAGAGAATATACTGCAAGTCAGAACGACTATAGTACTCATCATTCAATGTAAAAGTCACATCTTAAGAAGATTTACTATTTCAGTTATCGATCAATAACTACAGTAACCTCCAAATGCTGAGCTGGCAGACTACTCAAACACCCATCTTTAGTAATACCATTACCAGTCTCTCTAACATAGTTAAAATATTTCTAGAAAAGTCACTGCTGGATGACTGTTCTATCACAAAACTGACAATATAAAGTTCACTAAACATAATAATAATAAAGGAACATAGGATGCACTGAATGTACAGCTTGAAAAATTGAGGCGAAGATACTGCATTCCTTCTTTTGCCCTCCGGTACAATCCATGTGGAAATAGCGCAAGTTAAGCAGTGCCTTACGAGGTATAATGAGACTCTGCAATGGGTGCAACCACCACCTCTGAGGATCGCACGTTGTGAATTAGACACTGCACGCAATGAGCATGCAGTCGCCAGGCGACAAGAGAAATGCGGCACATTCGATGAAGTGGACCACCTTGAATCCTGCAACTGGTGAATCTGCTCACCAACAAGACGCTTATGCCTGCCTGGGTCCCTGCAGTGCAGGAACTACTTTGCCGTAGATCCTGGCAACGTCCCGAGCTCTGCATTAAGCACTCTGCATCAGGCACAAGTCTGTAGTTCCAAGCTCACACCAGCGCTGTCCAGCATTTAGCAGACGATGTGGGCACTTAGATGGCACCGCTCTCCAGATGTCAGCAGTAGATGGTGTGGGCCCCTCGTAGGAAATCTTTGATGCCCCTGAGACCTCCGACAGAACGGAAGACCAGCCAACTGGTCCTTGGGAGACAGTTTAGGGTGCCACATATCAGCAGGTAGTCGGCCCAGGCCAGTCACTATTCAGGAAGGCACGCAGTCCTTTCCATGGGCAGTTATCCCCCATATGCACAACTGAGTCCTCTGGCAATGTGCACCACACAGTGCCATTTCTCTGGTTCTGCTCCTCTACTAGCGGATGTCCCTGGGCAGTAGGTTGGCACTGGGTCGGTATGTCCGTTAAGCCTTTGAAGTTGGGGTGAAAGGTTTAACGGGTATTCCTTTGAAACGCAGATGTGCCTCCTAAATTCTCCATCTTGTCTGTCCTGAGGCCGTGGAATGCAGATTTCTATCTTTATGGGAGACTTTATCTGGCCCCAGAGGCCAGGTGTCAATTTCTGCCCCTATATATTCGGCCAGGCCCACACATTGCAGAGGTCGCCTATCTCAAGTGCATGCCAATTGCTTATAACTATTGCTGGGGAATGCCCAGATGTTCTGGTTTGGCCTTTGTTGTTGACTGGTGGCAAGCACCATGGTACACAGAGTTTGATGCCTAAGAATGTCCACTTTTCATACGTGGCATTTCCACACAAGATATGCCAAGCTGACCATTACAATTGAAAGGGGGTTGGCCTGGCAAATCCATTGATCGGAAACATCATACATACTGTCTAGATCTGCAGTAAAACGCAGGACTATTAGCAAAATAGATTACAGGAGTTGGGAAAAGTCCTGGACTAAGGGCTGTCCCCTATTTGTGATACTTGGGACCCCAAATGTCAGATTTGCCAAGACAGAAGCTATAATATTTTGTACACTAGCACTGGTAGTAGCGTGAAGAGATGTATCAAGCCCAACATGGGCAAGCTCTGGAATAGGTACACATAGTCTAAATGTTATGTGTATAATGTAAGTTTAATAACCTGCAAGCTCACTTAGGCAATTTGTTGCAAACTGATTTATTTCTGGTAGTGGACTTATGTTAATGCTACAACAACACAGGAATATATATTCACTGAAAAAACACAGGTTTCAGGGACGTTATAGTTAGTTGGACATTTCACTCGTACAAAACCAGTGAAATTCGGCCGTTATAGTTAGTTCAGATAACTCGCGCCCCTGCAATGCACTGCTGATGATGTCACATATTACATAATTCATGACCTGGTCAGTGACATCACTGATGACTTCTCAAATGACATCACTATTGACATCATGCACATGATAATCTGATGCACCTCCTCACACCCTAACATAACCTTCCATATACCCACTCTAAAACACAGACTACCATTTTCGAAACCAAGGACACACCAACACCAGTTACTACATACTCACTCATTGATTTCTAGGTCTACACACACATCCACTCATTCACCCATACAGTCACTCATACATGCAGTCACTCATCAATCCACACTATCATATGCACTCATACACCTATACAGTCACACACCGCCACTCACCCAGTTACTTGCACACCTAGTCAGTCATGTAAAAAATCACACTCCCATTTACTCACCTATACAGTTATTCACACACACCACCTCACCTATTCCTACAGATACTCACACATACTCTCACATATTCACTGACAAGCACACACTCATCCATACAGCCACTCTCACTATCACTCACTCTGTCATTTATATACTCCAACACTGACATATACTGCCTTTCACATATGTAGTTACGCACACATATACCACTGAGACATCCATTCACTCACCAACATAGTCATATGCATACTCACTCACCCATACAGCCCTTCACAGACACACTCTTGAACCCAAACACCCAGTGTATCACCCACTCACACATCTATGCACAAAGTCACCCACCCAAACACTCAGGCACCCAAATAGATACTCAGGCAACCAATCAATAACCCATATAGACACTCATGTAGCTACTCACCAACCCATGCATCAGCTTACACAACAGACGCACTGATACAGACATTCACACAGTTTAGTCACTAACCCATGCATTCACTAAGACACATTTAATCACTCACTTATACAGTCACACACCTACTAAATCCTCCATCCAGACACTTATACACCCACTCATTCTTCAATACACCTTGGCATATATATAAATAAACCTATTTAAACTTTATAGAAATCCACAGTCACTGGATGATGCCATCTGAGATGTCATCAGTGATGTCACTGACCTGGTCATGAATGATGTAATATGTGACGTCATCAGCAGTGCATTGTGTGGTCGCGAGTTAAAGTTAGCTGAACTAACTATAATGGCCAAATTTCACTGGTTTTATATGAGTGAAATGTCCAAATGACTAACGTGCCTGAAACCTATGGTTTTTTAAGTGAATTTCAAAGGTTTTTTAAATCCTAATTTCGAACTATAACATCCCTGAAACCTATGTTTTTTTCCATAAATTTCAAAGGTTTTTTAAATGCTAATTTCTAAGTATAACGTCCCTGAACCCAATTGTTTTTTCAGTGAATTTCAAAGGTTTTTTAAATGCTAAGGTCTAACTAGAACGTCCCTGAAACCGATGGCTTTTTCAGTGAATTTCAAAGGTTTTTAAAATGCTAATTTCTAATATAACCAAGCTTTAGAAAAAAAAGATGAACTGTTTTTGATTGAAGTCGCGCACCCATCGTGACTTAAGAAACCGTGCACCCATTGCGTTCACACTAGGGGGCAGCACGGAGAGTCGCGCACCCATTGTGTTCACATTAGGGGTCGTGCTGAGAGCCGCGCACCCATCGCATTCACACTAAGGGGCCACACTGAGAGCCGCGCACCCATCGCATTCACACTAGGTGGCCGCGCACCCATCGCGTTCAAACTAGGAGGCCGCACTGAGCACCGCGGTAGGGTCGAGACTTCAAACTTTGTCGAAAAAAAATCTGTCCACTTCTATTAATTTATATTCACCCGGGGGACCCCAACCCGCCGGGAAATGCCCAATTCTTTTATTATTGTTTTTTTTTAAGGGGGGTGGCTGCAAGCCCCCCTCCCCCAGGCCATTTTTGGCCCGGGACCCCATCCCCCAGGCATGTCCAAATGTTAAATAATGGAGAGGGGCAGAGTGCCCCCTTTCCGGGCCATTTTTAGCCCCGGGTAACCCACCCCCGGGATATTACAAATTCTTTTATTTATTTATTTTTTAAGGGAGAAGGGCCACGTAGCCCCCCTCCCGGGCCATTTTTTGCCCCAAGGACCCCATCCCCTGGGGCATGCCCAAATGTTTATTTTTTTTAATACGGAGAGGGGCCGAGTGGCCCTCCCCCCGGGCCATTTTTGGCCCCGGGGACCCCATCCACTGGGGCATGGCCTCTCATTGGGGACCGTGGGGGGAGCCCCAATGCCCCCACAGTCCTGCTGGCTACCCGCCTCCTGCGGGAGCTGGCATTGCTTTTGAACAAGGGGAGCTGCAGACATTCAGCTCCCCTTGCTCTAAAGCAACATAGCTGCCAAGGTTTCAGATTGCAATGTGTGACATTTTCATAATATCAGTGCAATTATGAGTGACCTTTCCACAAATATGAGTGACGCTTTCTCGCAAGCAAATCAAGTAATGAAGGCAAGGGAAACAAATATCAGAAATCACACCCATTTGAGCATAGCTGCTAATGTTTTTGAATGCTAATGTGTGACATTTTCATAGATTCAGTGGATTTATGAGAGACATTCAGCGACTGAGTGACACTTAAACCAACACTTTCTTCCAACCAAAATCATACAAGGAGGTCCATGGAAACAGACAAATATCCGGTTGTGCAACAAGAAAGTCAAACTCTGCAGCGGGTGCTTTTAAAGCTATTTAATTTCTAAATAATCAGCACCCTCTACCCCAATCTCAGCTCCAGGTGCGGCTGAACCACAAGGAAAAAATGGATTTCTGTGACAAAAGCAGCAACTCACTGAGCTATCCACATACAATACGGTTCTGTAATATGCTGGTAGACTTTCTTCATAGGAGTGTGTGACATCGTGGGTCCACCCAAGAGAAGTGCGGGCTCGATGTCGAATCGTGGGTCGCTAACCCCCCTCTGCAGCTCTTGTTTTTTCCCCCGACAGGACCCGTGGACTACTGATCCCAGAAGCCCCTACTGCACTCTCTGGAGGAAGGCATCGGCGAATGGGGAATCCCGAAAGACGTGACTCCGACCCTTGATGTCACCTCCTATGGAGTTTTAAGCAAGAGGGAATCCAGGAAGTGGGTGTGGCGCCACACCGTGGAAGATGATGAGACAGAGTAAGAGAAGCCCGTGCTGTAGGGAGGACTCTGAGCCGCCAGGAAGGAAAGAGACTGTGACACCAGGAACTCTGGTGGAGCAAGGAGGCCAACGTCCCAGCGAGTCGCCCAGCCACGCTCCTGGAGGAACGTGGCTTCTACAGGTATGCAAACGCTTCACGGGCTGGATGGGGAGGCGGGATAGCGTACTCCCATAGCTCTTGAAGCCGCGTCCTCTTTTCTTTTTTTCTTTTGGTTAACGGGCACGTTCACTTGAGCACTTCATAAAGCCAATCTGACTAGGAGTGAACCACGCGTGGTCGGGTGCCCCAACACAACCCTCCCTTGCACTTTGAGCATATCTGAAAGGAAGCCTTACCCCAGCCTTCTTATCTTTATGTTTCCTGCCATATGGACCCGGAGCCCTTGGGAAGCCGCCGCCAGTCCAGGAGAAAGCAGTTAAGAAGAGAGACTGGGAGAGAACAAAGCTCTATCTACAAAGCCGATAGTGCCCTATATTCCCCTGAAAGACTGGCAACGAGGAGAAAACATCTGTTATGGTAAATAAAAACCTCTTTGCCCCAACTTGGTGTCTGTCCCGATCCTTTACCCACGCTACAACTGGTGTCAGAAGTGGGATCTCCTACCGAATCCATCAGTACCTCAATGATGGACGCCCTCATTCAACAACTTGGGAAGGGGCAAGAGAAACTTGAATGGGCCGTAGAAAGGCAAATGACTTACGCGCAAGCGGATAGAGACGTCTTTAAGGACTCTTTTGCTGCACAGATGGAAGGACTACAACAAATGTTTGGAACACCTCAGATACCAACCCCGAGAGAGCCCCGTAGTATGCCACATGGACATGCCGGCATAGCCTTGCAAAAATATGTCCCGGGCGAGGACCTAGACGCTTTTTTGTTACATTTTGAGCGTGCTGAGAGAGCATGCGGATGGCCTAAGGACAGGCGGCCATTTTTCCTAGCGCCCCTATTAACAGGGGAGGCACAGTCAGCATACCAGGTGGCCAACGCCACGGGCAACACCCCCGAAATCAAAGATGTGATCCTAGATCACCTCGGGTTAGACGCGGAAGCCTACCGTGTCCGCTTCAGGAAGGAACGCGGACAACCCAGTGAGAATCCCAAAACTCTGTATTTTCGCCTCAAAATGGCAGCCGATAAATGGTTAAAGCCCCACTCCAGTACTAAGGAAGAGATCATGAATAGAATATACTTGGAACAGTTCCTGGAGGCTTACCATATGGCACTCAAAGGTGGCTAAGGCAGCATCCCCACCGCACCCCCGAAGAAGCTATAGAGATAGCCACGACCTTTTCGAGGGCACAGGCTTGCACCTCACCATGGGAGAGCGACAAGCAGGGCAAGACCCTCTCCACAAAACCTGAGAAGAAACCCTACACGGTGATAGAACCTCGTCGACATAAGATCGGCAAAACCGAGATCCCGTCGTTCCACGGGCCCCAGTGCTTTGAGTGCGGTGACTGGGGTCACATAGCTCGGATGGGCCCTAAACGGAAAATGAGTGACAAACCTATGGAGGTGGGCAACATCCCAAGGTCAATACTTTACACTGCTGAGATGGGACCGGCATTTCATGCAAGTGTACACGTGATTGGAAAGAGGGTTAAAGCATTGTTAGACTCCGGATGTAAACAATCTGTAATACCCAAGTCCCTGGTAAGAGCACAACAATATGTCCCGGATGCTGTGTTCCATATTAAATGCGAACATGGGGATATAAAACCTTATCCATTGGCTATCATTACCCTCATTCCTTCCCAGGGTCCTCCTTGTACAGTACGGGTTGGGGCACTAGAGGTGCTTCCAGAAGAACTCATCCTTGGAACAGACAATCCTGACTTCCTACAGCTGTTCACTCTCACCATTAGAAGGGAATCTAAGAAACCAACCAAAGGGAGGGAACGCAACCAAACCCCTTCTGACTTGACCACCACTGAGGCATGGGTTCTAGATAAAAGCTTTAGGTTTGCCCAATCCAACGACCCCACCCTTTTTAATGCATGTGAAGTAGCCCACGCGACCATGGACGCCCCTATCCAGGTTTTTTCTCGTTTTCTTATAAAAAAAGATTTGCTTTATAGACAAGGTAGCCCTGAAGATCCCAAACAACTCCTAGTACCAACATCGTTCCGGGAACAAATCTTATTTTTTTCCCTCACACATCACAACTTCGATTTAAAAAAAAATTTAATTATTTTTTGGGGGCCCTGGTGGTCCTTGTGGGACCCCCTGAGCAGGCCTAGGGGGTCAGGGTGTTCCTACTCTGTCCCCTTTTCATGTTTTTCATCCTTTTTTGCACAGTTTTCTTCTGACTCAGTAACCAAGTCACTAAATGGCTGCCAACAGTTCCTGGTTTGGAGTGTTGGCAGCAAATTAGAATGAAGCTCGTGCTCGGGAGGGTTCGCGACTCCTCCTCGGTGCTCAGATATTGATATTTTTTCTTTTTCTAATTTCTCCGAACTACTGAATAGATTAACACTGTTTAACAAAAAGGGCTCTTGCTGAATCAAGACGTACTTTTCTGCCAAATTTTGTGTAATTCAGTTCAGCAGTTCAGGCTGTAGCTTGGTCCAAAGTTTCCTATGGAAATTAACATGGGGAAAACGTGTTTTGGGACCACCCCTTTTTTCTCGGCCCCCGCTTGATGAATCACCGCAAAACTTTCAATACAGAAGCTGACCGGAGCAGGCCACTAGTTTTGAAAATGTCGCGAAGATTCGTCAAACGACGCCAAAGTTGTCCACCTCTGGAAATGCCATTATGATGTCAACAGTTTGGCTATTTCACCTCTGGCCGGCCTCTAACAAATTAGCTTTTTTAGATCACGACTAGCATAAGAATAACACACTCCAAAATCAAAACATAGTTTTTTAATCCACAGCTGGCAACAGCACCTACAGACAAGACTGAACTTATCTCAACAACTAAACCAGAGGACAATAATTACTTGTGGTTCGCCTGACTATGCTAACAATTATAAACTTATGACTGAGTTTAATAGTCTATCTTACCAGTGGATCAAGCTTTTCTCTCACCTGTGGCTTCTTTCTTGTGACCTCTAAAAACTTGGAGCTCCTCCTTCAGGTTTCTAATGTCAAAGAGTTTGCACAGGTGATCTCGTGAAGCAGTGAGCAACCAATTACCATTTAGATTCCATTTCACTTCCATAACTGTGTTCTTATGTGCATGTCTGTCAAAAAGAAATGTTACATTTAAATGGCAGAAAAACTTCAATATGCAATTATTAGAGCACATGTGTTATCTAAAAATAAATACTTGGGCCTTGTATTTTTTATTGTCAGCCATTCCACCACACCATTCTCTGAAACTCAAACCATGTAAAATGCGTCTTAATACATTTATAGCTGAAGTCCTTATTCATCAAGTTAAGCTGCCCTTGTTTACTTGAGGTAATATGAATTTTTATGCTCAATTGTGTCCCCTACTACGTACCCCAACGGCTCCATGTATGTGCCTAAAGTGCATGTAAGTTCCCTCCATAACCCGCTATGAAGACGCAAATACATTTGCGTCCAACGTTAACATGTCCTCTTTCTAATCCGCCATGAATGGATCGATAATTCAGTTCCTAAGTGTGCCGTGCCACCGTCTTTACATGGTGCACTTTCATGTTTTCATGGCTCTGGCGAAGGCCCTGATTTCTGCCATCGAGCCTTTTTCCTGACTTCTGCCTCTGAAAACTGCAGCGAGGACCTGCATCTGCATCCCTGAACTTTGACTTACTCTCTACGCGGCAAGTGGTGCCCGGCTCTGCTTGACTGCCTGCCAAAACTGTATTCAGCCTTCAAGTTATCTGCTCCGCTCCTCGAAAATACATTCCTGTCTAGTAGTTTAGGTAAACATCCCCCCAGCTGCAGAGTAAAGGGCCCGGCTTTTCTATCTCCATGTACGTAATTCATAGCTCCTGTTGCCATGGTAGGCCCATAGCCCTCGCATTACACGTAGACACACATGCACGCATTAGCAGTCAGTATAGAATAGCCTCTGCCCGAGAGACCTTTTCTTTAGATAATACCGTTCTCCAAACACAAAATACCAGATATGATTTAGGAACAAGTTGATCTGACCCACCAGACTTCTGTCTCTAATCCTAGCGTTAAATGTCAAGTCCCCTTCACCCTCCAGTTCCACGTCAGTCACACGTCATGCTGCTGCGCGCGCATCTCTGCCATATATTTCTGCTGACACTGCAGGATTCTTCTAGGGATCCACCCACTTCTATGACTGAAATATTTCTTCTTCTATGTGACGTTTCTGGCACCCACCTCCGTGTACACCCTTGTGCACGCCTTCTGATTACATATTGTTACGCACATGTTTCTTATCTTGTTTCTTTCAGCCGTTACGCCTTCTGAACCCATCACCACTGTAATGATATTATATATACTGCGTACTGTTAATAAATCATTGTACATGTCCATGATTCCCTTCCTGAACCCTCGTGGTGATGGATCATGCTACCTGGTTCGAACCAATTCCATTTTATGGAATAAAACCCCTTAAAACCCAGACGCCACGGACTCTGTGTCTCTTATTTTGATTGAGCTATTTTATTGAACTTTACCACATAGAAATTAGATATCAGGTAATTTAATTTACCACAGAAATTGGCACCCCAGATGGGACACTCCCCCACCTTACGCGCCGGCGGTGCGTTGCAGCCCTAGTCCCCTGCCACAGCCGGACGGACACTCATGCGCATCCACAGGATTTCCTGTATCTCCCTCAGGCCAACGGAGGTGACTGAGACTGCGATTGATACCCAGACGAGGCGGTGAGGAGTGCGGAGGATCCCGACCCGAGTCCAGCTGAGAGTGCAAGGTCCGAGGTGTCTTGCGGCCCACCAGTTCCGAAGTTCCGAAGTACCTACGTCACGAGTCGAGTCGAGTCCAGTCTCGAGTTTTCCGAGGCCTTCTGTTCCGTGCTTCCCGGTGAGTACCTTTGCTGAGGACGCATCTAGACGGGTGCATTAGTTTGCCCCGGTCGAGACGGGTTTGGGTACATAGACCCGGTCTGCACTGTTTAGCAGTGTATCTGTGCTGTTTAGCAGTACATCCAGTAAATGTTACTAGTTAATATGTGGTTTTAATGTCGTGGTATGAGTGATTGTTTGATCTACATTACTGTGTATATTGTATTTATGGTGTTCGAGTTCGAATAAGTATCAAGTATCAAGGTTCAAAAATGCCGCTGTTCAGTAAGTTACGACGGTTAGGAACTAAGAAGGGGATTCTAGAAGAAGCAGTACCTGTTCCACCTAGGGACACTCCAAGGCACTTTATGTACCACAAGCATGGTTTAGATGCCATACTGTACTTAGACTTGTGGGTCGATTATACCAAACACTTAGAGGAGAAATATAAATGGCCTGTTTCAGGAACATGGGATGCCGAGTGCATCATGAGAGTAGAGGAAGCATTATTGAAAAAGAAAGCCCGACAGTCACAGAAAGACGCCATAGAATTATGGCGTAAAGAATCACATAGACGCACAGAAAAAGAATTCAGAAAAGCAGAGAAACATAGAGAAGATTCAGAAAAGACTCGAGAAAACGAATTAGTCAAGGAAGGTATACGAGTTCGAACAGAACAAGTAGACCGACAATTAAGTACGCTTAATAATGGCATGTATCCAGTTCGGGCCGAGGGCCTGCCCAAGGCGACCCCAGAAGTACCAAAGAATCTGCCCCTTCCATTGGTTCCGACTAAATTACGTCACAAGACTGCAGCAGAGATTTTTCTTTCTTCCTATTTGGATGATGCAGCCCCAGCTTATACTCATGCACCTGCCCATGTACCCGTCCCACATGTACCTGCACCCCATAATCAGCAGCCCCCGGGTCCGCAACAGCAGGTCCTCGCTGCAGCTTTGGTCCCGAATCTTGCACCCCCTATAAATACCCTTAATCCTTTTGGGATTGGCATAGTTCAGGTCCCAACGCAGCCAGGTTATGGTCAAGCCTCCGGCTCAGGAGGCGCATCTGGAGGTTTTCGAACCCCGCCGCAGTTACATCGAGTGACAATGAGAGATTTCGCAATGGCGCGGACACCTAAAGGTGCCGCAGCAGAACAGCTCAGACAACAGCTTACAGATTGTAGATACGACACTGTGCCTGGTACGTCAGGACCCATGTTGTTAGCGTCCTTACGCTTAAGACGAGTTACAGATTATCTGATAATGTTACCAGAAATGCCAGAACATCTAGACAAAATGTATCACTTTATTAGAACAGGAGAAGGACCCGAGAGTGTTGGTGACGCCATGTCACGTCAGAAAATTGAGAACAAAGGTTTAATTATGCGATTTTTGGTAAATTGTTTGATAAGAGAACAAGATCAGGCAGGATTTCCACAAAGTGAGATGGATAAATTGAACAGATGGAGTCAGAACATGGCTGAGGGTAAACATGATAGAGAGAAAAGTATACATGCTATGGTTAGAAAGGTCCGTAAAGAAATCATAGATATACATGCTCGTCGAGAAACTGAGGAGCCACTCGAATCAGACGATCTAGCCTCCTCCCAGGAGGAGGATGAATCAGAGAAAACAGTAGAAACATCGCAGCAAATAAGTCAAGACACGATAGCCTATGTAGGTAAGGGTAGAGCCTTTGATAAAACGTTACGCCCAGAAAGCAAGCGACTTTTTCACTCTGCTATGTCAAATCCGAAAACGCCTGAACATCTATTTCAGGCTGCCGATAAGGTACTTCAACATCGGATGGGGTACCATGTACTCAATTCTATGGATGAACAAGAATTAGCCAGGTCAGCAGTGCAATGGGCTGACAATTCTAGTAAGTATAATGATGACACAGTAGCACAAACCTTTTTGAATCTGTCCCCAGACGAACAGCGACTGGCTGGTATGTACATGATACAACACCTTCTTTTATTGTATAAATGCCAACGTTCTGATCCAGGTCCCTTATCTGATGTACTAATAGAACTACTCATGAATAAATGGAGAGGTCTAGGTACCCATCTAATTAAAGTAATTCTAGAACAGCGACACAGATATAGTGCTTTCTTGAACCCACAGTTTGTTTCAACCCCACCCCCAGAAAGGAAAATGTTTTACTTCGACCGACAGAATCCCTTACGAGAAGTACATCCAGTCCAGAATGCCGATGACACCCTTAGACGTGTTTTCGTGTACACACCGTTATCTAAAATGGAATTATTAGAAATGAAGAAGATAGTACCTAGTCATGATAAAGATCCAGCAGGTTTTCACCGTGAAATAAAAGACATGTTACTTATGGGAGACTATACCTATCCCGACATTATGAAAATATTGAAAGTATTACTGCCTGCCGGTATTTACGAGAAACTCAAAGAAAAAGACTGGGAGGTGGGAGAGCAAAAGATTGATTGGGCTGCATTAGAGAATGAAGAAACGGCTCGAACCCCAGGTCTAGGGCTTGGGGACAAAACTAAAGCATTACCAGGATTGTTAGTACAGGTTCTGCCAAGATTATTGTCAACTAAAAAGGAAGACTGGGGTGCAATCTCAGCCTGCAAACAGAAACCCGATGAAGACACTAGTGATTTTTATTCTAGGTTTGAGAAATGTTTTAATATTAATAGTGGCCTGAAACCAAGTAGTGAGTCATACCCACATCTTTTTGTAATGAAACTAGTTGAGAATTCCTTGCCTCAAGTTAAGAATCGTGTATTAAAAGTCGAGAGCACATGGCAAGCAAACACGCCTTCCCAGATGTTACAAATGTTACAGTACCACCAGAACAGAGTCAGGGAAGAACATGATCATGAACAAAGACGTATGAAAGACACAAAAATGAAAATGTTAGTTGCTCAGTCAGTTCCAGCTGACAGTCAGAAAAACGGCATGACACAGTCCAATAAGTCAGCAGTTCCCGTTAAAGGGACATGCAACTACTGCAAACAGCCAGGCCATTATATAAATGAATGCACTGTTTTAAAATACAATATAGCAACAGGCAAAACTAAGGAGAGACCGCGTCCTCCTAGACAGGATCAGGTTCACCAACACGTACCCCAGAATGTACAGCCTATGCATGCTCCACAACAGACAGTACAGACCATAGCGGTACCCCAGCCACAGCCAATTGCCTCAACACAACACGCAACTCAGCAGATGTACCAGTATGCACAAACTGACTATCCCGAGTATCAGCGATACACATGAAACAGCCTAGAGAGGGAAGTTGGCTTGCCTCTCATTGAGATTCCTGTAGATCAAGAGGGTCCTTATGTACATAGTCAGGTATTAGGGAAAGATTGAAAGTTTTTGATTGATACAGGGGCAAGCAGAACAACGATAAGTCACGACGAGGTTCCAGGGGCACCCCTCTCAGGCTCACAGAATGTTTCCCTTGGTTTTTCAGGAAAACCTATTATTAATGAAGTATCAAAACCAGTTCCTCTAGCAATTGGTCCGTTATCACAAACTACAGACTTATTGCTTACGAAATCATGTCCAGAAAACTTGTTAGGTATCAAGACACTGAAGGCTCTAGGAGCAGTCATATGTTGTTCTCCGGAAGGAGTTAGATTATTTTTACGTGACTTTAAAGGTCACTATGTGTTGAGAGATATTGATCCCAGGTTACAGAATGTTCCTGCACAGTTATGGGCACAAAGCCCAACTGATGTAGGTTGTATGCACATTACACCATATCGAGTTACACTCAAGCCAGGAGTTGTCTTACCCCGAATTCGACAATACAAGTTACCACCAGATGCTGTAGTGGCTTTACTGAAAATCATTGACGAACTCATTGCCCAAGGAGTGGTTGTAGAGACCGACTCCAATATCTGTAATTCCCCTATCATTCCGATTCTTAAACGCACTGATCCAAGTGCACCACCAGTTTATCGATTAGTGATCGATTTGCGCGAATTGAATAAATGCATTGTGCCACAGTATCCTGTGGTCCCAGACATATCGTCTTTATTGACTGCAATTGATTCTGAAGCCACGTTCTTTACTGTAATTGATCTGAAGAACGCCTTCTTTAGTGTCCCCATTAATCCGGATAGCCAATACCTTTTCGGATTCTGTTTAAATGGTCGAAGCTTTAAATTCGCACGCGCACCTCAAGGATTCACAGAAAGCCCCAGCATCTATAGCCAAGCATTGAAAAGACAGCTCGACAGTATCCACATGCCTGACAATACTGCCCTACTCCAGTACGTCGATGATCTGTTGATCACCGCTCGAAGTGAACACGAATGTGAACATGCCTCACTGACAGTCTTACAATTTCTGGCTGACAAGGGACACAAGGTGTCCCCTTCGAAGTTGCAATTCTGTGTTCAGCAAGTGGTTTACCTTGGGCACTTGCTGTCCAAATGGGGGAGACAGCTAACACCCGACCGTATCCAGTTAATTGTAAATATGACACAGCCCAGAACACAGAAGGAGGTGCGGGCCTTTATAGGCCTCACTTCTTATTGTAGACAATGGATCCCTCAGTATGCATTTCTAGCCAAGCCACTTATACAGTTGACAACACAGGAGGCAGCGTCATCGACTGTCCTCCCTTGGACTCAGGAACATACACAGGCTTTTGACGAATTAAAGAAAGCTTTATGTCAAGCACCAGTCTTAGCGACACCAAGTTACAGCAAACCTTTTACACTATTTGTCACAGAACGTGAAGGTACTGCATTGTCAGTCCTCACTCAAGACCAAGCAGGGTCACACAAACCGTGTGCCTATTTCTCCAGCACATTAGATCCAGTAGCCCAGGCTTTGCCTGCGTGCTTGAAATCAGTAGCAGCAACAGCTCTAGCAATCAGACAAAGTGATTCTATAGTGTTAGGACACCAATTGACAGTACAAGTTCCACATTCCGTGGTAGTTCTTTTAAACCGTACACAGACTCAGCACTTGACTATAGCACGACTAACAGGTTATGAATTGACATTATTTCAGCCACACATAGAAATCAGACGCTGTAACACATTGAATCCAGCTACACTTTTGCCATTAAATATGACAGACCCTTTGGCACATGACTGTGTCGAAGTCATTACCATCATGACGAAACCCAGACAAGACTTGACAGACACCGCATTACCAGATCCAGACCTGACACTTTATGTGGATGGTTCATGTATGAGAACAAGCACAGGAGAGTTAGTGGCTGCATATGCAGTAACAACAGAAACTGATGTCATAGAAACACATCGTATTGACACCCTGTCAGCCCAAGCGGCAGAGCTCATTGCTCTGACCCAAGCTTGTATTCTAGCCAAGAACAAGAAAGTTAACATATACACAGATTCCCGTTATGCATTCGGAGTTGTACACGACTTCGGAGTCCTCTGGCAAGAACGAGGTTTTTTAACTTCACACGGTGCCAAGATCCAGCATGGTCCCCTCATTCAAGCTCTGTTAGAAGCAATACATTTGCCTACAGCAATAGCCATCATGAAGTGTAAAGCACATATTAAAGTCACTGACAACATTTCCCAGGGCAACGATATGGCAGACCGAACCGCCAAGCTCACAGCACAGACTCACACACCTGACTTGACAAAGACAATAATCCCGACGCCTACTCATTGCATGACAGTTAAGGATCCCGCCCTAGATGTAATTGACATACAGACACATGCTACACCAGACGAAATCAGGAAATGGACTGAACTGGGAGGGATCCAGACAGAACAGGGATGGATGACGAAGGGAAAGGCCACATGGTTTCTCCCCGACTCTATGGTTCAGGTTATTATTACCACAGCACATAGTCCTGCACATTTAGGAGAGAAAGCCATGTTAGACAGTATTCAAAACCTTTGGTTCAATAAACATTTACGAGCAGCAGCAAAGCAGAAAGTGCGTACTTGCATGATCTGTTGTCAGTTCAACCCAGGTAAAAGCATTCCCGTAGAGCAAGGTGGATTTCATCCTCCCGATCACCCTTTTGAAGTCCTCCAGATGGATTATATCCAGATGGAACGTTGTCGAGGATTTAAATATGTCCTCGTAGTTGTCTGTGCACTTTCCCGTTGGACAGAAGCATATCCAGTCCCAGATTACACTGCTCCGACCACTGCCAAGCAGCTGGTACGTGAATTTTTCCCACGGTACGGTTTGCCCCGTGTCGTGTACTCAGATAACGGTCAGCCATTCTCGTCCGAGTTAATGAAACAGGTATCACTCCTGCTCGGCTATCAATGGAAGTTTCACTGTGTCCGACATCCCGAGGCAGCAGGTCTCGTGGAACGTCACAATCAGACTCTGAAAATTCGTCTCGCCAAGATTTGCAAAGAAAAGGGCGTAGACTGGATAGTTGCATTACCCGTTGCCCTCTTCTACATGAGGATGGTAGCGCATTCGAGAACAGGGCTATCCCCGTATGAGGTGGTCTTTGGCAGGCCACCGAATATGTGGGGGACTCCTCTGCCTAGAAAAATCACAGATGTTGACTGTAATATGCTGACAGATTACCTTGCCTCCTTGATGTCTGCACTACAATCATGTTGTTCACAGGTTGCTGCAGCCTTTCCCGACAACACCGATGTAAAGCCACATGGGATCATTCCGGGGAATCTTGTCCTCATTAGGAACTTTGATCGGAGGAGTCCGCTGGAGCCCCGTTGGCAGGAGCCGAAACTTGTCCTGCTAACCACGAGGACTGCAATCAAGGTCGAGGGCCGCAAAGGGTGGCTCCACTCCAGCCACGTCAAGATATTTCATGGACTGCTTCCAGTTACAGACTCTCAGCCCTCCCCCTCTAAGGACTGCCCAGATTTCAGTGACTCTAAACTTCCCCTGATAGAGAAAACTCCGTCCGAGGAGTATAAATCCAAACTGAGGTCTAGCAAGTCAGACAGTTTAATTGTTTAAGTCCTCCCCTAGGTGAATCGGTTAGACCTGATTCTGACATGTTCCCGCTAGACCCCGATAGAGAGAGAGATAGACAGAAACAGCTCAAGAAACGTGAATATTGTAAATCTCTCCACAGTCACTGCATAGTGACATTATTGATTATGTTTTTTCTGAGTCTTATGATTATTGCTGCAAGTATACTGTTAAACTTGTACTACCCTATTTTCAAGCATACACATTCTTCTTCAAATGTTACTATCGAGCACACTTTCAGTGAATTACCCCCGCATGAATTGGCATACAGACTTGCGCTGCGCAACAATACATTCATTAGTATGTTACAACATTCCCATCAGACCAGCAATGCTACCAATTGTTGGATATGTGGCCGACTCCCCCCCTATCAGAAATACAAGGGAGTTCTGCCCCTCTTTCCATACCCGTTCACACACAATGGTTCCTGTGGTGCATGGTTTAGTTTAATAAATTCCTTAGATTCTGATTCTGTAGTTTACCAAGGCAATTGGGTATGGGGAAATCTGAACACTGTTCTGCACAAAGTATGTTTCCCTGACAAGGAGGGTCTTCCCAAAAGGACAGGGACCGATCTAGAAAACGAAGTATATGGATTAGGTAATTTTACACTTAACCTCATGATTCTGAATGTCGAGTCCGAAACCAAGCCAGACTTACCCTCTATGTCAGTATTACCTGTTAAAGGTGAATTATGTGTCAGAAAGAATGGTTCAGTACACCTAGGTCATAGCGAATGTACCACTGTAGTCAAATTCAGTGATAAAGGCAAGTCTACATTCAAAGCTTCCCGTCATTCCTATTTTGTTTGTGGTCATACAGCATACATACGTTTACCCCTAGATTGGGATGGTACTTGTTACATTGCATTCCTTCTGCCACCTGTTTTTCTAGCTCCACCTGACTATCATAGGAACTCCCACCTAGTACATACTAGACACAAGAGAGAACTCCCGATTGTCGATTATACTGAAACGGCATGGGAGCAATATACAGATTTCAATAAAGGTTTCTTTCCCTACTTAGGTACTGTCTCGAATAGTAAACTGATACGTAGATTGACCAGAACCCTTGAAGCAGTAGTGAATGAAACTACTTCCGCCCTAGGCAATTTAACAGAGGAACAGTCTGCTATGAGACTTGTTGTCCTTCAAAATCGTCTTGTTCTTGACGTCATCTTGGCCGATAGGGGCGGAGCTTGTAGAGTCATCGGATCGAGTTGCTGTATTTTCATTCCACAAAACGCACCTTCAGTATATAAAGCCATTACCCGTCTTCACAAAATTGCTAGTCAGATACACCAGAATCCAGGCACCTGGACTTGGTCCGGTTGGTTCTGGAGCGTGTTATCCACTTGGGGATGGAAAGTCCTATCCTTCCTAGGGATAGCCCTTCTCATAGTATTCAGTTGTTGCCTATGTCTACAATGTGGGCCGACGATATGCGGTTTGTGCGCCACATCATGTATTCCCCATTCAAGTTCAAGTTCAAATTCCCGTCAGAAAAAGGAAGAGCAAATGATGTTATATGAACACATAGATGGATTAATGAAGATTGATATATCATGAAGGGTCCGTAGGGGACAAGGAGGGAATGAGGTAATATGAATTTTTATGCTCAATTGTGTCCCCTACTACGTACCCCAACGGCTCAATGTATGTGCCTAAAGCGCATGTAAGTTCCCTCCATAACCCGCTATGAAGACGCAAATACATTTGCGTCCAACGTTAACATGTCCTCTTTCTAATCCGCCATGAATGGATCGATAATTCAGTTCCTAAGTGTGCCGTGCCACCGTCTTTACATGGTGCACTTTCATGTTTTCATGGCTCTGGCGAAGGCCCTGATTTCTGCCATCGAGCCTTTTTCCTGACTTCTGCCTCTGAAAACTGCAGCGAGGACCTGCATCTGCATCCCTGAACTTTGACTTACTCTCTACGCGGCAAGTGGTGCCCGGCTCTGCTTGACTGCCTGCCAAAACTGTATTCAGCCTTCAAGTTATCTGCTCCGCTCCTCGAAAATACATTCCTGTCTAGTAGTTTAGGTAAACATCCCCCCAGCTGCAGAGTAAAGGGCCCGGCTTTTCTATCTCCATGTACGTAATTCATAGCTCCTGTTGCCATGGTAGGCCCATAGCCCTCGCATTACACGTAGACACACATGCACGCATTAGCAGTCAGTATAGAATAGCCTCTGCCCGAGAGACCTTTTCTTTAGATAATACCGTTCTCCAAACACAAAATACCAGATATGATTTAGGAACAAGTTGATCTGACCCACCAGACTTCTGTCTCTAATCCTAGCGTTAAATGTCAAGTCCCCTTCACCCTCCAGTTCCACGTCAGTCACACGTCATGCTGCTGCGCGCGCATCTCTGCCATATATTTCTGCTGACACTGCAGGATTCTTCTAGGGATCCACCCACTTCTATGACTGAAATGCTGAAATATTTCTTCTTCTATGTGACGTTTCTGGCACCCACCTCCGTGTACACCCTTGTGCACGCCTTCTGATTACATATTGTTACGCACATGTTTCTTATCTTGTTTCTTTCAGCCGTTACGCCTTCTGAACCCATCACCACTGTAATGATATTATATATACTGCGTACTGTTAATAAATCATTGTACATGTCCATGATTCCCTTCCTGAACCCTCGTGGTGATGGATCATGCTACCTGGTTCGAACCAATTCCATTTTATGGAATAAAACCCCTTAAAACCCAGACGCCACGGACTCTGTGTCTCTTATTTTGATTGAGCTATTTTTACCACATAGAAATTAGATATCAGGTAATTTAATTTACCACATACTGGTTAATAACATATAGGTAGAACTGCGAGTGCAGCTGGCAGGGAGTGCATGATGAAAAAATTGTTTTAAAGTGTGTACTCCTCATGCTCAGGGATGTTCAGAAAGAGATAAGGGACATTTAGTCCACAGTCCCTCTCTGAAGGTAGTCTCACAGCAAATTGTGTAAACTGGAGTCCAGAGAAACCTGTTTGAAAAACTGCTAAGCCAAATCTGCACCATTCCAGACAGCATGGTTTTGTTAAAGTGTGCACTATTCCAAGGTGGCTACCTAAGTGATTTAAAAAAAGCTGGGGCATCTGTCAGGGGTGGTGTTGAGTGCGTGTGTGGTGTGTCTCTTATGTAAAAAACAAAGATTAAAGATTAGTTTGGGAAACTTTATTTATTCTTTCTATACAAACCAAACAAACTACACAAACATCAGAAATTCTAAAGATACAGTTGTACCATGCATTTATAATGTACGCACCATCTTCAAATTACTGTAGTTCGTGCACCTACATTCACTTTGTTGTCAACTTGCTAGAGAAAGTACATTAACTGTAACGTGCGCCTTCTCCATGCACTGCTTACACCCTTTCTTATTACATCACTAATAGCATGTTAAATCAGAGCAATTCTAACACTGTGCTTGGTATAGTGGGGAGTTATAGGCCATGTAGTGTGGCTAGAGAGTTGACTAGTGTGTGTAGAGAAGTGCACAAGCTATACTAATGTGAAGGTGGTGCGTAAATTATAAACTTAAAGTATCAATCAGTACTTGTATAGCGCGGCCTATCACCCTAGAGGTAATTCAGGCGCTGTGCTGCAGGTATCAGTCGAAAAGCCAGGTCTTGAGTCCTTTCCTGGAATGGGTCAGCGAGGGTGCGGTGCGGAGGTGAAGGAGGAGGACGTTCCAAGCTTTGACAGTGAAGTGGAAGAAGGTGAGTCCACAGGAGCAGCCTGTGCGTGGTATATGTGCGAGGGTGACGTGTGCGGAGCAGACATTCCTGGTTGGCCGGTGGAAATGCAGGCAGTGGTTCAAGTAGGCGGGTCCTTGATTGTGGAGGGCTTTGTAAGCGTCTGTCTAAAGCTTGAAATGCCATCTTTTTTGAGCAGGGAGCCAGTGGAGGTCTTTCAGGTGCAGGGTAATGTGTGTCCTCTTCGTCAGGTTAAGGATCAGTCTGGCAGCTGCGTACTGGATCATTTGGAGTCTTCACATGAATTCTGTGATGGTGCCTGCATACAGTGCATTGCCGCAGTCCAGTCGGCAGGTGATGAGGTACTGCCTCACTGGTTTTGTGGTGTTGATGGGGAGCCACCTCTAGACTTTACGGAGCGTGCGGAAGCAGGGCTAAGGAAATGGCATTGACCCGGACGTTTCATGGAGAGTTCGCTGTCCAGGATGATGCAGGCATGGCCCTTCGGCTTGGGGTGGGTATGAGCTCCACTGGACACCAGGAGTCATTCCAGAGTGCGGTGTGTCTGCCGAAGATCAGGACTTCAGTTTTGCCCATGTTGAGCTTCAGGCAGTTGTGGATGTTGGTCTTCATCGAGGTGGGGTTCGCAGAGAGCAAGAGGACAAGATGAGCCTTGAGGTACACAGCAGATGCTGTGCTTGGGTTGCAGGGTGAAGGGAGGGAGGCAGACTCTCTTGGAGCTTCCGTGAGAAAGGATGCAAACCATCTGAGCGTGTTATCTGTAATTCTGTTTCTCTACACACCATGCCACAAACGGGCCACACAAAGGCAGGCGTATGCAGTTTTGGTGGAAGGATGCCTGGTTGCCAAGATAACAGTGCAGACTTCGGGCAGAAGGGCAAAAGCTGTCAACTGTCACCACTCAATCTCCACTCATGAAGACAGAGCATTGACAGGTTCAAGTTGAAAACCCTCCCTAGCTGTGGCGACATAAGATCCTCCCGAAGAGGCAGCCTGAGCGGAGGATTGATTTCCATGCTCAACAGCTCGGTATACCAAACTCTGAGCCCAGTCCAGAGCCAAATGGATGACTTGGGCCCAGTGATTCCCGATATTCTTGAACTCTGGGCAGGATTGGTATGGGCAAAAAGGCGTACAGAAGGCCTGAGCTCCACTGGAGACAAAAAGCGCCTTTGAGTGCAAGCCATATTTCAAACTCAAGTGCACAGAACTGCCGACATTATGCCTTCTGTGCATTAGCGTGCCGATGTAACCAAAGCTCTCCCCACAGCTGAAAGAGACCTTGCACAACCTCTAGATGGAGACGACATTAGTGATCCGCTAGGCATCTTCAGCTGAGTTTGTCTGTTCTAGCATTGCCAGGTGTTGAGCCACCAGGGAAATGCCCTGAAATTCTAGCGATGTCCAGAGATGCAGGGCCTCATTGGCAGAGGGTCCACGGCCCCACTCCATCCTGTTTGTTGTAATACCATATAGAGGGCAGTGCTGTCCACAAAAACTTGCACTAGGCCCTCCCATGATGGAGGGCAGAAATATTTTAAATGCCCTTTGGATCGCCCAGAGCTCCAGCAGATTCATGTGGAATCCAGGATCCACTGGAGACCTGAGGCCTCTAATCTCCACTTCTTCCGGATGCCTGCACCATCCCAGGAATGACATCTGTTAGTCACCACTGTCAGATCTGGTTGAGGAAGGGAGAGGGGTCTGCACTGACGCAATCTCTCTTCATTTTAACACCACAGCAGATCTTTTGCAGTCCCCTCTGAGATCTGGACAATGGTGGAGAGATTCCCCTGATGCTGCGCTCACCGGAACTTCAGATACCACTACGAAGCCTGCATATGTCACAAGCAGGATGCAGGAGGCCATGAGGCCCAGCAGCTTTAGAGTCAGTTTCAATGAAATCCAGGACCGAGGCTAACACATCTGTACCATAGCATGTTTGGGAGGATAAGCCCGATGCTGCACTGTCTCAAGAACTGCCCCCATGAAAGGGAGCATCTGAGAGGGAGTCAGATGAGACTTTGGCACATTGATAATGAACCCCAGCGAGTGCAGGAGGTCCGCCATAGTCTGGAGGCGGGAGACAACAGACTGGAGCGAGCCCACCTTCAGCAGTCAGTCATCGAGATAGGGGAAGACTGGGTCCCCTGATCTCCACAGGTATTCTGCAACCACTGCCAGCACTTAAGCGAACACCTAAGGGGTACAGGTAAGGCCAAAAGAAAGCACGGCATACTGAAAGTGCTCGTGGCCCCCCATTAATCATAGGCAACGCATGTGGGCGGACAGGACACGCATATGGAAGTAGAAGTCCTGCAAGTCCAACGCTACCATCAAGGCTCCTTGGTCCAGGGCAAAGAGGACTTGAGCGAGCCTGAGCATTATGAATAATAATAATAATAAAAACATTTATTAAGCGCCTGGTTACACTGAAAAACAGTGCGTCACCGCGCTGTGGATGCATACCGAACAGAACTCCGAAATGAAAGTCCAACAGCCCAGAGGGGGGAGGACACAAACAACAGGCAACTAGACCTTGGGAAATAAGTGAGTTTTCAGTTTCAGCCTGAAACGAGATTCTGAAGGTTCCATCCGGAAATCGAGCGGAAGTTCGTTCCAGTATTTGCTGGCGAGGAACCTAAAGGATCTCCCTCCCATCCGAGCACGACGGATGCGGGGGACCACCATCTGCATGCTCCCCAAAGATCTCAGCGACCGTCTAGGACGGTATATGGTCATCATCTTCTGGAGATAAGAGGGACCACGGCCGTGAGCAATGCGGTGAGGAATACAGAGTTTTAAACCGAATGCGTTCTTGCACGGGAAGCCAGTGTAAGGTGTGAAGTGCCCGCTTACCAGATAACCTCCTAGGCATTTTCAATACTAGCCTGGCCGCCGCATTCTGGACACATTGCAATTGGCTCAGGCCCTTTTTACTAAGCCCACATATCAGCGAGTTCCCATAGTCAAGGTGAGGGGTGACTAGGGCATGAACTAGGGATTTCCTAGCTTTGAACGGGAGAAGGTCTAAGATCTTGCGGAGCACTTTGAGTGTGCCATAGCATTTCCCAACTACACTCCTCACATGTTGGGTATAAGAGAGATTAGAATCTAAAATAACCCCCAGATTTTTCACCGTGGCGGATGGAGAGGGCATAGTACCCAAATCAGCTGGCCACCAAGCTGAGGTCCATACGGACGGAGACGGACCGATGATAAGAAGTTCCGTCTTGTTGCCATTGAGGCGCAAACAATTGCCCTTCATCCAGACAGCGAGCGCTACAAGACAGGAAGAGAAATTCTCTGCTGCCCCAACTGGGTCATGAGATAGCGTAATCACCAGTTGGGTATCATCTGCGTACGAGACAATATCCACCCCATAGGACTCCACTAATCTTGCAAGGGGTTCCATGTATACATTGAACAGTGTAGGGCTCAATATAGAGCCCTGCGGAACCCCTTGTCTAAGATCTCGGTCTGGATTTATATGGGGGGCAGTGAACTTGAAATTTCCTGTCTGCCAGAAAAGAGCTAATCCACTCGTGGGCCAGGCCCACTACTCCCATCTCACTAAGGCGTGCAAGAAGACCCGAGTGCGACACGGTGTCAAAAGCGGCACTCAGGTCCAATAAAATTAGCGCTGCAGTGTGACCATCATCAGCTTTACGGCAAAGCAATTCAGGGGAAAATAGGAGAGCAGTCTCCGTAGAATACTTCGACCTAAAACCCGATTGGGAGGAGTGGAGAAGGAGGTTATCCTCCACAAAGCTGACCAATTGGTTGTTCACCACTTTCTCAACTACCTTAGCACAGAAAGGCAGAAGAGATATGGGACGGAGGTTATCTAGCTGGGTCATACTCATACTAGCTTTCTTTTTAATTGGAACGACCTGCGCCAACTTCCATTCCTCAGGCACCCGACTTTCTTGAAATGATAAAGTGGCCAGATTGCCTATATGGTCGCCCAGTAGCTGTAGATGGTTTCTAAGGATCTTGGCCGGGGCGACATCTATTGGAGAACCTGATTGGATACTTGAGATGGTATTTATCAGTTCCTCCCACGGAGGAACCCTGAATTCCTCAAGGGCGCAACTCTCCCTGGGTCCATCATAGGCGACCCTAGCTGGGGTGGCTGCTGTAGTACTCTGTTGAAAAGATTCATAGATCTTTTCCACTTTACATACAAAGTAATCCGCTATATTTTCGCAGATCTCAACAGAGGGGGGGGGGGGGTCTTCAGTCATAGTCGCCGAGAGGGATGTAAGTTTCTTATATATTAGAAAGAGCTCTTTGGATGAGTTGTCCGAATTCTCAATCCTCTCTTTAATATGTCCCTTTTCGCCTTTCTGATCAGTTTATGATACGCCCTGAGGCCATTCCTGTAAGATTCTTTGTGAGTTATAGCATAGCTTTTCCGCCATTGGTGTTCAAGAACCTTACATTTGACCTTAGCTGCGCACAACTCCTCGTTGTACCACGGGGCAGATCTAGACCCACGTGCAGGAGCTTTTTGGGTCCAAGGAGCAGCCTTATCTAGGGCCTTAGTTATCCAATCCTCAAACTCCTTCCAGGCTCCCCTGAGAGTTTGACTCAGTGGAGGGATTTCCTGATTAAGGGCAGCATCAAATGTCTCCTGGTTAAATTTCCTTCAATTCCTACGTCTAGGAAAAGGTAGACGCTTAGGTTTATCCCTTCTGTACAAGCCCTGCACACTAAACGGGACAAGGTAATGGTCTGACCATAGTATCTTAACTGGGGGAGATACTTTGATATCTTCCCAGTTCGCAAAGATGGGATCAAGCAGATGCCCCGCTTGATGGGTAGGCCTTGCGTCCAATAACTTCAACGTCAGGGCTTTAAGAGAGCTGATTACAGATTGTGCTTCAGCGCAGTCAAGGTCTTCAAAATGTAAATTGAGATCCCCTACTATGAGGAATCTATTATACTTTAGTGCAGGCTGTATCACCGTTTTAAGGAGATTATCCACAAATTGTGAAGACCCCCCTGGAGGGCGGTAATTAAGGTAGCCCATAATAGTACACTCTGAGGATACTTTGATGGAAAAAAGGCCCGCCTCACAGGAGCTAATCGATACATGCTGTAAAGAGCACTCAAGGTCGGTTTTGTACACAATCGCTATGCCCCCACCTTCTTGAAAATCTCTGTCAATTCTAATGAGACCATATGAAGTGGGAGGGCTTCCCGGATGTCAGGGGCGGCGGCCTCATCAAGCCAGGTTTCCGTAAGAAACAACACGTCAGGGTGATAGTCGATGAGAAGGTCATAAATATTCAGGCAATGTTTTTTGAAAGAGTGGCAATTCAATAAGTACATAGAGAGTTGGTCTTCCCCCTTCGTCCCCGTCAGATCTGTAATAGGGAGAAAGTGGCAGCCTCTACACCTATAGGGCATACAATCAGGTAGCATACACGATATACAATCAGCTTTGGGCAAAGGGCGGAGTACGACTAGTTCTTCCCTCGAATATCGCAATGTTCTTAACCGTTCCAAGGGTGCTGACACAGGGGGTATGGCCCCTGGCCGCGGCAGGTCGCGGACGGGCGCAGACGGGCTTGCCTTGTGCGCGCCATCGGTGCGCACTCGGCGCGCCCGCTGCGCGAGTCCGCTGCGCGAGTCCGCTGCGCGGACGCCGACCCATCCTCCAAAAATAGAGGAGGGTACGTAAGAACTAGAGCGCTAACCCGAGCGCTGGAGATGCCAGAAATTATAGATTCCTCACCCTCCGCTCAAACGCCCACAATGGACGCGGCGGACCGGGGCGGGATCAAGGAGCAGGTAGGGTCTAAATTAACAGGCTAAACGGTGCAGAATAACGACCAGTGTAAACACTTTAAAGTGCTTTTTAAAACTAACTATGATCACCCATCAAGTTTTAAAAAAATACACCGGCTAAATCGCACCGCGCTTCACCCCTAGAACCCCTCGTGCTGAGGCTTTCCCCGGAATTCGCACACGGAGCCAACTGTCTCTGCCACAGACAGCCAAACAACCACTTGAAGAAGAAATCGAAAGTGGGCAGGTCTAGGATAGGACGACGGTCTTGAGCCTTCTTGGCCACCAAAAGTAGTTCTACTTCCGGCGTCAGCACCCTCTCTATGGCTTCCTTAGCCAATAGAGCTGTCACTTCCTGGTGGAGCAAGGAGAGATGGTCCTCCGTCAGCCTATCCGAATGGGTGGCATGTGTGGAGGGGTCGTTACAAAGGGGATGGGGTAGCCACGAAGAGGAGGGAGTAGCCCCTTGGGACAATCTGAAGAACCCAGTGGTCTGATGTTATAGAATACCACTGGGGCAGGTGAGGGCAAAACAAACAGGTTAGGAGCCTGCAGCTGCCGGAGAAGCAGGGATGTTTTAAGGATACTGGGCGCTCCTGATCGGAACAGATTTGATTTTATGATATAGTTTTAGCTCTTTCTTGTCCTCTTTGGTCAAATAAAATTCTAAATGTGAGTACATCTGATATTCAGGGATAGTGGTGTGTTTTCATTATTGTAACAGCAGCTCACTAATATTACTACAATAATCTGTCATGCCCCATTTCTCATGTGAGGTCCTATATTGATCTATATGAATGTTGCATGAAACAAACACATTTTGTCTGCAAAATGTCTGTAATAGACAGAAAAATGCTGTTGACAACTATCTGTTTAAAAATTATTAAAGGGCATCAGGGCAAGACTCTCTGCAGAACATAGCTGGCTCTACCAGGAGGCCCCTGAAAGGATTGGGCCCTGGGTCAACGCCCCCTTTGCCCATGCCTTAAAACGTCTCTGTGGGGGAGTGGTGGACTGGCCCGACCTCTGGCTGCCCACACCACGCGGTCTGTGGGTACTACGTCCTTGGCCTCGCAGTGGCTGGGATGTTTGCATGCCGTGGTGGCTGGGCAAGACGCAGCTGGACGTCCCTTTCGTGGCCAAGAAAGGAGTGAAAGCTGGACTGGGGTTGGCGAGGGGCCATGGAGAGGCCCAAGGACCCAGCCGTAGTGCTGCTATCCTTGAGGTACTCCAGCGGTGAGTCCACCTTGGTTTCGAAGAGACGCAAGCCATCAAAGGGCATGTTAATAAGCAGCATTTGGACATCCCCGGAAAAGCCAGCTGTTCTCAGCCAGGTGTGGCACAGTAGGGCCAACGACAAGGAAACTGCTCTGGCTAGCGAGTCGGTCGTCTCCAGTCCACATTGAAATGTGAACTTTGCTGCATCTCTCCCATCAGACATAGCTTGGGAGAGTATGCCCAGGGCCTCCCCCCCCCGGGACCATGGGCAGCAACTGCGCACAGAATCCCATAGGGCATGGGCGTAACGGCCCATAAGGCACGCAGTGTTCACGGACCGCAGTGCCAGACTGATGGAAGAAAACATTTTGTTTCCTAAGGATTCCAGCCTATTAGATTCCTTATCTGGTGGAGTGGTACGAAATGTGCCAGGAATTACACAGGAGGTGGACACTTAGACCACCAAGCTCTCTAGGGTAGGGTGCTGCGTGGGGAAGTTGGGGTCCACTGGGGCAGGCCGTGGCAGCAGGCAATCTTACTCTTTACAGGAGCCCCTGTTAAGGGCTTGGATGAAGTCCGCAGCAGGACGTCCATTTTTTTGTTGTTGAATATCTTTATTACATTTTTTATTCATTTTGTGATACAAACTAAGCATTTGTACATCATGCACTTTTTACAACATCAACGTTACTATGTTGCCATATCCACAGTTCTAGGTATTAACATCCCATATTTACAACACAAGCAGCATCTGCATCTCAGGAGTTGACGTGCTATTGCATATTAGCATAGGTATCCGCAACCCACGCACACTGTTACCTCTAATTGAGGAGCAGGGCATGTTTATCGCATGTGACTCTTCATCAGTGATTAACCATATGCGGACATGACGTGTTACAGAGATGCAAGGCCCATATATAGTTTCATCATTAGGATCACAGTAGACAGTAGTGCATGGGCGATGGGAAGCGAATGTCACAACTGTTTTGCAAGATATCTTCATTTTTAACATTCTAACCACAACCAAATGATAAAAAAGGGGGATAAAATAAAAGCAAAAGAAAAGGAGTTATCTAATACTTGAAGGAACGTTCTTCTAGTGTAATATGCGCTTTTCGAGTGAAGTCATGCCAAGGGCTGTGCGTACATGACTGACGCAAGTTCCGCAGCAGGACGTCCATGAGGGCAATGGGAGAAGCGGTTCTGAGAGGGGTCACTACTGGCTAAAGCACCTTTATCAACACAACAGTCATTGTCTCTTATTAGAGTTTGAGCCCTTCCACCTGATGGTGGGCGTCGACGTGCTACAGCTCTAGGGTAGGCTGGTGTTGAAGTTTGCCGAAAGGGCAGCGAAGCATACTGAGAACAAAACCCTTGCTGATAGAATGGCTGGAAATGCTGCTGAAGTTGGGGGTAAGAGAGAGATTGACCTCTTCCTCTGTCCCGGAAGGAAGCAAACTTTTTCTGCGGCAGATTAGTTAAAGACTTAGCCATCTCAGTATCCGATTTGATAGACTCCAGAGCTTCATCCACATGCTTACCAAGGCGAAATTTGCCATCGAATGGCATGTCTTATACTTTGGCCTGGACTGCCAGATAGGAACGTTGTAGCTTTCAGCCACCACTGCCGTCTCAGTACCGCCGCTTCCACCATTTGCCTGAAGGCTGTCGATGAAATGTCCAGAGCCACATCAATCGTTTCAGAAGAGGCTCTCTCTCCTTCCGACAGCATTTCCTTGGTTTCTTTCTTCTTATCCTCAGGAAGGAACTCTGGGCAAGGCTGCGATGTCGGACCATATCTGGCTGTCTAACCTCCCGAGGATAGCCTTGGCATTGGAGGCCCTGATGGCAGTGGCTGACAAAGCGGAGAACCTTTTTCCGATGTTGTAAAATTGACGCCCTTTGTTAGGTGGAGCCGCACACTGATAATAAGGGTTCTTTGATCTCCTTTGAGCCGCCTGCATAATGACCGAATCAGGTCCGGGGTGACCAATCAGGCACGCAGGAGAGTCCTCGGATGCCCTGTACTTTTTGTCCAATTCGGCACCACTGCAGGAATAGAAGCTGGCGTCTTCATCAACTTCAGGCCCTCTTGCCATAAAATGTCAATAATAGGAATGGATTGAGAGGAGTGCTGCATTGTGGGCTTACTATCGTATTAAAAACACTGTCTGATTGGCAGGCATAGGAAGGTCAAAGCACCTAGAAGCGTGTTCCAGCAAATCGTGGACTCCGCCGATATCAGCAGGCAGAGTCAGCAAGAGGCAGAGTAGGAGAAGGTGGAATAGGAGCCACATACTCGTCCCACTCATCATGGACTTCCAGGTCAAACTGCAGTTTCCGTTCCTCTAGTTGCTGGTCGTCGCCGTCCTGCTATTGTGGAGGAATTTCCACAGGTGGTGGAACGGTCTTGCTCTTCTGCAACGGGGGTACGGTAAGCGACACAGGAGCAGAAGCCTCCTGAAGGGGAGGAGGCTGTGGAGCAGAAATTGTTTCAGGGAATCTTTCATAATAATCGTTCAGCATTAACTGAAGATCAGTAACCAATGACACAGGGATATTAATGGAGGCTTTTTGAGCTTGTTCTTCTTGTTCCTCATATGGGTAGTGCTCTTGAAATGTGTCCAATCGCTCAGAACTGGGACGCCCCATATCTGAGAAAGAACAGTCCCCCTCCAAATAAGTAGACGGATCATCTATTGTCCCTTCTTCCTCTGAGTCCTGAAACTTAACTCAGAGTTGAGAAGGCCGGATCATAAGGACGATCATCAGCAGGCTCCTGGAAATCCAGAAGACGAGTAGGTGGCACTGGAGATATTTTTTTAAAGTCCTGCAGAAGGGAAGGCATCGGCTTCAGAAGCAGACTCACTTTTTCCCTAATCGACGGGGTCGTTGATGGGATAGTCTATGGCCGAACCAATTTTGGCGGTTGAAGAGCACTCGACGGTGACCGAACCTGCTCAGTGGTTGACAGATAAGCTCTCGCTGATGGAGACGGTCTGACCGCAGCCAATGATGGTGACACAACCACTACCATCCTCTTGACTGTAGGGGTAGTAGCAGTCGCTGAGAAAACCTTTGCTGGAGCGCCAATTGCCGTGGAGGTGAATTATCCACAATGAAGATATTCCTCAATCCCTTATGTGGACTGAAGGTCATCAGTTTGGTTTTGGAAGTGATGTTGGCCAGCCCTTTAAATAAACAGAACTCATTGATTTTCTCTGACAGGTTCTGGAGGCGTCTGTGCATCTTCAATATCAGTAGTGCATTATCTGAAAACAATGTTGAGATTTTGGAACCACCTAGGAGTTTTTATTGGTACTAGTGCTTCTTAACACTACCACTTGGTTTATATACAAGGGGGCAAGCGAACACCCTTGATGACAAGGAATTTACTTATTTTTCCTGATATGGACCCTAGTGCACAGTGGCGCAGTTTCCATGATGTAATCTTACGAGGATGCTATGAAGGCAGGTGGAATTTCAATATCCCACAATAAGTTCCAAAGATGATGTCCTGGAATATTATGAAAGATAAGCGGCAGGTTTACAAACAAAACAAACAGGGTGACTTTTGTGAGTGTTACATATTTCTCAGTCTGAACACATGGCCCACTGTGCTAATTCTGTTCCTAAACGCTGCCCGAGTGAAATATTATTAATGGAATGGAATGGCATTTCTAAAGCGCATGGCTACTCGAGAGAATACCTGCGCTGGTAACGTAAGTTCCAATTACAAGCAGTTTAAGGAAATAGAAAAGTTTTAAGTTGCATTCAGAAGGTCAAGGGGTTGGTTTCCAGGCGAATATTAGTGGGTAGGTGATCCCACAGCTTTGCAGCGTTGAATGAAAAGCGACATCCCCCGCTTCGTGTTCTTCTTATTTTTGGGACTACAGCCAGTTGTTTACACCACCGCACCCAACAGCTGCAATGCCGCTGCTGGGGCAAGGTCACTAAGAATCAACTGACCACCACCCTCGCCCTGAGACCAACCCCCGACCCCATCGACCCCACCGCTACCAACCTCAAACAGTGGATCAACGACTGCGCCTCACCCTCGCCCCTCTCAAGATCCCCACAACCAACCACACCAACAAGAAAGCCACCTGGTTTACCGAAGGCCTCCGGACCTCGAAGCACACCTGTCGGAAGCTGGAGAAGAAATGGCTCCGCGACCGATCACCAGACAGCCTCACAGCCCACAAGAACGCCACCCGCAGACACCACCAACTCACCAGGATGGCCAAAAGGACCGCCTTCAAGGACCACCTAGACAACAACGCACACAACACCAAAGAGCTTTTCAGCATCGTGAAAGACCTGTGCGACTCCCTGGCCACCTTCTTTCACCGCAAGATCACCGACATCCACGACAGCTTTAACTGCGACACCCCTGCACCCACCACCAAGACCACCATCTCCGCGACCTCCACCCAGACCAGTCGCCTGACCACCTGATCCAACGTCAGCGACGAAGACACCATCAAAACCATGAACTCTATCCACTCCGGATCCCTATCCGATCCGTGCCCTCACCACATTTTCAACATAGCCAGCACAACCATCGCACCCCAACTCCGGAAAACAATCAACATCTCCTTCGAGACAGCATACTTCCCGGAAAGCTGGAAACACGCCGAGATCAACGCCATTCTGAAGAAACCCAAGGCGAACCCCAAGGCCCTCAAGAACTTCCGGCCCATCTCCCTGCTCCCGTTCCCGGCAAAAGTGACAGAGAAGATTGTCAACAAACAGCTAACCCGCTACATCGAAGACAACAACATCCTGGACCCTTCCCTATCCGGCTTCCGCAGCAACCACAGCACCGAGACCGCCCCCATCGCCGCCACCGACATCAGGATCCTGATGGACATCCTCCTGGACCTGTCAGCTGCCTTCGACGCGGTCTGCCACCGCACCCTATCAGCTCGCCTCCATGACGCCGGAATTCAAGAGAAGGCCCTGGCCTGGACCACATCCTTCCTCTCCGGCATAACCCAGAGCGTCTGCCTCCCACCCTTCCGCCCGACGCTGTTCAACATCTACATGGCACCTCTCGCCCACATCGCACGACAGCACAACCTCAACATCATCTCCTACGCCGACAACACCCAGCTGATCATATCCCTCACCAAAGACCCCCACACCGCCAAAGCCAACCTCCACAGAGGAATGAAGGCCGTCGCCGACTGGATGAAGGACAGCAGACTGAAGCTGAATTCAGACAAGACGGAGGTCCTCATCCTCGGGCCCACCCTATCAGCCTGGGACGACTCCTGGTGGCCCACATCGCTAGGCACAGCCCCGGAACGCACGCAACCTGGGGTTCATCCTCGACTCCACCCTCTCCATGACCAGTCCGCGTCCTGCTTCAACACCCTCCGGATGCTCCGCAGGATCTTCAAATGGATCCTTCCCAACACGAGAAAAAACGTCACCCAGGCCCTCATCACCCGCAGACTCGACTACGGGAACGCCCTCTACTCAGGAACAACTACAACGAATCCAGAACGCCTCGGCACGACTGATCGTCGACGTCCCCCGACGCAGCCACATCACACCCCACATGAGCGGCCTTCACTGGCTACCCATCAACAAAAGAATCACCTTCAAACTCCTCACCCACACACACAAGGCGCTACACAACACCGGACCAACATACCTCAACAACCGACTCAGCTTCCACACCCCCACCCGCAACCTCTGGTCTGCCACCCTCGCCCTCGCCACTGTTCCTCGTATCTGGAAAACCAACGGCGGCGGCAGATCCTTCTCATACCTCGCCGCCAAGACCTGGAACGCTCTCCCTACCAGCCTACGACAGACCCAGGACCTGCTGGCCTTCAGAAGACTTCTCAAGACCTGGCTCTTCGATCAGTAGCAGCCCCCCCACCCCCCAAGCGCCTTGAGACCCTCACGGGTATGTAGCGCGCTCTACAAATGCATGCATTGATTGATTGATTGTCTGACCGGAGAGATCTCGTGGGACGATAAGGGTGAATAATGTCTCTTGATAGTGATAGGCCTTTGCCTGAGAGTGCCTTGTGCATGAATCACAGAGTCTTAAATTGGACTCTTTCTTGGATGGGTAGTTAGTGTAGTGTTGACATTGTAGGTTTTGCTGAAAGGCATTTGGGAGTGTTTAGGAGCAGACGTGCAGCACAGTTTTGCACTATCTGTATAATCTTTATGGTTGTAAGTGGTACTCCTAGATATAGGGCATTAGCGTAGTTCAGGCGTGATAAAATTATAGCTTGAACCAAAAGCCTCCTGGCTGAGAAAGGGAGCAGGGGAAGGATCTTCCTTAACATTCTCAAGATCCCAAAACAACAAGCTGCCACCTTACCTGTTTTTTTTTTTTTTAAATCTAGCTTATGGTCTAACCATACACCTAGATTCTTAGTGCAGTCCTTTGGGGGGGAGAGGTGTCCCCAAACAACTAGGCCAAAAGGATCCTATAGTCAGCGAGGTGAAGTTACCCAGGAACATGAGCTCAGTCTTAGCTCCATTTAACTTGAGATAAGAGTCGTCCATCCAGCTTGACACCTTTTCGAGGCATAAAGCTAGTTTCGAGCCTGTGTTCTCTTTCTGATTAAGTGCAACCACCAATTGGGTGTCATCAGCGTAGACAATAATCTGAATACAAAAAGGCGTGACTGTCTGCTAGCGAGCTCAGGTAGACATTAAATAGGGTGGGCTCAGGGAAGAACCATGGGGACCCCACACCTAAGAGGCATTCGCTTGGAAGTGATTGCTTCTTCGAGGACGGCAAAAGATCTATCCTCCAGGAATGATTGCAGCCATTTTAGTGCCGTACCAGCCACTCCTATCCTCCTCAGTCTTTGAACCAGCAACTGGTGGTTCACCGTGTCGAAGGCTGTGCTGAGGTCTAACAAAATAAGTGCAGCGCAGCCCCCTCCGTCTAGAATTTTCCTTAGTTCTTCCACTGCTATCAGGAGTGCAGCTTCTGTACCATGTTGTGGTCTAAATCCATTCTGTGACGGATGGAGACGAGAGTTGTCTTCAAGAAAGGAGGATAGAGTCAAATGTACATGCTTTTCCGCTAGTTTACCAATTCCTGGTAGTAAAGAGATAGGACGATAGTTGGCCAATATATCAGAGTCAAAGTTATTATTATTATTTTTGTTTTAGAAGTGCTCTAACCACGGCCTGTTTCCATTGAAACAGCACTATTCCCGTTGCTAGGGAAGCATTTATCACATTTAGAACAACCGGGGATACCGTATCAGTGATTAGATTTAAAATATTTGGGGGAGCCAAGTCTGATGGTGCTCCAGACTTAAGTTGGCTGAGCAGTCCTTGGAGGGAGGACAGGTTCAAAGGATGAATGATCTCCAGCAGCTGGTCTCCATCTTGGACTGTCTCATCAAGTAACGGTGATGTCTGTGGAGCCATCACTTGGGGGAAAGAGTTTTAGATCATTTGTATTTTATTAAAAAAGAATTCTGCCATATCATTACACCAGTTGGAGGCGTTTGCAAAGGTGATGTGAGGCGCGGGGGGATAAGGAGAGATTTTACAATGCGGAAAATTTGTCGGCACGTGATTTTTTTCATCATAATACAGCACTTTGGCTGCCTTTATTTCCATTGTATACATTTTTATAGCCACACGATACTTGTTTTATTGACTGCAGAGGGATGTTTCCTGCACATTCTTTCCAGCTTTTTGCTGGATTGTCTAAGCTCCCTAAGTTTGGGCGTATACCAGGCATTTTGATTAGATTAGGGTTTGCTAGGAGTCAATTTTATGGTACAATCTTGTCAAGTGATTACTCAAGCCAATTCACTAAGTTTTCATTCGCTGTGACTGGATCAGTTTCCAAATTGGGAACAAAATCTTCCAAGATAGTCACCCAGGGTTTTATGGGCAGTTTCGACCAGGTCCGTACAAACTTGCTGTTTTTTTTGGTCGGAATGCCTACATCCTGTATTATCCTGGAAAATGGTATTAAAAAATGATCAGGCGACCTGAAGTTATGAGGCACACTCCGGTGACTTGAGAGGCGACCGCTGCTGCCTGCTTGAGCTCATTCTCCAGGTCTGCTGATCGATCGTGTTCCGACATCCGAAGCGGGCAAAATGGCGGCGCCCAGTCGCGAAACCCGCGCCTGACGCCGAACACTGGAAAAGTTCTCCACTGCCAGCATCTACTCACCACATGCCCGACCAGAGATGCGGACCACCCAAAGCGGCATACGGAACCACTACGAGGTGAGAAGCGCCTATGTACCCTTCGCAGCAGCCCTATAACCGCCCGAAGTGCCTGACTCCAAAATGGCGGCTGTTCCACCGAAACTTCGCGCCATGAACACGCTATGAACTCCTGCCACCTGTAAAGTGCACAATTTTAACACCGTGCGGGGTATTCTCTCTATTAGAGCGCTCCACCTTGATCTGCCAAACACGGGAGTAGCTGCCCTACGCTCAGCGCTGCCAGTCACTCGGGCTCCAAGACCCGCCCACATCTTCGTGCTTCTCCCTATGGTCAGAACCACCGCCCACCAAAACCGTGCCGCTGGTCCCACATTGTGGTGAGAGAGAGCACAGGCTATGCACTTACGTATGTGTTTGGCATTTTAGCACGACTAGCAGCTACTGACCTACCTGCACCTCGTGCCTGCTGCCACAATAGCTGTGTGCCTGCTGCCACAATAGCTGTGCCCCTGCTCCCCACGAGGCCTCCAAGGGAAGAAGCTAGCCCTCGGTCCTGAGTTCTATGTGAAAAGAGCGCTGCTCTACACTTCACCGGCTCCAGTCACTGAGCCGTATTCACTACTGGGCATCACTCACGAGCCGCTAGTTACTGCCAAAGAGGTAACACTCTCCTACAGTGTCCTCCTACCGGATTTCTACAAAGCCGTCCTGCACCCCATAGCGAACAACTCCACTCCGGAGCCGAACTGTGAACAACAAGTTTGGGGTCTCGAGCAACGACTACAACCTTCTTCGACTCCACCTGGGTAATATCTCCACCTGGGTAAAATAGACACCGCCTCTTCAGCACGTCACAATGTCGAACAGAGAAGACAGGAACATTATCAAGAAAGTGAAGCCAGACCCACTGATCTCGGACTCCCCCATTAAGAGCAAATCAGACATGGCAGCCACAATGGAAATGATCCTTAAAAAACTGGCAGACCTCCATGACATCTCAAAATCTACCAAGGCCAATACTGATTCTATGCAGCTAGAGCTCACAGCTATCAGAGCCGACATAAACACAATAAGCACAGGTTTGGGGGCGGCCGAACAACGTATTAGCGACGTGGAAGACCTAACTCAGCAGTCCGCGACAAAGATCCAACGCCTAGAGACCACTACGGACACTCTCAGACGCCAAAACGCGGAGTTAGAGGATCGGAACAGAAGGGGGAACATCAGAATCTTTGGCGTGCCAGAGAACTCCGAGAAAGACGCAGATTCCTGCGTGGCATTCCTGGAGACATGGATACCCATGATCACCAAAATAGAATTTCCGCACGGCCTCGAACTGGATAGGGCACACAGGATCCCCATCTTCACTACTAAAGGCACTAAAGGCCCCAGACCGATGATATGCAAACCACTCAGATTTCAACACGTCGAGATGATCCTCCAATTCGCAATAAGAAACCACTCCATCATGTGGGAAGGCCAAAGAATCATCTTCACGCAGGACTTTTCCAAGGACACGGTAGAAGTCCGTAAGGGTTTCCTAGACCTTCGAGACAAGCTCAGATCCAAAAACATTGCCTTCTCTTTCGCAGGTCCTACAAAGTTCAGAATCACATTAAATGGCCACCCAAGATTCTTCACGGACCCCAGAGCCCTTGCGGACCTGCTCGAAGATCGTCGCGAACAAGAAATGGATCAATCGACCGGCCTCTCCAACAAAAGGAAAACATGATCTCCAACTACTCATGCGACACCGTATTGTCTGTCTGTACCTCATACTAACCAGCCTTTGACTGTTCTCACCGGGCTTGAAATAAGTCCCTCATCAAATTTTCTAGTTTGATGTCGCTCATTCAACTTCCAAGCCCATCATCCCACCTGTTCACTCTCCTATATCGTGAGTTTATAGACTTAAGTTGTGTCAGGAGTTTATCGCGAGTTTATAATTTCTATAGTCTACAAGACTACGCCACTTTTGACTCCGTAGGTCTCATGTTTCTCTATTGAGGCACATTAGTGTTCGACTGATAATAACTTAGCTTCAAATGTTGCATAAACCAGATTCTTAAAGTGGAATTATTCACCCCCAAATGTTCTCTATATTGGGTCTGTTCCCCGTTACTTACCACTTTCCTGTTTAATAGTTTGGGATTGCTACTTGCTACCATCGTATTACTCCTGTTCTGCCTAGCACGGTACTGTCGTCGTACTCCCTATGTACGATTTTGGGGGGAGGGGAGGGACACTGGGTAGAATTGGGAAGGGGGGGGGGGGACCGGAGTTAAAAGAATTCAGAGATTAAGAGTTTTTTCCTATATTTTGTATTGCTTTTTGCTTATGTTTGTTTCTTACAGGTACAGAATCCGCCTCTCACTGCACCCTCAAATCTTACTTAACTGCTGTACCTTACATCTTGTACTCAGAGTTGCATCTCCTCACATTGATCCATGCAAGTTAATCACAAGGTCTCAAATCCTACGCCAACCGCCTTGCTGGCACGTACGAGCCATGACACCACGCATCACTAGCGTCCTCCCGCCAGAACACTACCAAGCGACAAAGACCCGCACCGATGTCTAACACCAAATTACTAGCCGACGACCTTAACATAATCTCCCTCAATGTCAAGGGCCTCAACCATCCGATAAAAAGGCGGAAGGTTTTTGACTACCTTGGCAAATCAAAGGGGGACATTGTCTTGCTCCAGGAAACCAAACTGTCAGAAGAAGATTTGAAATTTCTAAACGTACATTGGTCGTCACATGTACTGAACTCACCAGTGAAACACAAAAAAGGAGGTGTAATCACCTTACTAGAGAAAAAATCCAACCTGACGCTAGTCTCACACTCTCACGACAAGGAGGGTAGACTGTCAGTGACCCACTTACTAAGGGAAGACGATCCCATACATGTAATAAACATCTACGGCCCCAACTCTGATGACCCGGAATTCTGGGACTCGGTCTCTCGCTCTTTAGAACCCATCCCACAAGACGATCTTTTGATAGTGGGGGGCGACTTCAACCTTCCCATGGACCCACTATTAGACAGACAATCCAAATGCTCATTCCACCCCTCCCGCTCACATGAAGCCCTCCTTCGCTTTTGCGACCGATACTGCCTAAAAGACTCCTGGCGCCTCCAGAACCCAGATGGGAGGGACTACACTTTCTATTCCGCCCCACACAAATCATACTCACGTATTGACTTTATCTTAATCTCGAGCCCCTTCACGCACCTGATAGAGGAAACTGAAATAGCCCCTAAATTAGTATCTGATCACGCCTGTATACGTACCAAGCTTGCTGGTTCCAGGTCAGTCCTTCCCTCGAGAAGGTGGCGTTTCAACGATGAAATGTTGTCCGACCCCGCAAACAAATTGCTAATAGCAAACGCCATTGACGAATATCTAGCTTTACATGACACCCAAGATACCACACCCAACACCCTATGGGACGCACTCAAAGCCACAATCCGGGGGGTCATTATCAATATCAGAGCGAAAACAAACAAAGCCTTAAATAAAGAACTAGAGACATTGGAACACCAGATCGGAACCTTAGAATCCCAACACAAATCCAACCCACTCGATGCAAAATCGCTGGATTTACTAACCAAAAAGAAATACGAATACAATACCATTGCCAGTAGAAGAGCGGGGGTGTGGATTAACCGATTCAATGCCCTGAAACTTTGTGAGGGTAACAAAGCAGATAAACTCCTTGCTTCCTATCTTAAGCATAAACAGAAATTATCTACCATATCCTCCATAAAAGACTCCGCAAATAATACCCACACCAAACAATCTAATATCCTTGACACATTTAAGACTTTCTACGAAGACCTCTACAAAAACGACAAACCATTAGACTTGACAGCCTGCACCGATTACCTTGATTCATTACAACTCCCCAAACTGTCAGAAATAGACAAGACTCAACTAGGTTCCCCCATTACTAGCACAGAGATCACAACAGCCATCAAAACACTGAAGAACAATAAGGCCCCCGGACCAGACGGCTTCTCAGCGACATTCTATAAAGCCTTCACAGACCAACTCAACTCCCCACTCCTAACCCTTTTCACTCCACAGCGACCAGTGGAAGCATTTCCCCATCAATGAGCGAAGCTACGATCATAGTTATTCCCAAAGAAGGGAAAGACCCTCTCCACACTAAAAACTACCGTCCCATTTCTTTAATAAACCTCGACTGCAAGATCTACGCAAAAATCTTGGCGAACAGACTAAATTCCGTTCTCCCTAAAATAATTAGCCCTGCACAGGTTGGTTTCTTGAAACATAGGATGTCAAACGACAACACAAGGTTACTGTGCCACCTCCTGGAGAAAGCAACGGCCTCTTCCTCTCCAATGGTAGCGATAACCTTGGACGCGGAAAAGGCCTTCGATAAGGTCTCATGGTCTTTTCTCCAGCAATATATGCACGCCTTCAACCTCGGCAACTCCTTTGCCAAAATGGTGATGGCCCTATACTCCGCCCCATCTGCCAGAATAGCTATAAATGGTACCCTCTCACAACCGTTCCGACTCTACCAGGGAACCAGACAGGGTTGTCCACTTTCCCCAGTGCTTTTCCTCCTGGCCCTTGAACCCCTCCTGACGGACATCAAAAGCAGCAAAGACATAGCGGGAGTTTCTTTCGGGGACACACGAGTAAAGTTAGCAGCGTACGCTGATGACATTTTAATCGCTACAGAGGACCCTACAAATTCCATTGCTGGGCTCATGTCCTCAATTGACAAATACTCCTCCCTGTCTGGCTAGAAGTTAAATAGGGATAAATCCGAGGTCAAACCCCTTAACATCCACACCACTAGGGAAGTCTTAGGTGACTCGGGACTAACTTGGCAAACCGATGCAATTAAGTATTTGGGGATAGAATTTACTGACGAACTCCTGAGCACCCTCAGGCACAATGAGACCACGACCCTTGCCAAAATCAAACGATTACTCGATGGTTGGTCCCCCCATTTCATCACATGGTGGGGTCGAATAGAAACCATAAAATGATGATATCTCCTTTGGTTAACTACCTCAGCACAATGCTTCCTTATCCTTTCCAAAGATTTCCATAGTAAATTAGATAAAACGATTTCGTCCTTCCTATGGCAGGGCAAGAAAGCCAGTTTGAAAAAACTACGGTTAGATAAAAGCCTGGGGGGAGTAAACTTGGCGGATTTCAGAATATATCAAACCGCCTTTTTAGCAAAACAGGGCTCGTACTGGATAACGCCACAGTCGGACTACACCCCGGTGTGGCTATCCGTGGAAAGATCCATCCTCCATGGCCTCGACCCCTCCGCCCTGCTCACCATCAAACTTCGGCCCAACTTAGGCTCGGGCCCCATCTTTTAGAACACCAAAACAGCTCTACTTCAAGTAAGCAAACACTTACCACACCAATTTCGGAAATCAAACTGGGAGTCACTCTGGCCCAATAACACTTTGACATACAAAGGGAAACCACTTCATTACATCCCTTGGGTAGAAAAAGGTATACATTTCCCCCACCATCTCTCTGAGGGGTCGTCACCGCTCTCCTTCAGTGAGTTGCAGAACAGATATCACCTACATCACATAGAATTCTACCATTTTTGCACGTCAAGGTAGCACTTGCGAAAGCGGACCTAAAGGACGCCACCCCCTCCCTCCCTGGCTTCCTCACTTCACTAAACAAACGTGGCCATCAGGTCTCGAGAATTTACAAACGAATTCGGCCTCAATCAACTACCTTAACCAAGGCTCTCCAACTCTATTGGGAATCTTTCTCTTCCACAGCAACCTCAAACAGAGTGGGCCAGAACATGGAAATCCACCACACGACACAAAATAAGCCCCACTCTCTCCCAAACTAAATTCTGGCTACTCCACAAAGACTTCTGGACACCTAAGAGACTATTCCTACACAATATCAGAGACGATGACGCCTGCTGGAATTGCAAAGCAGAGGGTGGAGACCTTGAACACTTGATATTCAAATGCCCATGTGTCACATCCTATTGGGACCGAATCTTTGATCTCATTTCCAAAGCCTTACACATCTCGCTCCCGAGAGAATTCTCGACGCTCGTACTGGGATTTACCAAAGCCGTCACACTCAATGAGAACGATAAAGCCCTACTTGACCTAATGTTGACGGCGACGGTTAAAATCATACTGAATAATTGGAAAGACACGAGCAAGGCATCTTTCCCCCATTGGCTTAACTGGGTTACCAACCTCAGAGGAGCCGACAATATAGCCCTCGCCTCCACCCCTTGGCGTCCCCCATACAGAAAACTCTGGTCCTCACTAGATGTCTACTTCAACTTACACAAACCACCATGATCACCCGAGGGAGCAGCATGCCTCTCATCCATCCAACCCCATTTCAGGGGTGTCCTTGGTACGTTAAAGCTAGTTGACGTGTGTTATGTTTATGGTGTTTAGACACGCTTCCGCACACTTGGTCTCATGTCAGTGACCTGATGCAACTCTCCTTTGTATATTTCGTATGTATATTTCGCATGTATATTCCATGTGTACCTTTATTTCTCTGATGTACATTTATTTGCATACGTTTACTCTTTATGCGTATTTTTCACATGTTTTATTTTGTTTTCTTTATTGTTCCTTTACCCTTACCCCCCCTTTTTCATTTATCTGTAAGAATGTACATACAGCTGTTCATCTCATAAAACTCCTAATAAAAAACTTTTGAACTAAAAAAAAAAAAAAAAAAAAAAAAAATGATCAGGCCAACTATTTGAAAAAGTAGGGTCCAGTAGATGGCCTTTAGAATGAGTGGGGCCTTTGACTAGTTGGGTAAATTGAAGTATCTCCAGTCCTTCTACTAGTTCCACTCTAGGTGAGGATAAAGTGTCATCGAAGTGGAGATTAAAGTCCCCTAAGAGTGTTAGGTTGGGGAGGAAGCTGGCTAAATTAACTAGAGTATCGGGGAGATCTTTGCAAAAATTGCCTCGGGCACCTGGAGGTCGGTATATTAAAATGTCCGAGAAGGTCCTGGTGTGAGAGATACTGGAGGTAAAATACTTTAGCAATATGGTAGAGGATTGTTCGTAGAGTGACAGGCAAATTTATTTTTATATATAATGGGTAGTCCACCTCCTCTACCTATGACTCGATCCAATCTCAGTACTGCGTAGCCAGGAGGGGAGTACTTGGACAATCATGGGGTCAGCCTCCTTATTCAACCAGGTCTCTGTTAAAAAAAAAAAAAGCACATCCGGGCTTTCCTCTTCAAGTAGGTGGTAGATTTCCAATGAATGTTTAGATAATGAGCGGCAGTTTACTAAAAACATTTTAATAGGTTCTGTAGGTGTTTTGAGCGAAAGGCGACATTTAAATCCACAGGTGTGACAGTGCATATTGAGAGTGTTTAGGGGCATTGTGTGAAGGCACTTACTTTTTGGCGTTCCTCTGAATGAGGTGAGTTGGTCTTTGGTATAAACCTTGATTTTGCTGGTAAAACCGACAGGGGTTGTAGCCCCTGGGCCCGGTCGGGCTTGCCTTAGGCGCGCCCGGCTGCTTTTGAAGGTTAGGGGAGCGCGTTAGCGTTGGATATCTAGAGGGCTGACCTATGGTTCTGCTGTTCAGTAAGCTCAGGCCACCGGAGCATTAAACACAGCTCCTTCTGTGCAAGGTAAAATTAGCAGTATACAATCATGTTTAAAAGTCACAGTATTACAATCCCAGTTTAAATTCAGTTAAAAATTGCCACCCACACGGAGCATTGAACACAGCTCCTATTGTGCAAACACGCAGTATCAACAGACAAGTCTAACGTGTAACTAATTGTGGTTAGAGGCGCCGCTGCACAGTCGCGTCATCGGCTGCTTTTGAAGGCTAGGGGAGAGCGTTAGCATTGGAAATCTAGAGCGCTGACCTAAGGTTCTGCTGTTCGTTAAGCCCAGGCCACCGGAGCATTAAACACAGCCCCTTCTGTGCAAGGTAAAATTAGCAGTATACAATTATGTTTAAAAGTCACAGTATTAAAATCCCAGTTTAAATTCAGTTAAAAATTGCCACCCACACGGAGCATGAAACACAGCTCCTATTGTGCAAACACACAATATTAACAGACAGGTCTAACGAGTAATTGTAGTTAGAGGCGCCGCTTCACACAATCTAATCAGATTAATATGACACATGCAAACATATTTTGGCTTATGTCTTCTTATTGGTCGATAATTGCAGAATCATTTTACAACAGTTGCCTTTAAAATATTCCCAGACATCAGAGTGGATCCGAAGGAGTCCAGGGAAGGCAGCATACAAATTGGAAGTGTTCCAATACCACTGTGAACCGTAGTGGTGTCTGTTGGACTGAAGGTCAGACAAGTAACATGTGTTCTGCAAGTCCAATGACACCATCAACTCCCCATGATCCAGAGCGCAGAGGATGTCAACGTGAGCATGTTGAAATTGTCGTCTCATGTAAAAGCATTTAATGGCTCAATGTCACCTTTGGCAAGAAGGAGATTGACTTCTAGAATCAAGATAGAAGTGTTGTCTGCAGAAAATTGCTCTGGTATTGAGCGGAGTAAGAAGGGACAAAATGAAAGGCAGAAGCTATCCCTTTGGACAATTTGTAAACCTTGTTGGTCTGACGTGTTGGATTTCTAGCTGGGGGGAAAAAACATTGCCTTTCACTGACTAACCAAGGGCCCAAGAAGGCAAGTCAAAATGGCTTGCTGGCTGCTTCAGCAGAGAAGGAAGAGCAGGAGGATTGCTGTTCCTCCTGGAGTGAACAACCTCAGCCTCCACCATGCCCTCTGCCCCAAAAGGGTATAGGTCTGAAGTTGCTCCTGCTAGGAAGGTTAACATTGCTGGGAAGGTTAACATTGCTGGTAAGCAAGGTCCCTGAACTTTCTCCACTGCTAGTGGAATTGTCTAGCTGGGTACAATAACCCCAAGGTTCAACCTGATATAAGACAATCTTTGAACTGCTCGAGTGCAGTCAGCCTTCTGTCCAAAGGCTTGGACATCCCTTGATATGTCTAAGCATGCACTGTTGCCAATAGCTAAAGACTATGCATTTTGGTGGTATCTGGCCAGAAAACATTTTTACTGTGTGCTGCCCGTTTTGGAATGTTTGGGCCGGCAAAATGTCATTGGCCATGTCCGATAATGAATGGGTGTACATTACAAGAAAGCACACCACATTCAAATAACAAAGCCAAGCTATCTGAGGAAAATATGTTCTTGTCAAAGCCCGAAAGAGGTTTTGTCTGCCTAATTGGGGGAGGGGGGTTGTCTCCCCAGGCTCCCAGGCTATGGGTATCTCGTCAGAAAAGTCAGTCACTGTGTGCTGGCCACGGATCGACTAACCAGAGGGACCAAGCACGGATTAAATAAACAAGTTAATTACCTTCAGTAATGCTCTTTCTGGTAGACTTTCTCTAGACACAGATTCCTCACTTTCGAAGATTACTCAGGCATCAGACTGGATCCGGAAATGTTTTTAACAGTAATTATGCACGCCAGCAGGTGGTGCCCTGTGGCTCCTCATTGGCAACACTCCGCTCTGGAAATGATGTGCGAGGCTACATAGGTGGCACTCACGCACCGATGTTAGCTGCTTTTGAGACTGTCCGCATCCTAAGAGTCACAGGTCCAAAAGCAAATTAGTGTGCGCAGATTCCTAGACGAGGGATCTTATTAATGGATAGAGTCTAATCACAGAATGTGGAGGATCGGTGAGGAATCTGTTGCTAGATAGAGTCTCTACCAGAAAAAGCATTACGGAAGGGAAATAACTTGTTATTCCGATAGAAATTTCTCGCCCCAGATTCCTCACCTTTTGAATAGATACAAAAGCAATATCTATTTGGAGGTGGGTCTTTAAAAGGACTCAAAGCAGAAACTCCTCCATGACCAATCGAAGAAAATGCCACTCCCAGCTAATCTGACTGTCCAGGCAATAATGCTTTGTGAAAGTAAGGAGGGATATCCACGGCAAATGACTAGGACAGGGACTCTGTACTAATGCAGTGGTAGCAGCTTTGGCCCAGGCAGAATGAAAATTAAGTCCTATGCAAGCTGCTTTTTAGGCAATGCGCAGCAGATCTAGCGGGAGACGCCTCTCTTTTGCACTGCCTTGCCTTCTTACGCTCCAGAGAACCCCACAAAAAGATGATCATCTACTTAGCGGTTTTTTGTGTAATCTATGTAAAAGATTGGCGCCTTCTTAGGGTCTAAGCAATTAAGTTTCTTCTTCTCCTCAGAGGGGTGAGGAGTGGCGGGCGAGGCGGAGTGCTGGCAGGGCAATGGTTCGACTAGCATCGAATGGTATCACAATTTTTGACAGGAAGGATGTCCATGTCCGCAGAACCAGTTAGTTCATGCCCAAAGAAAAGACTTGCCAGGCAAGAGAAATAAATTAAATGTCATGCAGCTTGGCCTGAAGAGGATCAATATGGTGAGTTCTGCACCAAGCCATAAACTTGTCCCATCAACAGGAGTATACAGTTTTTGTCAAGCGATGCCTGGCTGTCAAGATGATGTTAACCTCCTCCTGTAGAAGTTCGAAGGTGTTGAGTGGTCAGTGCTCAATCTCCTTGCATGAAGGTGGAGATTGAGAAAGCCTGAGTGCAGAACCCTGCCCTGTTGCTGCAACAGCAGGTCCTCCCCATGGAGCAGCTAGATTGGAGGACATATTCTCAAGCCCAGGAGTTCTGAGTACCATACTTTTTATTCCTAATCCAGAGCCACTAGGATAACTTGGGCCTGATCTCTTCTGATTTTCTTGAGAACTCAAGTAAGCAGCGGTATTGGTGGAAAGACATTCAGGAGTCCAGACTTCCACTTGAGGTGAAATGTGTCGCCGAATGAGAGACACCTTGGAATCTCTAACAAGCAGAAGTGCTGACATTGCGTGTTCTCTGCACTGGCGATCGATCTAGCCAAGGTTATCCCCATTTGTGGAAGAGACCTTGCACCATCTCTGGATGTAACTACCACTCAACATCAGCTGGGTGCTAACTACGGAGCTCACCCGCCCTGACATTCAAGGATTCTGCAAGGTGGTTCTCCAATAGGAAAATTCCCTGGAAATCCAGCCATTTCCAGAGGTGCAAGGCTTCGTGGCACAGGATCCGTGACGCCAGAGAAAAGAGCTGTCTCTGGGGAGGTGTCTAGCCCACTGAACTCCGGCAAGAACTCTACCAGTTGTGATCCTGGTATGGCTGAGCAAACGTATCCCCCCTGTGTCATAATCGTGCTCAGAGTCGGATTTAAAAAGAGAATGCAAAAAATGTTGCCTGCTTGTGGTAATTCAAGTGATGAAATGGGCCCTCAGGTGAAATAGTGTATGACGTCGGTTGAAGTCGGACCGGCGCAGAAGAGGCCAATCAAAGCCACTTTCCGGGCAGAGAGTTCAGCATCAGTGTTGACCTATCCGGAAGCGGCATTGGTGTGGGTGCCAGAAGCAGCTTCTGAACAGGAGCCAAAGGCAAGATTGGCACAAAACAACTAGATGGCGTCGACGGCGAAGCCACCAGCGGTATTCCAAGTGGAGAGCATCCTGTGGCTCCTTTGGGCCCGAAGGCATGCCACGAGTCGGTAAGGAACTGAAGAACCGAAGCATGGCTGCGCTGAACTCTTCAGTTCAGTGAAGTGTGGGTGAAGGATCTGGAAATTCGGGTTGTGCCGGAACCATCTGCAGAATCATCTCAGAAGTCAGCCAACTTCGAGAGCATGAGAGACTGCTTGCGGTGCCTACGCGCTTGCTTAGGGGAGTGCGAGCAGTGCAAAGGAGCTGGACTCTCCTTCGATTATGTTTTTGTGCTTACCTGAAGACTTGAAGCATGACGAAGACGGGCCTCTGGAGCGGCTCCACCGACTCCAGGAGCAGATTCAGATTATAAACACTGAATGGGACGCTGAGTGTTCTTATGTTTGGTGATAAAGTTCCACATTGTATTCCCTGATGGCCTCCGGGTTGACTGGCACACAGTCTCTGCAAGTTTCCGAGATGTGGCCTCACCCCAGACACCATAGGCACACCTGGTGGGGATCTATCACAGACCTCTTTTTGCTACAGGGCTTGAAACCTGTTGTTTTAGGGGGTAAAACTCCGTGCACACAGGTAATTTGGAGAAACAAACTCATGGTAAAGTGTCTCTGAAAGACTAGATAAAGCTCCTGACCAACGTCTGATGGCGCAGAAAGAAAGAAACTGATGGTACGTAGGAGTGGTGACTATTTAGGTCCTCACGTCATTTCCAGAGCGGAACGGCGTCCGTGCAGAGCTGCAAAGCGCCATCTTATGGCATGCAGAAGCACTACTGGAAAAGATTCTGTCTCAAGTCTGAAGCTTGGGGAACATTCAAAAGGTGAGGAATCTGCAGCTCGAAGTCTCTATCAGAATAAGTAGCCATTAGAGTGTCTGTAAGAGCCTTGTTAAATGGTAAATGCCTTGCTAAACGCACCAGATTGTAGAATTTCAGTCAATAAATTGGATTTGGATTCCAGAGTGAGCAATTGCCAGAATAGAATTTTTCCTGTTTTTGGCACTACTACAGCGAAAGAGGCACTTTTTTCAGTTGTCACACCAATACAACCATATCCCAGGTGAGGATTTAGCCCAAAGGCATTTTGCAAGTCTACATACAACATGGTGTGGGTGGGGGGGTCAGGGGTGGTAAGCAGACTGTTTGCCTCCTCATCATCAGTGTACTGGGAGGCATTAAGTATGTCATGAACTGCATCAGAGTCAGACTCGAAGAGGGACTCTATCTTCTGATAGTACTGGTGTCGAGGGGGATCAAGGTCTTGCTGTACAGTAACTGATTGCACCTTATTTTGTAGCATGACACAGGCCTGCCATAGCTCGTCGTAAGAAAATAGTTACGACTGGATTCAAAACCGGCAATCTGGACACCAGCACAATAGGAACTCGTGTGGACCCTGGTGCCAGAGTGAAAGTCTAGAACAGCTTCAGAAATGGTTTGGGAAAGGAAGTCAAGAGGGCAAACTGTACCAAGAAAGAGGCTGCCAGTGAAAAACCAACTGGTGGCTCCTGCAGCTTCATGGAGTTTGAGGCGCACCATAGAGAGCTGGAGATTTGCAGCATGGCCTTCTTGAAAGCGGCTATTTCTTCCAAGGTCCAGGAAATTCAGGGCTGCCAGGACAGAATGTAGGACTGGCTGGTAGTCAGAAGATACTGAACCATTCAATTGATGCCTTCGCAACTTCTCAATCTCACCATTGAGCGGAGGGAATGGGAGAATGCCCCATGGGTTTCTTCCACTTATGACGAATTTTCAACTTCAACTTACTGGAAGACTTCAAGAGGTACAGGGAATTCAGGCGGGAACTGTGTGACAAACCCAGAACAGTTCTGTGATTTGGAACGGGAGCAGAACCCCTGTTTTAAACAGGACGACTTCTTATGCTTGGTGACAAAGCTTTGCCTCCCGCCTCCCGATTGACTTCAGGTGCATGTGGGCGCACTTACTACATGACTGAGTTAATACTGGAGCCCAAGCACCATAGATACATATAATGAGACACACAGTATGTGACTAATTTGGAGTTGTTGGAAAACCACAACATTGAGAGTGGATCCATGTTGAAGGGTGGGTAAAGAAGGCAACTGATATCAGTTCACAGGGCTCGCGCTTATATACTTATAGAATACTACCGAAACAAATCTACAGAATCATCTTGGAAATATTCGAATGAGAGCCTCCTGATAAAAATACAGGGGAAGATCTGTAATCTGCAAACTGGAGTTGGTAGCAGAATCAGAACAGCACCAACAGGCATCTGCAGTGCTCTGTGGGAGAAAAAACAACAACTTTACAGGGCCTGCCATCTCCAGAAGATATAAGCTAGTCTGTGTTTATGCGGTTACCTACTGGGCAGGGCTACATAATATGCCCAGACAGTATCTAGTATCTCAGCTGGATAGTAGCCAAAATTAAGCATTTTATTTCCATGAACTGCCAAACAATACCTCATTTGAATGGCCATGTAACTACAGTTGTCATCTCCATGCAAGCCTCTATGAGGTCATCTTTTTGTTATCAGTAGAACTGCAGCCTTTTTTTTTGGAAGACCATTTTCCAAGCCACATTAACATATTGTGATGAGACTAGTGCATCATGAGGAGTGCGTTTAGGGAAGGATAATGATGGTTTAACACCACCCCAACAACATCAGTAGTTTTACAGTTTAATAAATAATGCCACAAAACTGTAGTTTTATTATTCTATGCACATAAACCATTACACATAGGTATCTGAAGTATCTAAAAAGAGAGAAATTTCGGTCAGAAACATTTAATTTTTAACGTCTTAAATCAACTGAACAGGATGTGCTTATGTAAAACACAACCAAAACAAGGCTCAGTTTCTGCAGACGCTGCAGTTAGTGTGGATGCTGTACAATCCACCCAGTCAGCTGCCTTGAAGCTTTGCTCCTCGCCCCTCCCAGACGCTCCTAGCACTTGAGAGAAATAAAAAGGCGCGGCCGGCATCTTTTTGTGTGTGCAGTCAGGCCGGAGAACTCAGAAATAAACCCCACATCACAGCTGGCATTCTTGCCGCTACAGTGAAACTCTTAGCACCGCTCTGAACATTTTTAAAGTGGCGCCCCTCGGAAGGCGCTGATGTTGGCAATTGCCCACTTTGCACGTACGAGTGTTTGTATACTTTTATTGTTGCTGACGTGACACTAGCCCAAACCTTTCTAAGAACCTGATTTGTTAACTGATGGACAGTGATTGAGGAGTATTATATAGCGCAAACTCGACCCGAAGATATCAGAGCGCTTTACATCAGCACCAGTTGCGCTACAAACACATTAATTTTGTCAGACACAGACGGGGACATTAAATGATTTGCCCAGAATCACAGGATGGTGAGCGTCCAAGCGTGTTACAGACATAGGAGGTTTTCGCAAAAGTCTCCACGTTTCCTACAAGAGAAGCTCCAAGGTCTAATCTAAATGGTTTCGATTTCAGCAGTTTTGTCAGGCTCCCTTAAATACAATAGAATTGTTAGTCCTGTCTCAGAGGCCTGAAGAGACACATTGCTTTGATAGCTTCCTGGGGTAGGTCCTTCTAACACAGCAGCGATCAAAAAGCATAAAAAAATCACTAGGGCAACTGTGTTTGTGTCCTGAGGGGGCGGGGCCAGCAACACGGCCTCCAAAACAACAAGCACAGAATCGAAACCAGTGGTGCGCACGCACACAGAGGAGCAGGGACGCGCGGCAGCAAATCAAACGTGCGCTAATTATAAACACATATTTATAATTAAAACCATATGCCTCTGCTGCGCGTAACAGACACCAATAGGCCATGGGCGGTTACATTTCTAAAGGAAGCTGGGACATGCACCCGCCTGTCACCAATTGTGTGCTGTCTTTTTTAAAAAGACGCATGCAAAGGCCAATTGCAGCCGACGAAAACAAAAGCACACGCACATTTGTGTGGTCAGCTTTCAGAAGCCCCTACATGAAGTCTCGCACTGCAACACTAGGCGCGAGACCTAAAAACAGGGGTGGTAGAGGTTAAGGCTAGGTTTACCCTCCTTACTGTATATAGTTTCACAAACTTCGAGTATATCGGAAAACAAAACGAAACTATGGGGGAACTAGGATTCAACTAAGGTTCGTTGTAATCACCTTACTAGAAAAGAGAGACTGAATCTAGATTGAAAAAGACAGATGAAGCATGCCACCTAAGGAAAACCCTGGTGGGTGAGGGGTCTCTAGAAAAAGAGTATTGTTTTCTAGTAAAGTGATTATGACAAACTTTCGTTGAATCCTACTTCCCCCATAGGTTCGTTTTTTTAAAATGTACTCGAATTTTGTGAAACCCTATGTAAAACGCACCAAGAAATCTACAAATAAGGTAATGTGTTCAATATCTACAGGCAAACTGAATTTCGGTTGCGTTAGCGAGTGTTTAAATTAAAGAAGTAAGCATTTACTTTGTGGCATTACCATATCAATATGGAAACAGATATAAAAAGACCACGTCTACAAGTGCTAAAGATGCTGGAGACAGGTGTATTTTAAAATCACGTAGCAGTATGATAACATGTGTACTCAAGTGGAGATATGTAGCAGTGAATTTGTTACCTACAAAGACATCAAACTAAAATACAAAAAGTAAATGATCACACAGGGGGATTGATGGCTTTTGATCTGTTTATTTTTTCCACAGGAGCGCTGTAATAAACGGCGATGTGGATATCGTAACGCCCAACAAACACTGGGACACAAGCAGGACCATTTTTATTTCAGGGTGAAAACAGATTTTTAAATATAAAAAAATGCACAATAATTAACTTAATTGACTGCCTAATATAGCAATAAGTTGTAAATAGTAATGTGGTTAGAGACAGAAAAAATAGAAAAACACAAGCTCTCATAACTATATTCATATTAAGTGATTCAAATATGTGCCTCAAATGTAAAAAAAAAAAAAATACAAAACGAAATACTTTGAACTATGTCTTTACTTTTGTTCCGGTATCTCGCCTTCACTTTGGCTTGCCCGATGTGCATTTATACTACATATGCATATCAGTACCACTCTCCAATTTTTACGAACTCCCACTCATTTTTTTAACAAAATCCTTTGTAAAGCTCTCAGAAACATGATGGGTAATACTATTAAATAAGCTTTCCCGATCCTCATCCCCCAAAAAACAGAGCAAGAACCATAACTTACAATGTAGCAAGGCTGAGCCCAGTCTTCGGATCCCAAAACTTGATTGGTTGTTGACTGTCTTTGCTTCCAGACACAATTAAACCCTTTGTTGGATGCCAGTCCACACATTTAACATCTGCTCCGTGGCCTAGATAGAAACGGTAAATATTTTTGCTTGGACTGCACACTGTGGAATTTCATCATAACGGCAATGACATGCAGGTATCATTAATTTCTCAACCATTGGAGTGTGTGTACCATTTCACACATTTACATCAAAAAGCAAAGTCTAATACCATCAGTGTCAATATTTGCAGTAAGCTTCGTTGATGTAGGATAGGTGCTTGTCACTGACCCTGTATCAGCCTTACAAACTTGAAATGTCACATCCATAAGAACATTGGATCATACCTTTCCCCGATTCTCAATGGAGCATATCAAATGATGTGCAGAGTTTGATCCTTATACAATGACTTCGGACATGCCCAAAAAATATTGAGACATCAGTACACCCCTTGTTTTTTGTTCCAGTAGATTTCTTTATTTTTTTTAAAAGATTTTTATTTATTTCTATTCCAACAAAACAGGAAAACATTCTTGTACATAAAAAAAGCAGTGTAGCACATCACTTCATCACCATAATTACCGACTACCAAACGAAGATCATAGCGCTAGCGCTTGAATGTGACCAGGATTTCTGCAAGCTGCTATTTCGTTTTTAACAATTTAAAAAACCTATTGATGTGAGAATATGTGTTTTTAAAATTACATTTCTGTGCTCTTACTTGTTTTCTGGTCGCTACTCCCCGGTCCACCACAGCCTGTGCTGATTGTGTGGAGGGAGGCTTAAGCGACACCACTTCCTGGTTGTCCCATCCTGGGCAGCCATCTTGGGGAGGTTGACGGGCTAGTCTCCCCCCTCGCCCTCACTATTTTAGGGCGGGAATATTGCGCGCACGATCACCTACCAAACGAAGATCATAGCGCTAGCGCTTGAATGTGACCAGGATTTCTGCAAGCTGCTATTTCGTTTTTAACAATTTTAAAAACCTATTGATGTGAGAATATGTGTTTTTAAAATTACACTTCTGCAAGCTGCTATTTCGTTTTAACAATTTTAAAAACCTATTGCTGTGAGAATATGTGTTTTTAAAATTACATTTCTGTGCTCTTACTTGTTTTCTGGTCGCTACTCCCCGGTCCACCACAGCCTGTGCTGATTGTGTGGAGGGAGGCTTAAGCGACACCACTTCCTGGTTGTCCCATCCTGGGCAGCCATCTTGGGGAGGTTGACGGGCTAGTCTCCACCCTCGCCTAATCTATATGACCTCTTCCCACCCCGCGCAGCGGTGACGCGCAGCGGTAGCGCCGTATACGCGCCGAAGAGGCGCCAAAGAGAAGCCAGTCTGCGCCAGTCCGCGTCCAGACGCTTCTCGCTGGCCCGGGTCTGGGGTGGTGACCGGCACCATGGTGGGTACTCGAATTGCCTATAACTCCACGAGGTTACACTCCTTACGTCCCCCCGTCAGTCTTTCCTGTTGCCATTCTGTCTCCCCAGCTAATATCGACCATCACTGTAAACATTGTACATGGAGCACCTCCCGCCCATATAGCGACTCCCTCCCTTTGGGAGAGACTTGGAGAATGTATCTCCTTAATTGCCGGTCGCTACCCAAACATTTCACAGAGCTGCATCTGTTGATCGATGAGCTTAATCCTGACGCCCTATTTTTAACGGAAACTTGGCTTCAGATTGACAACGACCCGTCCTTAATATGGGCCACACCTCCAGGCTACACACTTAAGCGCCTCGACCGCCAATCGGGGAGAGGCGGAGGCCTAGCAATTATATACAGGGACAGCTTTAAGTGTCGGGTCACTCCTAATTCCCTGCTGACTTGCGAGAGCTTACACTTTGCACTTGATCTCTCCCCTACCACCACTTTTTCTGGTATTTTACTCTACCGCCCACCGGGTTCCCTGAATAATTTTATCACTCAAATTACTGATCTCACTGCCAACGCAGTCTTGACCTCATCTAACCTCACCCTGCTTGGGGATTTTAACATCCATTCAGATGACCCCCAGGATATGGCAGCTAATAACTTGCGTGCCAACATGCAAGCGTTAGACCTCTGCCAGAGAGGCCATCAGGCGACCCACAAGAAGGGACATCTCCTTGATCACATATACAGTAATACCAACCTTAATGTAGAGTCCCCTGTTCCACTGCCTTGGACTGATCATTTTTTGATACCGTTCACCTGGCTTTCTAACTCCTGTTCCCCCCGTGAGGCCTCTACCAAGTACATGGGCAGGAAATGGTCCTCACTTCCCCTCACCGACTGGACATTGGCTCTCACTCAAGACCCCCCGAGAAGGGCCTTGACCCCTGCCTCTGCTTCTAGCAACTTTGATCACTGGATCTCCAGCACCCTAGACCGAGTTCTTCCCAAACGCCCCTGTAAACTCATCAGAAGACCTAAAGTTGCACCCTGGTACACTCCTGCTCTGAGGTTATTAAAGCTTGACTGCCGCAAACTAGAGAGAGCGTGGAGGAAGGACCATTCTCTGTCTAGGAAAGATGATTATAGGTCCGCAATAAGGCTCTATAAATCAGAGATTAAATTGGCGCAAACCTCCTTCTACGAAGGGAAAATTAGTGCTGCAGCCAACGCGCCTAGGGAAATCTTTAGGATAGCCAAGTCCCTTATTTCACCCCCGGCTGAGCGTCCTACTGCTGAAGGGGCACAAGACCGCTGTAATGAGCTAGCTGCCTTCTTCTCCAAGAAAATTTCGACCATATACTCTTCTTTTAGTAATCCTACGGTCAACGCCCCCTCCGTCCCATCTAAGCCAGCTGATTCTCCGGCTCTCTGCAAACTGGATATAATTCCGCTTCTTGATGCCGGCAGCCTGGATAGATTAATTTCTAAAGTTTCTTCCGGGTCTCCCAATGACCCGGCACCCCCCCGGATCCTTGTCAAGGCACTGGACGTTATTCGTCCTGTCATCCTGGAAGCCTTAAACACCTCCATCGTGGCCAGGTCGGTCCCACTCCCCTGGAAGTGCGCCATGGTGAGGGCGCTTCTCAAGAAGCCCTCCCTGGACCAGAGCAACTTGTCCAACTATCGCCCCATTTCGTTGCTCCCCTGGCTGAGTAAACTGCTGGAGAGGCACGCCAACAATATCTTAACAGACTATTTGGAGTCCAACTGTCTGTTGCGTGCCTCCCAGACAGGTTTTCGCCCTCAACATGGCACAGAAACCGCTATGTTAGCGGTTACAGAGGAAGCAAGAACGACTTTGGATCGGGGAGGAAAGGTGGCCATTATCCTGTTAGACCTTAGCGCCGCGTTCGACACGGTGAACCATGCCACGCTATTACTCCGACTGGCGGGCATGGGCGTGTCGGGCGCGGCTCTAGACTGGCTTACCTCCTTTCTGAGTGAGCGCTTTTTCCAGGTCTTCGAGGGTGAGATAGTCTCTCCCAAACACCCTCTCAGGTGTGGGGTCCCTCAGGGCTCCTCCCTGAGCCCGACCCTCTTTAACGCCTACATGGAACCTCTGGACAGGATAGTCCATCCCTTTGGTGTGCGTATAGTCACCTACGCGGATGACACGCAGCTTGTGGTCTCGTTAGACCACGCAGATGGATCATCCGACACCTTAGGCCCCTGTCTAGAGGCTGTTGCCAGATGGATGCAAGCCTCCTGTTTGAAGCTTAACGGGGAGAAGACAGACATCATTCTACTCGGAAATCCCTCCCCGTCTGCTCTTGCACCCGTCTGGCCACCATGTCTTGGCGCTCCTCCTGCCCCCAAGTCCCAGATAAAGAGCCTCGGGATCTGGCTTGACACCGCCCTTGATTTCTCGGTCCAGGCTACTAAGACTGCCGCCACTTGCTTTGGACTAATGAGGATGCTCCGGCGGGTGCTCCCTTTGCTCCCTTTCCAGGCGAGGAGGACCATGGTCCAGGCCCTGATTCTCTCTCGCCTGGATTATGGGAATGCTCTCTACCTAGGAGCACCGGCTTCGGTACTGCAGAGGCTTCAGGTCACACAAAACAGTGCGGCCCGCCTACTGTTCAATCTCTCCCGTCGGCAGTCGGCGAGGAAGGCTCTGAAAGACCTCCACTGGCTCCCAATGGCTGCCAGAGTGCAGTTTAAAGCTTTGTGCATTATGCACAAATCCTTTCACCGTGTAGGCCCAGCGATTCTGCACCCTTTGGTCACGCCTTATGTCCCAGCACGCCCCCTTCGGTCTGGTACCTTGCAGCTGGCCACCTCCTCTAAAATTAACAAAGCCCGTTGGGGTGGCCGCTCTTTTTCCCATTCGGCGACCAGACTTTGGAATGCCCTCCCCTTTGCCATCCGAGGAAATAGCAACCTCCTCTCATTCAGAAAGGCCTTGAAAACGCATTTGTTTGCTAAATCCTGCTGATCTGCCCCGAGCCTGCGCTAAACCATTTTATCTTCAAGCGCTGCGAGGCCCTAGGGCAGTTATGCGCTATACAAATGCAATTTTCATTTCATTTCATTTCATTTCATTTCATTTCATTTCATAAAGTCACAATTTTGCTTTTGCTCAGCATCTGAAACCGGGCCCCGTCCATCCACCCACTTCATATCTCATCTGAGTGAGTCACCATCATCTCGGTCCGGAGGTGGATCACAAATATCACCCCTATATTTATTCCACGCCCCTAGATTTTACTCCACTTTTTAGGGCATCCTCTACTACTGAACACCACCCTCTCGGCTATCATGGCCGCATCCATGACCCTTCCCCCAAGCTGCAAGAGATGGCACCTCCACCACTCCCAACTTTTGTGCTATATTCCTTTTGGAAACCATAATTCCCAGTGTTACCCAAATCTGCCCAGATCGCGTGAAGTCATTCGGCTGCCATATATTCAATAAACATCGTCTTGGCTCCAGTATAAGCGATACCACCTCCGATTGCGATATAGTTCCCATTACCTGTGCCCAGTATTCCGTTATTCTAGGACAATCCCATATGGTATGAAAAAAGGTTCCCTCTTCCCCGCAACCACGCATGCAGAAAGGGTGTTCTGCCCTTCCCATCCTGTGTAAGGTGTGTCTAGTTTAGTATGACCTGTGTAGGATGCGGAGCTGCACTAGTCTGAGGCGTGAGGGTATGCCCACCTCCCTTGGGAATGCCAATGCTTCCTGCCACTCTGAATCATCAATATCACCAATGTCTTGAGAACATTTTTCTCTCAAGGATCCCGTCGGGTCGGGCATGTTATTCACTAATTTACGGTACATAAGAGGTGGCCTTCTTCGGCACGTAATCAGTCAATAACCTATCATCCATAGGGGATGCCTCCAGAACTTCTGTGCCGGGAGGTAGCGCTGCTATTAGGGTGTGTCTTATCTGTGTGTACCTGAACAATTCCGAGAGGGCCAATTCGTATTGCTGCTGAAGATGCTCACAGGAGACTATCGCCCCTCCCTGCCACATATCTCCCACCGTGGATATCCCAATATCACCCAATCTATCAAATCCCTTACTGTTCCTAAGTCTGCCTAGCCGTTTCGTGTCCCATAGTGGAGTTAGCACGGTCAGTACCCCTCGCCATCCTAGTTTGGCCTGTGCCGTATGCCACAACGGAAGTGTATGACGCAGTGGACCGAACATTGCTAAGGTTATTTTTTTGTCATATAGGGGAGTCAGCATGTCCCTCATGCCAAGTTGCGCCCTGTCTGCCTTAAATGCCGGATCCGACTGTGAGACATGCACCCATTGATTAATCACTTTCAGTTGCGCTGCCCAGTAATAAAGTTGTATGTTGGGGAGTGCTATCCCACCGTTGTACCATCCGCGCAATAACTTGGCTTGCGCAATACTTGCAGGTTTATTACCCCACAGAAGGTTAGAGACCTGTGCCGAAATAGCCTTAAAGTAAGTTGGCAGCACTGGGTATGGGGTATTCTCCAAAACATATAGGAATCGGGGTAGGGCCATCATTTTAAAAAGTGCTGCCTTCCCTAATAAGGTCTGTGGCAGTGTCCCCCAGTGTTGTAAGTCTCTTTTGAGACGTTCCAGCAGCGGTTGCAAATTCTTATGAAAAAATTCACCAGATTCGACAGTGACATAGACCTAAATATTTAAACGTACTTCCTGCAATCTTAAGCGGGCAACTTTCAGGAAGATGTGGCGGTGGGCCGTGCAGCACATACAGTATTGACTTAGACCAATTTATGGTGTACCCCGACGCCTTGCCGTAAGCCGTACAAACATCTAGGATGGCCAATATGGAGCGTCTCGGCGAGGCCAGATATAACAAAATATCGTCGGTGTATAGGGACACTCGATCTTCCCAGCTATCTGTCCATTTAAGGCCCCCTATCATTGGGTCCCATCATATCCACGCCGCCAGTGCTCTAACACCAGAGCAAAAGGTAGCGGTGACAATGGGCAGCCCTGATGCATGCCTCTTGCTAAGGGAAAGTCATCGGAAATGTGACCATTGGCTGTAACATGGGCCATTGGCTTGGTGTGCAAGAGTTTAACCCAGGAACAGAATTTTGGACCAAACCCCAAATGATGTAACACTGCGAAAGGAAAGGGCCATTTGACCATGTCAAATGCCATATTTGCGTCCAGCGTGAGCACCACTGCCATTTCCTGCACGTATATTGCGCGTGCAAGACCACCATGTAGTCTCCTCAGGTTAAGAGCCGTGTTCCTGCCTGGCATAAAGCCCAATTGATCTGGGTGTACGAGTTTCGATAGATGCGGTGTGAGCCGATTTGCCAGCAGCTTTGCAAGGATTTTAGCCTCTGCATTTATTAAGGAGATAGGCTGGTATGAGGTACATTTATCTGCAGGTTTCCCTGCTTTCAGAACAGCCACTATGGTGGACGTACGTTGGTCCGACGGGAGTTCGCACACCCTCAGACTATCAGTGAACATATTCAGCAAATAAGGTGTAATGGAGTCTGCCCGCCTCTTATAGAGTTCGACAGGTATGCCATTTGGCCCTACAGCTTTACCCGATTGCAGCGTCCCAATGACTGCCTGCAGCTCGTCTACCGTAAGATCACCCTCCAACTCTCGTGCCTCCTCTGGGGTTAGTTTGGGCATTGCGAGGTCTTGTACGTATGTCAGCGCCTCCTTTAGGGACATCTCAGAGTCCGACAAATAGATTGCCTGAAAGTGGCGTGCCAGCGTGCGCACTGTTGTATGCGGGTTAGTTGTTGCCTGTACTTCCTCCGTGCAAAGCTGTGCAATCCATCTATCACTTTTCTCCCGTCTATCTAGCCACGCCAGTAACTTCCCGGCCTTATCGCCGATGTCATACACTTTGTGGCGTGTGGCTTCCAGCTGCTGTCTAGTCAATTCTGTTAGCGTTCTCTACGTTGTTGCTGTTTAAGGCGCAAGATGTGGGATGTGTCAGGAGTTGGGTCATTAGCATGTTGGATCTCTGCAGTGTGTAATTCGGACTCTAGATTCCGCAGTTCCAGTTGCCCCTCCCGTTTATGTGCTATGATGGAAGCTATGGCCTGTACCCTGATGACTGTTTTAAACGCCTCCCAGAGGGTGGTTGAAGAAGCAACGGACCCTGCATTGTCTTGAAATTAGTGGCTCGTTACCTTTTTGAGCGCCCTCCTGATCTTGGGAACTTGTAGATAGCCAGGGCATATCGGGTAGATGCGGCGTCGCTTCTGGTGATAATAAGTATCTGAGCAGCAGTGGGGAATGATCAGAGATGCCCCGGGGCTTAATCTCTATAGTATCTATATTTTTAAGACTTCACAGCAAACCTAGGAAATAGTCTATTCTTGTTAGGCTATTATGGACACTTGAGTGATATGTGAAGTGGCGTTCTGTTGGGTGGTGCCTTCTCCATATATCTATAAGACCTATTGCATCCATGAAGCTCCCCAGGCGCGATACTCCGGGGGTTCCCGCTCTCAAAGGAAACCTATCCAAGGATTCATTCAAAATAGCGTTAAAGTCCCCGCCAATAAGTAGCTCCCCCTCCAGCAACCCAAGTAAGAACACACTGAGATCCGGGAGGGTCACTGCGTGCAGCACTGGGGGGATGTAAACAGTCACTATGTTTAGGGGCCGCCCCTCCCACTGTGTAACAATGGCGGCGAATCTCCCTGATCCATCAATTTAACATCTTTTATTATCAATGGGAATTGCTTCCTAACCAATATACCCACCCCCCTGGATCCAGACGTGAATTCTGAATGTACCACCATTTTGTATCCCCATCTGTCCATTGCTTTGCTGGACGTGCCCCTAAGATGTGTCTCTTGCAATAGTACCACTGCCGGGCCACCCCTTTTGATGCATTGCAGTACCAGGCCACGTTTTATTTTATCTCCGAGGCCACGCACATTCCGCGTGAGTAGGGAAAGAGTCGGCACCGTGTGGATGGGGCCTTCAGCTAATTTAACCTGTGCTGCGTCACCCATTACCATACCCAACGGGCCCATTAATGCTAGTGACTTTTCCCGGTATTGAACTGGAGCGCTTCACCATGTGCGCTATTACTGCATAACTAACTTTGTACATAACTGTGAAAGAACCATTATACCAAGAACCTAGAAACAGTCCCGACCCCCCTACCCCCCTCCCTGCCTCCCTGACATGCGGATCCAAAACTACCCGCCAACCCAACTCAGCAGAGTGCTTGGAACCCAATCCCTGAAACTTTACTTGCATGTACGGGAGCGGGTAGACCGAGGAAGACTGCATCTTCCCCTTGCCCCAGAGTCCTTATCCATCGGTTTATTCGTCGTAGTCATAGTACCGAGGTGGGCCGGAACATACACCAGTCTGTACCCTCCTTACGTGGAGGTGGGTAGCCCCCGAGGGTCTCACTCTCCGGAGTCCTTATGTAGTTGTTCTGCCTCTTCACCTCCTTGTTCAATGTCCTCCGGATCTCCTTCTCTCCCAGGAAGTCGTCGTCTCCTTTGCGCTTTTCCGGACCTCTCCGCCGGTCGCCACCCTTCAAAAGCCAGTCGTGGGCCTCCTCCGGCGTTTCAAAAAACCAGGTTTTGCCTTCTGCCACTACACAGAGCTTTGCCGGGAAGAGCTTGGAATATGGTAGCTCACGGGTCCTCAGCGCCTTTTTGACCTCAAAGAAACTCCTGCGGCGTGCGGAGACCGCCGCCGTATAGTCCGGGAAGAAAGAGATTACAGAGTTCTGCACTCGGATGTGCGGTGCCACCCAGGCCGTTTGAAGAATGGCGTCTCTGTCTCGGAAGTTGAAGATGCGGGCCAGCACCGGTCTGGGGGGGGGGCTCTGGGTTTTGGTCTGCCACCTGGTACCCTATGTGCCCGTTCCACTAAAAAGAAGGCAGAGAGTCCTTTAGGCTGTAGTAGTGTTTTTATGAGGTCTTTAATGTAGAGGTCCATGGCGGGGCCCCCTTCAGTCTCCGAAAGCCCCGTAATTCGAACATTATTATGGCGGAAGCGCGCTTCCTGGTCATCCAGCTTTGCCGCCATACGCTGGTTATCAGCCGGCAATTGCGTTACCTTCTTGATCAGGAGCGTAGTGTCTTTAGTGAGAGCCGTCGTCACCTGTTCCACCTCTGTGACTCTGGTGGACATTTTCTGAAAGTCCGCTCGTAGGAACGTGACATCTGTCGAAATGGAGCCCACCGTGGTTTGCACATTGTGGAGGGTCGCCATGATATCTTCCAGCGTCACCTTGGTGCCACCCTCCTCTTCCTTGTCTTTTTTAGCTTTCCCTTTACGTTCCGGTAATGGAGTAAAGTCTTTAGTGTAGGCAAACTTATCCAGCTTACCCTGCTGGTTCGTGCGGGACCCCTTGCCACTCATTGTCCGCTTCGCAGCAGCACCCTTCCGCTGCTGCTCTCCTGCACGGATTGTGTGACTGTTGTGTTGGGGGCAATCAATAGGTACCGACTGGGAGGCCCCACACCCGACACTGCCTCGCTATCGTGTATACCCTTGTTCTGCGTCACTCCAGCACTGCCTTGGGGGGTACCGTAATGTACCCTCAGTAGTGCTCTGGCGCTGCTATTTCGCTCCCAATTGGATCCGTGCCTCATGTACGCCGCGTAGGGCTGCAGCTCGCAGCCGTCCTGCAGCTTTCCGCCTCCAGACAGTGTCCACGAAATTTGGGGCTGGCTTTATGTGCTCAAGTCTGCCGCCGACTGCAGTGCCTCGCACCCGTTTTCCCCTCACTGCTCCCAGACACTGCCTCCTAGCCCACAGGTGGGAACCTCCAGCAATAGGGCCTCCAGCCCGGCCAGGCTAATTATAGCGGTTTTCTTAGGCACCCCCACGGGTGCACCACGTGTGTCCCGGCACGTTCCCTGATACTGCAGCTCAGGCCCTCGCTGCAGTACCTGCTCGAATTCACGTGGCGGCTCCTCCTCTCTGTGCCCGACAGGACTCCGCGCCCGATCTAGGCCACAGCCCCCGTCTACTCAGGGGGACTCCGCCGCCCGTCTGCCCCAGGTCTGGAAGTAGCCGTCAGCGCCGCCACTGCCTCCGCCTGCCGACGTACTTTCCGCAGGTATGTGCCGCCTCCTCTCCGACCCTCTCAGCCGGTTGGGCGGCAGTTGCGTGAGCCGGGCTTCAAAATGTAGTCCCCGGCTTCCGCCAGGCGTGCAGGCCTCCATCTTCCGCCCCCAGTAACTCGCGCTGCCGACCACTGATAGTCACCGGCGCCGGATCCATCCGCTCCGCTCCTCCTCAGCCACCCAAATTCGGTCTCTGGATACAATTTTAAATGCGGATAATTGGGCGGATTACTGGGGAGACAGTCTCACCCTCGGAGCCCCTTTATGCTGCGGCCATCTTGCTTGGCTTCTAGCCACGCCCCCGTTCCACTAGATTTTTAAACATGAAACAAATAAGCAAATGGTCTAGCTATAATGGTAATATACCAATCATATTTATGTGGCTGGAAATAGAATAAATATAAGTGCAACACAAGCTCACACTCAGAAAAAGAATTGTACATATTAACATCTTGACCGTTCACATCAGCTTAATCTATGCTGTTTCTTCTTCACAACTTGGGTGGGATCTCACGGTCAACAGTCCAGACTTGAAAACAGCTCTGGCCATGGCCTGTCTATTTAACTTTCACTTGGATTCCCCTAGGTTTTACGCAACACTAAGGCTGGCGAGAAATGCCTAATCAGTAAATAAGAAAATAAATTTCAGGAGCAATGGTGATGTTTGTTTAGGAGCCAGTCACCTGCACAAACACATGTTGATGGATCTGAATGCCAAGGTCGCCAAATTTTGACTACAGTTCATGACGTTTTTTTCCACCACTGTAGAATACCTACCTCGTGAACTCACTCTAGCCAGTTATCTTTCATCCCTTTCTCCTGCTGTGCACATTTTATTTCCTACTTTGTGTTTTCTGTTTTTCTCTTCGTAAATCTCGATGATGAAAACTAAGTTCCAGTCCCCAACCAACATTGGCATAGCCAATAGGTCTCGCTTTTGGGACCTTATAAGTGTTTAGCCGTGCAACAGTTCATATTGCACCAAGTATATTGTGCTGCAAACGGCGAGCTGTGAACCTGAAAAGGGTTGGGACAGTGCGTGGGGCAGGTGGGTAAGCACGGCCAGCTTTGACCCTGATGAGAAGTGCTAGGACAGAGCGAGGGGCAGGGGGGTAAGCACGGCGAGCTTTCAATCTGATAAGTGTTAGGACAGAACGGGGGCGGGTGGGGGGAAAAGCACAGCAAGCTTTAAACCTGGTAAGTGTAAGGACAGAGCGGGGGCGGGGGGGGGAGGGACGGCGAGCTTTGAAAATGAGGATCAGTTTTAGGACAGAGTGGGGGGCAGGGGGGTAAGCACAGCGAGCTTTGAACCTGATAAGTGTTAGGACAGAGAGGGGGGTAAGCACGGCGAGCTTTGAACCTGATGATCAGTTTTAGGACAGAGCGGGGGCAGGGGGTAAGCTCGGCGAGCTTTGAACCTGATTAGATTTAGGACAGAGCGGAGGCAGGGGGATAAGCACGGCGAGCTTTGAACCGGATGATCAGTGTTAGGACAGAGCAGGGGCAGGGGGGTAAGCACGGCGAGCTTTGAACCTGATAAGTGTTAGAACAGAGCAGGGGGCAAGCATGGCGAGCTTTGAACCTGATGATCAGTGTTAGGACAGAGCAGGGGCAGTGGGGTAAGCACGGCGAGCTTTGAACCTGCTGATCAGTGTTAGGACAGAGCAGGGGCAGTGGGGTAAGCACGGCGAGCTTTAAACCTGATGATAAGTGTTAGGACAGGGAGGGGTGTAAGCACAGCAAGCTTTGAGCCTGATGATAAGTGTTAGGACAGAGCGGGGGCAGGGGGGTGAGCACGGCGAGCTTTGAACCTGATGATCAATCAATCAATCAATCAATCAATTAGAACAGAGCAGGGGCAGGGAGGTAAGCACGGCGAGCTTTGAACCTGATGGTAAGTGTTAGGACAAAGAGGGGGGTAAGCACGACGAGCTTTGAACCGGATGATCAGTGTTAGGACAGAGCGGGGGGCAGGGGGGTAAGCGCGGCAAGCTTTGAACCAGATGATAAGTGTTAGGACAGAGTGGGGGGCTGGCACGGTGAGCTTTGAACCTGATCAGTGTTAGGACAGAGCGGGGGCAGTGGGGTAAGCACGGCGAGCTTTGAACTTGATCATCAGTGTTAGGACAGAGTGGGGGGGGGCAGGGGGGTAACCGCAGTGAGCTTTGAACCTGATGATAAGTGTTAGGACAGAGTGGGGGAAGAGGGGGTAAGCACGGCGAGCTTTGAACCGGATGATAAGTGTTAGGACAGAGCGGGGGCAAGCACAGCGAGCTTTGAACCCGATGATAAGTGTTAGGACAGAGCGGGGGCAAGCCCGGCGAGCTTTGAACCTGATGATAAGTGTTAGGACAGAGCGGGGGCGGAGGGGGTAAGCAAGGCGAGCTTTGAACCTGATGAGTGCTAGGACAGAGCAGGGGCGAGCTTTAAACCGGATGATCAGTTTTAGGACAGAGCGGGGGCAGGGGGGTAGGCACGGCGAGCTTTGAACCTGATAAGTGCTAGGACAGAGCGGGGGCAGGGGGGTAAGCACGGCGAGCTTTGAACTTGATCATCAGTGTTAGTACAGAGTGGGGGGGGTCAGGGGGGTAACCGCAGTGAGCTTTGAACCTGATGATAAGTGTTAGGACAGAGTGGGGGAAGAGGGGGTAAGCACGGCGAGCTTTGAACCGGATGATAAGTGTTAGGACAGAGCGGGGGCAAGCACAGCGAGCTTTGAACCCGATGATAAGTGTTAGGACAGAGCGGGGGCAAGCCCGGCGAGCTTTGAACCTGATGATAAGTGTTAGGACAGAGCGGGGTCGGAGGGGGTAAGCACGGCGAGCTTTGAACCTGATGATAAGTGTTAGGACAGCGCGGGGGCAGAGGGGATAAGCAAGGCGAGCTTTGAACCTGATAAGTGTTAGGACAGAGCGGGGGCAGGGGGGTAAGCACGGCGAGCTTTGAACGTGATGATAAGTGTTAGGACAGAGCAGGGGGCAGAGGGGGTAAGCACTATGTATTAAGGGTAATGTGGCAGCTTATATGACATACCTAAAGCTGCTGGTTGAGAAGCTTGCAATGGACCCAGCCTCCCTTCCCCTCCCAACTGAAAAAGGTGGGGGGGGGGGGGGAAGAAGGAGGAGGGAAGAGCTGCAGAGCGAAGCTGCTGGCAGACTGACCTTGAAGCCTAGAAGTGGGGGCCGGAGGAGTGAGCAGCCCACAGTAGAATGGGAGACAGGGACACTTGTTTTCAAGAAATGAAATGCTCTGTTCACAGCATGAATAGTGGTGAGGCTTGTAAACAGAAGCAGTTTCCCTCCACCCTGTCCAAAGTGAGGGCTCGAGAGGGGAAAGAGCAGGCTGGAGAAGGTCCGCGCTGGGCTGTTTTCAACTTTGGCGATAAGGAGAATGGAATGCAAAAGGAGGACAGAACAGCCAGGGCCTGTGACCCATGACGAGAGAGGAAAGCCATATGGCGCCTCTGCTCGTAAGCGCGTGCCTGCGCACATGCACGCAAGCTCTAGGCCACAGTGGTTGCATTTTCTGAAGCCCTTACTAAAAGTCTCGCCAGAGAACCGCGCATGCGGTGCTCTAGGCTCGACCTAAAAATGAGTGTCAGGACCCACTGCTGGGAACAAATGGCAAAATGTAAACTCTGGTTGGACAGATTGTGAGTGAAGAATTACTCTGTTGTCCATCACTCCCTCTCTCCCCAACTGCTTTGGACAGAGTTCAAATCAGAAACAAAACATGAAACCTGGAGATAGGTAACGATATTGGAAAGAATAATTTGGACAACATTAGAATCAGTCTGGAAGATATGTCTAAGGGTTTGATAGAGCCCTTACAGCACTCTAAATTGTATAGGTGCACTATACTCATGGTTTAAACGCACTCACATGTATTTTTATCGTTTGCAGTGTTTCGCGATTATTAAGATGCATTTATTCAGTTATAGTAGCATTGAAATGTAGTGTGCACATTTAAGTAGGACTTGTATGTATTAAAGAAACCTATAATTCCTGTATGTACAAGTTGCAGGATGAAATATTATTCATGCAATGTAAAATTTGTGTCTAGTTCAAGTTGCCTGAATTGTAGGCCCAAACTGCTGGTTGTTTTGAGTTTCTTTTCTCCTTGGTTGCTCAAGAATTATAATTAATTGAATCCATCTTTGTGTCCGAAGACAGTATGTTCTCATCCTACTGCAGGTGCAGGAATTCAACCTCGTTATTCTTAGATTTAAGGACTTACCCGGAATGTCTTTGAAGAAGGCTGGAAAGCCAAAAAGGGAGGACGCCTTTTGTGTCTGGCAGATCTGAGAAGCAAGGCCATTCAACAAATTTAGTTAGAGCATCTGTGGAAACTTACTGAAAAATGTTGCAAATGGAAAAGTTTATCCTATGACGTATTGTAGGTTGAACATTGCCTTTTTGTACTATGCACAGGGACAGATTCTAGAGACTTCTGCTTATTTTCGGAGGAGAAGGAGCATCTTAGAATGAGCTCCATAGCTTTAAGCTATCAAACCCATTTGACGTGAGTACTTCTTAGGAAGTCAACACGTGCTGACAACGTTAGGATAGAATCGGGGAAATAGGTAGGATTTCCATGTAGAGCAGTGTAGGGAAAAATACTTTTCTTTTCTTCTCTAATGAAAAGAGAATTGGACTCCGCTTCTATTCTTTGTTGCATTTTGATTTTGAAGTTCATCATACTATGACTTTTGTGCCGAATGAATTATAGTCGTAGATTTAGCTCTGTCCCGATTTTTATATATCTGTATACTCTGATATTGCGGTGTGTTTATATTCAATTATTTTTTGCCTTATAATAAATCCACAAAACTGAAATTTGGAGTCTATGGTCCTTTTAAAGCATGAGTCAATTGAAAGTATAACCTTACATTGTTTTGCTCCCCTCAAACACTTTTAGCGGTTATAAAAAGCCCATCTGATTTGAATTTAGTAGGGAAGACAAGGAATATAATTTAGCCTAATCAGGGTCATAACTGCAGAACATATGGTTAACTCACTCACCTTTCCTACAAATTTCTGAGACACGTGTATGCATTTGGAAGACTTCAGAAAATGCCTTAGCTTTAAGTTTGCGACACTGAGAAACACAGAAACCTATCCATCTAACAGTAGCTTCCCTGAAATATTTTCAATCACCTTGAGTAACAAAGGTCTCCAACGTCCGAAAAATGTTAGCCCTTCCAAAGAGGAACCAGTTCTTGCTACTTCATGATTAAGCAAAAACTATCAGTAGAACCTAGTCTCAAAAATTAAATACATTTGTTGATTCAGGTGTCAATTACAGAGTGGCAATACGAATACTGCAGTATGCATATAAAAACATGAACGATTCTTTAAATAAAGCTTGAAGTCCACTGAACTTCTTGACCTTTGCATCTGTCACTAGGAAGTCAACATAAAACGTATAACAGAAAAGTGTCTCAACTTGAAAGGGTTAATGTATGATGAAACCTGAAAACGAAAAAAGTTCTTCTGGGTGCAGGTCTCCCAACTGGGTATCATGTGCAACAAACCGTCAAAGTGGTGTGTATTAATGTTATTTTAAAGATTAGAGTGTTTTTATTTTTTAAATCAAGTCTATTATCACATGCAGCAATAGCGGAAAAATAACAATGGTTATTGCAAACTACATATAATAATAATAATAATAATAATAAATCATTTATAGAGCGCCTGGCTACACAAAGAAGTGTGTCCCCGCGCTAATCACTGATAAAATCTACAGAGGGCCGATGTTATCGGGCAGGGGGTTTATGAAATGGGGAAAATGAGTGTTTTTAATTTCCTCCGGAATCCTATTTCAGATGGCTCCATCCTAAGATGCAGTGGTAGAGCATTCCAGTATTTGGGGGCTAAGTACCTAAATGAGCGTCCGCCCATTCTGGCCCTGAGAATACGGGGTGTTTTAAACAGCATCGCGCCAGAGGATCTTAAATTGCGAATAGGGCGATGTATGGTCAGGAGGTTCTTAAGGTAATCCGGACCTTTGTCCTGGGCTATGCGATGCGCGTAGCAAAGGGCTTTAAATTTAATTCGCTCCCTGACCGGAAGCCAATGGAACTTAGAATTAAGAATAGGATATAATTTAAAACAAAAGTCTAAGGGCCCTCTCTTACGTAAGCCACAAATACAGACCCTTAGCCGTTTTCACTGTTTTCAAGTAGAGTCCCTCGGGGCAGTGCAAAGGATTTTTCTCTAGTGACATGGAAGCAGTCTGGTTTATCTGAGCTCCATTCTCTCAATATCATTAAAGAAAAATATGAAACTACTTTCTTCATGAGAAAGCTGATCAGGATCACGGAAAATGATCCAGGAATGTGCTCACCAAGAGAAGGTCTGAGAACTGGTTTTGATTAAAGTAATACTAAAGCAATCAGAATTATCGATGCATGGGGACACCTTGTAAATTTTTTGTGTTTTGTGAATCACTAGAACTAAAGGAAACACATAAAAAGTTATTTCTTAACCAGCTGTAGGAACGTATTTATTAGAGAGACTGAACCTCTTCCTCCACAATGAGCAATACTAGGAGCACCAAGAATTCCTCTTAAACATTATCCTGCTTCTCCATCTCCAAAGTGAGTATTCTTGAATGTGAATGCTGTGTCTTAAAATGACCCAATCCCAAAATAGTCAGTCATCAAACGAGGGGAAGAGCAAGTGCTGCCCTTTTTTATCATTTAAGAATTATCAACACTATTTTCTGTGCAGATCTGAATACGCTTCCTTTCAGAGAATCACAATATATGACAACAGCCTCAAGGGCAATTGCTTTTTCCTTATATAAGATTTCCAGGCTATCCAGACTTTGTAGATTGTACCAGCTACAAATTTACTGAGTAGGTGAAGCTCTTATGAAGGAGCAAAAGAGTGTGACATTTCAAAGAACTAAACAAAGTAGAAAGCATGGAAGCTGCTTTTTGGCACTCTTGTATCCGCTGATGGTCAGGGGCCCGAAGGGTACCTTTTCCTCAGGGCACAAGCCTAAAGCGAACATTTGCAATGCAATAGGTCTCGCATATATGAGGGTTTAAGCTAATGGCATTGTAAATGACAATGCCTTTTATTTATGTTTTAAAATTCAACACATAAATAAAAGGTAATGTCCTTTACTCAACTATTTATTTGATTCAGACCTCGCCTGAGGTCAACAAATACAGATACATAAAATTAGTATAGTTAGACTATAATAATAAAACTTTTAAAATGCTTTATAAGATGAATAAGTAGTAATGTTGTCTGATACACATGTACAACATACACTTAATAAAAATATTAAGATTGTACACTTTTCCTTTAAAATAACTTCAAGAAACTTTTTAAAAACCTATACAAGTTATGACAAACAAATTCATTAGCGGGAGAGATACACAACATGATTAAATCTTGAGCTAAAATAGCATTAGGTCTTAAGCGAATTGGTAATGTATATCGTCGTCGGGCCTCTGCCAATCTCTGGTTAGGACAAAATAATAAAACATGATGCAAATCTTGTTGTCCACCTTTGCACAGATCACATATGCCTTTAGAGTTATTTGTGCCATCCCATCTAGATGTGAATGTTGTTAATGGGAGAATACCCAGGCGTAATAGAAGGATACAACACCTTACCCCATGCTCTAACTGAAACCGTAAGTAAGGAGCAGGGTTTTAAATGCTATGTTTTCTGCTAAAGTTTTAGAGTGCTTTGGTTGGATACAGTATTCTTGATCCCTTTCATAGCTGATTCTCTGGGCCATATGTTTTAGAAAGAGCTTCAGATGCGCTGGAGACCAAACCTGTAAAAGTGCTACAGTGCACTGTGATACCTCAATGGCTTTTAGCAGATTCCTATTAAAAGTATACCGAGGCGCTTCCGTACTTAAAGTATCCAGTTTTAGCATATGTCTTAAAGTATCTGGAGCTACGAGTAAAAGGTTATACACCCACCTTATAATGTTGGAAATTACTCAGGCGAATATTCCCATAAGAGATAACTCAAGACGAAGAGCTTGAACTGGGACGGAATGAGATATTTTTTTACCAATTTTCGAAGATAATTCCTTCTTTTATTTTTTATTTGTTGCCATGTTTTAATTTGTGTACATTCGATGGCATTAGATAAAATTGGTGGGATTTTCATACCAAAAACCTCCAATAGAGATTTAAAATGTCTATTTCCTGTAGAGCTGTAAAATCTCTGTAAAGCCCCGAAATGGGATTCTGCCTTTCACCCTAGATGTTAGAGATGGGCTGTATCCCCGCTAAAAGGAAGAGCTTTACTTTTAGATCTATTTGGAACCCAAAAATGTTCTATTGCATACTGATTTAGTTTATTTAAATTTCTTTGCGTGCCAATTGGGGTACAGTCGAGTATTACAATATCATCAGCATACATTAAACAGTGTATGTCGACTTGTGCTAATTTCGGAGAGTAGTTCTTAATTTGGGAAAAACACCTCAGTAAATCACTAATATAGATAGAAAAAAGTAAGGGAGCTAATAAGCATCCCTATTTCAGACCGTTCTCTGTGGGGATTTGTTTAGTTAAACCCATTTCTCCCTCCATTTGGACTCTACTATACATTATTATAAGAAGATCTACAAGAATCTCCATTCCCTCCAATTTTCTCCATAAAGTGCGTCTATCTACGCTATCAAAAGCGGTTGAAAAGTCAATAAAAGCACAATATAGAATTTGAGCATTTAACGTAACATTTATTAAGAACTGCGATGTTATCCAACGTTGAATGTTTTGGGCGAAATCCGGCCTGTGCCATGGGGATCACATTATTCGAAAAAGCCCAGTCTTTTAGATGCTCCAGAAAGCAGGCTGCAAAAATCTTCCCGGAGGGGTCAGGGAGGGCTACTTGTCTATAATTAGCTGGGTTCGTTCTTAAACCCTTTTTGAGGAGAGGGACCACTACGCTCCCCCGCCAAGATGTTGGTATTTCCCCACTCTCCAAACAATATTGGAAGAGTGGGGCTAGAAATTTACTCCAATCGTCTGCATTTTTTCGTAAAGCTTTAATTGGGATTTTGTCCGGGCCCATCGCTGCAGATGACCTAGCAGCGATTATAAAAGCTGGGATTTGTGAAGCTGAGATTTTCATCAGGTACCACAAAAATTGACTCTTCGGCGTGGGACACAGTTTAGAAAAAAACTGATTTTGGGGGTTTGATTTATAAAGCCTAAGAATATGCTTTTCCCAGTCAGATGTAAATGTAAATTGATACTTGTATAGCGCACTACTCACCCGCAAGGGTCTCAAGGCGCTTCTACGAATACCGCTGTGGAACCCATCCTGGCTTTCCCTGTGAGGTGTCCACTCCTGGGCACCCCCAAGGTGGAGGCCAGGCATCCTTAGCGTTGTGGGGGCCGTTGTGGAGATTAAGCAAGCTATTGCCCAGAGTTGCAGAGTGGGACTCCATGATTGGAATAGGCACCGAGGCGAGAATGATCAGGTCCGTGGAATTTTTGAGCCCAAGACCCGCCGAGGCGGGGAATTGAACCCTGGACCCGGGCTAGACCTCTGCATCAGGGTCTGCCGCTCTAACCATTGAGCCACACTTCTCCAGATGATGGTACTGGTGTAGCTTGAACTGACTTTCGAATTCCCATGTGTGCATATGTGCGGGGAAACTTCAAAAACATCTTTATTAGATTCATAGAATCATAAAAGAACAAACAATACAATACTTTAGTTGCATCATATCAAACTAATACGTTAATCCTCTAAAAATGTTAAAATGCCCGGAGTAGATTTACAAATCGTTTTGCACAAGTATGTAGTTCTTGACTAAAGTGCAGAGTGCGCAGGACGTATTCATCAAAGTCAGCATACAGTACACAATTAGGATGATAAAGTGCTAGGGTGCCATGTTATAATTTCACAGAAATGCTTAATCCCCTTTTACATTGATCATAAAATCAGTTAAACAAATAAGAATCTACTTTCATCAAGTAGGTGAATATAAAATGCAAAGCGCAAAATATAACAAAATATTCAGCAAATTATTCCTACAGTACACAGTTAATATGCTAATGTGCTCTAGTGAAAGTAATGGTTAAAACTTGAAACCTTTCTTCATTCTCATAAAATTCTACTAATACCAAATACAATAAGCTGTGTATTATCTGTTTTTAGGATACGTAGCATACCATTATACTTCCTAACGCCCAACTTCCTGCCCAACGGTTTTATCCACTTTCTTCTAGCATTAAGGTAGGTGCGGCAGAAAAATAGGACGTGTCCTACATCCTCCTCCTGTTTAACCGGCTGACACATTTTACACTTTCTGTCCCCCCCGCCCCCCCCCCCCGTTCTGCGGCTTTTCCCATTTAGTTGTTAAAGCTTTAACTCTGAGAATACCATATCTGAATTTCAGGTAGAGTATCTTCGCGAGTTGGGTTTCTATTTGATCTAAAAATAATTCAAAACGGGGAGTTGGCTTTAACATTAGAAATTCGGTTGTAATGGTAGTAGATCCACAATTTAGGGTATCTTTATGCATGATAAAATTCCAATAGACTTTTTAATTTCCCTTTTTGATTCAACAGTCAGCATGTTAGGGTGGTTCCAAAATTTGCTTAGGCCCAGATCTAAAAGCCATTTGCGAATATTTGCCAACCAGGGAAATGTGGCATGAGTGTCTAGTACAATTAGTTCGCCCAATGCCTGCCTGTAGGTGGAAAGTTCCTCAGAAAACCATATCCTTATCCAATATGACAATGTCATCCAAACTGCCCTATGCTCAATGTGTTTTAACCCCAAATCATACCTGTAAGGAATCACCGAAGTATTTTGGGGGAGGGGGGCCATCGCCCTTAAAGCCTTATTTTCTCCCACAATTAGGGCAGAAAGTTGTTCCCCACTCCACAACTCAGAGCCGTACAGAGCAGCAGTTTGGGCCCTGGATTTGTACACCTCCAGTGCAGGTGTAATAGCCTTTGTTCCAGTAGCATGGAGTTTTTTCAAAACGGGTACTGAGTTTTGCATTAAAATGGTTTTGGATTTTTTTGTGTGTGGGTACCATGAAAGTTTAGAATCTATAGTTACCCCCAAATAAACAAAAGTATGGACCCTTTCTAAAACTGCGCCATTCAACATTATATTATTCTTAAAGCTTTTATGGGGCCTAATAGACATGTATTTTGTTTTCACAGGATTTATTTCCAAACCTTTTAATTTGCAGTGCTCATCAAGTTTATTCAAAAGGTTTTGCAATCCCCTGGGTGTCTGAGAGCAAAATAGTGTCATCTGCGAATGTCAAAGCACATACGTGGGTACCACCTAGCTTTGGGGAGTCATGATTTGCCTTTTGTAGGAACTAAACCATATCATTGACATAGAGAAGAAACAAGGTGGGCACCAGGACACAGCCCTGGCGCACCCCTCTCTTGACTGGTATTTCTTCTGTGAGCTCCCCTCCTTTTCCCCAACGCACTTTTGTGAAATTATCTTCGTGAAGTCTAATGAGTTCGACCAATATATTTTTGGGAACCCCTTGTTTCAACAGATTTACCCACAAAAGATCTCTTAGGATTGAGTCGAATGCGGCCTTTAAATCAATAAAGGCCACGTACAGATTGCCAGATCTTAGTTTGGTGTATTTCCAGGCAATGGTTAATAGCCTAAACACCTGATCTATGGTGCTGGTTCTTTTTCTGAACCCTGCATGGCACGGAGATATTTCATTTTCGACAAACCATTCATTTAGCTTGTCCAATATCTGTTTGGAATAGACCTTTTGGGTAATATCTATTAAACTGCTAGGTGTGCAGGGAAACAGTCTTGGCCGCAACTACAACCTCGCCCTTGCGGGACAGGAGTCCCAGGGTACCCTCAGCGCAGCGCTACCAGCCTCCTCGCCAGCGCCAGCAGCCCCCAGAAGTGGTGCACATTGCGACAGGGGACTACGAGTCCCAGCATCCCCTGCTTTTGCCACAGGTGCTACCCGTGAGGGGGAGGCGCTGGTGAATGCTCTTATAGGGCTGCCTCTCGCCCCACGGCGCGGGAAACAGTCTTGGCCGCAACTACAACCTCGCCCTGGTGGGACAGGAGTCCCAGGCACCCTCAGCACAGCGCTTCCAGCCTCCTCGCCAGCAGCCCACAGAAGAGGTGCACATCGCGACAGGGGACTACGAGTCCCAGCATCCCCTGCTTTTGCCACAGGTGCTGCGCATGAGGGGGAGGCGCTGGTGAATGCGGCTTTTAGCGCTGCCTCTCCTCCGCGGCGCAGGAAGCGCGCGGGCCAAGGGCGGGCCCGTCCTGCGCCCGTCATCGCAGGGCAGGGCCACCCTCCTTGTCTGTGTCCCAGAGGTACCAGCGGGTAAGACTTTCAACATCTTATGTGCCCCTTTTCCATTGTTACAGTACCCAGCTCATCCCACCGAGACATTTTTGCCACCAGACTGCCCCCACCCCGCAACCTGTGGAGCTCTAAGAAATTGCAGACTGAAGTGACACCCTCATGAATCAGAAAAAGGGTTGGCTGTGTTATAGTGGGGGTAACCAAGAGGTGGCTAGCACATTGTCTTAGTTTATAATCCCTGGCTTTCTTCCCAGTTTTTTTTTGAAAATCTGTTTATTAGAATAGTAAGTAAAGCAGTTACAGAAATGTCCAAGACTAGTGAAGCAGAGTAAAACATGTATGTGCCTGCTTAAAACATATATATGCATTATCATTTTGATTTTACATTTTGTGGCGATCGTAACTGTCGCAATTGAACAAACCCCGGTCAGATCAAACCCTCCCACCACCCTCGAACAACCCACCCGACACTCTCTTGACAGGTAGCTAATTAAATAAATTGGATGAACATTTATCTGGGTCACCCTTGGCATCATAACATGTGGCTTTCTTCCCAGTTGCTAGCAGATCTTAGGTGCAACACGATAGACGAGCGACGTTGTAATCTAGTGTGGAGTGAGACAGGGTGCTAAAGTGCCACTGGATAACAAAATGGGGAGGAGGGCAGGTCAAGCTCGAGCCAAAACTGCAAGTACTCCCACCAACATCAATAGGCAATAGGGGTGGTGGACTACGAAATCGAGCCAACGGAAAGGCGGTTATCACTTACACTTGATCTGTTTATTCCCCCATCTAACCTGATTACGCAGCCTAACACGCCTCACACCCAGTTAGATGCTAATTCTCTGCCCTCTCCTGTGGTAGTAACTCATAAAAAGTACAGTGTAAAAGCAGAAATATCACGAGCATCCCTAAAAACGGAAAGCGCAAACCAACACCTGAACGTTGGACCTAAAAAAATGAAATTTTGCGAGGGCAATACAGTTAGCGCAGAGGGGGATGGAGAGCGAGAACACAGTGTGGGTAAATTGCCACCAGCCAGCAAAGACAAAACCAATCCGCTGTGGGCTCGGAACCTAATGGTAGATTTGCAGAACAACCTGAGGGCTACCATTATAGAACCCCTGGTGAGCCGTCTAGATAAAGCACTGGCAGCAGGGGAGGCTACTTCAACCAACCCATCTAACCACCCCACCTGCAAGAGGGATGGACATAGGCTGCCAGGCGGACAGTGTGGGTCTAATACCTCCGCGTGGGTTGGAGGGGCTTGCACACAAGGGTCCCTCGACTAGCCGTGAGATAGGGAACCAGAGTGAACACAGGCATCAGAGAGACAGGAGTGTTGGCCTCGAGAAAAGAGCTATAAACAGGTCTCCCCGACCAAGACACACTCCGCCCCAAAGCCCTAGACACTAATCGAAAAGCAGGCAGACAATCAGTACAGGAACCCAGCGAGGGGAGGAATGTTTGTCGAAGCTCTAACCTGTCCAATATAAACCTCCCTCCTGCTTGCATCCCGTATGTAGCGATCCTGACAGGTGTCCCGCCCACCGAACCCAATACAAAAGAAAATCAACTAGAGCGGAGAAACAAATGTCTGTTCTGGCTTGTAAGGCATAAGTATTTTGACTATGCCAGAACATAAACGAACCTGCCAGCGCTACCGGGAACTGCCAGAAATCGCCGTTGGGGAGCCCGGGCGGAGGGCTGCTGACTTCATTGACCCTTACAACTGCTGGGGTTGCTGCCTGCCTCCCGCTGCCCGCCCCCACTTCCATCTGGGGAAGCCCCGGCCATCGCGAGGAGGGCAGGTTAAGGGACTGCAATCCCCAGCAGCCCAGGGAAAACCACGTGACCTGCCACAAGCGCCAGGAGGCGCATTAAAACTGCGACAGCCCTGCAGAGCGGGGGGGGAACATAAACGAACCTGCCAGCGCTACCGGGAACTGCCAGAAATCGCCGTTGGGGAGCCCGGGCGGAGGGCTGCTGACTTCATTGACCCTTACAACTGCTGGGGTTGCTGCCTGCCTCCCGCTGCCCGCCCCCACTTCCATCTGGGGAAGCGCCGGCCATCGCGAGGAGGGTAGGTTAAGGGACTGCAATCCCCAGCAGCCCAGGGAAAACCACATGACCTGCCACAAGCGCCAGGAGGCGCATTAAAACTGCGACAGCCCTGCAGAGCGGGGGGGAACATAAACGAACCTGCCAGCGCTACCGGGAACTGCCAGAAATCGCCGTTGGGGAGCCCGGGCGGAGGGCTGCTGACTTCATTGACCCTTACAACTGCTGGGGTTGCTGCCTGCCTCCCGCTGCCCGCCCCCACTTCCATCTGGGGAAGCGCCGGCCATCGCGAGGAGGGCAGGTTAAGGGACTGCATCCCCAGCAGCCCAGGGAAAACCACGTGACCTGCCACAAGCGCCAGGAGGCGCATTAAAACTGCGACAGCCCTGCAGAGCGGGGGGGAACATAAACGAACCTGCCAGCGCTACCGGGAACTGCCAGAAATCGCCGTTGGGGAGCCCGGGCGGAGGGCTGCTGACTTCATTGACCCTTACAACTGCTGGGGTTGCTGCCTGCCTCCCGCTGCCCGCCCCCACTTCCATCTGGGGAAGCGCCGGCCATCGCGAGGAGGGCAGGTTAAGGGACTGCAATCCCCAGCAGCCCAGGGAAAACCACGTGATCTGCCACAAGCGCCAGGAGGCGCATTAAAACTGCGATAGCCCTCCCTCGCGGGACGCCGGGCAAAGGGCGGGCCCTCCGTGGCCCTCAGAGGACCGAGAAGGACGGGACGGGCCACCCCCCTTACCTCCAACAGAAAGAGGGTATAATCGTCTACTGGAACTCACCAACAAGGTACTTTTCATCATCCGTTTGAGTATTCCCAATAACTGATTTACCATACCCCTGTTATCACGATGACACGAAGGAGGGCAATTAATACAGCTATCCCACATAGGGGCTTGCCAAAAGGGACACAAGACGCACAAGGTAATAAGCCCACTCAGCAACCTCCCTTAAATCTAGGGATAAACAACGCTACACTGTCACCTGAGTGTTTAATTACTAATCAACCTCGAGCATCTGTCTTTGGCTATGGAAATAGCTTAACAGGGCTAGACGAACTAAACAGACTGTGTGGAACTAACTACACCAATGCTGTAAGTAGTCCTGATTACATTAGCACCCCAACTGATCCACAAAACTTGAATAACAGTCCGTGCGAACAACCCCACACCAATCCAGCAGATGCCCAGAGTACAGCAACTGTATGGCCTTCATCTGGCAAAAGGAAGTGCGACACAGTCTTACAAAATGGGAATCAATCTAAACATCCTAAATTCTCTTCAAACTCCTTGTTGTCTGCGACTACTTCCCCACCAACTTTAGAACCGGGTGAAACTGTGGGCGAAATAGATCTTTCAACATCGCCCTCACAGTCATCCTTACTGACTCTCATTGAACGGCTAATTAACTTCGCCATTTCACCATTGATGGCAAAAATAGACCTTCTGGGAGATAGACTTACAGAATTAGAGACGACGGTCAACACAAACCTGGCCTCCTTAAAAAATCAGGTATATACCAGACAATCCCCTTTATCAGCTGTTTCTGGAACCCTGAAATGAACTGAACTAAGCACCAATGCCCAGCCTCAGGGCCTAATATACTAGATCCAAAGGTTCCTTATCCTCTGCCAAATCGCGTATTTCCACAGCGTAACACCGCCAGTTCGGGGTCAAATATAGCACCTCATATTCACTTACCACCAGAGGCTGTCCCCTTTGTTTATGTTCTATCAGGAGTACCACCAATCACACGGGGAAAAACTGAAACCCAACACGAACTACAAATCAAGGTTACCCACTGGTTATCTAGGAATAGACCCCTGCCTGCTGAACTTAATGGCAAAATACTAGCTGTCAGAAGGGTGGGCTGGTTCGGTCCCCTACAAAAGGACATCGCTGGGGATCTGGTCTTAGTGAAATTTTGTAAAAGCAACATTGTTTCATTCCTCCAATCTTGGTATTGCCAAGGAGAAGATGGACCGATACATACTGGGGACCTCTTTGACTTTTACCCTCATTTCCACGCACTTAGACCAGGGGCAGGCTACACCCATGCTATCGGTAAATCTGTGTGGAGACCGATCAATAGCAACTTCCCTGCTCCTAATCGTCGCGATATGGAATACTACAGTGGCTTCTATTAGTAGCCCATGGGGAGGGCGACATCTATGTAAAAGCAGGACTGCCAGAATATTTAAATCCCGACATATTGTGTAAAGTTGTTTTTAGAATGAATTAGGTATGCACATTTTAGGACAGGGACTCTTTTCTTTTGAACAATTATTCAAATCCTCACTTTTAATTTTGTCAATATTTTGTAGCCCTTGTTAAGTTTGTTTCTATCGTATGTTTCTAATATTGTACGCTTTAATGATTTGTATTACAAAATCGAATAAAGCTAAATGACTGACTGAGCCAGAGCAGAGGGTATTATAATAGTTCGAAGAGTAGGGTGCGTGGGAAGCTGTAGAAAGGGCGACCTGGGGAAATGTGTAGTCATCAACTTCAAAAACCCGAACACTGTGATTAACTTATTCAAAACTCCCTCTGTCATAACAATCCAACAGTTATGAGTCTGCGCCCCCTGGACTTTTTCCATCCACATCAACAAACATTCCAAAGAAGCTGTGTGCCCCCCTTAATTCCAGCAGCAGGCCCAGGGCCCTTACTTGAGGGAAGCTGGGTTGTCCACAAAAGGCTTCCCCCATTCAACATCCCAGTGGCAAATAGATATGATGCTCTGGAGGAGGTAGACTGACTGTAGGAGGGACCACCCAAGGTTGGGAACTTCCAACGGAAGAAACGACCCCACGGGTACAGCGGGTGTGGTCGGAAACGAACTATCGTGGGTAGCAGTTCTAGCCCCTCCCAGTTGTCATGTTTGCGGCGTTTAGCTGCACTACGGAAACCTTTGCACACATACGGAGGTCTGGGAACCCTCACTTCTGGGTGAAGGTTAGGTTGCGGTCTAGTCCGCAAACGTACCGCCTCCACTCAACCAGCACTTCCGGGGGACTCCGCATAATTGCCGCGATTCCCGCCTGGTCGGCGCTTCGAATCCTGGCATGAACCTGTCCCGACACTGCCTACTACGGACCTGACGGAGATTCAGGTAATACGAGGACACGCTGTTGCGCCGCCTCGCTTACCCCTGACGCTGCCTGTTTTCCTTGCTGGAGGCTGCGCAGCAATATCGCGCTGAACGCGCTTCCTGTTTAAAAGCCTCATATCGCGCTGGAGCGCTTGCATTGTTTTCCTTGCTGGGGAAGCTGTGCTGCGACATTGCGCTGTGGCGTCTTCTGTTTGAATCCCTGCACCGCGCTGGAGTGCTTGGCATTGTTTTCCCTGCTGGGGAAGCCGTGCCTTGACATCGCGCTGTAGCGCCTTTCTTGTTGAACCCCCATACCGCGCTGGAGCGCCTAGCATTGTTTTCTCTTCTGGGGAAGCCGTGCCTTGACATCGCGCTGTAGCGCCTTTCTTGTTGAACCCCCACACCACGCTGGAGCGCCTAGCATTGTTTTCCCTGTTGGGGAAGCCGTGCCTTGACATCGCGCTGTAGCGCCTTTCTTGTTGAACCCTCACACCGCACTGGAGCGCTTACCTGTTTGCCCCACATCGCGCTGGAGCGCTTGTCTTTGGTCTTGTTTCCGCATCCTGAGGATGCGCCTTTGCTTTCTTCTGCCAGAACACGCTGGAGCATCAATTCCTTTCCCTGCTAAAGATGTCTTCCTGAGTCATGATAACACTGCCAGGTAGCTATTGTTCTATATGTGTGTAGAGGTGCACGTAGGGTTGGGTGGGAGAGCAATTTTTCTGACTGGGTCTTCCTTTGTCTCTCTGCCAGCTGGTGTTCCCAATCCTCCCGAGCCAAGTGAACATCCTCTCCTGGAACCACGGGGCTCCTTCCCTTCATCTTTAGCTTCCTTCCCTGGTCCCATCTCATTCCAGCTTGGTGCAGCTTCTCCACTGGGTAAGGTGGGTACAGGGGCGATTGCTCTTGTCGTCTCTGCGGGATTCCTTCGCAAGCTAAGGTACCTGACACCAGTAGAATGTCGAGGAAGGAGGCAGAACTAAATTATCGGGGGTCCCTGATGTCCTATCCCCTGCCTTACTGGGTGACACAAACAGTGAAAGTGTAATGAGGAGGGAACTAGATGTGTGTTGTGGGGACGACCCAGGTACCCCCTTAGTACAGAGCGCTAGAGGTGGTGAGCGGGGAAAGTGGGCATGCCAATGGGATGAGGATACTTTCATGGAATGTGGAAGGCCTTAAAAATAAACTGCCCTGCCTCGAATGGGGCGATTTTGTAAATACTCATGACATCTGTATCTTTCAGGAGACGTGGGCAAGGGAAGACCTTCAGAGGGTGGGTTATGCTTCGTTCAACAACTCAGCAACCACGGGGGGAGCGGGAGACCCTCTGGCGGCTTATCTATCTGGGTGGGCACCCACCTTGGCTGTAGAGTGGAGCAGATGACCACACCCAAAATTGACATCCAGTGTGTCCTGCTCTCCTTTCCCACAAAGACGCAAATCGCCTTATCAATGTGTATTCCCGCCCTGTTAATAACAGCCAAGAATCTGCCACCATTGCCCACTTGGGACATTTTATTCCCACCTTGGGCCCAGGGATACGCTGATTGTAGGGGGCTATTTTAATTGCCACTTTGAAACCCTTACCGACCCATCTCACTCTGTCCCAACGGAAGATCTTTATTGGTCTATACCTGATCCCATCAAAGTACGGTTCCCACTGGCTATGCAGCTAAAGTCACTTACCCTAGCTTTATCACTAAGGACATGCAATGGTCGGACCACATCTGACCAGCCAGGGCAGACCACATTCAATAGAGCAGGCCAAGCCTCCCTAATCGACTACATCATGGTGGAAACATGACTTTGGGAAAAAGTTCTTGACTTTTAGATCACGCAAAGGCAGGATAGTGATTATAATGCTCTGATTTTGATGCTAAAACCATGGGACCTTGGCATTTCCAAATCTTCCTCTGTCTCCTCAATTTTGACTAGTGCACAAGCAGTGAGAAACATTAGAAGAAATGTCAGATAGTGCCATATTCAACAGTCCCCCTCTAAGCTGGCTAAAGTCTATCAGCTAGCTATTCCATCTATAACTAAAATGTTGGAGGCAGCAAAGGTGGAGGGTCCCACCTTGGATCCAGAAAAGGCAGGGAAAATACACATAGAGCTTATCTCGAAATTGGCACTTATTTTTCCCGGCGGTGCTTATTAGAGAAAACAGTCGAAATAAATGCCCCTGGTTCAACGACAAGTGTCGTAAGACCAAGCGGGACCTCCTGGATGCGGGTAAGGCCAAGGATAGGCCGCAAATTAAACTTGCTAGGGCCAGGTACAAACGAACCACCCAGCAGGAAAAAAAAACTGGTAACTAGAGAGGTGGGAAACGCTTAGGATTGCCCTGAATGATAAAGATCTGAAAACCTTCTGGGCAATAGTGAGCTCGGCCGATAGGGAAGGGAGACCGGCCATCGACCCCAACATAGCGCCTGAAGCATGGGAGACTCACTATGGGTCACTGTACGCCTCCAGGGACGGCGGTCTTGTTAATCTAGCTAGGTCAAGCATGGTATCAGAGTTCCACCCGGTGGGAGAAATGGAGATCACCAATACCAAAGTGGGAAACGCTATTAACATTATTATTATTATTATAAACAAGCTTCACTGTAACAAAGCCCCAGGTCTAGACAAACTACCAGAGGACCTCTACCGTGAAGAACCCACAATATGGGTCCCATACTTGTGTGCCCTATTCAATGCCGTACTGATGGATATGGATCCCCCGACACTTGGCACGGGGCAGAGATTGTGCCCACATTAACCCCTTCGCTGCTCATGACGAGCTCAGCTCGTCATGAGGCACACTGGAGCTGTGCTTATGACGAGCTGAGCTCGTCCTGAACAATGGGATCATGCAAAGGTCAGCACAGGAGGGGAAAAGTCATAGCAGCCAAGGTGTTAAAAAAGACTGTCCCCTCTCACCCTCTAACTACAGGCCGATCAGTTTAATTGATATTTCCCAAAAACTCTTCAGCCGGGTACTCCTGGATCGCCTTCAGGGTTTGCTGGAAGAAGAACAAATATTAAGCCCCTTCCAGGTCGGCTTCAGATCAAACATGTCAACCGTAGACCAGATATGCAGAATACAACTACTTTTCTGGAAAACGGTGACTGTAGAGTGTGGCAGTTTCTATTTAATATTTGCTGATTTGAAGTCGGCTTTCGACCTCGTACCGAGGGAGAAACTCTGGAAGGTGCTGAGTGACCTCGGGATCCCTCCCTATCTCTTAAATGTTAGAGAGGCTCCACTAGGAGAATTTTGCACAAGTACGATGCGGAAAACATGGGGAACTTGCTTCCCGTTTTCCTGTCCAAAAGGGGGTACGTCAGGGATGTGTTTTAGCCCTTACTTTAATTTGCCTTTTTATCAATGGTCTTATCGACCATCTTAAATTAATAGAGGCCAACGATGCCCCCAAGCTAGCTTCGGGGAAGGTCCCTGCGCTGATGTTTGCAGACGATACCCTGCTACTTTCAAAATCACCATGGGTATCCAACGTACTCAAGATGGTTTCGCAAATTTCTGCAAGCTACGAGGGCTGGAGATCAACCTAACAAAAACCAAATATATGATCTTCAACATTCCTCACACGGCCCGTCCAAACCCTTCCCTACACGGCATTCCTTTGGAAAGAGTTAAGATATTTCACTATCTGGGAGTTACCCTGTCAGAGCATTTTGAATGGGGTCCACAGTTGACAAGGCAAGACTCAGGCTAATCCAGACAGTGGGCGGTATAATGAAATTGCACACAACTTCAGTTTTTGAACTAGCCGCACCTGTGGTGGAATCTACAAAGCACATTTGTAATTTTTGCTATTAGCACTTCACCTTTGGTACTGAAAGCACAATGCACTATATCCTTTGCTGCTAATTGTTATTGGCAAAATGTTGAAATTGTTAATATTTGCTGCTAGCATAAGGCACTTTAGATTTGAAGCAGCAAGCACAATGCACTTTCTTTTCTGCTGCTAAAGGTTATTGCAATATTGCTAAAATCGCCATTGATCAATTTATGATAGGTGGATCTTTCCGTGGTTTTTAAAATACACTGTATCTGTATATGTATAATCCGATTTTGTTATGGATAGGTACTGTTTTTTTTTGTTTGTAATGATTTTAATTAATCAACAAATAAACTTTTACTTACTTACTTACAAAGCACAAGCAAGGGGCGCCACACTATTTGGGGTGGGGCTGTGGGGGCACTGTCCTACCACTAACCTGATGAAGGTGGAGAACAACTTCATGCGTCAGCTTATAGGCCTAGCCCGTAGCACCCCCCTTACACCCCTTCGCATGGACCTGGGTATGAGGCCCCTAGACAATGAAATCGCCCTGAGACCTCTAACTTTCTGGCGGAGGATGCGGGTGATCCCAGAGTTGTCTGTCTACAGGGGCAAGTCCATCGAGCTCTTATCCATCTGCACCATCAAGAAAATTCCATGGCTGTGTCATATAAGGGAGCTTGCCTTTAAGCTAGGCAAGCCAGACCTCTGGAGATCACTTGGAGCATCATGTGCCACGATCTCTAGGCTGGATCTAGTCAACTGCTATAGAATAGCCAATCTAAAGTCTATCCGAGAAAGTGCCTTGTGTGGTCGTTTAACAGCAGAATTTCTGCTAGTAAAAGATGTATACAGCAAGGAAAATTTTCTGAACCTTATCCAACCTCCATTGGCCAGGAAATTGTATGTGCAATTTAGACTAGAGACTCTCCCACCATCAGTGCACACTAGTAAATGGGCGAGAGAACAAACGGGTGAATGTCCTGCATGTAAATACAAGGAGGAGTCTGAACTACCAGTCCTGCTCCTCTGTCCTGCCTATCGGCTGCCGCGCAAGCATTGGTTAATCCAACTATGCAAGAACTTGGGCTTTGTGCACTGCATAGAGGCTTATAGAGTTTTAAAGTATGATACTCACCCACCAATTGTCTTTGCTGTATCACGAATGTTAAACTATATGTGGCACATCCAGCGGTCATATTTAAAGTAGATTCCAGGGGGAAGATCAAAATCCAGGAATTTAAGAAGAACAAACAATTTTGTACCCATGCTCTGGGCATTTTATCGTAGTCCTGTATTTTTATCTTTGTAAAAATTTTAGATTGCATTCCATCAGAGGATGGCTGCTTGTATTCTGTTTTTAAATTAGTATTTGATAGCACTATGTATAATTTTTACATCCCTTACGTACTCCCATGCATTGTGTGTTTTTCCCCTCATTTGTGGGACGATCATTGTATAAGAAGATGCTTGTTTGTTGCCCCAACTGTTAATTATAAGTGTATATCATCTGTTTTATTGTTTGTACTTTTAAGGCCATAGTGGCCAAAAGAAAGTTAAATAAATGGAAATGGATATTATATTCCAGAATGTTATATTATTTCTGTGTTATACTGCAGTTTGGATGTCAACCCAGATTTTCTCTCTTTGCGCTCACTTCTCTCTTTTTTCCGGAGTTTTTTCAATTTCTTTATTTCTCCTTGTCTTGCAGCATTAAAAGATCGAAATTGAGTCCCGATCAATGTATTTAATTGTCGAGAATAATTAGCTTGTATTTCGGTTTGAAAGATGTTGACATTTTCTCGCCTTAATATATTTACCCAAACAGAGGCAACTACAGACTGTGTAGTCTCTTCAAATCTGGTTATGAGATTACCTTCTCTATTTACGGAAGCTAGCAGTGACTGGGAGATTGTATAGTTTATTTTGCTTATTTCTTTAGAATTCGAGTGGATCCTTCCTGTTTTTTGATTTATAACTCCCGTCCTTCTAGGGTGCACAAGGACCACAGAGGTGTAGACTGTGTGAAAACATCTATTACTGTAGTTGGATATGCGTGGTCACTCGTGTGTACTGAATGGACAGTGATTGGACCTTCGCAAGCAAGTCTAAACTACAGATAAAATAATCTAAAATTGAGGACTTAAAAGGTACCCAATCTTGTATATACTGCCGGAGTATGTCCATCAATTCTCCCGTTTAAGATAATACCATTAATTGCGCCAATGTATGACAGAAGCATTTCCTCCCATTTATCTGCTTTTATTGTATAGGGGAAAATAGAAGTTGAAACTGAGCATGCTATTTCTGGAGGAGATTTCCCCCTATTATTGAATAGAGCATTGGAGATTTTCCCATTGAAATCTCCCACTATTATCATCAGGCTATGCCCTCTAGCTTCTAGGATTAATTCAATGTTCTCAAATGCTTTCATCAAGAGAAGGTCATTTGAGGTTCCAGGCAGAAAGTAAGTATTAAAGAGTAAAAAACTTGAAATGGGCCCTGTTCTTTCTTTCCGGCACTTGATACTGATGCATTGCACATTTGGGAGAGAGAGCTTCATTTCTTCCGGGTCCCAATCAATTTCCTCTCTTAGAAAGAATTGCTAGGCCTCCTTTTAAATGGCCTCTTCTAGAGGACTCTGCTGCGATGAGAAACAGAAAATAATTTTGAGAAAAAGTCGCCAAGCACCACATTTCTTACAAGAACACAATAGACTGTGAATTTTCCAATATAAGAAGCATGTTTTTGGGAGTCTTTCCTGGGACAATCCAGGACACTAATTTTTGATTATCGCTGAAAAGGCAGTTATAGGTCCTTGCCCGACTTATTCCAGTTTAGTGATCCCACAATCCACACCCAAGAATTTTCATCCAATTGGGGCGCTACTTATGAGTCAGAACAATTCTCAATTAGACGTACTCCATCCCTAATGGAGAGCAACAAAGTGCAGTCTTGCCCACACTTCCTTGTTTTACAGTCCGCAAACTGCTGGTTGTTATTTTTAGTAGAGTCCATAACTCCTTCAACATATTTTAAATGCAGGACTGATTTATTTGGCTATAACGATATCAAAGCCATTTTTATGGAGAATTTTGCGCTCTTTCATTATAATAGCTGGAACTACATTTGACCAGAACTCCGGGTGAGACACCGAGCGAAGTGATTTGTTTGGAAAAGAAACTAATTTTATCTCTTCTGTGGTTAGTAATCGAAGTGGTCGAATTTTACATAATAGTTCAACTATTCTCCCGCGGTTTAATGGACATGTCCGCTGGGAAATAGATCTGTTAATTCTAAGATACTTGAGACTAAGTCATCGTTACTGCCCTGGAGATCCTAATTGACGAGTTGATCTTCTGAATTACGTGGAATACATTTTAAGAATTTTGGTGTGCAAATTTTGTGCATGAGGGTTGAAATCATTTGTACCTTTTGTGTCGACTTGAGAACCCATTAAAGCCGACTGGTGGCATGCGTTTAAAGACCCATTGCTACTTTCCTTGTCATGGTTAATTTCTTCCGCTTCTTGCTCTGTAGAGCTCGTTTGAAGAAACTTTACTTTTCAAGAAGATCTTTTCGTTATCCTTCGTTTAGTTATTTTCTTTTTGCTAAATAGCCCATAATTATGTTTCCCCTTTTTATATGGTATAGTCGTCGACTCAGATTGTGTTATCAGTTTCGAGGTGGAAACTCCCTCCGTCTCTCTTCCAACCTTTATTCTAAGGGTCAAGGACCTTCTTGTTGAAAAATTGGAAATAAAGGGATAGAATTTTGAATGACATTTCCCTTAAAATTTTCTGGACAAGGGTATTTGAAGAATTTTCTGAGAGAATAAGTTATCGCCAGCGGCGTGATTACGTTTTTGATTACGTTTGGCTTGGGATCCCTCCGTCTGAGTCGCCTTCTGGTTTTTTTTGCGTTGAAGAGTTGCTAGAAACTGGGGATTTTGGCCGACACTTATCTTCTCTTTCCTGGTCAGGCGATCAATTGGACGACTGCGATTGAGCCATTTTCCTTTTTTTATCTACAAGGTATTGTAGAATTCCTGTTTGAGTTTCCAATATCTGGTCTGTGTTTTCCAAGTTCTTTTCTAGGAGTAATAGTATAGAGTCCATTATTCTCTGCAATAATAGAATAGTACTTGAAATAGGATCATGCTTATTTACAGATTGTGGCATAATAAACAACAGGAGTTCAAGAGATAATGACAAATTATAGACCACCTCTATCTCGTGCTGCAAGAGGCTGAGTCAGAGGCCAGATCCGAACCTCCCAGTGTAGGGCGGGGCAGGCTGGGGGACTGCAGAGGCAACAATAAGGGCAATAGTGAGGGCAGAGGACAGTGAGCAAGAGCTCTCAGGAGCGAGCCGCACCTGACCCTGCCGGGCCGCTTCTGCAGAAACACCCGGCCCACTCTCTGCTGCACTCGGACTCTAACAAAAGAACTCCCTGCTACCCCCCTCCTTGCCGCCTCGTACCTCGTCCTCCAAGGTTGTGCCTTTGTTCTTCCCTCAGTCCACTTTCAACGCTCCGTCTCTCCGCTCCGAAATTCGACCTCCAATCTCCGATTGTCCTCAATGCTGAAGGGGGTGGGGGGAGCTAGCGTGGGGTGAGGCTGTAGTTAGCGCAGTTACTGGTGTCAGCGGGGGGTCCAACAAAACACCCGCTCCAGTTTCTGTAGCTCACACCCCGCTGCTGCTCACTCCCACTCTCGTGGACGTTCACAAGACGCTGACTCCTCACTCACACAAGAGAGTCCCACCTGGTTCTTTTTAAAGAATTCTCATAGAAAACTGCATTAAAAGGTTCACCACTCCAATCAACCTAAAACCTAATTGCTCCCGCTCCGTGCCGCTGGTATGTGCTTTCCAATGTCAATAGCTCAAACTTGCGTAAATGCGAAACCTATCGCATTGCAAATGCTTGTTTTGCTTGCAGTGGAGTGATAATTTAGAAAAACAAGTTAACAGCACAATAACATGTTGGGTGCGACCTTGAAGAATCAGGGACAAGTTATAGTTAAAACAATAGGGTGATAGATTTAACACACCTCCTGCTGAAAACTAAGCACTTATTTTACAAAAACCCAATTGCTTGAGCATTATATGAATTATGGGTTCATGGACTGCCACCTTTGACTGCGTTGAATTACAGAGTGCTGTCAGCAAAAATGTAAACCCAATGAGACGGTAACTTAAAATCTTCGATAAAGCATAACATTTGAATGACTTCACTTTAACGGCCCCCATGAAATGTAATAGGTGTAAAGTCTCCAACCGAGATGGGAAAAGAACCCCTTCCACGGGTGTATAAGGGCCCTGCGATGAGAGGGCGAGGACCAAGAGCAAGGGTCCTAAATCAAGATAATGAACACACAATTAGCTTTAATGTACTTAACATGCATCAGTTATAGGTAACTGGGTACAAAAGGAGAAGAGATGGCCGTAAGTACCAAGCCGCATCGTCCATTCTGCACCACAGACTGCAGTGGAGGATGTCCAGTCAGCCCTCTTCTTACACACTTGTACATGCTACCAAATGAAGCACTGCATCTGTTGTAGGAGAGTAGGGTCTGCTTTCCTATGGTCACCCCACTTTTTGCTTTACTGGTTTTCGACTTAATGTGGCTGTGGGCCTGCTAATCAGACCCACAAGCCCAGCTGTTCTCTCTCTAAATTCATACAATGTACTTTAGGTACATTAAGAATTGGGAATTGGGTCACCTTGTGAGCCCCTGTATAGTGTACTATAGGTACCCAGGGCATAGGTGCATCCAAGGCCTACCAGGGGCTGCAGCATGTATTATGCCACCCCTGGCTGGCCATCCAAACTGACACAACTGGCTGATCACTCAGCTGGGGCAAGGTCGTGTAATCACCCCTTGCTTAGATATAGCATTCCTATATCTAACCTTATATCTAGACACATACACACCTATACGTCACTCCTATGGCAGACCTTAACAATCCTGGAGGCAGAGTGCTTGGTTTTATGTGAGATGAGGCTCTAGCATGAGCTGAGCCTGTCTGCAGCTTTCAGAACCATGTCCTTATAGCTGTTCTAGGATATAGCCATACCATATACTCTTAAGTGCATTATGAACCTTGCAGTTAAATGCTAACTCTGGTTTGGCTTTATCGAACAAGTTACTTACCTTCGGTAACGATATATCTGTAAGAAACAGTAGTTAGTATTAGATTCCTTACCTTAGAATATCCCCTGGCATCAGACTGGATCCGGAAATTTTTGCGTAGCAGTACCCTTGCGCGTCGATAGGCGTCGTCTGCGGCTCCGCGTCCGCCGTCGGCGCCGTGATGACATCGTCGGAGTACTTAGATGCCGCCTCTGCGTGCTGATGTCAGTTCTTAGACACAGCTTTTCCGCGCAGAAACGCAGAGCGATGGTAAAAACCAACACTGGTGCCACTGAAACTAGGGCCCTGAAAGGGGATGACCTTAACCCTAGATATCAGTTCGCAGAACGGGGAGGATGGGTGGGGCGGTAAGGAATCGAATACTAACTACTGTTTCTTACAGATATATCGTTACCGGAGGCAAGTAACTTGTTCATCTGAAAGAAACAGGTTAGTATTAGATTCCTTACCTTAGAATAGATACCCCAGCAATACCAACCCCGGTGGTGGGTCGGCGAACCAATAATCACACCAGAAAGTCCTGGAGGACGGAACGGCCAAAGAAGCCATCCCTCCGGACTTGGCTGTCCTGGCAGTAGTGTCTTGCAAACGTGTGCAGCGATGCCCACGTAGCTGCCTGACAGATGTCCTGTAAGGTAACTCCCCGGCCCAGGGCAGTGCTAGCCGCCGTGGCCCGAATGGAATGGGCCCTCAGCCCAACAGGAGGTTCCTTCCTCGCCAAGGAGTAACATGCCTTGATACACAAGACGACCCGCCGAGAGATGGTCCTCTTGTGCACTGCCCGTCCCTTCTTAGCGCCCACGTAACCAACAAAGAGTTGGTCATCCACCCGGAACTGGCGTGTGCGATCTAAATAGAATGAAATCGCACGTTTTGGGTCCAGACGGTGGAGCCGCTCTTCCTCTTTAGAGGGATGCGGTGGCGGAAAGAAGGTGGGCAAGGTGATAGACTGCCCGATATGGAAGGCCGTGACAACCTTGGGCAGGAAAGATGGCTTAATCCGCAACACAACCTTGTCCGGATGGACAGAAAGGAAAGGGGGTGTACATGAAAGAGCCTGGAGCTCACTCACTCTCCTGGCAGAGGTGATGGCAGCCAGGAAAGCAGTCTTCAGGGTAAGAAGGCGAAGAGGACAGTTGTGAAGTGGCTCAAAGGGAGTGCACATCAGAAACGTAAGAACAAGGTTCAAGTCCCACTGAGGCATCACAAACATGTGTGTGATGCCCTTCAGAAAGCGAGTTACAATAGGGGACCTGAACAAAGAAGGTTGATCAGGCAGCCTTAGAAAGGCTGAAAGGGCAGAAAGGTAGCCCTTGATAGTGCCCAGAGCGGAGCCCTGCTAGGCAAGAGAAAGAAGGAAGAGAAGAACCTCAGAAAGAGGGGCAGAAAGAGGATCCACAGCCTTTGCTGTGCACCATGCCAGAAATGTGTTCCACCTGCAGGCGTATACCGACTTTGTGGAGGGACGCCTGGCTGCCAGAATGATTTCACAGACTTCAGGAGGCAAGTCAAATGGCCTCAACTGTCGCCGCTCAATCTCCAAGCATGGAGGTGGAGACTGGACAGGTTCGGGTGGAGGACCGTCCCCTGCTGCTGCGACAAAAGGTCCTCCTGAAGAGGCAGACGAACCGGGGGATCGACTGACATACTGAGTAGCTCTGGATACCAGTACCTTCGTGCCCAGTCCGGAGCCACAAGGATGACTTGGGCCCGGTCGCGTTTGATCGTCTTCAGCACTCTGGGCAGAAGTGGTAAAGGCGGAAAGGCGTACAACAGACCGCAACTCCACTCGCGACGAAAAGCGTCTCCGAGCGAGTGCCACCTTGGAAATTCCAACGCGCATAACTGATGACATTGCGCGTTCTCTTCAGTGGCGAATAGATCTAACCAAGGCTCTTCCCACTGCTGAAAGAGGCCTTGCGCCAAGTCCGAGTTCAGACGCCATTCGTGATCCATCATGCACCGACGGCTGAGTTAGTCCGCCCTGGCGTTCAGAGAACCTGCCAGGTGTTGAACCACCAGGGTCACGCCCTGATGTTCCAGCCACTGCCAGAGGCTGAGCCTCCTGGCAAAGGGTCCACGACCCCACACCGCCCTGTTTGTTGCAGTACCACATGGCGGTGGTGTTGTCCGTGAACACCTGCACTACACTCCCCCGGACAGAGGGGAGGAATGCCTTCAGTGCTAGACGAATCGCCCGCAGCTCCAAAAGGTTGATATGGAGCCGGGACTCCGCCGGAGACCAGAGGCCTCTGATCTCCGCCTCTCCCATGTGGCCTCCCCAAGCTCTGGAGGGACGCGTCCGTCACAACTACGTGCTCCGGTTGGGGAAGGGAGAGGGATCTGCCGCTGACCCAATCGCGGTCCGTGAGCCACCACTGCAGCTGTCTCGCAGTGCCCTCCAAGATCAGGACATGGTCGGAGAGGTTGCCCTGATGCAGGGCCCACTGAAACTTCAGGTCCCACTGCAGAGCCCGCATCCGCCACCGGGCGTGATGCACCAGAAGGATGCAGGAGGCCATCAGCCCCAGAAGCCGCAGCGTCAACCTGACCGAGTGCCGGGACAAAGGCTGAAAGAGTGGAATCAGAGCCTGAATGTCCCGAACCCGCTGTTCGGGAGGATAAACCCGAAACTGCGCCGAGTCGAGAACCGCTCCGATGAAGAGGAGCTTCTGAGAGGGACACAGGTGTGACTTCGGCACATTGATAGAAAACCCCAGCTGATGCAGGAGGTCTGCCGTCGTCTGGAGGTGGCTGACGACCGTTTGGGGCGAGCCCGCCTTCAACAACCAGTCGTCGAGGTAGGGGAAGACTGAAACACCTAACCTGCGCAGATGAGCTGCGACCACCGCCATCACCTTCGTGAACACGCGTGGGGCGCTAGTAAGGCCGAAGGGGAGCACGGTAAACTGAAAATGCTTGTGGCCAACCGTGAACCGCAGGTAACGCCGGTGGGCCGGCAGGACGGGGATGTGGAAATAAGCGTCCTGCAAGTCCAACGCTACCATCCAGTCTCCTGGGTCCAGAGCAGCTAAGACCTGAGCCAGTGTCAGCATTTTTAACTTCTCCTTCCGGAGGAAGCCGTTGACGTTCCGTAGGTCCAAGATAGGGCGTAGGCCCCCTTTGCCCTTCTTGGGTACCAGGAAGTAGTGGGAGTAGCAACCACACCCTACTTCTGGCCCAGGAACGCGCTCGATAGCCCCCTTGGCCAAGAGGGCCGAAACTTCCTCCTGCAGAAGTCGCAAATGATCCCCCGATACGCTGTGGTATTGCGGTGGCATGGCTGGAGGGGTTGCCTCGAAGGGGAGGGAGTAGCCCTTTCGGACGATTTGCAGCACCCACCTGTCCGATGTGACAGTGCGCCAGTGGAAGAGGTGATGGCGAACCCTGCCCCCCACTGGCGTCACATGGGCCTGAAAGCACGGACTAGGAGGGTTTTGAGGCGGATGCTGCGGGGGAAGTTGTGGACTGACCTCACCGCTGTCCCCGACCGCCTCCACGGCGGTTTCCATGGCCGCCACCACGTTGGATGTTAGTCTGCGGCACGTGGCTGGCGGCACGTGTGGGGGCGCCCCTTCCTTGGACACGAAAGGAGCGAAAGGCACCCGATTGCTGGCGCGGGGCCGAGAGGCCCAAGGACCTGGCCGTACCCCTGGAGTCCTTAAAGCGCTCAAGCGCATGGTCTGCCTTGTCGCCAAAAAGGCGACGGCCATCAAACGGCATGTCCATGAGAGTATTCTGGACATCAGCCGAGAAGTTGGCGGACCTCAACCAGGCGTGGCGACGAATCGCCACCGTCGTTGCCATCGCTCTGCCCAGTGAGTCGGTGGTATTCAGTCCACACCAGATAGAATATCCTGCTGCATCCCGGCCCTCCACAAGGGCCTGGCCGAGTTTAGCCCGCACCTTCAACGGGCATTCTGGCAGCACTTCTGCGACCGTGTCTCACAGAGAGTGGGTGTAGCGGCCCAAGAGGCATGCGGTGTTGGAAGACCGCAGTCCCAGACTCAGGGAGGAGAATACCTTCTTGCCGTATTGCTCATACCTCTTGGATTCTCTGTCAGGCGGAGCCGACGGGAATGCGGTCTGGGAATTTGAGGCCTGGATGACCAGGCTCTCGGGGGTGGGGTGGGTGGACAGGAAACAAGGGTCGCCCGGGGCCGGGCGTCTGGCCACGTTCCTATCTACAGGCGAACCTGTAGCGGGCCTGGACCAGGTGCCCAAAAGAACGTCGGTCAAGGCCTCATTAAACGGCAGCAGAGGCTCAGCTGAGCATGACTGCGGTTTAAGGACCTCAGTGAGGAGGTTAGCCCTCACGGCCGCGACGGGGAGCTCAAGGCCCAAGGCCTTGGCCGCCCGCGTCAACACCACACTGTAGGTTGCCCCCTCCTCCGTAGCCACGGTAGGAGGTGAGACAAAACCAGTGTCTGGCGAGGTATCCAGACCACTGGCATCCCCAAGTCCACCTGTCCAGTCCTCCTGGGACTGACACTCCTGTGTCAGAGGGTCCTCGGACTCCTCCCAATACTCACCACCCATCTCCTGATACTCACGGTTGGTAACGGATGGGGCCGGTTAGTTGAAGTAGATCGCAACCGGATCGAGGGAGGCATCGGGGACGGCGCCGCCCGAAGACGGCGCCGGAGGTGACACCTGTGGGACCGGCCCCGGTGAGGTCGTCAGGTCAAACGGCGACGACCCGGATCCAGAAGCGGATCCAGCGGCGCCGAGCCCGAAGGCGCTGGCGGCGTCGGGGCCGAAGCACCCACCGGCGTCGGGGCCGAAGTCGCCGACCCGCTAGGACCCCCAGACGGGTCCGCTTGGCCCGAAGGCGCCGCGGAGCCCGCAGGAGGAGTGAGGGACCTCATGGCCATGAGGAAGCGCTCAATATCCCCCGGCGTCGCGTGCTGCCCAGGGACCGGAGGGTATGGGTCAAGCCGCGACGCCCGCGACTCTGACGGAGCCGCGTGGGCGGTGTCACCCGAACCCCCGGTCGCGTCGTGCGAGCGTCGGGGGGGGGGGGGGGGGGGGGGGGAGTCGAAAGAGCGATGACGTCTCTTCGACTTCTTGTGCTTACCTGACGACTTCGAAGCTGTGAGTGATGTTGACTCCCGGAGCTGTGTTGGCTCCGACCCCGCGACCGGTCCCTCGACCTCCGTCCGGACCGGGACCTCTCACGGCACGGGCCGACTGCCGGAGTTAGAGTCGCTTGCGGGACCGCTCCCGCCTAGCTTTCGAAGTCAGGGCCCGGCAGTCGGAGCAGGTCTTATCGTCGTGATCGACGCCGAGACAGTGGAGACACCGACGGTGAGGGTCGGTGACCGACATCAGTCGGTCGCAATCCTCAGAAGGCTTAAAACCTGGCATCCCTACCGGCACCGTTCGGAGTCGAAGACTCGAAAAATGATCAAAAAGATCTCCAAAAAAGTTTAGTCAAAAAATGACTAAGGTAAGAGGGACCTGGCACGAGCATGGAAGGGAGTGCGAGCCCCCCCCCCACTGTGTGCGTGGAAGGCAGGCCTGGACTACTTTATGGGGCTGGAGCGCCCGGTGTTTGAGGCAAGAGGATGCCCCCGTAAGCATTATAGAATCTGGAAAAGGGGGGCGGAATATAGGGGGTTGTTTCTTGACCCTCCGGCAGATCAGGAGGATGGACTACAGGTGGAGGAGGACCCTCGGGCCTAGAGAGGTGCGCCATGCCGGGCACAATACGACCAAGTGCTGTATGGCTTAATGTGATCACGTGCATGGGGTTAGGGAGGGATAAGGGGTGGGTAGACGGGAAGTTGGGTGGCTGGGGTGAGGGGGTGGAGGTGGGGGGGGGGTGGTTCTTCTTTTCATTGATTGGGCTATGCAACAATACTGAAACGTGTCATGATATTTGGTGGTGATCTCCTGACTGTGGAGAGCCGCTTATATGCTTTTACCTGATCAATCAATAAAAATTTGTTGTGAAAAAAAAAAAAAATGACTAAGGTACCACTTTTTCCGGATCTGCGCTTGCTGGCGGGGAAAAAAGAAGAACTGACGTCAGCACGCGGAGGCGGCGTCTAAGTACTCTGGCGACATCATCACGGCGCCCACGACGCCGACGACTGACGCGGAGCCGCAGACGACGCCTACCGACGCGCAAGGGTACTGCTACGCAAAAATTTCCGGATCCAGTCTGACGCTTGGGGATATTCTAAGGTAAGGAATCTAATACTAACCTGTTTCTTTCAGATAAAACATGTAGTGTAAGGTGTCATAAGCTTTGGAATACTACCCCCTCGCCAGTTTTGGTGACGGGGGTAGCATTCCACGCTTCTAAAGGGAGAAGACATGTTGTTCCTGTTAATCCCGGTTAAAGTTAACCAGAGCCTCAGCATCACAAATTGGATGCTGCTGCCACAGACACAAGTCTGACCTCCTGCTGCTGGGAGTCCTTCCAGCGAGGGAGGCTTGGACAATAGGTTTCCTGTCTTGGGAGGTGCTAGCACCACCCCAGACAGGCCATAGTGTATTGGGGCAGGGAAGGCTGAATGAAATGAGACACTGCCTGGGGCACACAAGGTGTCCCATGCATAGCCCGGTTCAAACCAGTTGCTGGGGCACTCCAACCCCAGCTCTGGCACGGAACTGGACAAAGGGAAAGGGGTGTAACCACCCCCTTCCCTGGTCCCACACATAGGAGGGACTTAGCAGGTAATCCAGCCCCTTTGATTGGTATAAAGGTAGGAGCGGAGTCAAGAGACTTTAGATTTATCCTGAACTGAAACTTGAAACGAAACTCTGGACCTTCGACATTGTACTGAACATAGAAGACTGAAGAATCTCCCTTGTGGTCAAGGAGTGACCACCCTGTACCTACAGGCACCATCCAGCGATCTGCGGTTTACTTTGTCGACACTCCTGCCGGAGCCCGAGCACAGAGTCCGACAAGAGCCAGACTTCCAGACTTCTTAGACCCCGATCCACAGCCACAGCAAAGCTGAGACCCGTGGAGGCGACGAGAGACGTGGGACCGGCCATCTTGAAAAGCCTGCTCTTTGCTACTTGTGCAGCTACTGAGGCATCCTCGAAGTTGTGCATTGGAGGATTAAGAAGCCCCAGCCCAGAGCACCTTCTGCACCGACGCACAGCCCTCCACACGCCACGAGTGCCGCGTGGGGCCTGCCAGTGTTTTTGTGCTCGATGCGTCTGTCCGGTTACTTGCCCATTGGCTAGTGGTCTCTGTGACGACGAACCTTTGAATCTACACCACTGGCCTGGTTGCTCCAGGCTGGCCCCTGCTTCCCTGAAAAGGAGAACCCCCTCAGACCTTGCTAGTCTGCAACAGAAGCCATCTTCGTTTCCTGCGTGGGTTGCCTTTGCCAAGGCTTGTTGACTCCAATCCAGAAGCCGACACCGCCGACAGCGAGAGCCCTAGTGGGACAGTCCGTATCCAGCTCCAGGTCGTCGTCGACACCTCCTGGTCCACGTGGCTGCAGAGTCAAGCTTCACAACATCACCGGATTGCTTTGCGACATCGCCTGGTTCCATCCTGGTCACTGGCTAGTGACCCAGACTCTGTCCCCTCTGCTTTCAGGTACTCTTCATCCTCGATCCGCCCTTGGATCCAACCGGACACTTTTCTCCTGGTCGCCTGCAGCATCTTTTTACAGGTCTCCATAGGAATCAGCGACGAAACCAGACACACTTTGACACCCATGCACCCGGCTCCTGTGGGTGAGGTAACGCGAGTACTTCGGTGCTCCTGTGGGTATTGACTATCCTAGTGTCCTAGTTTTAAGTAGCTTTCTCCTAGTCCATCCGGAAGTGTCCTAAAAGATCTAGTTTCCAATTCTTTCGTTCCCATTGTATCCCTATGGTAACTCGCGTGTGTGTAGACACTGCACACGCCTCCCGTGGGCCTCCTGCTTCCCAACTATTGGTAGTACAGCGTAGCGCCAGCGATTCCCTAGGCCTACTCCCTGTTGGTGACGTGGTTCTTATACAACTATTTTATTATATGGTTTTACGTGCCCCTAGGGCCCAACTGTATTTGGTGCAACTTATTGTATGATAATTAAGTATCTTGTTATGTGCTTGTGCCTCTGACCTCATAAAGAGTTCAGAGGGTTGTGTTAGTAATAAATACATATATATTTTATATATAACCTGTGTGGTGTCCTTTCATTTGGTATTCAAGGGGTTACATATGGTGAAACAGCTTGCTTCACATGCTCTGTGAAGTTTTAGCCTAAGACTGCTTGTGCATGCTACCTCCAGGATAGCTGGTCTATAAGGTTGACTTTACAACCATCACCATAAGGGTTGTTTGTACTGGTGCAGGTGCTCACTAGAATAGTGAACATCATATACCAGGCCAACTTCTCACATCTGTGTTCACGCACAGCACCAGAACCAAGACTAATCCTACAGTAGTCTGCACACCATTGTTCTTCGAGAGGAACTCTGACAGCAACCATGCCATCACACCTGATATCAGCGAGCTCAAAACTTGCTGATCGGTCTTGGCGTTAAGATATGCTACGGAACAAATTTTGGACCAGAACCAAGACTCATCATACAGGAGTCCACAACTAGTCTGCACACCGTTGATTTTCACAAGGAACTCTGACAGGTTCCACTTTCACGGCACACTGGTTAATGTTTTAAGAGGTCATCTCTTTTTTTAAGTGAAAAGTGAGCAACCTGTGCAGCATCTAGGTGCTGCAGGCAGCTGGATGCGCCATCTGTCTGAGGAGTAATTGCTGCATGGCCTGTTCCTAGGGTCATTGGACATGAGTGGATGTGGTAAGGATGGTGTTGGGAGCTGTGAGCGATGCTAGGTTTCAGGCTGTTTTACTGTTGTAACCACTGATGTTACAAATACCCAATGAAGGGCACACCATGCAACGACCTCAGAAGGATAGAGGGGCTAGTTGGTCTCAGAATTAAAAGACGTAACCATAACATCACACCCGATGTCAGCAGCGAGCGCAAAACCAGCTGATCTGTGTTGGCAGTGAGATATGCTACGAAACAGATTTTGGACCAGCACCAGAACCAAGACTTATCATACAGGAGTGTGCTACTGGTCTGCACACTTTTGTTCTTTGGGAGGAACTCAGAGCAACCATGCCATCACACCTGATGTTAGCAGAGAGCACAAAACTCTCTGATCTGTCTTCGCAATGAGGTATGAGATGGAAGAGATTTTGAACCACCACCAGAACCAATAGTTATCATACAGGTTTCCCCTACTGGTCTGCACACCGTTGATTTTCGCGAGGAACTCTGACAGGTTCCACTTTCACTGTACACTGGTTAATGTTTTAAGAGGTCAACTCTTTTTTCCAAGAGAAAAGTGAGCAGCTTGCACAGCATCTAGATGCTGCAGGCAGTTGTGTGCTCCCTCTGAGGAGTAATTGCCACATAGCCTGTTCATAGGGAGACTGGGCAGGAGTGGGTGTGGTCAGGGTGCTTTTGGTGGCTGTAAATGACGCTGGGGTTCAGGCTGTATTACTGTTGTAACCTCTGGCCTTAACAGTTTCCCAACAAAGGGCTCACCATGTACCGATTGCATAAGGATAGCAGGGTGAGTTGGTCTCAGAATTAAGTGCCATAACCATACATTCACACCTGATGACAGCAGCTGCTCAAAACCTGCAGATTTTTGGGCTGTGAGATATACGCTCACACACATTTTGGAGGCGGTCCCAGAGGGTAGGCTTACACTCTAAAAAAGGAACACACCCCTAAGTGTGATCGGTAATACGTTACTTGCTTGTTGAGGATGGACCATGGGGCAGAGGCATCAGCGGGCCTTTCACTTAATGCCATCTTATGCTTGTAACCGACGACCTTGGCGCTGATTTGTGGGTAAGGCTAGTGTAGCTTTCAGCCCGTGGCTCGGATAAATACAAACCAAGCTGGAGGAAACAGACCTAGTTTACATGAATAGCCACAGTTTGGTACGGTAATGTGCCTTTAAAATACACAAAGCAAAATTAGGTTTAATAGTGTATAAACTCGTAACTGTTAATAAAATGCATTATAGTAAGGGAAGCATAAAGGTGTATTAAAATGGAACTCCAAAATTGAAACAAAATATTAATTCCATTATGGTGGGGGTTATACATACGGTAAAGCCCATAGCTGTCGTGCCTTCAACACTGAGGGACCGATTGCGAAGTCGTTCAGAATGGCTCCGAATGGGATTAGGAATCTCAGAATCCGATTCCGAACCTATGTTTCCGACTGAATCGTACACATTATCAACCGACTGATTACGATGCACGGAAATCTTTTGGGATGTCCAAATCGGTTTCAAAAGGCATTCGGATACTTGACTGAACCTTTCTACATTAGCTCAGGCAGAAAATTCAATACATAGACTAAGTTTGACCCCACAGGACAAGACCCAATTCTCAGCACAAACTGAATTGTGGACACAAGATGCCCATTAGTTCTTAGCTAATCCAGCTGATCATGTCCGTCAGATAAGGGAAACATCTGGTAAAAGGCCTGGGATTTGCAGTTGTCTTTAGTAATTCTACACTACACTAGGAGTAGAGAACCATACAAGAGGTACAGAGTAGGACAGCCAGAGGGATCCAACAGAAACACTATAAACGGTGGCACCAAAATAAAGAGTCTCAAGACAGCTTCAACAAGACCTGAAACCACACCTGGATTTCCACAACAGTGTGATCAAAAGCACTCCTTGTTAAAGCACTTGAGCTTATGATAAACATGGCTAATGCCTAGTTCACAATGTTCGGAAACTCAAGTGGGAAAGCGTTTACCACCTCTGCTTCCGGGCCCTATCTCCAAATGAAGAATTTCAGACGGTGGGTTTTAAGTCTTTGTGAGAAGTTGGCCTGATGTGCAGTGTTCACTATTCTAGTGATCACTATATATCAGTCCAAACAACCCTTATTGATGATTGGTTGTAAGTCAACCTTATAGACCAGCTATCCTAGTAGCATGGATACGAGCAGTCTAAGGCTAAGACTCTAGAGGGCGTGTTAAGCCAGCTGTTTTACCATCACATTACCCCTTGAACACCCAGTGAAAGGACACCACACAAGTGTTATGAAAATAAACAATGTATTTATTAGAATCACAACAACCCTGTACTCTTTATGAGGACAGGGTGCTAAGCACACAACAAAACTCTTATAAAAATACTTAAGTTAGCACGTTATACACAAATGCCCGAGGGGCACGAAAAACCATATACTCTAAAAGTGGAATGCGAATTACTAGCAGGTAAGTAACGATTCTCAGAGGCTTTGGGATCGCTAGGACTGGACTACTGAACCTTTAGATTACTAGCAGGAGGCCTAGGGAACTCGGGTGCAGAGTGTGCACTCTCACGCGGGATGCGGGACAAAGTCTATGGAAGCTAGAATTCACAAAGTTAGTGTTCACGGGCGAACCCGACCTGGTAGGGAGAAAACGACAGTGGATCCTGACCCTTGGATAGTGAGGCTATGCTGGGGCACCGAAATGCCGAAGTTACCTAGCCCAGGGGCTGCAGCTGCATAGGTCTGAAAAGACGTCGGGAATCCTCGTGCCGGACCAGGAGCCTGGAAGAAGGAAGTTGCTGGCAGGCGACCAGTGAAGAAAAGTTCGATGGATCCAAGCCTGGATCAAGGAAGAAGAAAACCTGAAAGCAGAGGGGACCAAGTTCTTGAATCACTAGCCAGTGATTAAGTGGGCACCAGGATGGCACCGGGCGAAGTCACCGCAGTCAGGTGAGTGGGCGCTGCTGGGCTCTGCAGTCTCTCGGACCAGGAGGCGTTGTCGGCGACCAGGAAGGAGGTGCGAGCTGTCCCACGAAGGTTCTTGCTGTCGACGTCGCTGGACCCAGGATTGGGCAACAAGTCTTGGCAAATGCAAGGCCCACGCGGTGGACCTAAAATGGCGTCTTAGCCGGACCAGGAGGGTCCAGGGTACTTCTCCGATGGAGGGAAGCAAGGGCCAGTCTGGAGCAACCAGACTAGCAGCAGTATTGTCGTCGGGCGTCGTTCGGAAGGCCACAAGCCAGCGGGCTAGTAGCCAAACAACGCGGTGAGCTACAAAAAGCAGAAGGGCCCCACGCCGATCGTGGAGATGCTGGGGGGCTGCTCTTCGGTGCTGGAGCTGCTCAGGGTGGGGGCTTCTCGGACCCCAAAGCACTCACCAGGAAATTACTCGGTGGGCTTGCTGTGCAGAAAACGTGCAGTCTTGGCGATGGCCGGTCCCTCGAGGTCTCGTCGCACCCACGGTTCTCAGCTGTGCTGTAGAGGTGGGTAGAGGTCAGAGGTGCCAGGGAAGCCGGGTCTCGTCGAGCTGGGCAGTCGGATTCCGGAGGAAGGACGTGCAGCAGACCGCAGTGTTCTTAGATGGTGCCTGCGGATGCAGGGTGACTACTCCTTAGCCACAAGGGAGAATCTTGAAGAAGAAATCGTGAAGTCCTTTCGTGGAAAGTGGTATCTTGATTCCAAAGATGATCTGATTTGGAAGGGGGCCAGTCCCTACCTTTATCTGGGAAAAGGGGGCTGGCACGCGACTAAGTCCTGCCCTAGGGGTGGGACCAGGAGGGGGGTGGTTACACCCACTTCCTTGGCGGGCTTTTCCCCAGCACAGGGTCTGGAGTGTCCCTGGAACTGGTTCAAGCCGACCTATGCACAGTGAGCACCGGGGTGCCACGTGCAGTCACCTTCCTCTGAAGCCCTGCCTACCTACAATACACAAAATCCTGTCTGGGACGGTGCTGGCACCGCCCCTGGCAGGAAACCCTTTGTCCTTATCTCCTGCTCTGGGAGGACTCCCAGCAGCAGGAGGGCAGACTTGTGTCTCGGTGGCAGCATCCATTTTGTGGATGCTAAGGCTCTGTCTGACTTTAACCGGGGTTAGGGGTTACATACATGTCGTGTCCCTCTAGAAGGGTGGAATGCTAACCCCGTCGCCAGAATTGGCGAGGGGTTAGTATTCCAATTCGTATGACACCTTACTCGACATGTTTTGATAAAGCGATACCAGAGTTGGCATATAACCGCGAGGATTATAATGCACTTAAGAGTATATGGTATGCGATATCATGGAAACGGCTAAGGGATGGATCCCGAAAGCCGCAGACAGGCTCAGCTCATGCCAGAGCACCATCTCACACGATTCCAAGCACTCTGCCTTCAGGATTGTTAAGGCCTGCCATAGGAGTGACTGATAGGAGATCTGTGTGTCCATTTTAGGGTTAGATATAGGTATACTATATCTAAAGCAAAGGGTGAGTACACCACCTTGCCCCAGCTGTCGTGCAGCCAGTTGTGTCAGTTTAGTTAGTCAGCCCAGGGGTGGCATAATACATGCTTCAGCCCCTGGGAGACTTCTGGGTACACCTCAGCCCTGGGTACAGGGACTTGGAGAGGGCCCAGTGCCAATTCAGTACCTGAGTACAATTTGGATAGAGAGAACAGCTAGGCTGTGGGTCTGATTAGCAGGCCCACAGCCAGGGAAAGTCGTAAACCAGTGCAGCAAAAAGCAAAAATCTGGGTGATCATAGGAGTGCAGACCCTACTCTCCTACATGACCCCCCCCCAAACTTTGGGACAATAAACTAACCTTGACCAGGTGAGTCTTCTTGCTCTAAGTGGAAATACCTGGAGAGCCCATCAGCATTGCTGTGATCAGTACCAGGTCTATGCTCCACTGTAAAATCCATCCCCTGTAGGGAAATGGACCACCTAAGCAGTTTGGGGTTTTCACCCTTCATCTGATTTAGCCACAAGAGGGGCTTATGGTCTGTCTGAATGGTGAAGTGAGTGCCAAACAAGTAGGCCCTCAGCTTCTTCAGGGCCCAGACCACAGCAAAGGCCTCCCTCTCAATAGCTGACCAATTTTTCTCTCTGGGTGTCAACCTCCTACTAATGAAAGCAATAGGCTGATCATTACCATCAAAATTCAGTTGAGACAGAACAGCCCCCACACCCAACTCAGAAGCATCTGTTTGGACAATGAATGGCTTGGAGTAATCTGGACTCTTTAGGATAGGTGCTGTGCACATGGCCTGCTTTAGGTCATTGAATGCTTTCTGACAGCTTGCTGTCCACTGAACTTTCTTTGGCATCTTTTTGCTTGTCAGGTCATTAAGAGGGGTCACTATGGACCCATAATTTCTGACAAACTTCCTATAGTACCCAGTCAGGCCCAAGAAAGCTCGAACCTGAGTCTGGGTGATTGGAGGAGTCCAGTCCTTGATGGCCTGTATCTTACTCTCCAGTGGCTGAACCTGGCCTCCACCTACAAGGTGGCCCAGGTATACAACCTGTGTCTGCCCTATCTGGCACTTTGTGGCCTTGATAGTGAGGCCTGCCTTTTGCAGGGCCTCTAACACTTTCCTCAGGTGGACCAGGTGATCCTCCCAGGTGGAGCTAAAGACAGCAATATCGTCTAGATATGCTGCACAGAAGTCATCCAGCCCAGTGAGGACTTGATTCACCAACCTTTGGAAGGTGGCAGGTGCATTTTTCAGTCCAAAGGGCATTACCACAAATTGATAATGCCCTCCAGGGGTAGAAAATGCTGTCTTGGGTTTGGCCTCCTCAGCTAACCTGATTTGCCAATACCCAGCTGTCAAATCAAATGTACTTAAGAAGTTGGCAGAAGCCAATTTATCTATAAGTTCATCTGCTCTTGGTATTGGGTGGGCATCAGTCTTAGTGACTGCATTGAGGCCTCTGTAGTCTACGCAAAACCTCATCTCTTTCTTACCACCCTGGGTGTGAGGCTTTGGCACTAGAACTACTGGGCTAGCCCAAGGGCTATCTGAGGGCTCAATGACTCCCAGCTCCAACATTTTCTGCACTTCAGTTTTGATGCAGTCTCTAACATGATCAGGCTGTCTGTAGATTTTACTCTTGACAGGCAGACTGTCCCCAGTGTCAACATCATGGGTACACCAATCAGTTTGGCTGGGTGTCAGAGAGAACATATGTCTGAAGGATTGCAGGACTTGCCTGCAATCCTGTTGCTGATGTTCAGTGAGGCTGCCACAAAAGACAACACTATCAACTGATCCATCATCAGGATTCTGAGTGAGCAGGTCTGGGAGAGGGTCACTCTCTTCCTCCTGTCCCTCATCTGTGGCCATGAGCAAGCTCATGTCCTTCCTGTCAACATATGCTTTGAGCCTGTTAACATGGAGCACTCTGAGAGGGCTCCTGGGAGTTCCAAGGTCCACCAAGTAGGTAACCTCTCCCTTTTGCTCAATGATGGTGTGGGGCCCAGACCATTTGTCTTTCAGAGCTGCTGGGGCTACTGGCTCCAGCACCCACACCTTCTGTCCTGGCTGGTACACAGTCAGAACAGCCTTTTGGTCATGCCAAGCTTTTTGGAGTTCTTGGCTGGCCTCCAGGTTTTTAGATGCCTTCTCCATATACTCAGCCATCCTGGAGCGGAGACCAAGTACATAGTCCACTATGTTGGTTGCAGGCTTTTTGAGAGGTCTCTCCCATCCTTCCTTCACCAAACACAGGGGTCCTCTTACAGGATGCCCATACAGAAGCTCAAAAGGGCTGTAGCCAACCCCCTTCTGTGGGACCTCTCTGTAAGCAAACAAGAGGCAGGGGATCAGGACATCCCATCTTCTCCTAAGAGTTTCAGGTAGTCCATGAATCATCCCTTTGAGGGTCCTGTTGAATCTCTCAACAAGCCCATTGCATTGTGGGTGGTAGGGTGTGGTGAACTTGTAGTTCACACCACACTCCTTCCACATTGCAGTCAGATATCCTGACATGAAATTTGTACCTCTGTCAGAAACAACCTCCTTAGGGAAGCCCACTCTGGAGAACACTCCAACTAGGGCCCTTGCCACTACAGGTGCTGTAGTGGTCCTAAGTGGAATAGCTTCAGGGTACCTGGTGGCATGATCCACTACCACCAGTATAAACTTGTGCCCTGATGCTGTCTGGGGTTCCATTGGACCAACAATGTCAATCCCCACTCTTTCAAAGGGAACCCCCACCACAGGTAGTGGTATGAGGGGGGCCTTTGTTGTGCCACCTGACTTACCACTGGCTTGGCAAGTGACACAGGAGCGACAAAACTCCTTGGTATTCTCATTCATATGGGGCCAGTGAAAGTGTGAGACAAGCCTGTCCCAAGTCTTTGTCTGACCTAAATGACCTGCAAGGGGAATCTCATGGGCCAAGGTGAGAAGGAAACCTCTCAGAGACAAGGGGATGACCAGCCTCCTGGTTGCACCAGGCTTGGGGTCTCTTGACTCAGAGTACACGAGTCCATCTTCCCAGTATACCCTGTGGGCACCTGTGGCATTCCCTGCAGCCTCAGCAGCAGCCTGCTGTCTGAGGGGTTCAAGGGAAGGGCAGTCTAACTGTGCCTTCCCCAGGTCTGCTCTGGTGGGTCCCCCTGAGCCCAGAAACTCAACTTGATCAAGTTCAAGCTCTTTAGGCTCAGTTTCCCTAAGTTCTCTCAGATCAGCCTCCTCAGAGACTTGATCCTCAACCTGGGGCAAGGGGGAAGGCAAAGCCTTACCCTTACTGCTCTTCTTCTTGGAAGGTGTCTGGTCCATCATTTCAGGATCCAGCACCTGTTCAGTGGGGCATTTTCTGGCCTGTGACCTAGTCACAGCAAGCACATGTGCTGGCAAGCCTAACATTTCCATGTGAGTCCTCTGCTCCACTTCTGACCATTGTGATGACTCCAAATCATTGCCCAACAAACAATCAACTGGGAGGTCTGAACTGACTACAACTTTCTTTTGTCCCTTCACTCCACCCCAGGAGAAAGCCACAATTGCCACACTATGACTAGTAGTGACATTGCTGGCATTGGTCACCAGGAAATCAGTACCTGGCATGATCTGTCCAGGGTCCACAAAGTTAACTGGCACAAGTGTCCCTATAGGCCTGAGCCATCTTGCCATTAATCAAAGGCGTCTGCCTGTATTTGCCCAAAGTATTGGGACTTATCTCAGGGGTTATATCCATATCCCCTGTACAGACAAGGACAGCCTGAGTGAGTGTGCCAACTAAGTTGTCAGACCCCTCAGTTCCCAAGGTTAACCCAACTAATGCCTTGGGAGGTACACTACCACTACTGACTGTACTAGGGGGTGCAGTTGCCTTAGGGGCTGTAGTGGCAGGAGTTTGTCCTCCTCTTTTGGTGCACTCACTAAACCAGTGAGATTTACTTTTGCAGTACTGGCACCACCTTTTTGACTGGCCTTCTTGAGTCTTCTTCTTCTGGGAAGCCTGACCCCCACCCTCTTTGGTTTGTTGGGGACCTGGTGAAGACTTCTGGTCATTTTGTTCACTCTTTGCATTACCCTTCTGGTCTGCTTTCTTCTGACCACCCTGGTTCTGGTTCTGGTTCTGCTTGATCCTTGTCCTGACCATTTGTCTGCCTTCTTTCCCAATTCTTGGGGAGAGGTCAGATCTGAATCAACAAGGTGCTGGTGCAACAACTGGTTCTGACAATTGTTTAAAATTTGTTCTCTCATCATGAGATTATACAATCCTGTGTAATCTGTAACCTTGCTACCCAGCAACCAGCCCTCCAAAGCCTTAGTGGCACTATCCACAAAGTCAGACCAGTCCTGAGACTGAGTTTTCTGGGTGTCTCTGAACAGCAACCTGTACTGCTCAGTGGTTAAACCAAACCCATCAATCAGTGCATTTTTCAGGACCTGGTAATCATTAGCATCCTCCACTCTTGTAGTGAGGAGCTTATCTCTACCTTTGCCATCAAAGGAGAGCCACAGTATAGCTGCCCACTGACTTCGGGGAATGCACTGCACAGTGCAGGCCCTCTCCAAAGCAGCCATCCATTTCTGGATATCATCCCCTTGCTTAAAGGGGGGCACTATTTTAGTTAGGTGTTTAGTATCTAAACCCTTCTCTCTATCTCTTGGGAGATTGCTGCCACCAGTGGGAGCTAACCCACTCATCTGCTGCTCTCTTGCCAGGGCAAGCTTCTCTTTGGCCAGGGCAATTTCTTCCCTTTCAATCCTCAGAGTAGCCTGTCTCATCCTAGCTTCATGCTCCATTCTCTGAGGGGAAGTCAATCTCCTCTGGGGAGAGTTCCTTCTCCTCTGAGAAGAGGCATTAGAGTGCAGAGATCTATTGGAGTCCCTAGAAAGAGATCTATCTCTCCTAACTCCAAGGTTAGGCCTACTTAGGGTCAGTACTGGGGGTCCCCCAGATCCTAGCCCAAGCAAGTCTAAGTTGGCCCTAGTTAGCCTTCTGACTACCTCAAGACCTTTGTCTACCTCGTCCCCAGAGAGTTCCCCCTGATCCTCCTCCTCAACTGCATTGGCAATGTTGGGGAGGTCTGGATCCTCAGAGGTTCCCTCTAAGGCTGGCATGTTCTCATGTAACTGAGAAAGCTTTCTGGCATCATATGTCTCTAAGAGACCTATCAGAAAGGGAGTGGTGGGGTTAGACCCCTGCTTCAGTTTCCTGGAGACACAGATTTGTCTCATCTCCTGAAAACTGAGAGCTGCATATCTTGAAGTGACCTGTGGAGGGTCAACACTGACCAGGGGAGTCTCAGTAGATTCTCCCTGGGTAGACATGCTTTTCTAGTGAGGTGTAAGTGGTGCACTTACCTACACTATATGTTTGCCTACTGATCCCCTGCTAGAGTTGTAGTTTAGGGTGTGCTAGGCCCTAGGAGCTACAACAGCTGGTTCAGTAGAACTCAGAGTATTCTAAGCTAAGTTATATGTACCTTTAGTACTTATGTGATCTTTCACAAGATATTCTTAGGGCATGTGTGGTAAAACAACAGCAAGCTCAAATCCCAACCGCTGCTCACCAATGTGAGAAGTTGGCCTGATGTGCAGTGTTCACTATTCTAGTGATCACTATATATCAGTCCAAACAACCCTTATTGATGATTGGTTGTAAGTCAACCTTATAGACCAGCTATCCTAGTAGCATGGATACGAGCAGTCTAAGGCTAAGACTCTAGAGGGCGTGTTAAGCCAGCTGTTTTACCATCACATTACCCCTTGAACACCCAGTGAAAGGACACCACACAAGTGTTATGAAAATAAACAATGTATTTATTAGAATCACAACAACCCTGTACTCTTTATGAGGACAGGGTGCTAAGCACACAACAAAACTCTTATAAAAATACTTAAGTTAGCACGTTATACACAAATGCCCGAGGGGCACGAAAAACCATATACTCTAAAAGTGGAATGCGAATTACTAGCAGGTAAGTAACGATTCTCAGAGGCTTTGGGATCGCTAGGACTGGACTACTGAACCTTTAGATTACTAGCAGGAGGCCTAGGGAACTCGGGTGCAGAGTGTGCACTCTCACGCGGGATGCGGGACAAAGTCTATGGAAGCTAGAATTCACAAAGTTAGTGTTCACGGGCGAACCCGACCTGGTAGGGAGAAAACGACAGTGGATCCTGACCCTTGGATAGTGAGGCTATGCTGGGGCACCGAAATGCCGAAGTTACCTAGCCCAGGGGCTGCAGCTGCATAGGTCTGAAAAGACGTCGGGAATCCTCGTGCCGGACCAGGAGCCTGGAAGAAGGAAGTTGCTGGCAGGCGACCAGTGAAGAAAAGTTCGATGGATCCAAGCCTGGATCAAGGAAGAAGAAAACCTGAAAGCAGAGGGGACCAAGTTCTTGAATCACTAGCCAGTGATTAAGTGGGCACCAGGATGGCACCGGGCGAAGTCACCGCAGTCAGGTGAGTAGGCGCTGCTGGGCTCTGCAGTCTCTCGGACCAGGAGGCGTTGTCGGCGACCAGGATGGAGGTGCGAGCTGTCCCACGAAGGTTCTTGCTGTCGACGTCGCTGGACCCAGGATTGGGCAACAAGTCTTGGCAAATGCAAGGCCCACGCGGTGGACCTAAAATGGCGTCTTAGCCGGACCAGGAGGGTCCAGGGTACTTCTCCGATGGAGGGAAGCAAGGGCCAGTCTGGAGCAACCAGACTAGCAGCAGTATTGTCGTCGGGCGTCGTTCGGAAGGCCACAAGCCAGCGGGCTAGTAGCCAAACAACGCGGTGAGCTGCAAAAAGCAGAAGGGCCCCACGCCGATCGTGGAGATGCTGGGGGGCTGCTCTTCGGTGCTGGAGCTGCTCAGGGTGGGGGCTTCTCGGACCCCAAAGCACTCACCAGGAAATTACTCGGTGGGCTTGCTGTGCAGAAGTCGTGCAGTCTTGGCGATGGCCGGTCCCTCGAGGTCTCGTCGCACCCACGGTTCTCAGCTGTGCTGTAGAGGTGGGTAGAGGTCAGAGGTGCCAGGGAAGCCGGGTCTCGTCGAGCTGGGCAGTCGGATTCCGGAGGAAGGACGTGCAGCAGACCGCAGTGTTCTTAGATGGTGCCTGCGGATGCAGGGTGACTACTCCTTAGCCACAAGGGAGAATCTTGAAGAAGAAATCGTGAAGTCCTTTCGTGGAAAGTGGTATCTTGATTCCAAAGATGATCTGAGGGGGCGTGGCCAAGATGGCGGACTGAGTGGTCGCACTCACCGTGAGCTCCGCCGTCCCTGAACCCTGATCCTGCTCTGAAGGCACGGATTCTCCCCCCGGGACACCGCGATTCAGGGTGCAGGGGAGTGGTGCCACGGAGGAGCAATCAAACGTTTGCTGGCGGACCCCGGAACGTGGGACGGACTCCGGAGGCGGCACCGCTGTGGAGACCGAGTGGGGCCCAGCACACGGCCCGGCGGAGAGGCGGACCCCGCCCGGCCCTGGTGATAGCAGCTGCGTTCCTGCATTGCCCGCCTATCCCGGACCGCTGCGCTCCTCGTTGCTGTGGGGGTCGGCACCGGGGTTGCCTGATCCGGGGCCGCAGAGAGTCCGACGTCGGGCCGGCATCGGTCTTCACGCAGGGCCGGGGCTCGGGCCTGAGTCCTGGGCCTCGCCTACCCTAGCGGACTCTAGGCGAGCGGTGACGGACTGTGGGTTTTACCGGCCGGGCCTGGATGGTCCTGCCTAGCCCAGCGGCGCCCTCCCGGAGCGTGGATCAGCTGGAGCGGAGGTGCCGGAAAGGAGGAGCCGGTCTCGGGGGGCCCCCTGCTACGCGAGGTCGGGGCTTTGGCCTGTGCCCCGGGCCTCGAGGGCGCTGCGTAGCAGTGTGCTGCCGGCCTGCCGGTCGAGACTGTGGGGCTTGGAGCGGATCCCCTGACCGACGGAGACCCTGCGGTGAGTCCGGCGACGGAGGGCCCCTGGGGAGGAGAGTTACAATCGACATCCCCTGGAACCGCGGGGGCCTGGGGGCAGGGCTATCGGGTCTCGGGCTTCCACTGCACCTGACCACCGGCCTGGCACTGGACCGGACCCCCTTGGTGGCATCTTGGGTCTGACTGTGGGACAAGGTGGAGATAGACTGGGCGTTGTCGCAGCCCCCACGTGGTCCCCGAAGGCCCGTTGAGACCCAGCCTGGAGGGAGATCCCACATTGGCACTGGTGACGCCGAGCCCGAGGCCGCGGGGCTTGTGGCGTGTGAGGAGGGTGCGCTGCCAGACGGAGTGGAGCTAGGGGACTGGACAGTGGCCAGCAGATCGCTGATCAGTGGGGCATCCCGGCCCCATAGGCCATTTGGGGACGGAGTGGCAGATCATCAGCCCGGCTCCTACGTTGCTTCCAGGGTGAATTGCAGAGCTTCCAAGAGGGACGTTGCGGTGGCTAGCATGTCGAATAACAAAGGGAATCGGAAGGGAGATCGCACGTTGCCGGAGATGTTGCACCGGAACGCAGCGAGACAAGACCGTGGTCAGCCGTCCCCACCCCACCCGAGTACCGCCCAGGGAGCGAATGGAGGAGAACCCCCGGTCACGAGGTCCTTCCTGGAGTCCCTCTTCAGCTCATTGAGGGACGACTTTCAGACGCTCAAACAGGAGGTCGCAGGTGAGGTCCGAGAGATACGGAGGGAAGTGGACGGTTTGGGGGACAGAGTATCCACGGTGGAAGACGCAGGCCGTGCCAGGGACGAGGAAATCACGCAATTGCAGCAGGAGGTCATCCAACTCCGGGAACAGCACCTTGACCTGCAATCGCACACGGAGGACCTCGAAAATCGCTCCAGGAGAAACAACATCCGCGTTCGGGGCATTCCGTCCCGAGAAGAGGGGGAGGATGTGGCGGCCTACCTCGGCGAGCTGTTCAGAGAGGTGCTGGGGGAACCGGCTGATTTCACTATCCGAATTGACAGAGCACACAGGGTGGGCCCGCAACGCCGGACCTCTGCGCCTCCGCCCGACATCTTGGCTTTCTTGCCGGACTACCCCTTGAAGGAACGAATCCTGAGGGAAGCTCGGAGGAGACCATCCCTGGAGTTCAGAGGCCACCGGGTAGCGCTCTATCAGGACCTGGCGGCATCCACTCTGCAGAAGCGCAAAGCTTTTAAAATTGCGACCGACTTTCTCAGGGAGCATGGCATTCAGTATTCCTGGGGACATCCCTTCCGGCTCATCTTTAGGTGGAATGGGACCTTGCACCAGCTGCGTTCGCTTCAGGATACGTGTGGTGTGTTGGGGATTACTGCCACTGAGGACAGAGCTCACACGCCGCACAGGAGCCGTATCACCAGGGACGGATGGCAGACAATCCCCGGCCGACGATCGACTGCTCCCATGACGGAGCCGGGTTCTCCCACGGCCCGGGCAGAGTCGGGCCTTGCAGTGCAGGACGAACATGGAACTGCCAATGCATCGGAGGTGGCGCTCACAGCTTAAGTGAACTCCGGGGGGAGATCGACATCGATATGATGGAGCTGCAGGTTTGAGGGTTCTGGGGGGGGTGGGGGGAGCGGAGGGGTGCGAGGTGGCTGGACGTCCACTTTTTCTGACTTTCCGCAGGCTTGTCCGATAAGGACCGGACTGGGACAATGGATCTACAGTTTTTTGGGGGGGAGGAGGGAGGGGTGTTTGAAGTTGTTGATCTGGTCTCAGTTGTGGGAGGGGACAGGATGAAGGAGGATGGGTGGGGAGACCGGGGTTCAGTTGAGGGGGTTCAGGGGAGTTGGGGGGGTTGGGGAAGGAGGGGGGGATCCGGGTGTTGGCAATGGGGAAGGGGGGTCGTCCAGTGCACCCTGAGGTTTCTGGTTGCTCTGGCAGTGTCCGTACTTTTTGGGTTGCTTCCTCTGAGCTACAGCGCCTATGGCTTGGCTTGTCCTCGTGGCTTCTGTGTGACTTGGAGGGGCGGGGGGCATTTGGTGCGATGCATTTCGGGCGGTGGGTAGGTGGCAGGATGGTGTGCTCACTGGTTTGCATGGCGCGGACTGCTTCTCATGCCCCTGTGTGTTGCTTTATGCTCTACGGCGCCCTGTGCCGTGCTTGGCCTTTGTCCTCCCACTTTGGCTGACGGGGGCCCTTGCTGCTTTTTGCTCCGCTGTTGTCCATGCCTCCCACCACATGTAAGGTGGTGACCCTGAATGTTCGGGGTTTGAATAATCCTGTCAAGAGGCGGGCAGTCCTCTCGCTCTTAGAGAACACACAGGCAGACATTTGTCTCTTACAGGAGACGCACTTGCTTTCACAGGACACACACAGACTCAAGTCCCACAAGTTTCCTACACAATTTTTTTCCTCTTGCACCACTAAAACGGCCGGGGTGGCGATTCTGGTGGCGCGCCACTTCAAAGGGGAAATTCTTCACAAATTCACTGAACAAAAGGGTCGACTGCTGGCTTATCGGTTTGGGATAGGGGGTCTTCCGTTTACGATCGGGTCCTTATACGGTCCCAATGAGCGGCAGGACCGCTTTCTGCAGGCTGCGATCGAAGAGGTCTCTGCTACGCAAGATAGGCATATCATACTCGGGGGGGACTTTAATATTGTCTTTGACTCCGCACTAGATAGGTCGGCGCAGCGCTCCCCCCAGGTCGGGGAACTCTCTGCGGACCGCAGAGCCCAGCTCGCGGAGGTGGACCTCCTTGACTTATGGAGACAGCTACACCCGAATGATAGGGATTATTCATATTTCTCCCACGCGCACAAGACGTATGCACGGTTGGACTACCTTTTGGTTACATCCCCAGTAAAGACGCTGGTCTCGGGAGCGGAGATGGGGGTGATCTCCCTTTCGGACCATGCTCCGGTTGAGGTTCTGCTTGATATGCCTCCGACGGCCCCTCGCCCTCGGACATGGCGCCTTCGTGACACGCTGTTGCACAGGAAAGAGGTAGTGGCTCGCATTGAGACGGTGATTAAAGAATTTCAGTCTCATAATGACAACACTGACACTAGTCGGGCTACGCAGTGGGCGGCCTTGAAGGCGGTTGTCAGAGGGGAATTCATTGCGATCTCATCGGCGGAGAATAGGGCGCGGCAGGCCAAACGGGAGGAACTTACAGATCGGGTGAGAGAGCTGGAACAGATCCACCGCAGGACGGGGGCTCCCCGAATTTGGCGGCAGCTCAAGGAGGCCTGAAAGCTTCTGACAGCCCTGGATTTCGACCGGGCCGAGTATGCAGCGTTACGGCTGCGGCACACCTTTTACACCGGTGGGGACCGGTGTGGCCGGTTATTGGCAAATAGGCTCCGAGCGGCGAGGCAATCTCAGCTTGTCAAAGGCATCACTGACCCATCGGGGCGACTGGAGACTGATGACGCGCAGATTGCGGCTGTCTTCCGCGGGTTTTATGAAGATCTTTATTCAGGGACTCCCCCGAGTGAGGAGGCCCTGGATGCATATTTGGGCTCGGTTGCCTTGCCCTCCCTAGAGCCGGTACAGGCGGACCACTTAGACAGAGATATCCGGGTTGAGGAGGTGATCTCCGCTATTGCCAGGCTCAAGCATGGTAAGGCACCAGGGCCGGACGGCTACATTGCACTATTTTACAAAACGTTCTGCACTACGCTGGCTCCCGTCCTGACACGTCTGTTCAACTCCTTTGCGGAACATGGGGCCATTCCACCTGATCTGCTCCGAGCCACCATCTCGGTAATCCCTAAGCCCGGTAAGGATCCGACAAAGTGCGGATCGTATAGGCCGATCTCCCTTTTGGATATTGACCTGAAGTTATATACAGGGATTCTAGCAGCTAGACTGGCACTCCACCTACCCGGACTGGTCGATCCCGATCAAGCGGGTTTTGTCCCCGGACGACAAACGGTGGACAATACGAAACATGTAGTACATTTGCTGGAGAAAGCATCTCGGCTTCCTGGGGAGCGGATGCTGTTAGCAGTGGATGCGGAGAAGGCATTTGACCGCGTCCACTGGCCTTACTTGGAACGGGTGCTGCTCAAAGCAGGTATCGGAGAGAAATTCCGCTCCATGATTCTCAATTGCTACAATCGCCCGTCAGCGGTGGTCCGGGTCAATGGGTGTGCCTCAGCCTCCTTTAGCATTGAACGGGGCACCAGGCAGGGCTGCCCGCTCTCGCCTCTGCTTTTCGCGCTGTACATGGAGCCATTAGCCCAGCGGATGCGGGATAACCCAATGGTGACTGGCATACGAATGGGGGGCTTTGACCACGCTATTAGCCTCTACGCTAACGATGTTATTTTGACCATTGACCGGCCTCGCGTGGCCCTGCCTGCGAGTATGGAGGAACTGGCCTCTTTTGGCATCGTGTCCGGGTTCAAGATGAACATGGGGAAATCGGTGACGCTGGATGTCTCCCTCGAACCGGACACTAGGTTGTATCTGCAGCAACGGTTCCCTATGCTCTGGTCCTCGGGAGCGGTGCCGTATCTGGGGATCCAGATTGCCCCTACCTTGCCGGCCATGGTCTCAGCAAACTACCGGATTCTAGGTGCTAAGATTAGGGAGGAGTTGAGCCGGTGGAACCGAGGCATTCTTTCCTGGCTTGGCAGGATAGCTGCTGTCAAGATGACGGTGTTGCCTCAGGTACTATACCTTTTTCGGGCTCTGCCGCTCCAGCCACCGGTGGGATGGATCTCGCAGCTCCAGGCGGACGTATCTCGGTTTGTCTGGCAGGGTAAGAAGCCTAGGATGCGTCGAGCCCTCTCGTTGCTGGCCCCAGAGGCTGGTGGGTTGGGTATCCCTGACTTCCGCAAATACTTTCAAGCTGCTCAATTGCGCTACCTTGTAGAGTGGAGTAAATGGGATTCTGATAAGCATTGGCTTTTTCAGGATCAGTCGGTAGCGGGGAGGCCCTTGCAGGAGATCCCTTTCCTGCGTCGCCCACACCGGCCTAAAAACCTCTACGCCTCCTTTGTCACGAGAGTGCCTCTGCGGGTATGGGACGCTACTGGCGTTCTGCGCGGTCTTACCACGTTTCCGTCTCCACTCACCCCGCTGGTGGACAACCCGGACTTTACCCCGGGGATGGAAAAGGGGGCTTTTACGGAATGGCGTCAGGCGGGATGTAGGGCCTTATGTCATCTATATGGCCCGGAAGGGGTTCACCCCTTCCTCCAACTCCGTCAGGAGTTTTCGCTTCCGGAGACGGAGCGACTTCATTATCTGCAGGCTCGCCACTGGGCTCTTCACCCGCAGGTGAGAGGAGCGGCCGACCGGCCTTTTCTCCCCTATGAACATTGGCTCATGACGCGGACTTCGGACTCCAAACTGATCTCTGATTTGTATAAACTACTGCAGCCACCAGCGACACACCTTTATCACCCCGGGAGGGAGCGATGGGAACGGGAGTTGGGGAGGACACTAAGCCATAAAGAATGGGAACACATATCATACAGAGCGAGGCATTCCGCTTATCACATGGGGCTCACGGATACACTAACGAAAGTTTCTACCTACTGGTATTACACGCCTGAACGAGTGCGAGAGTTTGATCGCAGTAAGGATGATGCATGCTGGAGAGGATGTGGGCTCCGAGGTACTCTCACTCACATACTTTGGGACTGCCCGCTTCTGGAGCCTTACTGGAGGGAAGTGCTGGATGAAATTGATTCTAGCTTCGAAATTGAATTGCCCCGCTTCCCTGCCTACACTCTGTTGGGGCTTCCGAACGATCTAATGTACCCCCTTCGATCTCGCAGGGGCAGACAGATTGCGATAGCCCTGGGTTCCGCAGTCCAGAACATTTTAATACACTGGCACACGGCCACGATCCCGTCTATCACTGGCTGGCTTCACAGATTGTGGCACGTGTTGGGTATGGAGAAAATGTCTCTTACAGTGGCGGGGGATGTGGATCAGTTTAGAGAACTCTGGCAGCCCTTTCACTCCCTGTTGCTTACTGAATTTCGGGAGCTCACCTGTCCCAAGTATCTCCGCCTTCTCAGGCTCCCGATTCCGGAGGGCTCTGTTTCATGATCTCCCTATGGACTGGTCGTCGTTGATACTGAGGCTTTGATGTGTGTCACGATTTAGGAACTGTGCACTGGACGAGGGGTGGGGGGGGGGGGTGGTTGGGAGTTGGGGGGGCAGTTGGGAGGGGGGGGTTTTTGTTGGAAATGTCATGGCACATTGAGGCGACATTTGTACTATGCTACTGAGTGATCGGACTTCACAGGGTGTTACTTGTTGCTGCCGCTTTTGAACTCTGGCACTGCGCCCTGCTATGTCTTTTGTATCATCTGTCTGTCTTTATGTGTCGTGCTGAATAAAATACTTTAAACCCAAAGATGATCTGATTTGGAAGGGGGCCAGTCCCTACCTTTATCTGGGAAAAGGGGGCTGGCACGCGACTAAGTCCTGCCCTAGGGGTGGGACCAGGAGGGGGGTGGTTACACCCACTTCCTTGGCGGTCTTTTCCCCAGCACAGGGTCTGGAGTGTCCCTGGAACTGGTTCAAGCCAGCCTATGCACAGTGAGCACCGGGGTGCCACGTGCAGTCACCTTCCTCTGAAGCCCTGCCTACCTACAATACACAAAATCCTGTCTGGGACGGTGCTGGCACCGCCCCTGGCAGGAAACCCTTTGTCCTTATCTCCTGCTCTGGGAGGACTCCCAGCAGCAGGAGGGCAGACTTGTGTCTCGGTGGCAGCATCCATTTTGTGGATGCTAAGGCTCTGTCTGACTTTAACCGGGGTTAGGGGTTACATACATGTCGTGTCCCTCTAGAAGGGTGGAATGCTAACCCCGTCGCCAGAATTGGCGAGGGGTTAGTATTCCAATTCGTATGACACCTTACTCGACATGTTTTGATAAAGCGATACCAGAGTTGGCATATAACCGCGAGGATTATAATGCACTTAAGAGTATATGGTATGCGATATCATGGAAACGGCTAAGGGATGGATCCCGAAAGCCGCAGACAGGCTCAGCTCATGCCAGAGCACCATCTCACACGATTCCAAGCACTCTGCCTTCAGGATTGTTAAGGCCTGCCATAGGAGTGACTGATAGGAGATCTGTGTGTCCATTTTAGGGTTAGATATAGGTATACTATATCTAAAGCAAAGGGTGAGTACACCACCTTGCCCCAGCTGTCGTGCAGCCAGTTGTGTCAGTTTAGTTAGTCAGCCCAGGGGTGGCATAATACATGCTTCAGTCCCTGGGAGACTTCTGGGTACACCTCAGCCCTGGGTACAGGGACTTGGAGAGGGCCCAGTGCCAATTCAGTACCTGAGTACAATTTGGATAGAGAGAACAGCTAGGCTGTGGGTCTGATTAGCAGGCCCACAGCCAGGGAAAGTCGTAAACCAGTGCAGCAAAAAGCAAAAATCTGGGTGATCATAGGAGTGCAGACCCTACTCTCCTACAGTCTTGTAGCAAAAAGATCCACTGCATACGGGCCCGCACTCGAGCATCTGCTTCTGCAACATCTTTGACTAGTATATGGAATTCCAAAGGCATTGAAATTCCAGTGTTCCATCAATTTGGGTTGAACTGAAGTTACTCCCTTGTCTGGGAAATTATGCCTTAACTCCTTGGCGATCTCTATCAGAGGTCTGGAGTCTGGTCAACCAAAGTGGTTGATGTAACGCATCATTGACATGTTGCCTTTGTTCACGGAAGGATAGATTTCACTTGGCACAACAAATGAGCCCAATACAAACTCTAAGCTATTCATTTGAAGGTTCAGTCTCTCTTCTGGTCACCTTATGTAAATATAAATATCACCATATCGCTCACCCTAATCTAGCTTGTTGGCATGTAATTCAATCAGCAGGCTCAGGGCTATCTCAAAGATTACCCAGCAGTTCCAAGCCTCCATGTGGTCTAGCCACCAGGGGATCTTTCCCTTGGCCTCCTAGTAAATGGCAATAATTTCTGTGTTTGTGCAAATTAGTGTGCATTTCCAACTCCTTTACTTCACTATGGCATTTATACCACTGAATAAACTAATGGTTTGGTTTTTGGGTCTGGCACCAGAGTCCCACAATGTTCCATATGAACTCCTGTCACCCTCTGCAGCACCCAGGGATCTCCGGGTCTAGATGCACGACTGGCACCTGAACTGAATCAGCCACTTACTCTAACTTTACTCAGAAAAATAAATTAGAGACTCCTGCCAAAACTGCCTGTGTAATTTCTGGAGAAACATGTATATGCACCTCTGAAGTCAATGTTACAGCCTGCTGTACCTCTTGCAGGGAAGAAGGCAACTGAATGCCTCTGGTCCAGCCACTGGCTGCCTTATTCTAAACTACACCCTGTATGGGAAAAGCTGACTGAGTGTCCCCTGGTGTGACCAACCTACTTTAAAACCTTAAAGCTAAAGATCTTAAGGGTGGATACCTGAGGCATGGCTACGCAGCGAGCAAGATGGCCACCTAGCTGTGCAGCTACGCCACCAGCTGCCCTTAATGGCCGGGATCCATCCCCATCAGATAGCCCAAAATGGTCAGTGCGGCTAATATGGAGACCACAGGACACAGTAGCCCCAGATGTGTGGTTTCAGCCGTCGAGCTGCGACTCCAAAGAAAGGTGGGAGAGGCGGTCAGCTCAGCACGGCCTAGCACATGCCTTGGAGAGCCCACAACGACAGGGAAAGCCTGAGGCCGCGGCTACTAAGCCTGGCTGGGCTGCGTGCCTGCACCACACATTGCTCTGTTCTGTTGACAGGGGCCCCCAGGGGCATGGACTGCTCCCAGCCGACAGGCTTGGAGCGCGGTACCTGATTGAACTGGGGCCCACTTAAGGGGACCCACGAGGTAATCTAGTAGCACCTTGGAGGCCTTGCAGCATTTGTGGCTTTGTGTGGGCTAGCGATGGTCAGGCACACTGTTGTTTTTCACATGTTCTGCAGGTGGGCCAGGAGTCAGAGGGCCTCCTCCCTATGCCTAGCTTGTGGACCTCCTGCTTGCCACCATTGAGTCTACTACAAAATGTGGGGCCTTCTTTCCATCACCTGTTGCTGGATGCCTCATGGCACCTGCAGCCATTTCCTGCACATGACTGACCACTACCATGCCGGCTGGGGTAAATGCTGTGAACACTGACCTGGATGTCATGAGAGTGCAGTGATGGCATAATGTTCCCTGTGGACTCTTACCAGCATATTTACATAGAAGCATCAAGCAGCTCACAGTTGTGTACACTATATGCTGATTTCCATACCTGTACCTGTAATACAAGAGTGAGGTGCCCGATGCCTCATCAAGCTTGGGCAGAAGATGACATATACCCCCAAGGGCGTCACATCTAAGCATGGGCGTAAAATCCGTTCCGCTCGCGGATTTTCGGCAAATTCGCAATCCGCGAACTCTCGCGAATTTGCCAAAAATTCGTAAATCCGTGCGAAGCGGATTTTTTGCTTGGTCGCACTACTAGAATACTATACAATTTTGCGGCGCGAAGCGTTCACTTACCGTCATTCAGCGTTTGCAGAGTTGTTTTTCTCCAGGTTTGCGTGTGCTGCGCCATTTTGGATCTTGCTGCGGGATCCCGCGGGAGTTTGTCGACGTCATCGCGGCTTGCCACCTTGCACAGCGAGAGTTTTTCAACGCGAGTACGTCATAAAGGCCCATGATCACGCATCGCGGGAGTAAACACTTGTGAACATGTAGATGCAGCGGACAGCGACAATCTCGCAATTGCGAGATTGCAAAATTTGCAATTTCGCACAGGAAATCCACCAGCAGGCAGCATAAACATTGAAAATTATGATTTTTATCAGAATAACTCCTCAGGTTGACATTTGCCTGCACTTTTTTTTTTGCAAGGAGTCCATTTTGGGGGGGGGGGGGGAGGAAGGAAGTGCCCCACAGTCTCCAACTTCCTGTTCCTGTCCAGCAGGCTCCTCCCAGTGCTTTCTTCATGTGCTGGTCACTTTGATTTGGATGTTGACCTGGAAGGATTACTTTTTGTGGATGCTGCTGGATATTTGGATTTTTGCAAAACTGAAAGCACTCAGCAGGTGCAAAAGTTCAATCTTATCATTAGTAACCATTCCCTGTAGTGCTTCCTGAGGGGCCCCTTCAGAGTTCAGTTGCCTACTTGCAACTATTCTATGACCCTGCTCTGACCCTCACAGCAGGCTCAGAAAATAGCTAAAAGTATACAACAAAGGTCCTGTTAAAAAAATTACACTGCAACAGAAAGCAATTACAGATAAGGAAGCAGGTGCCAGCCTGGAAGTTCAAATTCAGTGCCATATTAATCAGCCCCTAATTCATTCATGTCAGTTGAGGCAGGGCAGGTGTGCTTTTCCCCCCCATAATCTACAGTGATGAGCCAGAGGGTGGCATGGGTGAGCCAGAGGGTGGCATGGGTGAGCCAGAGGGTGGCATGGGTGAGCCAGAGGGTGGCAGTGGTGAAACAGAGGGAGGCAGTGGTGAAACAGAGGGTGCTGTGATGAACCAGACGTAGAAACAACATGGTCGCGAACGTTGCTACCCGACAAGTAAGTTCGCGTTTGCGAACTGGTAAAAAACCCTTGCGAAATGGCAGAAACACTTGCGAACACACAAAAAAAGGAATCCGCAAAATTCGCGAGAGTTCGCGGATTGCGAATCCGTAAATACGCAATTTCGCGGATTGCCAATTCGCAAAATCCGCCCATGCTTACTCACATCCTTTCCCTCGCCAAATACCTCACTGGCCCGTAAGCCTAGCTTCCTTCCTGCATTACAACCCCACTCCTTTCTAGCCTGGGGCGAGGGGGAGTGTTGCACGATCCGGGACATCTTCAAAGTTGAGGTATTTAAGACCTTTGACCAATGCAAAAAGAACTTTCACCTCCCTGGCACATCAAGACTGCAATACTATCAGCTCTGACACTGGTTACTTACGTCAACTACCATGCAAGGGGCAATGCGACCACTCACCCACTTCGAGACGCTGGTGCACTCCTTCTATGGCACACGGGGACAGATTTCCAGCACATGTATGGTTCTACAGCATTCCACCCCATACCCACTCACTCCTATCAAACACAATGGCATGCAGACTTCCCAGAGGACATCTCCCTGGATCAAAAGGAACAACTATGGCGCAACATTCCTAGGATCTACAGAAGAGGATGGCAAGGACTTTTGGGGGAATTAGATCAAATATATTCCAGAGCAGACAAACATGCTATTATTGCAGGAAGCCAGGAAATTGTAATCGAGAATGCAGGTCTAAAAAGAATGATGAATGTAATGGCCAGACAAGGGCAACAAATTGCCAACAATTAACAGAGCAGCATCCATTAGACAGATGATACAGCCCCAGAGTGTGAAAGGAATGCAGAAGATCGGGACTAATGTAATTGCATTTTACAATGGGTTTTTTGATAACAGTAGTTTAATATCCCCACTGCTTGCATTTATAAAACAGGATAAAACAAAGAAAGACAGGATACCATGGACTAAAGTGATGAAACAAACATTTAGCAAGTTAAAAACAGAAATAAATGCACCAGGGTTAAGAACACCAGATGACAATAAAGAGTATTTTCTTTTTTTGCCCCTAACTGCGAGGTGATGACAGCAGTCCTCACTCAAAAAGTGTACTTCAGGCCACACACCAATTGCGTATTTTAGTGGCGTACTTGTGTCATGAAAGGACATTACCCTTGTGAACAATCACTAGCAATGGTAGCCTTTGCAGTGAAGAAGAGTGCTCCCATTGTTATAGGTGCCCCTCTGACACTGTAAGCTGAAAATGCAGTATTTGTGATTATTAACAAAATTAACACAGAGTATCAGGCTATGAAATATTAGCATCACCATCCCTCATAATAGTTAAGTGCCATATAGTCCACCTTGCTACCTTCTTTGCACATCCCATTCCAGGTAGTGTTGCATATCTTTGTAGATGGGTTTTCTATAATTGATAAGGACATGGGATTTAGACACGCAGGTGCAGCAGTTGTCAAAGTCATGTAACGGGACTCTTCAGATGTATTGTAGATAACAGATGTATTGTAAATAACAGAGGAAATAACTTTGCCACTTCACTACTTAGTCCAGGCTACTGAACTAGTAACTTTAGTGGCAGCCCTCAAACAAAGGCATGAGAAACAATAACAGTATACTCTGATTCAACCTTTTTTACTACAACAGTGCACTTTAGCATCATGAGGTGGAGCAGACATGGACTCCTTAAGTCTGATGGAAGTCCTGTCATGCACTGTCCCCTCTTGAGGACTTGTTAAAAGCCTCAACAGTTGCACTGGTGAAGTGCACAACCAACAATAGTGCTCAGGATTTTGTATCCTGTGGAAACGCCTTGGCTGATTGGGAAGGCAAAGATGCAGCAAAACACCCCTGTGACACACAGACACCACCATTTTTCATAGGTAGTATATCTGCGACATCGACACCATCAAACCCTTTTGGATGCATCAAGACATCACAATGAGACAGCTTACCTGAAACTTGGAAAGATACAAGAACGTGCCCCAGAGCATGAGAAACAGTTGTGGGAAGTCAGAGGGCGCACAGATAGGAACAGATTTAATATATAGATAGCTACAGGGAAACCGGTCATGCCCTAAGCATTGCTACTGATAGCCGTAAACCAGCTACATCATCTTTTACACACTGCCAGAGACATGCTCATCTAAATATGCCAAGATTAATTTACGTTATGTACATACACACCTCTACCATGTGCCAGCAGCATTCATCAAGACCCACCTTTAAGATAATAGCTTCCATAATGCCTCTACTACAAGGACCCTTTAAGGAACTGCACATCGACTACATTGATATGATTGACAAATGCAACCATTATCGCTATCTGATAGTTGTAGTCTGCCCATTCTTGAGAAGACGAACATTGTGTCCATTGTGATGTCAAGTCTGCTGCAAATTTTCTGGTCTGCGAGGTAAATACCCCAGTGGGATTTTCCTGAGGAAGACCAAATCTGACTTTGGCACACGCATTCTCAATATATCCTCCCACCTCACCACCTTGTTAGGAATAAAGCACAAACTTTGTCAACCTATCATTTCCAAGGCAGCCTCCTAAAAAAACAATCTTTCTAGCGCGGTTCACCTTAAGAAACACCAAAACCAGATTATCATTTGACTTCACATCAGACTGTGAAAGGGAGAGTAATGAATATATCTGTGCCACTAAGTATACATAAGAACAATAGTTACTTACCTGTAATCTGTGGTTCTCCAGTATTGGTGTCTTTCATAGATTCACATGCCTGAATCATTCCCAGTCGTCGGAGTGGGAGTCCCACGGTACATAAAAAAGCAATAATATGCCATAAATATGTAGTAATACTAATAGAAAATGAACCAGGAAGTAAAGCAGCCAATGCTACAGTAGGCAAAAAACTTCGACATCTATGACTCTCCTAGTCATTATGTATAGTCCGAACTACAGCCAATCAGGCGCCAGCACCCACCAGAATGTTCTCCCCAGAGGCTCAGGCTCTCAGATTTTCTCGCACAGGAGTGAAACCCCATAATAGCCTAAAAAGCCTCTGAGGGGAGGTGGGCGGGTTGCATGTGAATCTATGAAAGACACCAATACTGGAGAACCACAGATTACAGGTAAGTAACTATTGTTCTTCTCCAGTATTAGGGGTGTCTTTCATAGATTCACATGCCTGAATCAGAGTAGCTAGCAGTACATATCTTTGCTGAACAGACGCCCATAACGCCAAGCTTGTCAGTTAGTAATGCAAATAACAATGCAAAGTGAAAATACATATATCGTATAAAGCATAACATAATGCAATCATGGAAATATGTGAAAACATAACATAAGAAGCGTCTGACAGCAGACAACAAGGAGGTGGGAAACAGAGGCTCACCTTAATGAAACAGATTCCGTAGAACAGCTCGGCCCACAGAAGTATCAGCCTCGCTGATTGACTCTAGACAGTAATGTCTGGTAAAGGTATGGCGACTCGCCCAAGTAGCCGCTTTGCAGATCTGCTGAAGAGGGACTCCAGCAAATAAGGCCGTAGATGAGGAGACCGCTCTTGTAGAGTGCGCTCGGGGCGCAGATGGTAAAGGTCTCCCAGCCTGTGCATGGCAAAAGGCAATGGCAGCAGATATCCATCTTGCAATAGTCTGTTTTGATACTGCCTGCCCCTTACGAATCGCACCGTATGTAATGAACAACTGGTCAGAAGTGCGTACAGTAGACGTTCTTTGTAGATAGAATTTAAGACATCTTCTAATGTCAAGCGAGTGTAAAGCTCTTTCCGCAGGTGTTTGCGGGTCTGGAAAGAACGATTTAAGAACAACAGGTTCGTTCAGATGGAAATCCGAAGGTACTTTCGGAATGTATTTAGGATTTGTGCGAAGTATCACAGAATCGCTTGTGAATTGCAGGAAAGGATGATGCACAGTGAAAGCTTGGATATCACTAACCCTCCTGGCGGATGTTAAGGCTAAGAGCAGTGATACTTTCCACAAAAGATACTTCAAGTCGGCTTTATGGATGGGCTCGAATGGGTGACGCATGAGTTGACCTAGGACCACATTCAGATGCCACGAAGGAGGCGGACGGCGTACAGGAGGGAACATTCTAAAGAGGCCTTTAAAGAACTGTTGGATAATTCTTGCTGAGTACAGAGAATTGGACCCATCCTGTCGATATCTGGATATTGCAGCCAGAAACACCTTTAAAGTAGCATGAGACAGACCTGTTCGTGCTAACTGCAAGAAAAAAGGAAGAATTTCCTCAGGTTTTGCTAAAAAAGGGTGAACCCCTGCTGAACGGCACCAGATACAGAAGCGTTTCCATTTCAGACTGTATGTCTTGATGGTAGCGGGCGCTCTAGCCTTGGCCAACAGTCTTCCGGGATGTTCAGGTGTGCGAACTCACGGTGTTCAGGAGCCAGGCCGCTAATCTCAGCGATGCAGGATCCGGATGGAAGACTTGACCTTCCTGAATACTGAGCAAGTTCGGGATTGGATGTAACTGAATTGGCTTGCTCTTTGACAGTAGGAGGAGCTCTGTAAACCAATACTGGCGCGGCCATCTGGGCGCAATCAGGATGAGTCGGCAAGGTTCCGTCTTCATCTTCCGCAGAACCTTGGGGACTAGTGGAATCGGAGGGAAAGCGTACGCAAACGTCAGAGACCAATTGATGGAGAACGCATTCCCCAGAGAATTCTTGTGGGGGTGCCAGCTTGCGAAGCTCTGGCATTTGCTGTTGGTACTTGTCGCAAATAGATCTAGGTCTGGCCAACCCCACTGATGAAATATGTGGTCCACTGTCTCCTGGTGAAGCTCCCATTCGTGGGTGGTGATCGTTGTTCCGCTGAGTCCGTCCGCTAGGACGTTTTCCGTCCCCGGAACATGCACTGCTTGCAAATGTACATTGTGGTGAAGAGCCCATGTCCATAAATCCTGCGCCTCTTGAGACAGGAGAAGAGATCGAGTTCCCCCCTGCTTGTTGACGTAGTGCATGCTTGTTGTGTTGTCTGTTCGTATCAACACATTGGTGTCCTGAATGATGGCACAAAACGCCTTGAGTGCAAGAAAAATGGCTCTCAGTTCCAAACGGTTGATGTGCCACAGTTTCTGTTGCGCAGTCCATTTGCCGCTGATCGTGAGGCCTTGTAGATGAGCCCCCCAGCCCTCGAGGGATGCATCTGTAGTGATGGTCAGACTTGGTGCTTCTTGAAGGAACGCACAACCCTGACTCAGATGACACCTCTGTGTCCACCAAAGAAGAGACTTCTTCATGAGTGGCGTGATTTGAATGAGGTCCTCGAAAGTGCCCGAAACCTGCTGCCACTGCAAGGTTAGTTCCTCCTGAAGCGGCCTCATTCGAAGTCGGCAATTTGGAAGTAATGGAATACAAGCCGATGTCATCCCTAGAAAAGATTTGTATAGTCGGACTGAAACTGACTTTCTTTGCATGAGATCTTGTGCTAGCCGACTTATTTTCATTTGTCTCTCCTTGGAGACGAAAGCTCTGAGTTTTTGAGTGTCCAAAATCGCTCCTAAGAATGCTCTTCTTTGAGACGATTGCATTTGGGATTTGCTGAAATTGATTGTCAGGCCTAGAGATTGAAACAGGTGCAGACACTGTTGAAGGTGACGTTGAACGGTTTCGTGAGAACTGGCCTTTATAAGGCAGTCGTCCAGATATGGGAAAATTTGTATTCCCTCCAGCCGGAGGTGCGCAGCCACTGGAGCTAACACTTTTGTAAATACTCTTGGAGCTGACCGCAGTCCAAAAGGAAGGACCTTGAACTGGTAGTCCCTGCCAGCCACCCTGAAGCGAAGGAATTTCCTGTGGCGAGGTAGGATGGGGATGTGGAAATATGCATCCTGGAGATCTAAAGTGACCATGCAATCTCCTGCTGCTAGAAGATGCAATATTTTCTGAAGAGATAGCATCCGGAATGTCAATTTCCTTAGATATTTGTTTAAAGCGCGAAGATCGAGGATCGGGCGCCACTCCCCGTTCTTCTTCCTTATCAGGAAGAACCTGGAGTAAAATCCTATTCCTCTCATCCTCTGAGGAACGCTCTCGATCGCTCCTTTTTGTATCATCATTTTGATTTGGGTAAGCAGCTCCTTCAGGTGAGCTGGAGGCGGTCCTTTTGGCGGTACATTTGGAGGGAATTTTTCGAATTCTAGGGCATGGCCCCTGGCCACAATATCCAGGACCCATTTGTCTGTTGTTATAGACTGCCAGTTGGAGTAAAATTTCGATATTCTTCCGCCAAGTCTTTTGTGAGGGTGGAAAGATGGTGGTGGCAGGTGAAAAGTTTCATTGTCGCTTGTCTTTGCCGCGGTAATTAGTCTTACCCCTGTTTGGGGTGTATTGAGATCTTTTCTGTCCATAAGACTGGTAGCGCTGTGTCTGATAGCGCTGATTACCTTGTCGGTATGTGGATTGTTGTTGGTATCCACCTCTATTGAAGGACGTTCCTCGTCCTATCGCTCCTCGAAAGGGCGGCTTGTGGAATTGTAGAGTGCCCAAGGATCTGGCTGTTTCAGTATCCTTTTTTATCGTTTGTAAAGCTTCCTCCACCTTGGGGCCGAATAAATATTCGCCATCAAATGGCATGTCTAAAACTCTGTTTTGGACCTCTTGCCTGAAAGCAGTGGAACGTAACCATCCCTGTCTACGCAGAACAGCAGCTCCTGCTAATTGACGAAATCCCGTAGATGCAACATCAACAGCTGAATCGATAATCTCTTCAGAGATCCTTTGACCTTCTTGAAGAATTTGGAGTGCTTCAGCCTTGGATTGCTCAGGGAGGAGATCGATAAATGGTGCGATGTCAGACCACATTTGGCGGTCGTACCGACCTAAGATGGCCAATGCATTGGCAGCACGAACAGTTGTTGCAGCCATGGTGGAAACGCGTTTTCCAATTGAGTCTAGGCGTCTGCCATCTCTATCCGGCGGCGCCGTAACTGCAGAGGACGGATTTCTGGCTCTTTTCTGAGCAGCCTGGACAATTACTGAGTCAAGTTTTGCCTGTCCAATTAGACATGCAGGCGTCTTTTCGGGAGCTTTATACTTTTTATCAATTCGTGGCAAGACCGGAGGAATGGAAGCCGGCGTTGACATCACCTTAACACCTTCCTTCCAGATGAAATCCACGATGGGTATTGTTCTTATTTGTCGTCTGGGCTGATCCTTGAAATCGTATAAGAAACATTCTTGTTGCGTATGTTCCATCTTTATATGAAAGCGTTCGGTTGCACGCTCCATCAATAAGTGAAAATTCGCTACATCCACCGGAGGGGAGGCCGACGCAGTCTGAGGAGATGTTGAAGGAGATTGTACCTGATAGTCATCCCACTCCGATAAATCATCCACTTCTCCCTCTTCCCGTTGATCTTCATCTTCCGAAGATTGCGGATCTCCTTCGTGAGTAGGTTGTGGGTGTGAAGGCGGACACACCGGTGGGAGCACGGTTGGAGGTGTTTCCGAAGTTGGAGTTGCCGGTCCAGAACCTGCTGATTCTGATGGTGGGAACCTCCGATAGTAATCGTCCAGCATAAATTGTAAGTTGGATATTAAATCCAAAGGCACTTGAGCAACAGGGTTACTCACTGGTATCGATACATTAACAGGAGATTGAGAATCATCACATTCCTCCTCTTGAAGTTTAATATGCAACTCCGTTGGACTAGTAGCTTGTCCAAAAGTATTCTGGACCATCTCATCCTCACTTTCAGAGTCCAAAAGTTGGTCTGGCACTTCAGAGGACACCTTTTGAGGTGAAATACAAAGGGGTGAAAGCTGCATTGCTGTGTCGCGCATTTGCCCCGATGCTTGTCGTGGTGTTAAAAACACCGTCGACGGAGACCACACTTGTAGTGCCGTGCATGATGACAACTGCGGCGTTGTCGGAGGATTCCCTCCCGATGGTTTTGTCGTCGACGGAACACCTCTCGTCGACGGGACACTCTTTGTCGACGGGACACTCTTCGTCGACGGGACACTCTTCGTCGACGGGACACTCTTCGTCGACGGGACACTCTTCGTCGACGGGACACCCTGCGTCGACGGGACACCCTGCGTCGACGGGACACCCTGCGTCGACGGGACACCCTGCGTCGACGGGTAACTCTGCGTCGACGGGTAACTCTGCGTCGACGGGACACTCTTCGTCGACGAGTCACTCTTCGTCGACGAGTCACTCTTCGTCGACGGTGTTATTTTCGCCGACGGCGTGGAGCCCGACGACGAGCTCGTCGACGGAGTATTTTTTGTCGGCGGTAAAGCCTTTAGAGGTGTCGACGACGAGGCGTCGACGACGGACGTCGACGATACAGGCCTCACAGAAACAAATACCATAGTTGGAGACGCCGTCGACGATGACATAACCATACCAGGTTTAGGAGAGGAAAATGTTACCGTCGATGTCACTGTAGTCGTCGTTCTCGTCGACGAGGAAGCTGAAGAGGACATCGCAGTAGGTGGAGACGAGGTCTGTGGTAAAATCCTCTCAGAAGATTGGGGAAACTTGAGGTTTGTCCCTTTTTTGGAAACAGAAGCGCTTTCCGTGCCCTTGGTTGTGGGGACAGTCTTAGATGTTGAAGGCTTATCCAGTCCCTTAGCAGGTGGTTGTTTTTTAGTCAGCTTAGCCTTAGGAGATGACATTCCTTCAGGCGCAGGCCTCTTCCTGGAGGCTGAAGTAGAACCAGAGGTAACGCTTCCTACCTCAGAAACAGGATTAGAAGAATCCTTTAGCCTTTTCAACCACAGAAGTAAACGACCCTCTCTATCCCTGAGAGTCTTTTGAGGCATGGTTCTGCAGATCTTACAGTCAGAGGCCTGGTGATCTGGGTAGAGACAATAGATACACTTTTTATGTGGATCTTTTTCAAAAAGCCGAAGCTTACCACAGCAATCACAGGCTCTAAAGAGAGATTTCTTAGAAGACATCCTTAAAAGTAGAAACAAATGAAGTTAAAAGTAAGAAACTGAGCAGAGCTCAGGGAGACTCCCTTTCACACGACGTGCGGTAGAAAATCTGAGAGCCTGAGCCTCTGGGGAGAACATTCAGGTGGGTGCTGGCGCCTGATTGGCTGTAGTTTGGACTATACATAATGACTAGGAGAGTCATAGATGTGGAAGTTTTTTGCCTACTGTAGCATTGGCTGCTTTACTTCCTGGTTCATTTTCTATTAGTATTACTACATATTTATGGCATATTATTGCTTTTTTATGTACCGTGGGACTCCCACTCCGACGACGGGGAATGATTCAGGCATGTGAATCTTTGAAAGACACCCCTAATACTGGAGAAGTTGTAGATTGAGGGTGCGCCTGAAGTAGTACAAACTGAAATGTTGGTCTGCGTGTCGAATCTAATAAAGCTGCAAAGTTCTTCTCTAAACAGGTTACAAGTGTAGCTGTCGCACGCTAACGCACAAGCACCCTTGCCACTGGGAATTACAATTAACACTGAGAAACTTTTGCAAGTTAAAGGCCCCTAAGTTCCAAGGACCCTTTCCTGTAACAGACAGCACCACTACTGTAGTGAAAGGCACGGCCTCAAACCACGGATTCACCTCAGCACAATTTGCCTGTGCCCAGCTGTACCATCCATTGCTCCAGACACTGAGCAGGAAAAAGGGGGGGGACGTAGAAGCAGTAGGAGTAAAGCCTCCCTCTATCATTCCAACAATAGACAATACTTCTTCCAAGTTGTGTATTTCTTGTTTGTTTTTCTTATCGGTGCACTAATACTGCTATTCTTAGCCCTAGTGCATTTTCATTCCTTTGATCCTACATCAACTATTACACACATGCGTAGAACTGTAGATGATACTGAACATCACCTTCTCCATACTGCCTTATTTGAGAATATGTGGTACTAGCACATGCATAGTATAGGCACATCAACGTCCAACATCAATTGTTATGTAGGAGCTCTCATATCCCATGCTGCTGCAATGGACAGATGGCATCTCCCTAAAGAGGTGTATTCAAATATTACATGCAGTCTCCAGCATCTCTTTTTATGCAGATTAAAAATGCAGCTACAACCAACTCATGTTAGCCCTGTAACTGCACGAGTTATTACAACAAGATGTAACACCACCCCTAAAGTCCTAACAGAAAAAGAAGAGATAATGAAGAGACATCAAGAATGGCAGGGCAAAACAGGGCTCATGCAAAGTAGGAAAATGGGGTATTACACCGAGGCATTTTTTAAAGGTCTTATCCATCATATGAATGTAACAACTACTTGGTTAACACTCTACCCCCTGATTGTTAAAACAGATCAGGTCTTAGCATTACGGGTTCAGTATTTGCTCATGGCAAATGGAACACTGGAGCCAAGTTCACATGTTGCGCAATATCATTATGGGATGGTACCAAGAGAAACGGTCACCTAAGATTTGATAAGATAATAGGCCAATGTTAAGTAATATGGATGCAAACATACATGGATATACATGGACAGGAATTACTAATCACCCTAGAATAGCAATGAAAGTAACATAGCTTTCTTTTTGTTTCAGAGGAAATGGGACAGTAAGGCTGGGAAGCAACCTCAACTGCAAGATCACCATCTACAGCACTGACATGCAGGGCAGCACCTCCAGCCAGATGGATCACTGTTGGATGTGTGGGGTCCGGCTCCACATGCAACTACCTCCGAATTGGAATTGCCCATGTTTGCTTGTGACTCTACACACCACCTCCCTGGTGATACCGGGTGTGGACATCTCCCACTTACATGACTTCCCATTGGCCGTCCAACGACCGTGCCTCATCAGCACCACCCAAAAAGAACTGTGGAATACTATGGCACTGCAGTTACGAAAGAAGTCCCACAGGAACACAGACTATTTAATGGCACAAGTGGTTCTGAGTCGTGTGGTGGCAGAGGTTAGAGTGGCAACTAGAGGGATGAGCAGGGGGCGGAAGGGCAGACAAGTCTGGCAAGGTTTGCAACCCCCTTGTGAGCTCCCCCGTACTTAATTTTAAAGACAAACTTTAATTAAAGTTGATAAAGACAGCCATGAAGGGGGAGTGTGTGCAGGTGGACAAAGGGACTTTGGCTGAGGCCATTTGGACATTGCATGGCTTCCCCAAAAAAATGGTCAAGAAGGGTGTTGTCCCTTAAGAGTGGTTCATGGGTTGGTTTGAGCGGGTGCCATCTTGGATGTCAGGGTTGTTTAAGGCCGTGTTGCCTTTGATGGCATTATTCCTCTTGACTGGTCTTATTATTCAGGTGATAATAGCATGTTGTAACAAGCATTTACAATGCAATAGGTCTCACAGCATTAAAGTTTGAGTTATTGGCATTGTGTATGACAATGCCAATAGTTATAACTTTTGCAAATGTGACACCTATAGCATTTGTAATGCAATATGAGTTGTATTTACGTGACTTAGATGTATTGATATTACAAATAACAATGGCGTTTTTTTTTTAATAGTTAATACTTAAATAAAAGTTATTGTAATTGAGTCGGTGGAAGGGTGAAGTGGGTCGTGTCCCCGAGTGATGTGGTGGTGTCCCGAGTGATGTGGTGGTGTCCCAGAGTGTAAAATGCATAAAAATAAAATAAGCTAAAATGTCTATGGTACCCCCACTGTTTCCCTTATACTTGTTCTAAATTGATACCCTTAGCAAATGAAATGAAATGAAATGACACCCTTAGCAAAGCAATAAGACTAACTAAATAAATCACCATCCACTCAATACCCAAAAAGGGCTGTAGGCAAGGCTGGCAGGGCCTCCACAAGTACTCCCAATAACATCACACAGAAGTGGTGACCCTCTTTCGGCAACAACAGCCCCCAAGGCCTTAAAGAGTTTTGTTTTCACTGCTTCGACCTTTGGTGCAGCCCTTTCCTTGTCGTGGAAAACAAGTTGCGAGCAGATTGTGTTTGGGGAACAAACACTAACCTTTGTTCTAACTTTTTTAAGCAGCTGGCAGAGGAAGGCTGGAAACGTTGCCGAACAACAGGGCTCCTGTTAACCCGATATGAAGGTGGATCCTGAGAACAAAGAGGGAAGGCGGCGATTCCAGGATCATCGTCCAAAAACGTCAAGTTTTCTTTTGTTTTCTTTTTCCAGTGCACCTCTCAGGAGGCATAAGTCTGGCACCACGGTGCGCCTGAAGAGCTCAATACAGGGAATGTGTAGCAAAGCAGCCACGCTCTTTCGGCAGAGGACGGCTTTATCTGGCAGTTCAGGATCCTTCCGCGGTTTTTTCTTCTTTCCTTAACGTAACCATTTATCTTCTTGTACAAGGCAGCAAAGTGTCGGAAAAACAGCCTTCCACCACCCCCTCCGCAAACGCTGCCCGTGGCCTGGTCCACTCGGCACAGCGGCCAAAAGATGCTGCTGCTCGCAGATGGGGAAAGCAAGGCATGCGCCAGGCTGTAAGAACAAGTTACAGCACAACGCACTAGGTAGGGTTTCAGGAAGCGCCTCTAGGGAGCAGCAGGAGTCGGAGAGGGAGGGACGGAGCTGGGAAGGATGCCAGCCTCAAATAGATACTTAAAGGCACCCACACCCTGCCTCTCACCAGCTACCTCCCTCCCTCCCTCCCTCCTCTGGGTGCCCGGGGACTGCAAAGAGCACTTACACAGGGCAGTGCGGCCCGTTGCGACACCATGCTGCACAAGTCAGGGCACGGCAATGGGAGAGAATATTTTATTGCACGATTAGTATGGAGTAGGGTGGCAGCTCCAAATGAGTGTGGAGAAACCCTTCCCAACATTCAGTGCCACTCCACAGTACGTCCCAAGTAACCTCTTAAAACTACACAATACGTTCAGTGCTTGATGTGGAAGGTAAAGAACGACTAACATAACCAGTAGGCTCGCTCTCCTCCCAAAAATAATACAGTAGGGTGTATCCTATCGATAAAACACAACATACTAAAACAGATCACTGAGTGCTATCAATGTAATTCAATAATATCCTTTCGCTACAGTGCTTCGGCGCCTAGTCAGATGTAAGAAGGCTATAGATAAGCAATGACAATACATCAACTGTGGTCTAGGCAGGTTTAAGTTGCTGCGATTCAAAGAACTCTAGGGACAATACGGTATTCGGCATAAAGGCAGTACTTCCAGTGCCGTGCTTCAAACAGAATGCAAGGAGCGAAGAACAACCTGTTATGTGTTTAAAGAATTACAAAAGATTCACACAGTTAATCTAGGATGTTTTTTTTTTTTTAAACACTAGCAAATCACACAGGAAGCCCATGCTTGGAATGATGTCCAAAAGAGAATTTGATACACTTCGCGGAATCGCTTAAATTATTATTTTTTTAAATACATTACTGCTCTGGGAAGTCCCTGAGATTATTATGTCCCATAGTACAACGCAGTTTGTAAACACCAATGCAGGGTACAGCTCATCTGTACATGCGCTGCAGAATAAAGCATGACGCAGCAGAAGACCGAATTTCGTCGTAGAGTTAATTGTTTCAAAAAGTCTTATTAACGTCATCAAAAAGTTGTACCTCTTTAATAAAAAAAAAAAAGTCACAGGTCACTGGACTATTTACGTCATTAGACGCTGTTGCCCTCGCCCAACAAATGAGTATACAGTTAATACGGCACTTAACTGGCCCAACAGGTCTTAGACCAAGGAGTGTTTCAAGCAACTCAGGTGCCGGCTAAAGGTTGTATGGGCATGAGGCAAACCATACTCAGGTAGAGCTCACTAAGGAGCATTCTTCAGCGACACATAGCGACCCAAGCGTTCCTTTGTGTTCAGTGGCCTACCTGCTTTGCAAATAGACACTGCTGCCCGCTAGCTGAACAAAACAAGACGTGCGCGCGCACTGACAACAAGCATTTACAATGCAATGGTTTCGCCTTTTGAAAAGTTTGAGCTATTGGTTACTTTGTTGCCATTTAGACACAATCCCAGCCCGGCGTCCTTTATAAATGAAAATTCTGTGTATATTTTAGGTTGGTGACTTGGTTTGGGCAAAATAGGCTCTTTGCTTGCGCTGCTAGCCACGCTGTTTGGCAGGGACTGTGGGCTAGCGATAAGTGGAGAAATCAGATGGAAGTCTTCCTCCTTTGTCCTATCCTGTATTTCGTCACTTCTCTTGTTGAGTGTCTTCTTAACTGTCCTCCTCGTTCTTTTGGTAGGATTTACTACCGTCTGCTGCCTTGACTGTCCTGATCGCATTGTTGTGTGCTGACTTACCTGCTCCTCTGCGGCCGTGAGCCGGCTCCGCACCTCAGGGACCGGCACTCGGCTCAGCTCCGCAGTCTCAGATGGCCGCAGCTCAGGATTTGCGGCTCACGGCTTGAGCAGGGGCCTCCTACACAGGTGCGTAGCTGTGGTATTGCTGTCGGTCACAGCATGCCAGCCGCGGCTCTTCCTTGCGGCCCTCGCGAGTCTCATGGCCAACCTCGCAGCCTTGGATCGCTGCCGTAGCACCACAGCTCATGTTCACTCCCTTGCTCCCGACTCCGCACTCGTGTCCCAAGCACAACGAAAACACGGCACTCGCAGTGCCTCGCAATGCCTCTCTCAACCAAGAATTCTGGTCAGGTGGAAGGAAATGAGGGACATATTCATTGATTTAGTAAAAGGTGTTAAGGTGCACTCCTCTGAAAAAACAGCAGTCATATGATATATTCCATGCACCAGGCAGCCAGTAAAGCCGTAGGCAGGCAAGAAACTCAGGAGAACCCCTGGGACTCAGCCTCAGCCGTGCACAGCCGAGCTTATCTCCACCACGCCCCACCCGCATCAGGCCCCACCAGAAAGGCAACCGGGACAAAGGGCCAACGCTGGGGCGGACCAACCCCCAACTGCGGCGCCCTCTGCGTTCTCAGGGGCGGCGTTTCTCGTCCTCCGTCTCCGCTCCGCTCTCAGCTGATCAGCGAAACGGCAATCCTAAAGTGATGTCTCGTGACTTGTTGGCTCAAACACACAAACAGGTTTGAGCTCTGGCTTAGGAAAGGTATGGGCCATAGCTGGAGGTAGAGGTGCACCTTCAGATGAAGTTAAGTATGGAGATGGTCAGGTTCTCCTTATCAAAGACATTGAGTCACTTGAAAACCAATGAAGTGGCTTTGTTGTGTTAATCCTCTGCCGAAGTGTTAAGCAGCATGTCTGGCCAGACAAGAGGTGGAGTTCAACCCCAGGAGCAGGTAGAATGAAGTCCCAGGTATCAAAGGCTTACAATGACAGAAGTCTCCTATCAGGTGCATGTATCTCCTGAGGCTGCAGATCAATACAGATTTAACAGGTACAGCACTAAATAAAATACCGACTCAATAGGAATAATTATGCAGATTCGGAAGTGCTTAAGAAGTGAAGGCAGCTCTACCTAATCCAATAATGTTGCAAGCTTCATGGCTAATTAAGGCACGCTTGGGCCACCTAGAGCAGTTTCTCTCTGGTCCACCGGTCAGTCTGTTTCCAGGCCCACTGCCTCGACCCGACCCCCGATAGAACTCTAAATAAACACCTCCCCGTGTTCCCTTGAGGCGTAATTTTGCCGTTTTGAAATCTGAACCCATATCCCTGATGCGGCAAATGAAAAAGAAAAAATAATGCTTGAAAACAGGATGTCGCAGAGAGGGTGACAGAAAAAAACAAGTCAGGTCCCGGGCCGTGCTGTGATTGGCTGACGTCACAGGGGTGTCCCGGGCCGGCAGCCAATCACAGCGCGGCCCGGGACACACGGCAACAAGGGGTGGGGCTTAAAAAAAGACCCAGAAACGCCCCCGAATCGCGTTTTCTCTGGAAAACGTGATTGACGGCCAATCTCTTCCAATGGCTAGCCTCCATTTATGGAGCTAGCCAATGGAAGAAGGGGCGGTTTCAAGTCGCCACTATAGAGCTAACATTAGATTTCGCCCTTGGGCGGAGCAACTGCTACGCAGTTGCAACGCCAGGGCGAAACCTAAAAACTAAACCTATCGTGGGGCGGAACTTCCGTCTTGTGAAGCCCGCGCCCACGGAGTGCCTGGCCAGAGGAGCAGTGGTGACACGGGGCTCCCATGCCCGAGGGAGAGCCCCGCGGAGGCTGCAGATGTCCAGAGTTGCGGTAAGTAGGCCTTAGTTATGGGGGGCGGCTGTGGGGGGGTTGGGTCTTGGTGCGTTTGTGTGTGTGCGCGCGCGCGTGTATGTGTGTGTGCGACGGCGGGGGGTGTCTCTGTATGTGTGCGTGCGTGTATGTGCGCTCGTGTGTGTGTCTCTGTGTGTGCGCATGCGTAAGCAGGGGGAGGTGTGCCTGTGTATGTTTGCGCTTCCCAGGAGACAGGAGATGGCCACAGCGAGCACGTTCGCGCGCGCGTGGCCTGCTCTGATCCCATGCGCGTGGCCAGCTCTTGTCTCCTGGAAAGCTGAGTCGCTCACAATAGCTCTCTGGCGAGACCGCGCTTTCGCGCGGTTAACGCCACGAGACCTAAAAAGGATAATAGCTACAATGGGCAAAAGTTTTTTTGGTTAGGAAAAACATTAAGGGTTAGAGTAGCGAGTATAAGGTGATCCCCCTAGAAGATGGGAAGGTGGAGAAGATAGTTGAAGAATCAACTACAGGGGGTAATGATGTAGGGAAATAATAGAAATACACTTTATAGACACACAAACACAAGTATAAACATTCCAAACCCCAATACAAACATTTCAGGTAAGGGATAGTTTCTAATCTATGCAAGTAGTGAACTGGCCTAGGCTAATACAAGGACATGCTGAAAAATATAACTGTGGGTTGCACAGAAATACACAGGCCACAGTGCACATTAGTTTTAGGAAATACACAAAAGAATTAGCATGGTCAATTTAGCTGCGCTGAAACATAAATTGATATTCCTTTGCAGATTCAGACAATTAGTACAGACATTACCGAAATGGCCACCTCATTTCTATCTGTTAAACAATGAGAGACCGATAGTAGAAACGTTTTTTGCACTATCATTGAGCATCAAGCACAGCGTGTTAACAAGGGTGGATTCTGCCTAAACGCAAGCCTGTTGAGAATATGTTAAAGTCAGATATGCTGGGTTGGGCACAATGACGTCAAACAAGAGATAATCACTCGCTATGCAGAAGAACAATAATGTGTTTCTATGATTATCACACCCTTATTCTGAGAACTAAAAGAAAAACCCACCAGAGGAGGCTTCTGCTAAACAAAGACACATACACAATTTCGTGTTTTGGCAGTATCCTATCTGTCCAGCTTGCTATTTGCGTCACTGAAAAATTTGAAACCTGTATTTTTGGTGTGGCTTTTTCAGTACATATACTACTGCCTATAATCCAGAACTCTGAACTTCAGACTTTGGTCTCTTTTGATTTTCCTAACTGATTAATACCATATTGTGTAAAATTGTTTTGTCTTACTTTATTAATAGATTTTCCCTCCAGCACATTGGTGTCAGTGCTCCATGGTACAAGAGTGTACACGTGCTCAATGTCGAGCAAAAAGGATAGCGGGCTGTTATCACCTTCTGTAAAAGGTGGACTAGTAACGGAGACACCCTAGCTAGGTTAGTGTGGAAGGGTTTGATGTTTACGCTGTGTATTTATCTCTCATCACATTGCTGTCCCTCGCTCAATAGTGAATTAACCAGAATCTCGCCCCACTACGTCGACACAGATACTGCGGTCTCTCCTTTCCTGGTGAAGACAGTGTGCTACATCTCGTTGCCTGCTTCTGACGTTGGCCAGTGGTACATGTGTCTCCCGATTAAGGTCTTGTGACCATACAGTTGTGTAACACAGGGCAGGATACCTTCATGTGTCCATGGTTATGCTTTCACATGGCCATTAGATGCTGTCGCAGATCTTTCATTTGTGTCTGCGCTTGCCGCATAGTGTGTGTCTATTTGTTTTTTTAAAGTGCTGATCCTGTAGAGTGTGCCACGATGTACCTCGCCTGACCATGCAGCGCTGCAACCATCTCGGGCTGAACGTAAGCTGTTGAATGCCGCAAACTCTTTGCATACTGCAATTTTTAAGACTGTTTAGGATGTGAAAAATTAAGCTACAGGTCAGAGAATGTAAAGTTTTTTTTGCTAAGAAGCTAGCACTGGCAGAAATGTCATGCATGACGGCGAGACACTTGGCATTTATGACTACCAGGAAGGGACTGGGACACAAATTTGGTCTGGGCACCATAACATAAATAGCCCCTCCATTAGCAAATCAGATAGCAAGGAAAGTGTCTTGCATTTGCAAATCGGGGAAGCTTTGAACTTGTAAACACACACTATATCGGTGTTTTGCAAAGGATGGGACACTGCATGAATTTGTCCATGCTGCAGGCAGTGTATGAGGTAATATCAGGGAAATGAACAGCAAAAAACAGCTCACACATTGACCTCTCTGACAACTGGTGCAGGAACAATTTTCAGAGTGGAGGTGCTGCCATCTAAGTTACATCACTGAAGTCCTAGGGGTTGTGAAAATACAAGCGAGGCGTACGAGTTACTTACCTTCGGTAACAATGTATCTGGTAGATACGTTGTCTAGCTGCAGATTCCTTAACTTAGAATTATCCCCAGGCGTCAAACTGGATCCGGAACATTTTTGCAGCAGCACCTCTGTGCGCCGGGAGACAGCGCCACATGACCCCGCCCTGACGTCATCCACGGATGTGACGTCAGCGAGGTCCTAACAAATCCCTCTCGGTGCGCCGACGTCAGTTTTCTTCTGAGAAACTTTTGCACGGCACAACACGGAGTCACCAACAAAACTGTGAAAGTATGGTAACAGTGTGCGAAGGAGGAAAAATCTGTAAAGCAAAGAAATCGGATGATGCAGAACACCATCATAAAGGACAGTGTTAGACACCGTATACCAAAAAACCAAGAAGTAAGGCAGAGCACCGCTCTGAGAAACAACCCCGCAAAGCAAAGTGAAGACCCTCCCCAGAGGCTGAGTAACAAGGGAAGAATGTCTTGATAGACAACAGAAAGGCTGCCACTACAACACAGAACAAAGGCGGAGCACAGGAAGAACAACAATCCACTGCGAGGTGACATTACAAGGAATAGCGCATCCCCCGGTAGAGATCGAAGGGCCGAGGCACAGCCGAAAAGACCCCAAAAGAAGTGACTGCAGAGGAGACAAGAAACCCTAAACCAATGGAGGAGGCGGGAGGGAGGGAAAAGAACAGAAGAAGAACCCACACTGGAAGGACCATAGTGGAGGAATGCAGAGAAAGGGAAAAAATGAATCGCCTGTTGAAGGCGAAAGCGAAAAGCACCATTCCACAGTAAGATAACCCACCCAGAGGGAGACGGCTGCAGAAGGCAAAGTCTGAAAGGGTCGCACCAACTTGAGCCCCCTGAATGAAGACTAGTGCCAACTGAAAGGAGGCAAGGTGGAGAACTGCATCTGGAAAGGTCCTCAAAGAACGGGAAGGATGGATGGGTGTTAAGGAATCTGCGGGCAGACGTCTTTACCAGATACATCATTACCGAAGGTAAGTAACTCGTACATCTGATAGAGACATCTAGCCGCAGATTCCCTAACTTAGAATAGATACCACAGCCATACCCCAAGGGAGAGGTGGGTCTGCACAGAACAACAGAAAGTGCCTGAGAGCACCGAGCCAGCAACAGGGTGACTGACTATGGGGAAAGTTGTTGCGGAGCAGCCAATCACCAGACCAAGCAGCTCGGAAGATAGGGTGACCAAATTTACAGAATGAAAAACGGGGACAGGCACACACATGGAAATAGGACTACATGTCCTATTAGGTCTCAGGGCTTCATATATATATTTTACCTACTGGCGGTTGCCAGTAGGTAGTTATAGTTAGGACCTATTTTCCATAGGAAATCCGCAACGTTCTATTCCTAATAACTTTAGCGCCTGTTGACGAATCTTCACGAAATTTTCAAAACTAATGGCCAGCTCCGGTCCTATTCTGAAAGTCTCGGGGTGATTCGTCAAGCAGGGCAGAGAAAAAAGGGGAGTGGCAAAACGTGTTTTCCCCATGCAATTCTTTATAGGAACCGTTCATCGCGGCTACAGCCCGAACTGCTGAACAGAATTACACCAACTTTGGCAAAGAGGTAGTCCTTGGTTCAGACTCGTGCCTTTTGCTTAAATGGTGTAAATCTGTTTAGTAGTTCCTGAGAAAATTAGATTTAAAAGTACATATATGTCTGTGGCCGCGCAAGATCCGCGCACCCTGCCGTGCACGAGCTGTATTCTAATTGCCTGTCAACACTCCAAATCAGGAAGTGTTGGCAGCCATCTTGTGCCTCGATAGAACCGAGGCACAAGAAACCTATAAAACAAAGGCGCAAAACGTGAAAAGGGGGCAGGGTAGAAACACCCTGACCCCCTAGGCCTGTTCAGGGTGTCCCACAAGCACCCCCAAAACTTTTTTTTTTTTTTAAATGGGCAAAATCGGCACAGGATGCGCGGATCCAGCCGATAAAAAAATAAAAAAACGAACTATGATAATTAGCCCCCGGGGGAAGGGGGGGCCAAATCCCGGCATGTTTATAAAAAATAAAGTGTGGGGGCTCAATACCCCCCACACTGCGCCGGGGACCGCCACGCCCGGGGCAAAAGCATGTGTAATTGCAGGGGGCACACGGCCCTTCACAGCCCAGGGTTCCGCCACCCCAAGGGCTTAAAAGTTTAATTATGAGCGGGCCTTAGCCCCAGGGACCGCCACCCCCAGGGCTCGACAACATTGACATTGCGGGGGGAACACTGATCCCCCGCAGCCCGCCACTCCCCAGGGCTTATTTTTTTTTTTTTTTTAAACCTGTATGAGGGGGGGCTTGAACCAACCCCCACACTCGCTCCGGGGACCGCCACCTCCCCGGAGCTCTAAATATGTAAATTGGGGGGTCTGTGACGGACCCCCCAGCCCCGGGGACCACTACCCCCAGGGCTTTAAAAAAGGTGAGAGGGGGCCACGCGGAACCCCTCCTGGAGCCCCCGAGGGCCCTGGGGCCCGCTACCACCCAGGGCCGGTTCCTGCAGTACCCCCAGGTGCCAACCCCTGGGGCACTGTAGTTTGCTATGCCAGGGCGGGAGCCTCGCGGCTCTCACCCTGCCATAGCAAACTGCTTTGCTATTTGGAAGAAAGAGCAGGAAACCTGCTCTCTCTTCCAAATACTAAAGCTACACAGCCCCCCTTCTTAAAAAAAAAAAATATATAACTAAAGCCACGCCCCCTCCTTTCATCACTCTGCAAACGCGAATAGGATGTGGCGCCCCGCCGCCACATCCTATTCACTCATGCAGTCATCCTACTCACTTATGCAAACAATTGATCATACTTACATTTACTAAGCTACACACTTATACAAACACTACTTTTTTTATTCATACAGATAGTAACTCATTCTTATGGTGTTATAAAATCACTATTACAAGTATACAGTTTCCGATACAGTCACTCATACAATCACTGAGTCTTATGTATACTTATTTATATACAACTGTCACGTACAAAGCATTTTATATTTCTAGTTTGTTGGGCATGTATCATTGAGAAATATATTTACTCATCACCACACTCACTCACCTAAACAACTGTTTTTACATACAGTCTTATCCTCATATACCTATTAAATCAACTATGTACACATCTTTGGGCAGTCACACACCTCCCACCCAACCACACTATCCCATACAAATACTCACTTAACTAATTAATAACTAATATAGACTTTCACATAGCTAGTAACCAACTGAACCAGCCGTTTACACAACAGACAGTGATAGACATTCACACAGTTTAGTCACTAACCCATATATTTAGTGAGACACTTTAAATGAGTCACTTAAACAGTCAATCATGCTGTTACTAAATCCTCCATCCAGACACTTATACATCCACTCATTCTTCAATGCAGATTGCTATATATATATATAATACATTTAAATATCGAACCAAACCACAATCACTGGATGATGTCATCAGTGATGTCATTTGAGATGTTATCAGTGTTGTCACAGACCATGTCATGAATGATGTAATATGTGACATCATCATCATCATCATCATCAGTGGATTGCGGGCGCGCGAGTTATACTTAGTACAACTAACTATAACGGAGGAATTTCAATGGTTTTGTATGTGTGAAATGTCCAGCTAACTATAACACCCTTAAAACCTATGTTTTTTTAGTGATATATATATATATATATATATATATATATATATATATATATATATATGCAACAAGAACCTCCAGCAGCGCAGAAGGAAGAGGCCACAGGCAGGAATTACAGATGAGGCTTTCTTTATTAGAGACAGCAGATGTGGCATAATGCATTTCGGCTATGGAACGCCTTCTTCAGATGCCGCTGCCAAACTGAGGTGAGTAAAGTCCAGCTTTAAATAGTCCTGCACCACTCCCCTGATAAGGAATAGGCGCCACCCCCAACCATGTGATCATCCACCGCGCTGTAGTATGGTAGCAAACTACAACTCCCAGAAACCTGCATACCTGGGCTGGTGGGATGTGGGGTAACCGCAAAGAGTGTGTGTGAGAGTGTGTGTGTGTGTGAGAGTGTGTGTGTGTGTGTGAGAGTGTGCGTGTGTGAGAGTGTGTGAGAGTGTGTGAGAGTGTGTGTGTGAGAGTGTGTGTATATATATATATGATTCAATTGGTGAAAATTAATTTTGCACCTTATTATTGAAATTATTGTTCTAAATGATTTGATGCACGTATATTGTTGTGATATATGAGTTAACGAATGTATATATGTGTGTCTTTTATGGCCGTTGGCCGAAATAAAGAAATAAATAAATATATATATATATATATATATATATATATATATACATATATATATATATATATATATATATATATATATATATATATATATATATATATATATATATATATATATATATATATATATATACTGAAGGTGCCTATAGGCATTGTGAATAAGTGCATGCAGAGCTGTGGAGAACAACCTCAGAACTCCGCAAACCGCAACCCCCGACTGGGAGGAGAAACGCACACCCACAAAAGAGAGGGACTGTTTAGTACATGAACGGGCAGACCCCCAAGAAGAGCATCCAGAAGAGGAGGCTCACCCCGGGGAGCGGAACCCTGGGAACCCTGGTTGCCGAAGCAGCATGAAAAGGCACCAAAGTGTACTATAAAACGCGCAAAAGAAAAACGCTGCCATGCAACCCGCGTAGTGCAACAGAACCGGCCATAGCCCGACCTAAGGAGTCTGAGGTATCCAGGGCCGGCCAGATAGTAAATTCTACCAGGTCACGTCCGTCACAGATATGATAGAGGAGGTCGGCACAAGCACCCTCAGAGGTCCCAAAGGGCAGAAGTAGCCCGAGCCAACACACACACTGTATTGAGGGAGCGAAGAGCCGCGCTAGTGGAGGCGAAAATATTATGACCACACAATTCCAGCCATCTAGACTCCCGGGAGGGAGGAAGCAACAGCGGAGACAAGGATGGAAAGGCAGTTTGCAGAACGAGCGCCTGAACGTCCTGGTGAACAAACAAGCAAACCGGATCGTTCGGGACAGGGCGGTTGCGGTGCATGATGGAATGAGCCACCGGATCACCCGACGCCGGCAGAGCCCAGGTCCCCAGAAGGGCATCATAAAGAGGCTTCGAAAGGCAAAAGCGGCTCTACAATCCCCGAACCGTGATCGAGAACATCCAACAGGGGGTCTACAGGCAGGGGAACTGAAGGGGGCTGCATACGCAGAATGCGGCCGGCCATGGAAACAACCTACGCAAAGGCCGCACCAGCCTCGGCAGCCCTCCGAGGAGGGGACAGTAACTCATCCGTGAGTGAGGGCTGTAAGCTGAGCCGCCCACTCCAAGGGGATTGTCTGATGAAAGGAGGAGCAGACCAATGTCCAAATGGAGGAAGCCCCATGGACGAAAGAGGGTCCTGAAGGGACTCTTGAGGAGGTGGACAGTCCACAAACTCCAGGGGGGGGGGGGGAGAGGCGCAAGGACGGATCTGGTGGCGAGAGACGACGGGGTGACGCCGAACTTCCTCCGGAAAGGAGTCCATGATCCAGCGCCGACCTCCCAGAGAGGAGTAGACGACCTGGGGCTGAGGCGGCGCCAGGGCGGCCTCGTCCGCTGCCGACTCAGCCTCGACCACAACAGGCTCTGGTTCGAAGTAGTAAACGGAGCCAGGGAGACAAGTCTACAGCGCCGAATCGGCGCCGGCCCGGCCTCCGAAAAGACAGCCGCCCGTCCGGAGGGCCGAGGGGACTCAGACGAGTTAAGAGGATCAGCGACCACTGGACTATGAATCGCATTAGGGGTGCTATGGGCCGAAGAGGGGGACCCAGCCACACCGCGCCCTGACGACGCCATACCTCCATCACTTGAGGCAAGGTGCTCAGTCTGCGCCGGGAGGAGAACCCGCCGGCGACCCCGCACGCAGCATGGGGTCCGAGGACGCCCCAGGGAGAGGAGGGGACCCAAGGGAGGTCTGCAGCATAAGCCACCATCTGGGTTCGAGTCGACCCAGCGCCAGGAAATGGTGGATAGGGAGGGGCAGACCCTCGGGCGCACGTTCGGAGAAGTCCGGGAACTAGTGCCCCTTCCAACAGGAGGGGCGACAGGACTTACCAGGGACGGGCGAGCGACGCACACGGTAACCAGATGGAGACAGACGCTGCAAACGGAACCCTCTGCTACTGGGACCTGCTGCCGAAGAGGAGGCCGGGGGCCGTGACGACTCCGACCGGGACAGGCGAGCCGAAAGTAGCTTCATCCGGCACTCCCGCCGGGACTTCAGCTTGAGTTGTCGGCAGGTATCGCAATCCGTCGAGTCATGGTGTTCGCTCAGGCACCACATGCAGATAAGGTGTGGGTCCATCGTGGACATTTGCTGTGAACAGGAGCACATGTCAAAGCCTGAAGGCATCGCACACTGGTCTAGACGCAAAAGCGTCAAAAGGAGCCTGAAAACAGGCCAGAGGAACCGCTTACTCCGGATCCGCGTTGCACGCGGAAAAGAAGGAAACTGACGTCAGCGCGCTGGGAGGAACTTATATGACCTAGCTGACGTCGCATCCGTGGACGACATCAGGGCTGAGTCGTGTGGTGCCGTCCCCGGCGTGCAGAGGTGCTGCTGCAAAAAAATTCCAGATACAGTCGGACGCCTGGGGATAATTCTAAGTTCAGGAATCTGCTGCAATATATCTCTATCAGACAAAGGTTTACAAATGAGCTATGCCTATTCAGCAGGAGTCTGGTAGTGTGTGGTGTGTAGCTGGTGGTACATTTAGGAGCCCACTGCTGCAAATATATTACTGCAGCTTGGTGTGGTAGCGCACTGTCATTTATAGACAGCACATTTTTCTTTGAAACACCCACCAAATATAAACACACATACAGTTTTACTAATAAACTATATAGTGCACAAACAATGATGTGGTGGAAATTGGGTAACAGTAAATATTTATCATTTGCGCATCCCGAAGCAATGTGGCTAGGTTTGTTTTAAACCTACTAAACTTTTTTTCATTAGACTTCAGACTTACAAGAAAAATGTGCCTCACTTGTGCTTTCATAATTGCGGATATATCATTTACAGGTATTAATATTTTGTGCGTTTGAAGAGAAAAAAATAACACCCTACAGCTTTTCATTCAAACTACTTGTAGGCCAGCAAGATTGCGGCACAGTTTCCTTGAAAACAAGTATTGCCACTAGGCCTGGCTTGTGAATGCAAGCCAGACCTAAAAGTCTATGTTGTAGCTAGGATGCCTCAGTGACTAAACCGCCTTTTATATAAGGTGATAACAGGTCTGCTATCTTTTCGGCCCAGGGCACTATTGGAGCAAGGGCCGGACAAGTTAAAGATCCAACTTTCATCATCTTCACTCTAGAAGAGTTTTCGTGTCTCTTTTCCCAAGACCCAGACAAACCCAGGTCCATCTGAAACCAAACTTCTTGATTCTAGCCCCAAATTAAAACCTAACATCTGAGCACATACAAAGGGATAAAGCAAAAGCACTCGAAATGCCCTGCCCTGAAGACTATATTTTTTCTCCTCACACCAGAGTACCTGTCTGCAGCCAAGAAAAATAATGACATATTGGAAGAAATTAATAGTTATCGCAGTCTGCCTCACTCGAAAACTGCAACGTTGCATAGATAGACCACATTGACCAGAATGCACTGAGAGAGTTACTGAGCTACCTCAAACCTACAGTAGAAAGCTACTGGCAAGTGCCAGTCTTGTTTTGAGCGCAGCCACATGGAGGTTTTATGTAATTCTCTCCCACTATACAGGCTCTCTAGCTAACTCCTAAATACTTGGTATTGTAAACAATAAAATTGTGTTTTTCCACATGCCTATTGTGGTGTTTGGATCAACGAAGAAGTGTAGGTGGTGGAGAGGGGGACAGGTTCAGTACCAAGGAGGAAGGAAGAAGCAATGGCAGTAGATGGAAGTCAGATAAAAACAGATTTTGTGATGTATATCAGCGCAAAATAAAGTGCTGCAATAAAGCAGTAAAATTTCAAATTTTTTTGTGCTGCAGAATTTGCAAATCAATGCCACAAGATCCGGGGGAGGGGGTTCTATTTGAAACATGGGGTAATAGACCATGAGTAATCTTTGATGTTTGAAAGTGTTTTTCAAAACTGACTTCTGCGAAGCGAGCTGGAAGAGAATAGTCCTTTTTCAGCCAAGGACGGGTCAGAATTTTGAGTGTTGGTAGCCAAAACTTTATAAGCTGTGTCCGTGCCTAATCTGAGGTTTCTGTTAATAGTTAAAGTCAACAACCATTGGCAAAACCAAAAGGTTTGGCATTGAGTGTCAGCCTTTTGACTTTTTCAATGCTTCTATTGTTTTGGCATGGGTTTTATAAAACGTTACGATTGGGCTGCCAGATATTCACTAATATGAATACTGACTAGAAGCCAATTTTTTGGGTCTGAGAAAAAAAACACATTACCATGGACGTCTCTGGCACTCGCATGAACTCCTTTGCGTGTACTTGTGCTCCTTGTGAAAGAGCAGAACACTGTCACTCACAGTGAAATTAGCCAATGGCTGACTAGGGCTGACCAGCTGTTTTCTGTAACAGACAGATGAAAAATGTGAATGATGAAACAACAGACCAAAGGACGAAGAGGGAAGGCTAATAGCCCTAAAGAGTATATTGTACATGTAATTTTAGTAGAATCAAAAGGTCATTACTGACGAGACCTACAAACCAATCCTACAATTGGCACAATAATATGTGCACTGAGTGTGATATTACAGTTTCCGTTTGTAGGTTAAGAAATTCTGGGATAATAGGGAGGGTAAAGGCAAATTCTATGCCAGGACCAGGAGGCGAGGATTAGGCATATTCTTTCTTTTTATTCAACCAGCAGCCTTTTAATAATGTATAAACACGAGGACTGCACATCCCATGAGTCCTCGGTAAAAAACGCAACAAGTTCATGAATAAAAGCAACTGTCCAATCAGGTGGCTCCTGCTTCCTTATCTGGGAATGACCCTCGCAGGACTCCCCCTTTCTTCGCTGCTGGCAGCCAGTGTCCGTTAAGTGCCTCTCTGACTCTTTGTCTTTCCCTAATAATGGCATAGCATGTTTGTTTGTTTTAGCCTAACTTGACGTTCTCTTATAGGCGAAGCTTCCACTTCATGATTGTTGACCGCGGGAGCGGTTTGTTGCTTCTACGCAGTCGTTATTCTCGTGTCAGACTTCACGTCTGACGAACCGGGTAGAATGCTTGTTGGTCCGCCGGTCACTAGAGGGCGCGCCTCCTTGGTCCTTTCTGGACGTTCTGGCTCCTCGCGAGCACGAACGGTAAGCGCGTCAGTTGCTTTACTGGGCCGAGCGCCTCCGTCCTTGTCTCCTTAACCCCTTCGATGCTGATGACGAGTTCAACTCGTCATGAAGTACACCTCTCATACGCTCATGACGAGCTGAGCTATTTTTCCGCCACATCGTCGCTTCCTTCAATTTCAATGGCAAGGCCAGACTTTAGAGTTCACCGCTCTTCCTTTTGGCCTGTCATCAACACCTTGGTGTTTCACAAAGGTCCTGCATCCGGTAGTGGAGAGATTGTGGTCTCCGGGGATGAATATGATAGTATGTCTCGACGACATGCTGTTTATGAACCAATAACCCCGATTGTGGTCACAACAGCAACGGTCAGCAGTGACACTTCTCCAGTCTCTAGGGTTCGTAATCAACCAGGTGAAGTCCAGACTCCTTCCATCGCAGTTGATCACCTTCCTAGGCTTTGTGATCGATTCGGTGAAGGCCACCCTAAGTCTCCCTTCCAGAAAAAATGGCGAAGATCCGCCACGAGGTGCTGCAAATTTTGCGGAAACCCCAGACTTTGCTCTGCAGCATTGCACAAGTGGGCCTCTTGTCGGCCTCAATCCAAGCCATCTTCCCGGGCCCCCTGCATTTTCAGGCCCTTCAGAGGTTCAAAGCGTCCCACTGGAGACAGGGGTTAACGTACTCTCAGCGGGTTCCCCTTTACGAGAAAGCAAAGAAATTATTGCAGTGGTGGCTTTCCCACATGGAGGCCTGGAACGGTCGAGCCATTTTTGGTTCCCAGCCAGACCTGATAATTGAATCGGATGCCAGAGGTTCTGGCTGGGGTGAGTTCAGCAGAGGTGGCGTCTGGTCCGCAGAGGAACGATCTCTGCATATTAACTGTCTGGAGTTGATGGCAGGAGCCTTCGCGGTTCGATGTTGGACCAAAGATCGAGCTTAATCCTGTGTCCTTCTAAAGAGGTTTTCGATTAAACCGCAAAGGAGACAAGAAACCGGAATAAGCGACCGATCGGAGCCTAAAAGTCACGGGAACGCGCTCCAGGATCACATTAGATCACCTGAATCAAGTCAACTTAAGGGGGAATCTGATTAACATTGTACCAACGATTGACAAGTGGCCTACTCCTTTCTTGGATCAGAAACAAGATCTATAGAATATAAGGCACAATTGGTTAATCACCTAAAGAGTTGAGTTGGAGCAACAAGCAACAGAGTTATTTTGAACCGGTATATAAAGATTTAACCCCTTCCGTGCGGGGCATATTCCCCCGCTGTGCTGGGGGGCGGGGGCGCGCACAGCGCCCCGGGGCTCATGACGAGCTCAGCTCGTCATGAGGCACAGTGCTCGTGTGCTCATGACGAGCTGAGCTATGACCACACCCGTTTCCGTAGAACGCTCAGCACAGCAGGGGAATTATCCCCGCATGTGAGCGTTCCACGAGTACCGGAGCACCGTGCCTCATATGAGCATGGAAAAGGTTAAAACACTTGTGGGACACAAACATGGAAAGGAATAAATGAAAGCCTTTGTCCTGAAGAAGGTGGCCTGATTTACTTATGCTACCGAAACGCGTTGACGCATGTTATTTTGTCAAATTGGGAAAAGACAGCAACACGACCAACACAGGAAGTTCATTCCCCTGGGGGTGCTGTCTATTTGACCTGAATTGACATTAACAATGACAAATTTTATTGTCTCACTATATTCCGTTCCAGGGAAACAAGTTGCTTAATGATTTTTGCACTCTTGACTTCCAGATTTATTATTGTGGGTTTTAATGCAGGTTGTATTGATTTTTAAACAAAATATTCTTTTACATATGTTTTTATTGTAGATCGCAAGTCTGGCTCCCAGTTCTGATGGGACTTTCCAGGGCTTCTCCAATCCGTCTAAACCCATCACATCTTCTCCAGAGCGACCCGACGGGCAATCCTCCCCCTCCGATAGCGATCGACTCTCTCCCGCTCATGGCATGGAGGATTACCGGTCTCCAAGGCAAATCCCAGTTCTTTCGAGAAGCTCTGCAGACCTCTCTTGAGCCTGGTTGAATGGAACTGTTAAACGGTACAGATCAGCTTGGTCACGTTGGATGGGTTGGTGCCTCCAACAGAGTCTGGATCAGACATTGTCCACGTCTTGAATTTTCTAGCCGCTCTAGCCTCAGAGGGTCTAGCGTATAGAACAGTCAATACCTTCCGGTCGGCAATCTCAGCAGGTCATGCGTCAGTGGCACATCTCCCAGTGGGAGAACATCCTGTGGTAAGAAAGCTGCTGCTGGGCATTAGTTTATCTCTTCCCCCAGAACCTAGATACTCAGTGCTCTGGGACGTCAATAAAGTCTTGAATTTATTGTCCGAATGAGGGCGCAACAAATATTTGTCACAGAAGCAGCGTTCCTCTAAATTAGCCATGCTTTTATGCCTGATATCCTGTGGACGAGTCTGAGATGTCAGAGCCCTAGATATTTCGGGACACTGTTTACTCCAGAGGGAGTCACCTTCTTTGTTACCAGACATACCAAATGCCACTCTCGGGTTCTCTATTATCCAGCGTTTCGGGAGGTGCCCAAACTCTGTGTGGTCCGCTGTATCAAAGCCTATGAGGCCATGACAGCAGAACTGCGTCCTCATGGGGAGCGACAGTTGCTTATCGCACTGAGGGAACCCTTCAGGGCAGTCTCAGCCCCAACAACTGCAAGAAGGGTCCGATGTAGGATGCAGAAAGCAGGCATCGACAACGGTTTTTGGAGCACACTCAGCAAGAGGTGCAATGGCTTCTAAGGCTTTCACTCTAGGAGCCCCGCTTGGACGATGTTCTAAACACGGCTGACTGGTCTTCTGACTCAACCTTTAAGAGGTTTTACTTTAAGCCAGTCTCCTCCATAGGGGCCCTAGTAGTGGACAAGCTTTGAACTAGCCTAATTCTCGCCTCCGGGTCCTGATATAGAATGTAAAATTTCCTAGCTTTCGTAACAGAAAGTTTCAATTCTATTAAGGACACGGAGGCGAGGATTAGCCCCCCTCCTGATTGACTCTTGCCCAACCGGGTTGGTGAATTTCTACGTTGGGATGCATTAAAGATTTTTTGTCCTGTCTTTCGACTGTTTCTTGTAAGGATGATAGGTTGTCTATGCAATTGTAATAACAGGCTATCTAATGTTTTGTGTTGCTCTGTTGTGGCTGTTCACCACGGACAGTGTTTATGGCTCCTTTTTCTCTGTTCATAGGTTCGGAGTCCTCAAAGCAAGAGGGTTGAACTTACACTGTTGGCCTTGTCACAGAAAGAAAGAGGGAGTCCAGTGAGGGTCATTCCCCGATAAGGAAGCAGGAACCACCTGTTGTTCATGAACTTAATGTTTTTTTTACCGAGGACTCATTGGATGTGTAGTCCTCGTGTTGTTTATACATTATTAAAACGCTGCTGGTTGAATAAAATAAGAAAGAATATGCCTAATCCTCACCTCCGCGGCCTTATTGGAATTGAAACTTTGTTACGAAAGCTAGGAAAATTGTAATTCCTGGTGCTGTTTCAACCACGCAGAACTGAAACCACAAAGAAACAAAAAAATAGACACCCCAAACCTTAATAGTAAATCTAAGCAACACTGATGCATCATACATACCATCAATCAACATAGCTGTTAACTACAAAAAGTATTTGATTCAAGAATCCTTTGTGCTTTCTCTATACTAAGTAGTCAAATGGTAGGTTAACATCTGAAGGCTGAGAGCTACTGAGAGAATATCAGGTTGAACTGATGTAGTCGGAACTGCTGTGTTCTATCACCCTCCCCTCCTCCATTCTCTCTTCTTCCCCTGCTCTTACCCCTTCCTCTCCTGAATATCTCCCCTTGCCTTCTTTTTCCCTTACGTATATGTCCTTTTTGTTTGTCTCGACCTTACTTGTCTCTATGTTGCCAGGCTCTAATAACTGTGTAACCTTTTTAACAATGTAACCTGCAATTATGGTCTGATACTCATGTAAAGCACTCTGATACCTCCGGGTCTAGCCAGCGCTATATACAACCTTTAAAATAAAATAAATAAGACAGTATCCACTGCAGTTTTGGTTAGAGACTAATGCAGTGTTTGCATTTTTAGCCATCTCCTAAACAGTTTAAATACTAAGAAGTCCCAAGACAGACATGAATGTGCATGTTGTATGGGAATAACACTGCTACTTTTATGTTGTCAGTAGACAACCACGTCTGTGCAGCTACTGGTTTACATAACTACTTTTCATGTACTCAGTGAATTCTGTAATCATTTTAAGCCAAGCTGTGAAAAATTAGAATCTTTGCTTATTCAGAACTGCTCTCAGCAATTCACATTACATATAACTCTCAGGATGATAAAAAAAACGCAGTATTTAAATTTAAAACAAATGGGAACCGAATAGTGATAACTAAAACGTTTTACCGCTGAGATATTTGTGATAACGCATTTAATCCAGCAACACGGTTCTCCCTTGAGTGTACAAGATGTGGGCAAACAATTGCGATGTCAAACTTATGTACAGAGCTACTTTAAACATTCAGGTAGAGACTACAATAGAATTTAAATAAAAACAAATGTTACTATTGTTCATGCATATTTTGAGGGAAAATATATACTGACTGGTTAAAGGATGAGTTTTGATGCATCCGATTTTATGAAGCATCTCCCAAAATGCATGATAAAAGCATCTACGCAGCCCAAAAAAAATCATAAAAACAGACTGACTGCTGCTACCACTATGAAAATATACAATCCCCTCCAAACAGTTGTCAATGTTTGTTTTTCCACATACCTCGAAGAATCCTCTCCTCGTGACACCGCATAAAGTCCCAGATCCTAACAGTGCCGTCATCAGAGCATGTCGCAAATTTATTATCCGTAGGTGAAAAGCTGTTATATGAAGACACACAGCAGGGAAAGAAGTCAGCATTCAACATATAACCCCTCCAGCTCAAAACAGGCAAATAAATTCACTAATTGCACAAGCACCCAATTGCATAAAAGCACCTGGGACCAGTACACAGGATATAAGTGATGCACGACTTTTAGGGCATGAAGGAGGGCCTGCCGAGGAACAGAAAGACAACTATGAATTAGGGCCTGTCGAGGAACAGAAAGGCAACTAAGGGGGGCTAACAACAAAAGTCGAAGATGTCACTGAGATATCTGTCGGAGGTTTAAGGCCAAAACTAGGATACGGATCTTCTAGGGGAATGGACTCGCACCTGGATATTTAGTTCCTGCAACATCCAATGAGTGCGACATGCATGCAACCCCCAAACCAGAGGTAGATTATTTAGGGGCAGTACTTGTACACAATGTGCGACAATGGGAACAAGACTAACACTAGTGTGGAACTTCTGGAGCACATGTTGATGAGCGGAGACAGCTTTAACACTCGTGGACAGAAGAATGAGACTGCTTAAGATGAACATATTTGGGTCAAATTTATGAGTAGGTTTACGGTCTCAGATATATAAATTAAAACACTCAAGTGTGTGTGTGTCTCCCCCCCACCCCTCCAGACAGGGGGAAAGGCTGAGGCTCAAAGTCCAAACAGGTGTCTCAGGTGCAGACTAAAAAGGTTGCATACTATAGAACTCTTAAATATAACAGCGTGTGTAACTCTGGGCTTAGGCTAGTTAAAACATTTGTGGGCAAAGCCAGTGACACAGGTTTACACAAATGTGGATTACCCATCAAGCCACTGTTCTGTTAGGGCTTGCAAAATGGGTATGAAGCACTATGGAAAACTGCTGATACAAGGAAGGGCCACAATCATTTATCTCCAAGAACAAAGGCTGTCATATAGTTGGGTGGCTCTTCATCATAGATGTCACAAGTGGGAGGGTCACATAAAGGGCCATGAGCTACCACTGCTCTGGTAAACCTGGGACATGAAAAAAGAGATGCATGGCACTGAATGACTGGGATGTAACTCCAGGAAACAATTTACATCTTCTTGGAAACAGACGAACAAGTTACTTACCTTGGGTAATGCTGTTGCTGGTGGATGCAGTATCTGCCTGTGGTTTCCTCACCTTTTGGTTACCCCAGCGCCAGCATTCCACTGAACTTCTTTTCTTAGCTCTCCCACGTCGACGAGGACGTCACAATAGCACGGCTTCGCTCGCGACTCCGTATGATGTCATCGGAGCCATAAGACTATCTCGTCGGCGTGCTTCTCGTCAGTTCCACCCATTTTTTTCTGTGCCCTCTAGGCGAACGGGTGGACCGACAACATAATACAAGTATACACAGTACACCAAATATATACACAAATACATGCAATATATATATATATATATATATATATATATATATATATATATATATATATATATATATATATATATAGTTGCTCCCAGGAATACACCAGCCTGCTGCACTCGCGAGCGGGTGCTCTTCCAGGGGGGGGGTGTACCCACCTAATAGATTCTCGCTGCACAATCCAATCACAATCCTGTGAAATTAGAAACGGCACTCACAGGGGGGTATAAAGCCAACACTTCTTTATTTGGCTACCAGCACAGACAACAGCACAGACAAGACGCGTTTCGGCGATGAGCCTTCGTCAATTGCAAATGTGAACGCGCCGCCATTGCATTTAAAACACACAGTGCAATCGTCACAATGAGTCATGGCATCAACATGGACAAAGGACTAACTGATGGCTAAAATCGCGCCATCTTGAAAGTACTTAACATATACAGAAAACGAGAAAATATATATCATTTCATTTTCATGTGTAGTTCGAAGTCCGGGTACAGAGAGTACAATTCATTATTGACTCAATTGGCTATATTCATATGCCAAGAAATCTACCCACGCATTCAATATAGCCCTGGATGGGCACATTGTCTCACCAATTTATCTTGCCCTCAGATGGGCTCTGTCATGACAATGTTCATTGTGACATGATTACATAGTACAACTTTAAAAAGCGGTTCATGAAGCAGATATTTGATATAATCAGCAAAAAAAATTCAAAAGTAAAGTAAAGAGAAAAGAAAAGAAAAAGAAAAAAGAAACGCAAACCAATTCATACAGCATATGTTGATCAAAGATACAGCACGGTGGAATATCTGCAGCATATTAATATCCCAAGTGGACTGCTAAGTCTTCATGTATATTGAGTCCCAAAGGACTCTTGCTCTGTAAGTCTATGATGTAGCGTGACTCAAGCCGCCGTAGTTTTTGTAAGCGGTCACCACCACGTGGTAAAGGTGGCACACTATCCAGACAAAAATAGGCCAACAGATCCCTGTTGTGTCCATGAAATTTGTCGAAGTGTCTCGCCACAGGGTACGATTCATCTCTATTGCTGATGGCACGCATGTGCTCCAAAATACGTAATTTGACAGGATTGATGGTACTCCCGACGTATTTTAGTCCACAAGGACATATCAGACAATAGATGACATAAGGTGTTGTACACGTCAGAAACTTTTTTATGCTTTTAGGGATTTTTAGACCTGGAATATCATAGGTAAGGGTCCTTTTGCTGATTTTACAGGCCTTACAACGACCACATGGGAAGAAGCCATTTAGGGGAATTTTATTGGATACACTGGATTTCACCGTGAGATGACTATGAACTAGATCATCTTTCAAAGCTCTCGCTTTTCGGTAAGTTATCAACGGATTGGAAGGTAAATCTTCCTTGATGACATTATCCGTTAATAATATGTTCCAATTCTTTTTCAGAATTTTACGGACCTGTTCTGAATTGTCAGAAAAGGTCGTAATCAATCTGAAAGTTTTCTGATTCTGTCCCTTCGTCTCTTTAGATTTCAACAATTCCAGTCTAGGTCTTTTACTGACTTTATTCAGGGCTTGTTCCAGCACTCCCTCTTTGTATCCCCTCACCTTGAATCTGTTCACACACAGTTTAGCTGCTTTATCAAATTCTTCATCGGTGGAGCTATTTCTTTTAAGTCTTAAGAGTTCCCCGTATGGAATACTCCTAATAAGTTTCTTGGGGTGATTGCTCGTTGCGTGTAATGTGCAATTACCCGCTGTGGCTTTTCGATATAATTTTGTGTGCAATTGCCCCTTTTCCACAAATATGGTGAGATCTAAAAAGTTTACCACAGAGTCGCTTATTTCACCGCTAAATCTCAGATTCATGTTATTGTCATTTAACACACCCACATATGTTGTAGCTTCCTCTACTGTCCCTTCAAAGATAATTAACAGATCGTCAATGTAACGATGCCAGGATTTGATTTTACAATTCCACATAGCATTCCTGTCAAAGACAGCACAAACCCTCCGGGACGCCGGGATCTAGTTCATAGTCATCTCACGGTGAAATCCAGTGTATCCAATAAAATTCCCCTAAATGGCTTCTTCCCATGTGGTCGTTGTAAGGCCTGTAAAATCAGCAAAAGGACCCTTACCTATGATATTCCAGCTCTAAAAATCCCTAAAAGCATAAAAAAGTTTCTGACGTGTACAACACCTTATGTCATCTATTGTCTGATATGTCCTTGTGGACTAAAATACGTCGGGAGTACCATCAATCCCGTCAAATTACGTATTTTGGAGCACATGCGTGCCATCAGCAATAGAGATGAATCGTACCCTGTGGCGAGACACTTCGACAAATTTCATGGACACAACAGGGATCTGTTGGCCTATTTTTGTCTGGATAGTGTGCCACCTTTACCACGTGGTGGTGACCGCTTACAAAAACTACGGCGGCTTGAGTCACGCTACATCATAGACTTACAGAGCAAGAGTCCTTTGGGACTCAATATACATGAAGACTTAGCAGTCCACTTGGGATATTAATATGCTGCAGATATTCCACCGTGCTGTATCTTTGATCAACATATGCTGTATGAATTGGTTTGCGTTTCTTTTCCTTTTTCTTTTCTTTTCTTTTCTTTTTACTTTAGATTTTTTTTTGCTGATTATATCAAATATCTGCTTCATGAACCGCTTTTTAAAGTTGTACTATGTAATCATGTCACAATGAACATTGTCATGACAGAGCCCATCTGAGGGCAAGATAAATTGGTGAGACAATGTGCCCATCCAGGGCTATATTGAATGCGTGGGTAGATTTCTTGGCATATGAATATAGCCAATTGAGTCAATAATGAATTGTACTCTCTGTACCCGGACTTCGAACTACACATGAAAATGAAATGATATATATTTTCTCGTTTTCTGTATATGTTAAGTACTTTCAAGATGGCGCGATTTTAGCCATCAGTTAGTCCTTTGTCCATATTGATGCCATGACTCATTGTGACGATTGCACTGTGTGTTTTAAACGCAATGGTGGCGCGTTCACATTTGCAATTGACGAAGGCTCATCGCCGAAACGCGTCTTGTCTGTGCTGTTGTCTGTGCTGGTAGCCAAATAAAGAAGTGTTGGCTTTATACCCCCCTGTGAGTGCCGTTTCTAATTTCACAGGATTGTGATTGGATTGTGCAGCGAGAATATATATATATATCTCCAAACCTTGCAGGGTTGCACCAATCCGAGGACACCACTTGAGGAAAAATGTTTTTCAAAATGTATTGGCAGCCTGCATGCAAAGATTTCAACAGGCTCTCACATCAAAGTTTTTCACGCTGGACGCGTTTCGGGAGCCTTCTTCCTTCTTCTGCAGCGTATGGTGGCAGGTAGTGTGAGCAAAGTTCAAACACGCGCACCTTCATAAGTAAACCCACCCCAAGGCGTGGTTACCAGCAAGGCATCCTGGCTCTTGTAGTGCGCCGTTACTTATTACCCCAGTGGGCTAGCTTCACAGTCGCAATCGTGCCTCAGTCAATCCCATGTGGGTAGATGCAGGACCCCTGCGAATCAATGCTCCGCTTTGTGGCTGTCAATGAAAAATGGGCAGGCGTGTCCTGCAAAACCCTGTCCGCTCCTCGATCCCACCCTAAACACTCCTGTGTCAAATGGGAACCGCTAACAATAATCGGCGGTGGGCTTCACTCCGCGACCGTGACCAGCCGCAACAAATCCAAACCTTGTAGGGTTGCACCAATTGGAGGACACCACTCGAGGAAAAATGTTTTTCAAAATTTATTGGCAGCCTGCATGCAGAGATTTCAACAGGCTCTCACATCAAAGTTTTTCACGTTGGACGCGTTTCGGGAGCCTTCTCCCTTCTTCTGCAGCGTATGGTGGCAGGTAGTGTGAGCAAAGTTCAAACACGCGCACCTTCATAAGTAAACCCGCCCCAAGGCGTGGTTACCAGCAAGGCATCCTGGCTCTTGTAGTGCGCCGTTACTTATTACCCCAGTGTGCTAGCTCACATACACTCACATATACACACACACACACACACACAAAAAGGAAAAGCCAAAAAACAATGTATTTCCTAGCAATAAACTGTATGGTATATAAATGACATATGAAAAATAACAATGTCACACAGTCAGAAGTTTTTCGGTATAAGCAGGTGGACAACGGGGAGGCGGGTGGGTTAGTGAGGAATCCACAGGCAGATAATGTATCCACCAGAAAAAGCTGGACTGAAGGTAAGTAACTTGTTCTTCTGATGGATAAATCTGCCTGTGGATTCCTCACCTTTTTAATTGAATGCCCAAGCTGTTCCTCTCTCGTCGGAGGGTGTCCAACCGCCTATATGAAAATATCTTGCAGCACAGAGTGCAAAATGGCCCTCCCTCTAAACCTCCGAATCCAAGCGGTAATGCTTCGCAAAGGTGTGGTGTGGAGGGAGGCCCAAGTTGCAGTCTTGCAAATGTCTACAACAGGAACACCTCTACCCAAAGCAGAAGAAGAGGACTTCGCTCTGGTGGAATGAGCTCTTTTTGCCAGGGCGTAGCAGATCTTGATGCACAAGATGATCCACCTGGAAAGTGTTTGTTTGTGGACAGCTTTGCCCTTCATCCTTCCAACTTAGCCTACAAACAGCTGGTCATCCAGTCTTAGGCCCCGGGTTCTGTCCAGGTAGATGCTGACAGCCCTTTTAGGGTCCAGGCGGTGAAGTATCTCTTCCTCCTTAGAAGGGTGAGGGGGAGGATTGAAGGTAGGTAAGGTAAAAGAATACCCTAGATGGAAGGGAGTGACGATCTAACGCAGGAAAGCAGCCCTGGTCCAGAGAACCATCTTTTCTGCATGTATGGTTAAAAACTGAGGTTTAGAACTAAGAGCCTGAAGCTCACTTATCCTCCTGCCTGAGGTAATAGCGACCAGAAAAACCGCCTTGAAAATAATTAATCTCAACGGATAACTATGAAGAGGCTCAAAAGGAGACCCCATCAGGAAAGCAAGTACTAAATTCAAATCCCACTGAAGCATAATGAAGGGGGCATAATGAAGGGAGTGGGAGGAAACCTATTGGTGAGGCCCTTAATGAACCTCATAACAATGGGGGACTTAAATAAAGACTGCTGGTCTGGCAAACAGAGGAAAGCCGACAAGTAACCCTTAACAGTAGCCACAGCACATCCTTGCTGAGCCAAGGAAAGCAAAAAGACAAGTACATCCGATAAATGGGCCTCCAAAAGATCAATGGACCTCTCCACACCATTTCCCAAACTTGGACCACCTAGAAGAATAAATAGATTTGGTGGAGTGTTTCCTGGATGATAAAATAACATCCACCACATCCGGTGGGAGACCGAAAGAACTCAGGTTGCCCTGTTCAATCTCCAGGCATTTAGGTGCAAGCTCTGGAGGTGGGGGTGTAGACCTGCCCCTCCGACTGCGAGAGGTTGTATGCCCTAAGAGGGAGGCAGTGGGTGCGCAGAGAGGTGAAGATCTGTGTACCACACCCTTCTTGGCCAATCCGAAGCGATCAATATGACTTGGGCTCAGTCTTGGTGAATCTTCCTCAGAACTCGAGGAATCAAGGGTATGGGAGGCAACGCGTAAAGGAGTTGTGAGCTCCAATCCAATAGAAATACGTCCTCCAATGTTCCCTGCAGCTGATACTGAAGACTGCAGAACAACGGGAAGTGCATGTTCTCGTGAGTGGCAAACAGGTCCTACCGAGGAAACCCCCTGCATCCGGAAGATGTGATGGACCACCTCCTGATGAAGCCGTCACTCATAATCGGCAGAGTATTGCAGACAGACTGTCCGCACATACATTTAGCAACGTGGCCAGATGATTTGCAAACACACAAATGTGATGGCCTGAGCCCAGGACCATAGTCGCAGAGTCTCTCAGCAGGTGATACAAGCCTACCCCTCCCTGTTTGTTTATGTACCGCATTGCGATTGTGCAGTCCGTCAGGACTTGAATCGACTGACCTCGAAGGGAGGGAAGAAAGACCTTGAGAGCCAAACGTATTGCCCGGAATTCCAGAAGGTTGATGTGAAGGAACCTTTCCTCTGGAGACCAAAGACCCTTGATCTCCAGATCCCCCAGAAGAGGATCCCACGCTAGAGTGGATGCATCCCTGATTACTGTGGCCACCGGTGGAGGAGGTTGAAAAGGCTTTACTTGAGACAGGTTGTCCAGCATAGTCCACCCAGACAGCTTCGCTGTAGTGTCCCTGGAGATTCTGACCTTCACGAGATCTCCATTGGGCTGATACCACTGTCTGCGGAGGCACCACTGGAGTGCCCTCATGTGCCAGCGTGCATGGTTGACCAACAGTATGCAGGAAGCAAACAGACCGAGCAGGCGTAGGATGTTCAGGACTAGAACAGCTGAATCGTGAAACAAAGGAATGATCTCCTGAATGTTGAGAATCCTCTGCGGCGGCGGGAAAGCTCAACACACAGTCGTGTCCAGTATTACACCTCTAAACAGGAATCCCTGACGTTCTGAGATATGCAGCCACCACCGCCATCACTTTTGTGAAGACTCAAGGTGCGGAAGTGAGACCCAACAGAGGGACCGCAAACTAGTAGTGTTGAGAACCTACCGGAGATACTTCCGATGCAACTTCAGAATAGGGATGTGAAAATACGCATCCTGCAAGTCAATCGACACAATACAGTCTTCCTGCTGCATCGCCAAAACAACCTGAGCCAGGGTCAACATCTTGAACTTTTCCTGCCTGAGGTAAAAATTCAAATTCCTGAGGTCCAGGAGCAGCTGCCATCCTTGGGGATCAGGAAATAACGGGAGTAGCAACCCTGACCACTTTCCTGCTCTGGAACCACCTCTATTGCACCTTTCTGCAGCATGGCAAGAACATTCTGCTGCAAAAGCAGCAAATGGTCCTCTGAACACCAGCCCTGGCGAGGAGGGTAAGGAGGTGGAAACTCTTGAAAAGGTAGGGCGTACCCATTTTCCACAAAATTAAAAACCCAACAGTCTGAAGTAATCCAGTTCAAAACCTGTAGAAAATGGGACACCCGGCACCCTAGAGGACCAGTATGCTCCAAGATAGGCGATCTAGAGCTGCTTTCCCATGGTAACAGTGGTGGGGACAGAAGGAGGAGGAGGAAGACTGAAGTCGAGAAGCTCCTTGCAGACGGCCTCTACCTTTTCCTCTGTACAACCTGTACAGAGGGTTCTGCTGTGGCTGTCGACGGCCTCGAAAGGAAGCCGCCTTCCCAAAATCTCAATACCTATTATATCCATGGCCGCTGGGCTGGGACTGCAGGCCCAACGATCTTGCAGTAGCCCTACTGTCCTTGATGAGCTGCAGCGCAGAATCCGCCTTCGCTACAAAACAATCTGGATCCATCGATAGGTAGATCGAGCAAAGTAGCTTGTACATCTGGAGAGAAACCTGAAGACCTAAGCCAGGCATGCCTCCTGGTAGCCACTGAGGAGGCCATTAGCCTGGCGACCAAGTTCGCCGTGTCCAGACCAGACTGAATGACCTGATGGGCTGCCACTTGTCTAACAGCGCTTCCAAAAAGTAAACACGACCATCTTCAGGCAACTTAGGAGCTACTTGCTTGATTGTGTCCATTAGTGCATGAATGTACCTCCCTAGCAAACATGTGGCATTTGTTGACTTTAGAGCCATACTTGCTGAGGAGAACACCTTTTTGGCAGATGGTTCCAAGTTTTTTCGAGTCTCTATCCCCGGAAGTAGTAGAGCAAGACCAAGTTGACGGCATGGAACAAGACGCCTGAACCACCAAGCTTTCCAGAGAAGGATGGGCAGAGAGGAAAGCTAGATCACCAGGAGCAGGCTTGTAGCGTCTTGCCACTGACCTAGAATCCGCAGGTGCAGACAAAGGCTTCCGCCACACCTTCATAATCGGCACCGTCAACGCCTCATTAAAAGGCAGCATAGGTTCAACAGTAGGGGAGGGAAAATACAACACTTCAGTCAATATATTTGACCTCAGCTGAGGGTAACTGAAGGTCCAACAGATCAGCAGCCTTCCTGATGACTATGTGATAAGGGGCAATGTCCTGTTAAGGCAAGGCCTTCGGAGAAGAAAGCTCCCACTGCGGGGAAGTATCCAGGCCACTGGCCTCCTGTAGACCCTCAAAGTCGCCCACGGAGTCGATGATCTCCCCTTCCTTATGTTCTTGCTGGTACTCCTCTTCCTACAGCAATCTCTGCGCTTCCCTCCTGAAACGCCGCTTTGGGGTTGTTGTCGGCGGCGCCGGTGACAACAGTGCTAGCATCGAAGAGGGACCATCCCAAGCGGGCAATAGCCTTGCTCGAATCCGGGGTGACGTCGGTCCAACACCAGACAGAACCGGAGATTGAGGTATCAGAGCTGGTAACCTCAACGCCGGAACTGCCATGATTGAGCCGTCGGCATGAAGGGCACAAAAGGCGCCCGGGCATACTGCTGGGGATGCCCAAATTAAAGGCAAGTAGACCCACGGGCCGGACAGTGCACCGGTAGGGTAAGATGCCCTAGCAAACATGCCAAACATCACATTAAGGAAATGTGACGGATCCACTTGTGGTCCTGGAAAAGGAGGATAAGGATCCAAAGCCCTTTGGTCCTGATCCATTTGAGGCCTTACAGGGGGCTGAGGCTGCAGCAACAGAGACACTGGAGCTGGTACAGGCGAAGCCGCGGGAACCAGAGAAAACTTTGGGCGCCTGAGAATCTCTGGGCACCAGCAAATCCCCCGACGCCAGAGAGTGGGCCAGAGTCACCTGTGGAGAAGGAGTAGGTGACGGCGAGACGGCATCCTTCTCAAGATGCCGCTTCACAGGGGAGTACGACCTTGATGTACTGCCCTTTGAAGACTAACGTCTAGACCCATGTCTTCTCTTCTTATGCTTGCTCGACTTCGAAGAATGCGAGGTCGACTACTTCAATCTCTTGCGACCGCCCGTGCCAAGAAGAGTTTCGCCTCACGCTCTTTCAGCACCTTCGGGTTCATCTTCAGACAGCACAAACACCCTACGACGCCGTGGTCCGAAGAAAGACACCACAGACATTCATCGAGGGGATCTGTGATGGACTTATGACCCTCACACTTCCTGCAGGGCTTAAAACCTGACTTCTTCAAAGTAGCCATTCTCAGTGCAACACTAAGTATAGATAGAAACAAAGTTATACCATGTAAAATATTGAGTCCTAGAAAAAACTGTTACGCGTCAACATCGCGGAAAAAAGGGGACTGACGTCAGCACACCGACGAGGTCTACTGATGGCTCCGGTGACATTATACAGAGTCACAAAATGCAGTGCTATTTTGACGTCCTTGCGACGTGGGAGAGGTTAGAAAAGAATTTCCATGGAATGCAGGGGTAATTGAAAAGGTGAGGAATCCACAGGCAGATGTATCCATCACAATGCGTAGTACATTAACTCTCTCAGGCATATTGTGCATCTACGGCTTGCACATTAACAAGTACTTAAAACCGAGGGGAATGGCCCAATAGAGGTATTTGAAAGGTGCCACACCAACATTTGCATGTGTAGCACAAAGCCTGTAACAAATATACACACTTCTAGACATAATTTTTTGCATATCAAAATCTGGAATTTTTCATGTTAAACTTTGTGTGCAAGTTTTTTATAATTCACGTACTTAACTATTAGTTTGACAGGAAGGGTATTTATTATTCATGCCTTTCGACTGAAAACACACCGAGAACACCAAGTTGACCATGCCCATGACGCTTAAGTTAAATACTAAAGTAACCTCGTTATTGCTGTAAAAATGTAGAGATTGTACTCTGAAGTACTGAAAGAGCCAACAATTTTCAAGAGGCACATGCTCAGGTGGGGTACCTCTGGCAGTGGCACAGACATTTTGCTAAGCAGGTATTTTTTAGTCTAGTGATAATCAACATTCATCCATCCATACTTAATGTCCAATACTTTTGAAGTAATGCACTAATATCTTACAACAGACACTACAAAAAAGGCACTAAAAAACAAATGCAACTCCATTTGAACTCCCCAACCTTCTGAATAAATGCTGTGTACAAAATCTTTTACATTTTTACTTCATATTTACCCGATATATGTAATGTTGACTGAGACTCACAAACGAAATTGAATTGGGCTGATGCTCATAGAATTTTACATAGGAATAATTACCAGGATGAAAAGGTTAGAAAGACTGTCTGCTCAAGATTCAGGGAAGATCAAAATGGTAAAGTGCAGAAGGTGGGATTTATAAGTTGATAAAGTAAGGAGGTAAATGTGCAGTAAATGTTTTAGGAGGAAAATGGGCAGAGGGTAGAGACGGCAGTAAAGCTGGTCTCTAACAAGATACTGGTTAAAAAAAGTATTGATGGGGGTGTGACCAAGTGCGCAAGATGGCTGACGCGCTTTGAGAGAGCTCTCGGCAGCAATAACCGACTCAGACAATAATCCTACCCACCAGGCTCATTGGGAGGACAATCCTTCCAGTCGTGACTCCCCTGTCATGGTGAAGACAGCCCGCTTAAAGTTGGGGTGTTCAGCACAATGGAAGCACGACATCGCTTCGGTGTGCAGAGCTGGCTGGGCCCGTGATAATAGTCAGACAATACTCATAGCCGCTGAACGGATGGTGCGGTGTTTGCGGCCTGGGTGCTGCCCGGGGAGTGCTGTGGGGGCTGCCTGGTTGGGCCAGTCTTGCGGTTTTCCCTGCCCAGGCATCTGGTGATCTACTGGGCACGGCGGATACCCGGGGGGTGGGGCGGACCACACCAGGGCACAAACTGCGTTCCTGACCAGAGTCGGCAGTGGACAGAGGGGCAGGCCAGGCCACAATCAACGGACGCAAGCGGGCTGCGGTCAGGGTCGGGGGAATGAGGGCAGGCGGAGGGGGTTGCTGCTGCAGTGTGCCGATCTGCATAGCTGCTCAACTGGACGTGCCTGGCTCATGTTCCCTCCGGCCCCCTAGAAACGACCTAGTTTGTGTGCCTGAGAGGAGGAGATTCCCACCGACCTACGTGGAGGGTGGTGTGAGCTTCATTGGCCTCCATACAGCCCCCTCCCTCACCCTTCAATGGTTTGGAGCAACAGACCGTGCAGACCAGGGTGTGCGTGATGCTGTAGAGGCCAGTAGTCACACAGTGAAGAGTTGCCAGGCCTCCACGCATGGGCTGCTGTGACCCCTGTTCTTCACCCATGGCCATATCCTTGGGACACCGGAGTCTGGATTGCCAACTCCTCAGTAGAAACAGTGCTGTGCTGCGTTAGGTGGCGCAGTGCAGCAGGTGCCCCCTAGTTGCAAAAGCGGCAAGGCCAGGCTCTGGTGTAGTTTGCGGCTGGGGCTACTAGAGTTAAAAAAGATCACCTAGATAACTGCCATAGCTACGGTCAATTGATACTGCGCAAGGTGAATTCATCATCCCCAAGTCAACCAGAATAAAACACAGGGCATCAAGACGTCTGAGGACAAACAACCCTGTCCACAGCTAAGCAAAGTACATTAGACCAATATACGCAGTCAGTTCAAAGAGTCTTTATTCGATTATTCATCATAGTAGACAGGTACATCCAAATTTAAAATTAACATAAAACTACATCATGAGTTGGTTGGGAAATATTGTACAAATTTCTTACACCAAGTATCACTATGTATTATTAAATAAATGTATATACATAATAAAGCAACATCTTAAAATCTGATATGAATAATTTAAATAGTTTAATAACTTTGTGCTGACTTAATTATCAAATAATGAGTACCTAAAAGGGAATAGATGATCTACCTTCAGTTACGCAGTCACACTGTCATGGCACATAACATGCAAGATTTCCCCCAGGGTGGTCCTGACAACACTACGCTGTTAGCTGCCATTAACTATTTGCGGGACGCTCTGGAGGTCAAGAATGGCTCTGTGGGAACCAAGGTGAATTTACTGCGCCAGGACTGAGAAAAGCAGTTGACCAAATTATCGAAGACGAGGCAAGAGTTTCCAAGGTCGAGGATTCAGTAATAACCCTACAACATAAAGTCACCGCTCTAACCGAGACAACCAAGGAGTTTACCATAAGAGTGGAGGATGCAGAGGGTCACGCTCAACGCAACCACGTGATTTGTGGGCTTCCTGAAGGAATGTGAAGGCTCCTCGGGGGAACAGTTCCTGACGAAATGGCTGAGATCCATGGTTCCACCAGAGCCTCTCTTCATGTTTAGTGTTGGAACAAGCCCACGAGGTCTAGTGAAGAAGCACCTAAACGGCACGCGACGACAACCAATTATTGTGAAACTCTTAAACTACCTGAATCAGAACGCATTCCTGCGCTATGCCAGCAGTCAGGAAAGAATTGTGTTTGAGTCAGCCCACATTATGGTTTTCCCTGACTATACAAGAATGGTACAGCAACAGAGACACTCCTTCCTTGTGGCTAAAAGAAAAAGGTGAAATCTTAAAATTCAATATATGCTGTTATACCCAGCACGGCTGAGGCTGGCATAACATTGTTTTTTGATACACCAGAAGCCGCTTTCCGGTGGATAGATGAATCGTGGTTTTCAAACCACATACCCAGCCTCAAACTGAATAAGATTCATTGGAAAGTGACGGGAGCAACTGCCCCAAGAAGTCCATGTCCAAACGCCACAACAGATCTTGATTATCCTGGAGGAGTTCTCACACAGATGACTATCACTGAAGCTACTGAAGGACCGTCAACCCATGTGAGACAGACACAATGAATACTATATCCCCTTCCAACTCTCTTCTTCCCCATTTCAAATGTTGTACTGGGATTACAGGTTCTCTTCTCTTCAGTATATCATTATTGGACGTGAATGCACTGTTTATTAAGTGGAGTGGTCTTACTGATGGAGCGTGTATTGACCACAAGACAGGGGCTGAACCGAGTAGAATGTGAGACTAATACAATGATTACTGAATCCCTTTCCAACTCTCCTCTCGATTTTGTACTGAGTTCGCAGACTCTCTCCTCTTTTGTATATGATTATTGCATGTGCATGCAGCATTCAATGTGTGGGGTAATTATATGGAGGCAGGGAATTGATTATTAGAAATTCTGCTCGGCTGAGCAGATTTTCTATCTTAACGCGCCACACTAGAGTCATTTCTGAGATTCAATCGATCTCCATTAATATTCATTATACTTTTGAGAATAAGCTGAACATCGCTGTCAGATTGCCCTTTTCTTTACTACCTGAGTGACTACTATCGTGTGATTAGGTCCATAGATACTAGCAGAATCCACTTAAATTTTTCACATCTCGTCTTGAGCCCTGAAGAAGTCTCGACAGAGACTAAACGCGTTGGCTAAAAATTTCCAATGATTTGGATTTTAAAAGACGTTGTGCATGCTTATCAATAAGGAACATTTTTTCTACTCAAAGCTGACTTGGGACTTGCTCTTTCAAATCTTTTCCTTTTGGACACTTGCTGTTGTGATAATTATCAAATGTTACACTTTTGATGGGTGCTAATTCCAATGAGCTACATTTCTGAGATTCCTTTCTAGTGGTTGTTTTTTTGGGGTTGGGTTCCTGGGATCCTTTGGTGGTGTCCCACCGTGTTCCCTCAGTTGGGGTACAGTAGGGGCGCATGCCGCAACAGATACTTCCTGTTCTGTTAACTGGAGGGGGGGGGTGGGGGGGGGGGGTTGCTACATTGCTGTTTTTCTGGTAATTGAACAGACAGTTTTTTTGCTCACACTACCGCAGACATTTACTCAGGGCTGATCCTTCCCTATTCACGATACATATGACTAACCGCAAGACATGTGGCGGGGTCAACTCTGCATAGTAACTAGGAATGTGAGGGGAGTCCTCGATAAAATTAAACGAGGAGCAGTCCTCATCAGGCCAAACACTTGGGGGAGGATTTCCACCTCCTACAAGAGACCCTTCTTACGGGGACAATAAAACCCTGCCTAGGCAATCTTGGTTATACCCAGGTCTTTCATTCCTGATCCATAAGGGGCTCCCAAGGCACAGCCATTCTAATACATCAAAGAGTCCCATTTACCTACCACTCGGAGGGTGTGGGCAGACACACATGGTCTTGTTGCTGTAACAGGCACCCTCCATGGTGAACGGATCATGCTCGAGTGTTTATGCTCCCCCCCCCTCTGCTGTGGGCCAGAATTATCAAGAGCTTCCTTTGCCTATTGGGGGGTGGGGGGAAATGTCAGATGGCCTTTGTTTGATAAGGGGAGACTTGAACATCGTCCACCCCGCGGTGGACAGATGGAGGCCAATGGGAGTGAGCGTAGCTCAAAAGGACTCTAGACAGTGAAAGGCTGCCGAGGGAGTAGGACGCTCCATGCAGAGCCTCCACTCTCCCCCAGCCAGCCCTAGAGTATCCATTGGCATCGGGACCCGTAATTCGGATGCCACTGCTGCTATAACATCCATGCTTACAGGCAGACCTGATCTACCAGCGCAAGGGACACTCTGGAGCTGAGTTTGTGGCTGGGGAGCAGAGATCCGACAACAGAGCGGCCGGCCCGCCATCTTGGAGTCAGGCGTGGCGGGATCGAACCTAAGGGCTCAAATAACTGCAGGCAGAGGGACGTGCAGAGAGAGCCGAGTTAGGCAGGAAAAACCGTAACTAATTTTTCAGCTCAGGGGAGCACAGGGTCCGGGCACTGCGACCCGACAGCCGAGCAGTTGAAAAACAACAGCCCGTGGGGTTGGAGCTGAACTGCTGCCACAACTCTGTCGTCTGCAGTGACAAGGGAAATCTAAATAGAGGATGAAGCGAAACATTGATGAAGCCGCTGTTAAAGGTACAGAATCTAACTGGATTGCCCACATGAGCCCCTCGTTTCATGAGCACTTGAACGGCCTCACCTTTTAATGGGGTACAGTTGCCTTTGTGACATACAGAACAACTTTTACTTTGGTGCGATTTCTTTTAAAGAAAGCGGCCTGACCCTAAGATGGAGGCTGTTACACCTTCTCCTGCGGAGCGCGATGCGAATTGCTTGAGTTGTAGACAATTAAATATTACAGAAGCTGTGCGCGCTGGGTAAATAGAACGTTTCTACATGAATCCGACCACATCAGCATGATGATCTTCCTCAGAGCGGGCCTGACCCTAAGATGGTGCCTTTGATTTAGTTGTCGGCAAAATCAATCAGCAATACAGCCGTCTGTAGTTGCTGCAACGCAGAGTTCCTTTTAACCCTCCATCCGCTTGTGATGAGACCCGGCCGCTGCGTGTAAAAAGAAGCCGCAGCGGGGATACCGGACATGTTGTCACAAACACTTGTAACTCAAAGCAGAGGTGAGCAGTCCCCCCCCACACCCCCTGTCTTAGTTGTGCGGTGCATTCAGGATGGCAAAAGAGTGCGACTGTCTACACCTGGACCCCCCCCCCACCCCGCCCCTGACCCCTCGGAGAAACCGTGTGGGGGTGAAGGGGTGTAAGAAAGTGGCTCTGTATATACTGGACCAAAGTAAGATACAGTGTGTACAGAGTCCCCAGAGGTTTGGCAGAGGCTAAAATTAGATATAACCATACTCTGCAAGTGGTAGCTTGGTTGAGCAGTAAGGCAGTGTCAGAGGACAGTGCAAAGTATTTGTTGTACACACTCAGTCAGCAATAGTCTCACACACTCAAAACCTGAACTCTAGGCCAATTGTTTTGTATCAAAATACATAGTTGTTTTATTTTAGAACCAACAAGGTATCAAAATATACTTTCTCAGAATTAATTACTTAAGTTTAAATACTTTGCAAATAGGCACTAGACTTAAGTACAGTTGTTACAGTTGTTGCAATGGGCAACACAATTTCAAACCCAATGCAACATTGAGCTCAATGGGAATTTCTGGTTAAATGCAATTAGTTACTGTATGGATTACTTTTCTAACCACAGGACTGGATCCTAGATTCCGTCCTGGGACATCTCCTGTAAACAGTTGAGTAAAAGCGTTTTGGTTACAGAAATAATTTTTAAGGAATATTATTGTATTTTAAAAGTTGACTTTTTCACATAGAATCACCAATGTTATCCTACGGGAGGAAATTCACTTAGCAGGTAAGTAGTGTTATCGTTACTTTTTCTTACTCAGTGGTGGATCCTGGATCCAGCATTGGTGCATCTCCTGTAAACAATTGAAAGAATGCGTTTAAGTCATACAGGCGATTTTTAAGGAATATTTGTTGTTTGTGAAAATCGACACTTAGAAACTTTTCTGGTGAAACCAGACAATGGAATCCTATGGAAGGAAATACAAGTTACTGGTAAGTACAGTTAAAATTACTTTTCTGCTGGGCTAAAAGATGCAGCACTGGGTTCTCTCCTGATAACAGGTGAGTAAATCGGAATTCGTTGTTCGGCTCATTTTAGATTAATTTTTAAAAGTTCCAATACTCCACACAAATTTTCAAGTGACACAAGTCCATGTTACCCTATGGAAGAAAAGTGGAAGTTATCAGCTTTTGGGTAAGTACTCGACTGGCAGAGTTAAGGTTCTGGGCACAGACTCAGGTGTCTCCCAGGGTCAGGTAGGTACAAGTGGTACACCCTCAGCGGCACAGGGTGGGGAGGTAGTTAGGCCTAATGTTATCCAATGAGAGGCAGGGGGCCTTTGGTTGGTGGCTGCTGGCAAGCAGGCCACGCGGCTGCGGGAGCTGGGCTCCTGGTCACATGCTCAGGGCAAATGGGGAAGTAGATTAGGACAAAGGTTGCACTGCCAGGGGCACTCAGGCGGCTGGGTGCAGGGTGCTTTTGAGCCATCATGCGCTTAATGTTATTCAATGGGAGTCTTGGAAGATGAACAAAGGCTGCAGGCTCGGGGACGGAGATTCTTCAGGAGCGACCAACACTTCCAGGGTAAGTTGGGATCTTGGAGGATAGGTAGGCACCCCCGAGTCGGGCACAGGGGGCATGGGGCGCCGGGTGCAGGGGTATCTTTTGACGTCGGGAAATCTGCTGGTCGCGGTTGGTGGGGTCCCTGGTTGTGAGGCTGCAGGCGTTGTCTGGGTCGTCGAGGAGGGTCCTTGGGCTCTGGATTTCAGGTCAATATCGCCGGGGGGACGTCCTCAGGGTTTTTGTCCACTCGGACACAGGCCGGGCTCGCTGGGTGCAGTGTGTGCTGGATTCGTGGTTCCTGGCTGGCACCAGGGGTATTGCAGTTTGAGCAGAACCACCGCTCCTGAGAGTCCCAGTCTTTAAGATGTTCAAGGCAGGCAGGTCCTCCGGGATTTTCAAGGTTGCTGCCCGCAGGAGATGCCGGGATTTAGCAGGATCAGGTTCAAGATCAACAGGCCTGTAGGGCTGGGGCCAAGTCAGTTGGTGTCGTCCTCTTGTTAGCAGCTGCACTGCAGGTCGTCTTCTTCTTGATCTTCTTTCTTGGTTTCAAATCTGGATCTGAGGAAGGAAGGTTCGGGTGCCCCTAAATATAAAATTTAAGGGCATTACAGGTAGTGTAAGGGCAGGGACCAATGGGTCCCTGTCCCGGGGTGAGTACACCCCCTATCCTGCTCCTCTCCTGTGGGTCGGGGGCAGGAGCCTATCTCTGATTGGGCAGGGCTCCCCATCTTCAAGATGGCCGGAGCCCGGCGTTGTGCTTCAACTCGCCTCTCCCACCTGAGGAGTGGAGTTGGCACAGGCTGGCACACCCCCTTTCCTCACGTAGGGTTTTCCGCCAATCCTCCCACCAGAGTGGGGGTCGGAACCGGTGGGGGCCGGTTGCTGGGCACAGCAAGTGGTCTGGAGAAGCTCACAAAGGCGGCATGCCTTTGAAGCTTCCCCCTTCCCATCCTGGGGGAGGAGACCTAGCACCTCTCCCAGGACGTGCATTGTTGCAGGCCGAGGAGAGCGGATGGCTCTCTACCCAGGGGTCCAGCAACATGTCTGCTGTGTGGCAGCCTAGGCAGCCTCTCAGACAAGACGTGGATTGTAGGTTAGGTTCAGGGGGCAACTCTAAGTTGCCCTCTGTTGTGCATTTGGCATTAAATCCCACACTGGCATCAGTGTGGGTTTAATGCGCTGAGAAAATGGATATCAAACTTCTCAGTCTTCAGTGAAGCCATCATGGTGCTGTGGAGTTCATAATGACAACCTCCCAGCACCATGTACTCTTAATGGCAGCACTGCACTTAAAGTGCCCAGGAATGGCCCTGGGTACCTGTAGGGGCACAGGGCTCATGCACCTGTGCCCACACCACTGGCATAGTGCACCCAGCTAGAGGGGTGACTGATGTATGCCAGGGCAGTGTGTTTGTGGGCATGGCACACAGGGTTGTGTGCCATGTCGACTCTTTGTTTAGTTCTGTACCAGGACACTCAGCCTGCCAAGGCAGTGTGTGTGTGTGTCAGGGTACAGGGCCCCTAAGGGTGGTACAATAAGTGCTGCAGCCCTTAGGGGTCTTCTCTGGTCACAATACCTTGGGTACCATTTACCAGGGGCTGACACGTGGCCAGAGATGCCAATTGTGTTTTAGTTTCAACAGTTTTAGGGAAGGAACACAGGCCCTGGGCACCTGGTTGGCAGGAGCCCAGGGCACACTTAGTCAAAGTACATCAGCAATTCAGTAAAAAGTGGGGGCATACCATGCAAGAAAGATGGCACTTTCTCACAAGGGGGTCAGGCGAGAATACACTCATGGAGGAGGATGCCTGACTCCAACATGGTGGCTGTGCAAGCCCTAATCATCAGGAGGCAGAAGATGAGGGATCTCAAAATACCCGGGTGCTTGACCTCGTCATGGCCACCAAACAAACGGACTAAAGAACTAGGCTCCTAACTACAATTCTTAACTCTCAAAGCCCTTACACCACCCACCCCCTTCTCGCTCCACCAGTCTCCAGCAAATAGAGAAGCCCCTCCAACCACACCGGACTCCATGGACTGGCTCATCGATCTTACACCAGCGAGGCTAGGGGTGCTCCCCCACCCGGCTCTCCCATCATGACAAACTATGTGATCTTCCTCTGATTGTTAAGACCTAGCTAGCTGACCGATGCCCGGTGAAGCTACCCGTTAGCTAAAGAGGAGATGGGTTGTTCCCTTCCCCCCTCGGCCGTCACCTACCCAGCCGGACTTTGGGCAGACTTTTCTTTGTCTCTCCGTCGTATCTCCCCCTACCACTTTACCCTTCCCTCCTACCCTTCTACGCTCCATTTATTTCGCCTTCCTATGCTCCTTCTATGTGTTTTAGCCGAGACCTTGCTATTTGGCCGATGCCCGGTGGAGCTACCTGATAGCTAAAGAGGAGATGGGCCATGGACTTCCCCCTAGGCCATCACCTACCCAGCCGGACTTGGGGCAGACTTTCCCTCGTCTCGCCTTCGTATCTCCCTCCTACCCCTTCACCCTACCCCCTTACCCTTCTACGCTCCATTTATCTCATTTTCTATACTCTTTAAATGTTTTACTAGTAACTGATGTAACCTGTTACCTGATGTAATTTTTGTACGTTTGTGGAACCTCATGTAAAGCGCTCCGATACCTTCGGGTCTAGCCAGCGCTATATAAAACTCATTAAATAAATAAATAAATAGGCTATCAACTATGATGACCATCCTAGGGTGGCAGACACATGAAGGGCCTACCACCCGAGTGAAAATAGATATACATATTACTCAACGGTCCATGGGTCCTTTTCCCGTCTAGATTATCTATTTATCCCAGCCACATATCTCCAAAGAACATCTTCGCCCCATAGTCATCCAAGGGAACTCAACAATCACTAACCTGTCTCTAGGGAACCACATTTGGTGCCAATCGCCCTAGGTTTCTTTTGCGGATATCGTTATGGCATCTCCAGAACCCAATCTATCAGAATGGTTCTACAAAAAGCGATCATGGAACGCCTTACACTTAACAAATCTACAGCCTCCACGAAAGTGGTCCAGTGGGAAGCTCCAAAGCCTACTATTGGAGCAGTAGATATTAGTTTTTGTGCAGGAGAATCGCCAGCTTAGGGAGCAGGAACAAGTTGATCTAGAAACCTAAATTGAGAAGTTGTCAGGTATGGAATAGCAAAAATCCATGCTCCAGGCCTCTCATACGATTAGTGGAATCAGGTTTTGTAGCCAGGCATGAATGATATAATCTGGAAGTCAAGTGACTGCTGTTGTCATCTGAAAAAGTGAGAGTGGTGGGAACTCATTCAGAGCAATGTGATATGAGGATATGCAAGAACGTAGGCTATTATCAATTCTTCACAATATGAAATTATCCATATATGTAGCGTGCTGGAAGCAGGTGTCTGAGGCATGAGCAAGGATGTGGTCATCAAGGAAAACATTGCCTATTGTATGAAAATTGAGACGTAGGAGAGTACGGTGGGCAAGTTTTTCTTGCGTGAGGGGCAACCATGGATTAACGGAGAGTGGAAAGACAGGGGAGAAAAGAATGCTGCACCCCTAAAGAGCAATCAAGTCTTCTCCGGGTCCAGCAGGTGGTGGATAGGGGCTGGATATTGGATGGATTGATGGGATACCCTTTGGTAATAAGGAGGAGAGTGGCTGTTGCCCAGACTGATCCCGGTAAGGTTTGTGATTGGGTATGCAGGGGTCTGGGTCGTACCAGCGATGTGAGTACTGGCATTGGGTGGCAAAATAGTAGGGATCAGAGTGAGGGACACCAGTAATGCCACGCTCGTAAGGGAGAGTCAGGGTCTCCCATTTAACAAGAAGATCGTGCAGCGTAATGAAGTGTTGTGTGAGCAGACTAGGGATGTTTAAAAACAAGTATAGATGACCTTGGGCAACATGATTGCCAAGAGAGACATTGCGCAATTGTGGGGCGCTCAGGGCCCGCCCGGAATTCGGAAATGGAAACAAAACATGGACTGGTGCATGTTTAGAGAAAAAACTGTATATGTTTCTCGAGGTAACCCCCGAAAATGGGGGAAGATATGGACTCAGTGGAACACTTACCGTGGCGATATATGTGCCCCTCCTCTTCCTGACCCAGACGTTGCACCTACGTCCCCGTAGCCCAAGGGTTCCTCCACATAATATTGTAAATTGTTTGCAATTTGTTTCTTCTGGCCCCCCCCCCCCCTGTGAGACTCTTTCTCGATAGAACAAACGCTCATTGGATTGTCCTTCCCGCTCCAACACCATGTACTGCAATGTTGTGTATACTGATGTCTCTTTTTCTTCACTCCTTGCAAGTTGTTTGTGTTTGTGTTATAAAATCAATAAAAAGTTTCCAAAAAAAAAAAAAAAACAAGTATAGAAAACGAGGGAGTTCCTGACAGCAGAGGGCCTATCCGGTGGTCCACTTGAGATGAAAATGTCAATGGCCGGGCCATAATTGAGTTGCAGCATTTGCTCCTTTTAGATTAAAAGATGTAGATGAATACCTAGTTATTTAGTGGACTCTGTGGCTCAGACAAGGGATATTCTACATCAGTAGAGTATGTGCTTTTAGTCATTGGGAAAAGTTCAGACTTTGTCCAGTTTATGTGCATCTCCGAGAGATTGCCAAAGAGTATGATCTCTCAAATCAGCGAGCGGATATTATCAGCGGGGTGCAGGACAAATAATAATATATCATTAGCGTGAAGCGATATTAAGAACGGACCATGTAATACTTTAAGTCTTCGGTGCATATGCTGCTCTTCTAGTTGCCCGGACGAAGGGGTCCATCGCATATAAATATATATATATACACATTCACTGAAAAAACGTAGGTTTCATTGTCATTATAGTTAGTTAGACATTTCACACGTACAAAACCACAGAAATTCCGCTGTTATAGTTAGTTCAGCTAACTGTAACTCGCGCCCCCGCAATGCACTGCTGATGACGTCACATATTACATGATATGAGTGAGCAAGGCTTGTCTCAAGCCGAAACATGTTGTAGGTGTGAATAAACACCCTTGGATTGAGATTTCTGGCGTGGCGTGTGTTTCTGAGAGCGCTGCTATTTTGGAACTTTGTTAGATATATATATATATTTATATATATATATTTATATATATATATATATATATATACACACACACACACATATATACTGCTGGCGGATGATATAAATAAATAAATTTCTCACCTGCAACCTGGGTCACCTTTCATCTCTTGCCCCGGTGGATTCCTGAGGATTGTGTGTATGTATATATGTATATATGTATATATATATATATGTATATATATATATATATATATATATATATATATATATATATATATATATATATATATATATATATATATATATATATATATATATATATATATATATATATATATATATATATATATATATATATATATATATATATATGCTTCTAGTAAGCCGAAACGCATCTCTCTCTTACCTCTGGGTTGGACTACAGCCCCCAGCATACCTCACCGGGGAGAGTATGCAAGTATTGGTTAAAAGTGACAGCTGTAGTTAATTCCGTCACGTGCTGCCTAGGACCCCATGAGGAAGAAGCAGGAGCTTTGAAACGCGTCGGGGGAGATGTAAAGAAACCGGACACATCTTGCAGCCTTTGAAAATAAATAGTGTTGTTAAACTGCACCAGCGGAGTGGCGTCCTTGTGTTCAGAGGCACCTTGGAATGATGATTTACGCGGCGGCCTCAGCCGCGGAGGATGCACCACCTGGCAGGACTCTCTAAAACGGGACTGAATGGCGGGGATCTCTCTGCCTGAAATCAGCGCTGGTGCTTCATAATTGAGGGGCTGCATTGTGTGCCTGGAGCCCACTAGAGGGCTGTGAAACGAATTTTAAAAGGCATTTAAATTATGGCACATCACAGACCCCACTGAAGGGTAAAAATCGGACTACAGCCCCCAGCATACCTCACCGGGGAGAGTATGCTAGTATTGGTTAAAAGTGACAGCTGTAGTTAATTCCGTCACGTGCTGCCTAGGACCCCATGAGGAAGAAGCAGGAGCTTTGAAACGCGTCGGGGGAGATGTAAAGAAACCGGACACATCTTGCAGCCTTTGAAAATAAATAGTGTTAAACTGCACCAGCGGAGTGGCGTCCTTGTGTTCAGAGGCACCTTGGAATGATGATTTACGCGGCGGCCTCAGCCGCGGAGGATGTACCACCTGGCAGGACTCTCTAAAACGGGACTGGATGGCGGGGATCTCTCTGCCTGAAATCAGCGCTGGTGCTTCATAATTGAGGGGCTGCATTGTGTGCCTGGAGCCCACTGGAGGGCTGTGAAACGAATTTTAAAAAGGCATTTAAATTATGGCACATCACGGACCCCACTGAAGGGTAAAAATCGGACTACAGCCCCCAGCATACCTCACCGGGGAGAGTATGCAAGTATTGGTTAAAAGTGACAGCTGTAGTTAATTCTGTCACGTGCTGCCTAGGACCCCATGAGGAAGAAGCAGGAGCTTTGAAACGCGTCGGGGGAGATGTAAAGAAACCGGACACATCTTGCAGCCTTTGAAAATAAATAGTGTTGTTAAACTGCACCAGCGGAGTGGCGTCCTTGTGTTAAGAGGCACCTTATATATATATATATATATCCACAGCATCCCAATCTCGAAAGAACAGGTGGAGGCCACTTCAGGGGAAACGTCAGGAATTCTTTAATTCTTTAAAATATCAGCTCTGCATAATGCATTTCGGCCATCCGGCCTTCTTCAGATGCTGCTGAGTAACAGGAATTACTTTACACCCCACCTTTAATTAAGCCAGTGTCTCTCCCATTGGCGGTAGTCCACCGACCGTGGTCACATGATGACAACTCTGCTGCAGTCTGGACCCAAACTACAGCTCCCAGAGTGCTGTATTTCCGGGTAAGTGTTGCTGGAAAAGACTGTTGGATAGACATTGTAGGTGTCGAAATCCTGCTGGCAAAGGCACGGGGTGTTAAAATGATAAAGTCCTTGTTGAGAATAGAAGATTTCCCTCGGGTCCCCTTTTGACGTTCGAACCCAGAAATGCGTGTGCCTGCCAAGCCGTGAGACAGAAGAGAATGCTTCTGCCTCCTCGTATATATATATATATATATATATATATATATATATATATATATATATATATATATATATATTCCACAAATTGCCCTAAGCATTAAGAAGGAACACACCATGCTCGGCCCTCCAGCCTATACGTGCCACTTGCATTTCCAATCTCCGGCATGCGGTTACCTCTGCCGACGCGTTTCGGGGCTCAAGGCCCCTTCTTCCTGGGCTAGAAAAACACACTTGATGCCTGCATTTGTTTGTTACTGGCTTTATTGCACAACATCCCCGCCTCTCGTGGTCATGTGATGGTTCAATTGTTCCTCGGGGTGTTGTGGGGCATGAAGTTTCCCATGCAGGTAAGCATTCTCCTTTACGTAAGTTCGAGTGTGCTTTTACCATTAAAATTCCATTCTTTCCTCTTAGTGAGTTCCAGAGAGAGATATATGCAAGCCAATTATGCACTTTTGAGCATGTCGCTGATTCAAGTCCGGACACGTTCCGAACTAAAGCTTCGTGCAGCTGGTGAGTGAAGTCTTCCCCGGCTACCGATGGTGCTCTTCTCCACGGCCGGGCCGCCGTGTGCAGTCATGTATTCCACAAATTGCCCTAAGCATTAAGAAGGCACACACCATGCTCGGCCCTCCAGCCTATACGTGCCACTTGCATTTCCAATCTCCGGCATGCAGTTACCTCTGCCGACGCGTTTCGGGGCTCAAGGCCCCTTCTTCCTGGGCTAGAAAAACACACTTGATGCCTGCATTTGTTTGTTACTGGCTTTATTGCACAACATCCCCGCCTCTCGTGGTCATGTGATGGTTCAATTGTTCCTCGGGGTGTTGTGGGGCATGAAGTTTCCCATGCAGGTAAGCATTCTCCTTTAAGTAAGTTCGAGTGTGCTTTTACCATTAAAATTCCATTCTTTCCTCTTAGTGAGTTCCAGAGAGAGATATATGCAAGCCAATTATGCACTTTTGAGCATGTCGCTGATTCAAGTCCGGACACGTTCCGAACTAAAGCTTCGTGCAGCTGGTGAGTGAAGTCTTCCCCGGCTACCGATGGTGCTCTTCTCCACGGCCGGGCCGCCGTGTGCAGTCATGTATTCCACAAATTGCTCGAACTTACTTAAAGGAGAATGCTTACCTGCATGGGAAACTTCATGCCCCACAACACCCGAGGAACAATTGAACCATCACATGACCACGAGAGGCGGGGATGTTGTGCAATAAAGCCAGTAACAAACAAATGCAGGCATCAAGTGTGTTTTTCTAGCCCAGGAAGAAGGGGCCTTGAGCCCCGAAACGAGTCGGCAGAGGTAACCGCATGCCGGAGATTGGAAATGCAAGTGGCACGTATAGGCTGGAGGGCCGAGCATGGTGTGTGCCTTCTTAATGCTTAGGGCAATTTGTGGAATACATGACTGCACACGGCGGCCCGGCCGTGGAGAAGAGCACCATCGGTAGCCGGGGAAGACTTCACTCACCAGCTGCACGAAGCTTTAGTTCGGAACGTGTCCGGACTTGAATCAGCGACATGCTCAAAAGTGCATAATTGGCTTGCATATATCTCTCTCTGGAACTCACTAAGAGGAAAGAATGGAATTTTAATGGTAAAAGCACACTCGAACTTACTTAAAGGAGAATGCTTACCTGCATGGGAAACTTCATGCCCCACAACACCCCGAGGAACAATTGAACCATCACATGACCACGAGAGGCGGGGATGTTGTGCAATAAAGCCAGTAACAAACAAATGCAGGCATCAAGTGTGTTTTTCTAGCCCAGGAAGAAGGGGCCTTGAGCCCGGAAACGCGTCGGCAGAGGTAACCGCATGCCGGAGATTGGAAATGCAAGTGGCACGTATAGGCTGGAGGGCCGAGCATGGTGTGTGCCTTCTTAATGCTTAGGGCAATTTGTGGAATACATGACTGCACACGGCGGCCCGGCCGTGGAGAAGAGCACCATCGGTAGCCGGGGAAGACTTCACTCACCAGCTGCACGAAGCTTTAGTTCGGAACGTGTCCGGACTTAAATCAGCGACATGCTCAAAAGTGCATAATTGGCTTGCATATATCTCTCTCTGGAACTCACTAAGAGGAAAGAATGGAATTTTAATGGTAAAAGCACACTCGAACTTACTTAAAGGAGAATGCTTACCTGCATGGGAAACTTCATGCCCCACAACACCCCGAGGAACAATTGAACCATCACATGACCACGAGAGGCGGGGATGTTGTGCAATAAAGCCAGTAACAAACAAATGCAGGCATCAAGTGTGCTTTTCTAGCCCAGGAAGAAGGGGCCTTGAGCCCCGAAACGCGTCGGCAGAGGTAACCGCATGCCGGAGATTGGAAATGCAAGTGGCACGTATAGGCTGGAGGGCCGAGCATGGTGTGTGCCTTCTTAATGCTTAGGGCAATTTGTGGAATATATATATATACACATACACACATACATACATATATACATACATATATACACACACAAACGTATTGATGACGACTATCAAAACCATGAACCCATGCCCACACATCTTCAACAAAGCCAGCGCCACCATCGCTCCTCACCTCCGCAAAGCCATCAACATCTCCTTCGAGACAAGACCTTCCCAGTGAGATGGAAGCAACCCGAGATCAACACCTTACTCAAAAAACACAAGGCCGACCCTTAATACCTCAAGAACTTCCGACCCATCTCCCTGCTCCCTTTCCCGGCGAAAGTTATCGAGAAGACAGTTAACAGACAGCTGACTCGCTACCTCAAAGAGAACTGCATCCTGGACCCATCCCAGGTCGGGTTCAGAAGCAACCACAGCACCGAAACTGCCCTCAATGCCGGCACAGACGACATCAGGGCCCTGCTGGACAATGGCGAAACCACGGCCCTCATCCTCCTGGGCCTGTCAGCCGCCTTCAACACTGTCTGCCCCGCACCCTACGCACGTGCCTCCACGATGCTGGGATCCGAGACGTGGCTTCTGAAATGGACCACCTCCTTCCTCTCCGACAGAACCCAGAGCTTCCACCTCCCCCTTTCTGTTTCGTAGCCACCAAGATCACCTGCGGCGTACCCCAAGGCTCATCCCTCTGCCCGACCCTGATCAACATCTACATGGCACCACTCGCCACGTCGCCTGACTACACTACCTCAACATCATCTCCTACGCTGACGACACCCAGCTGATCCTCTCCATCACCAAGGACCCCCTCATCGCCAAAACCAACCTCCCGGAAGGAATAAAAGCTGTCGCCGACTGGATGACAAACAGACGTCTGAAGCTGAACTCGGACAAGACCGAAGTCCTCATCCTGGGCTCCACCAGCTCGGCCAGGGATGACTCCTGGTAGCCAACCGCACTGGGAACAGCAACACCACCCACCGACCACGCACGCAATCTGGGGTTCATCCTCGACTCTACGCTCTCCATGACAAAGCAAGTCAATGCCTTCTCGTCCTCCTGCTTCAACACGCTCCGCATGCTCTGCAAGATTTACAGGTGGATCCCCACCGAAACAAGAAACTGTCACCGAGGCCCTTAGCAGCAGGATGGACTACGGAAACGCCCTCAACGCAGGAGCCTCAGCCAAGCTGCTGCAACGACTCCAACGCATACAGAACGCCTCAGCACGCTTGATCCCCATCACACCCTACCTGAGGGACCTGCAGTGGCTTCCAGTCAACAAAAGGATCACCTTCAAGTTCCTCAGCCACGCACACAAGGCACTCCACAACACAGGACCGGCATACCTCAACAGACGACTCACCTTCTACACCCCCAACAGCCAGCTCCGCCCCGCCGACCTCGCCCACGCCACCGCCCCCCGCATCCGAAGAGCGACCTCCGGCGGCAGATCATTCTCTTACCTCGCCGCCAAGACCTGGAACGCCTTCCCCATCCTCCTACGGCAGACCCAGGACCTGCTAACCTTCAGGAGACGTCTCAATACCTGGCTTATCGAGCAGTAGCAGCTCCTCCCCTCCCCCCCCCCCCTCCAGTGCTTTGAGACCCTCACGGGTGAGTAATGCGCTTTACAAATGCCCTGATTGATTGACAAAAAAAAGAAAAAAAGTTTAAAAGCGATGTTATAGTTAGGGGAATATGTCAGTTACAACATTCACTTTTTGAACTAAAAATATTTTAAGAATTCACCAATTATAGTTATGAGAGCCAACTATAACTTGCGTGCTGCCATGCACTGCTTATGACCTCACATATTACATCACTCATGACATGTTCAATGACATAATTTATGACATTACTGATGACATCTCAAACACTGATTGCATCATCCAATGAGAGTGCTAGTTTGTTAAATAGTTTACATACTGGCAGGTAGATGCCAAATTCCTTTTCTTATTTTGTACAGCCTGTGTCCAGCTAATGGGTTTAAGTGTTTGCAAAATGCAAGTGCTCCTAATGCATCAGGGGTGTGTAGAGGTATTGAAGACATTATAAATCTTTGTATTGAAGAATAACTCTGTGTACAGATGACAGCTGACGTGTGTCCAGTATGTTCCACATAGGTTTTTTGGTTCGGAAGAAAAAGTTTTCACTAGGACAAAGACTCTACATAGTATATATATTAAGCATTTTAAGCAGCCTTGAGTTATTAGCAGAATTGTCTTAACATAACACTTTCTACATAAGACAGAAAACTGTGTGCACCAGCTGCTAGCCTAGGCACGTGTGCTTCTTTTGCTTCAGAAGATGGGCTATCTGTAAAGTTTTCATCACAGTATGATAGCTACAGACTATGATCTTTAGCACCTTCAGCCCTTGGTTATTTTAAGCAAATAGTTTCTTTTTTGAGAAGTGCTGCACAGAGTACCTAAAAGTAGGAACTTTTTAAATACTCTGGTTTATTTCAAATGCAAGTTTCACTGTTTGCAAATAGTTTGGTACTAGGTAAACTCTCATCTTTGAGTAAACACTGTTCACAGTACACCTCTTTCTACTCATGTCAATTTAATTTCTCAATGTAGATTTGGTGACTGAGGGGTTTGATGCAGACAGAAGGGGTCTATACTAGGGCATTAATTTTGGAACAGGCGTTAAGTAGGAGAACTTGGCTTTCTCTGAACATTTGTATACATATAGAATACGGTGTGCAATGAGAAATTTCCCATATGTCTGTTCATTGTTAATGGGAACTAGGCTACCCGTGAAGTAAGTGTATGGTAATGGGTCAATGATGCATATAACACATGCTTGCTACACCTAAGGGAGTTGTAGGTGCGATGGCATTAATTATGCTTCTATTATTCTTGAGCTATTTTGCACTTACTTTCAGGCCTCTAAAGCCATACTAGTTTATAGAGCACTGTGTAAAAAAGCTTGGATGATGTCATTTGAGATGTCATAAATGATGTCATAGAACAGGTTATGAGTTCATAAACAATGCATGGCGGGGTGCAAGTTATAGTTAGCCCTGCCAACTATAACTAGTGAATTTCTGTATTTTATTTTTAGTTCAAAACGTTACTGTTGTCACAGGCATATTCACCTAACTAGAACGTCACTTTACCTTTTGTTTTTTTCCAGTGAATTTTTACATTTTTTTCCAAACAAAAACAGATTTTTATCACATCCCAACTATCAAGTTACTTTAACCTTCGTTTTTTTCAGTGATTTTTTTTAACGCAAAATAATTGTTTAATACCACATGGGAAAGCCAACACCCTGCTGTGCATGGCCTTCAGCCATGTATGGCAGGCCCTGCAGCAAATCCTTCCCCTACCGAATCAGGCAGCCGACTACACACTGCGCACGGCCTTTTATTGCGTGAGGGTGGCCGCAGGGCCCGTCTTTCCAGGCCCAGCGTCCAACTCTCCACAGGCAGCCAAAACCCACGCTGCGTACAACCTTTGGCGTACGTAGAGGAGGCTTGGCCACTATGGCTGAACCACAAGCAGGCTGTCGGCCCCACATCGGACACAGCTTTTGATGTGTTCTGCGTAGAGTTTGCCTGTGGGCCCTCATCCCCTGGGGCCAAAACATATATTAAGGGAAAGTGGTATGCAGACTCACTCCTTGACCCTTATTAAACAAGGGAGGAGGGAGTGGAGCCTACCTCCGCCAGTCTTAAGAGGCCTCTGTTACCTCATCCTGCTAGGCCAAATACAAAAGATGGTGGGGAGAGTTCAGCAAGGCCAAAATCTAAGGAGAGAGGGGCTTGCAGCCTCCCTTCCAGAGTCTTAATAGGCAAGGGGAGATCATTCCCGGGGCCAAACACAATAAAAACAAGCATTTGCAATGCAATAGGTTTCGCATTGACACAAGCTTAATCTATTGGCACTGTAAATGACAATGCCTTTTATTTATGTTTTAAAAACCAAAACATAAATGAAAGGCATTGTGATTTACAATACCAATAGCTCAAATTTGCATAAATGCGAGACCAATTGCATTGCAGATGCTTGTTTGTTTCTTGGTTCCTCAATAAACACAGAGCACAGTGACCACTTTAAAGCATCAGGAAGGGAAGCTGGTGTCTGCCTGGGGGAGCACCATCTGGTCCCCTCGTTCTGCTGCCGGGGTCGAATGGGGACCCCCAGTCACTGCAGCAGTGTACATATGCATTGATGTCTGCCCCTGCTATTACTGGGACCAGAGTTTATGGACCTGGTATGTTTACCCTCCAGAGACACTCGGAACTGCAGGTGGTGTAAGTTTCCCTGGAGTTATGGCTCGGGTGACATTCTTCTGGGTCTCGGAGATCACAGGAGGCAGGAAGATGGGCAGATCCGACCAGAGGCGAGCCTTGAGCGCCATCGGTATCTGTGTACGAAACGATGTAAACAATAACAGCGCGTGCAGAGCAAGGGTGCAAAGCAGACTCCTGGCCTGAGGATATGTCCATGAACCAACTCTTACTGTGAGCATGTGTCAATTACAGCATTACGGACCCACGCATGCTGACGCGCTTCACGAATTCTCATGATATTGGTGAAGTGAACCCATCAGTAGTAGCTAGGTCTCCTCGTGTACGCCCTTAAAACAAAAATTTCTAGCGACACCACTAGGGGTCTCCTAAGTAAGGGGTTGACACCCTGCACGCGCATGTTTTTTGTAAAACGAATCGCTCCTGTGGTGAGGAGGCTTCGTGGCACTATTTCCAAAGCCAGTGGAATTATGAGATTTTGCGCCTGTGGTGTTTACCACATAGTTATGGACTTGCCACATTTGACGCACAATCCATTATCTGCAGATTTGAAACCCCAAAAATATTTTAAGCTCAAACGTATCAAAAGTTCATAAAAATGTGGCTACCTCGGTTGTCACAAAGTGCAGGGCCCTTTGAAAACGTTGACTGATCTCCTTCCGTTGACTATTCTAGGATCTGGGTGTTAAACTGGTACTCGGGAATGAAAGGTTGGCTCAGAAAGTGTTAGCATTTGTAAAAATAATCTGACAGTTTTAGCATGTATAGAAATAATTCAGCAATACTATCACAAAATGTGCTGCATTATGCTGAATAATGTGCCTTTTCTTGTTGCATAATTTAATTAACGTTGCCGCATAATTCCAGTGACCCTGCATACATTACGCCCCTAGGCACACAACACTCGGACACCACTTCTTGGTTTCACAGGACAGTAAGGGTACCTCTACTCCCTGCGATTTTCTTCTTTGCTCAGCTCGGTATGTGGCATTTCTATTTCTGAAGTTCAAAAGGTTGTGTTGGTGGCGGCACGTGGTTTTGTGTCTGTCAAGGAAGTGAGATCGGCGAGCTGGGAACGCCGGTACACAGAGACACAAGTGTTTGGACGAATCCATTATCTGATTATCCAAATCACTTACAATATTTGCCAAAGTCGCAGGTTTGTATTGCCACTAAATAGATATCTATGTCAAAGTAGCACGATCCAAGGACTCCACGCATCGGAATGGTACGAGCTGTGTCTGTCAAGGAAGTGAGATCAGGGAGCTGGGAACGCAGGTGCACAGAGACACAAGTGTTTGGACAAATCCAAGCTCGGCAGGGGAGGCTGCCGCATATATACCTACCGAGCGGCCTCTTTCTGATTATCTCATGGGCCTCCAAATCACTTGCAATATTTGCCAGAGTCGCAGGTTTGTATTGCCACTAACTGGAGATCTATGTCAAAGAGGCACCATCCACGGACCCCACGCATCGGAATGGTATGAGCCGGACTGGCCACCTAAAGAGTGACTCACCCTATGAGGGAAACACGGGAGTTAGAGCAGCGCTGACCTGTAACCCTGGTGGATGGAACACAGCCCTGGCCGTGTCGCTCACCCGTCACAGAGGAAGGAAAGGAAGGAAAGGTTGGGGTGAAAAAAGTATGAAGTAGGAGGAACGGCGGGGCAGAGGACTGCGAAGTGCAGACTTAAGCTGAAAAAAAAGAGGGGTCGGAGGTCAGAGAAAGACCCACGGTAGACGAACCAGTAAAACAAGTGTGCGCCTCAGCGGATTCCTCAGCACTGCCTGGAAAGCTAAAGCACGCCGCCATGCACGCTAGCGCACAAAGATGGCGTCGGGCTGTCCACATGCGCATGTATTTTTTCGTCCCACACGTGCATGTTTAAGTTTGCATTGGTGAGAGGAAAAAGCAATATCACAACAAAAGAGATTCCCTCACGGCCTAACTAAATTTTAATTATGACATATAGTTCCTACTTTCAAACATAGTCCTTCAAAACATAACAGATGCAATGATTTATTTCATATTTTTTATTTAGTATTCATTTTTTACTTTTAGAAAAATTATTTTAAATATATTTTTTATATTTTTTGTTCTAAATTCATATTATAAACAAGATTTTAAATCAGTACATGAATATCGTTTACATTTGTACATCTAAGCAATTAAAAACATTTATACCTGGGATACCCTACAGAAAACACCAAATAACATTCTCACAAACTCAACACACATCCTCTAACATTCATTCAAAATTCACTCTTTATTCTGTGTCTAAGGAGTCACAGATCTTTTATGTGAACTGTCACGCTAGGTCGACGCGTTTCGGTGGATTAGGACCACCTTCCTCAGGACCTTTAACAGAACAAAGTTCTTCACAGCAAATTGTGCACTCTGTAGGGATATCCTAGCAATAGTGCAAGGCGATGACTTCTGTGAAAAATCACCTCCACTGATGGGATAGGCAGTACGTCCTCAACACTAAATCGAATCCGACTTGTCTTATTTAACTTGTAATTTCTTTTTGGTTGTTCCCTTTAATCAGTTTGTATTGCTTGTCATCAAAGTCTTATGCACGTTTGTTAGTAGTAGTATCCCTATTCAAATCGGGGACCAGATTTCATCGTTTTTTCACAATTTTTAATGCATCCATTGTTGCTGAGTTCACGCTTTCTACGTCCCGGATACCAACTACGCCCAGTAACTTGGTCCAAGTTACTGGGCGTAGTTGGTATCCGGGACAGTGGAGGTGATTTTCCACAGAATAGAGAGTGAATTTTGAATGAATGTGTGTTTGTGAGAATGTTATTTGGTGTTTTCTGTAGGGTATCCCAGGTATAAATATGTTTTTAATTGGATTTAGAACAAAAAATATAAAAAATATATATAAAAGAATTTTTCTAAAAGTAAAAAATGAATACTAAATAAAAAATATGAAAGAAATCATTGCATCTGTTATGTTTTGAAGGACTATGTTTGAAAGTAGGAACTATATGTCATAATTAAAATTTAGTAAGGCCGTGAGGGAATCTCTTTTGTTGTGATATTGCTTTTTCCTCTCTTTTCCTTGGCCGAAAGTATCTTTAGAGGGGGTCCCTTTGATATGTTGATGCATTGGTGAGAGGAGCCATTTTTGGCCATTTGGACACGCGTGCATTCAGCACGCTGAATCAATTACAAAAGGTGCTCTGCATGGCGAGAGCAGTGTATGCGCTGCTTTCGCCAAGCGAAACCTAAAAAGGAAGCTTTATTAGATCCTGGGGACTCCATTCCCCAGGGATACCTATAATAAAAAGGGGACTAAGGCCACGTGGCCCTCATTTAACCCCATCCCCTGGGGCCAAATATAAAGGCCCTGGTGACCAAGTCTCCAGGACCCAAACCAAATAAAAAAAACATTTTACAAAGGAGGGGCTCCTTGGCCCCTCTCTGCAAACCCACAGGCATGTTTTTTGTTTTTTAGCTGGGGAGTGGCGGTGTATCCCCCCCAACCCCCCACTCCCCCGAGCCTCATCAGGCCCTGGGGATCCATACCCGAGGGCTGCATCAATTTTATAAGGGGAGGGGCCATGCAGCTTTCCTCCCCAGGCCTTCTCGGTCCCTGCGGATCCCATCTCCCAGGGCTGTATTTGTTTGAAATGGGACAGGGGACATGGCCACCCAAGCCTATTATGGCTCAGGAGACGCCATCCTCTGGGGCCTGCCTTAATTATAGGTGGGTGCTCCGGTGACCACTCATGTTGGGTGCAAGAGGGGAGCGGCTCCCTCGCCCTCAGATGGCTTGTTGCATGGTGCTAGAGCCGGCATTGCTCCTACCAGGAGGAAGCTGCTAATTATGCTGCTCCCACCAGCAATATGTTGCTCTGTTTTCCTACCTGCATCAGTGTGAGCAGGGAAACAGAACATGCCTGCTCAAGCCGGCGGGAATATACTTAGTGTTTGCTCTGTTCGGCAGGAGATTTGAAAATGCTCCCGCCAGGCGAGCAAACACTTTTTCCTGCCTGCGCCAGTGTTCGCAGGGAAAATACTGTGTTCCAGGGTGGTTCCCCAAGACACAGTAAGTAAGACCGATCCAGGGGATGTGGTCCCTGGGGCCACTAAGGGCTCAGGGACGAGTGCTGCAGAACCCTCTCCTATTCAATTAACATGATGGCCCTGGGGGCTGGTCCCCTCCTCTCATTAAACACAATGTACCCGAATGATGGGGTGTCCAAGGTTGAAAAACATCTCCGGTAGAGGCCTGCGCGCACCCTTTCACTTAATAAATGGATTGGGCCCTGTGGCATGGGATACCTGGGGTGGAAACTGCTCGGGGGGGTGGGCTCCCTTCTGTTAAACATAGAATGAAGACCAGGGAGATGAGGTCCCCAGGGCCCTAAATGAGCTAGGAAGGGAGAGTCCTACTGAAACACACACACACATATATATATATATATATATATAGATATATATATATAGATATAGATACACTCCGTACTGCAAGACAGCTGCGCATTCCGTAAGACAGCTGCGCATTCCGTACGGGGAACTGTTGTGGATCAAAAGGAGCTGCACAAGGGAATGTGATTTCCAGGTGGCAGCTGCTGAGAGTGCAGCCAGATTCCAAATACGAGGATACTCAAGGGAGGTTCTATTGAGTGCTAAAAAGATGGTGGATACTAGATCAAAAACAGAACTAGTTAGTGGAATATCTGCCACCAAGAAGAAGAAAGCAACCAAAACACCCGGGATACAGCTCATTCCGACAACACCAATGAGATAAGAAGTTCATTACGGAAAAGTTAGCACATTCTAAAAGCAGATCAAATTATAGGGGAGGATTTGGATAGATCCCCCTTACTCCCATTCAGGAAGGCACGGTCACTAAAAGACCATTTGGTACAAGGCCACTATGTGAAGGAGAGCAGGCAGTCAAGTTTCAGCTTATTAAAGGGCTTCTTCCCTTACGAGAGATGTAAGGCCTGTCAAGTTATAGGGAAATTCATGAATTGCAAACCAGCCACACGGTATACTGTTTAGTTTGTCGGTGTGAGCTTAAATACATCGGAAGCACCATCTATCCAACAAAAATAAGGATTTTAGAACAACTTAGAGCAATTGCACCAACGATGCAACTTACCTGGTGGCAAGACATTTTGCCAGCCACCATCATTGCATAGAGATCAGTTGCGCTTTTTCTGTCTGGACCATGTGTCTAAATATTTAAGAGGTGGGGACAAACAGTTAAAACTGTGGAGATTAGAATCAAGATATATCTTGGATATACAAACAAAAATGCCCCACGGGTTGAATAGTGGGGAAGATTTAGCCATACATCTGTAAAGTTTCAGCACAAGCATCCGGTCCATTCACATATATTTGAGGAAGTGGAGGAAGACCTTCTTATTTCTTTTTCTTCTCTTTTTTTTTTCTTTGGTGTCAGTGATTATAGAAAGCAATAACATTAATCATGCGAGAATGTTTTTTTTTCTGTTTATACACGTATTTTGTGTTTAGGACATGCCCATTCAGGGCTCAATCAGAAATGAATCCAAAAGCATATAATTGTTTATAAAGATTTAAAAAGATATATAGATAAATCATAAACGTGTATAGTAAACGCCATTCAGGGCTGAAAGTTTTGTAGGATTATATCTATGTGAGTGATTTCACATACAACAGTGTAGGCACCTTGCATGTTTTAAAGTGGCCGATATGTTAGGCAGAAAGGAAAAAAGTATGTTTTCAATGTTTACACCCATAGTTCACCAATGAATTTGAACTTTAAATCATGTACTTTAGTGACGCTGTCTCGCGCTGCTGGTTGATATTGAGAAAGGCAGTCGCAGAAACAAGTATTTTGTGTATTTAATTCCAATAAATTTTGGATCATAAGCTCCTGTGAGTGCTAGCAGTATATATATATATATATATATATATATATATATATATATATATATATATATATATATATATGATTTACCAATCCAATTCCAAAACGATATAAGGAAGGCACTGACTCGATGAATTTAACTCAAGAAAAAGTATTTATTCCAACATGCTGCCCAGACGCGTTTCGGCGGAAGCCTCCGCCTTGCTCACTTACTCTGCTGATAGTGACGCCTGTATATATACTACATCACATGCTGACACATCTAAGCAAAAGCTGTAACTTGACTGGTTGTCCGTTGCCATCGTTACCATGAGTCATAGCATATAAAAGAGATAGACATAGAAGAGTTTTTTAACATTTCCATATTGCTACAAATACCATGTTAAATTATGTGTAAAGTAATAAAAGAAAAGAGAAATGCATTCAGATAAATCTTTCTGCATTACGTATATGGTTGCGAAAAGCATTTCATTCTATTATCCGTATCTCAAAATTTATATAAACACAGTATTGTCTCGCAACTGACTACACAATTATGTTCATTGTGCAGGCTGCAACATACTCAAAAGAAAGCGTAGTTACTGTACTACTCTCGATAGTTAATCTGAGTTGTATTTACTCAGATATCATAATTAATATACACTTTCTATGGATATATAATCACCACCATCATTTATGTACAACTATACATCGTCTCCCAGTGGAGTAGGTGATCTAATTTTTCTTAGCAATACTCTCGTATTCACTTACTGTTGCAATGTTTCTCACATATATTCATGACATATTATTATTGGCTATGCATCAGAAAAAATTCAATTAATAACATATATAATACAAATGTATATACAATAATTATTGGACAGAGTTTTTCATGGAATGGAATTGTTGAGCGGGAGAAGTCTAACCACTGGATTATAGATGTACTGTTAGAGCTTCGTCCGAATTAAGACCATTGGGAATCTTTGAATCTAACAAGATAATGTATCTTGATTCAAGGCGTCTTAAAGCCAGTCTCCGATTCCCTCCTCTTGGATTTTTGGGGACACTGTCTATTACATAGTAGGAAATATGTTTGATATTGCCTTCACGTAGTGTGTTCACATGCCTGGCCACTGGATATGTGGGGTCATTATTGGTGATGGCGCGCAAATGTTGAAGAATCCTAATGTGGGCTTGATGGATTGTACTGCCCACATAGCGCTTACCACAACTACAAACCAGAACATATACGGCATACTCGGTCTTGCACGAGTAGCCATCCCTGATGATATAGGGTTTGTTCCTGAATGGCACTGTGACCTCTTTCATGTTCATACCCTGTTTACAGGCTTTGCACTTTGTGCATTTCTTGAAACCTTTTTGGGGCGGGGGCCACGTCGCAGGTTTTGCCAATGTCGGTGCATTACATACTAATTGGCTGCGCATTGACTTCGCCTTCCTAAATGTTATAGAAGGTTTATTGCCATTCAGGTGTCCTATCACTGGGTCATTTCTTATTAGTGGCCAGTGTTTTTGTAAGATTTTCCTCACATGATTATGGTAAGTATTGTATCCCGTTATCATCCTAGGGATGTTAGATGTGGGCTTAGATTGTTTGTCTTTGTTATCCAATTCTTTTGCAAATAGCAGATCCTTCCTGTCCTTAGTTTTACATTTTTGTTCTGCTATTGCTAATGTTCGCGATTTGTAACCCCTCTTTCTTAGTCTCTCAAACAGGTCAGTTTTAGCTTTTTCTGCGCCTGCTTCTGTGCTGCAATTTCTAGTCATGCGCAGGCATTCTGCATATGGGATGGACTCTGAGTTTTACTGGGTGAAAACTTAGTGCGTGAAGCACTGCGTTGTCCGCTGTCTCTTTTCTGTAGGTTCTTTTCTGTATTTTATCGTACTCTACATAGAGTTCTATATCTAAGAATTGTATCATCTCTTTACTAGTGGAGCACGTGAATCTCAGGTTTAGAGCATTTTCGTTTAGATCTTTAGCAAAAGCCTGGGCACTCTCTGTTGACCCTCTCCATAAGATGAAAATATCATATATATAGCGTTTGTATAACACCACATTTTTTGACAAACTTTCAGCATGGGTTGTCCCAAGTACTTGCTCCTCCCACCAGCCCATATGCAGATTTGCATAGCTGGGGGAGAAGCAAGTACCCATCGCTGAACCTTGTAGTTGTTTGTAATGCAATTTGTCAAAAAGGAATGTGTTATTGTTCAAACACCATTCCACCATTTGTATTATCATCATTGAGTGTTGGTACAAAGCTATGGGTCTTTTGTTTAGATAGTATTCCAATGCTCTTAGACCGTCTCTATGTCAGATGCTCGTGTATAGTGATTGAACATCTAACGTCATAAAAAATACTCATCATTCCAATTAAAATCATACAATTGTTTGAGAAAATCCCCACTGTCTTGTATATAAGAGGGTAGATCTTTTACAAAAGGCTGCAGGAAATAGTCCACATAGGTACTGGTATTTTCGAACAAACTGCCAATGGCGGATATAATTGGTCTCCCTGGCGGTCGAGTCGGATTTTTATGTATCTTGGGTATCAGATATAGTTGAGGTGTGGTGGGATAGTCATTTTTCAAAAAGTTAAATTCCAGCTTGTTAATTAGGCCCATATTCCTCCACCTGTATAGTTCTGCATGATACCGTTCTTGTATTCCCACATTTAGATTGGGGCTCACTCTGCAATAGCATTCCTGATCCTGCAGTTGTAACATTGCTTCTTCATTATACATTTTGAGTGGCCACAACACTATGTTCCCACCTTTATCCGACCACCGTACCACAATATCAGATCTGGCTTGTATTTTTGCAATCAGTGCATTATATTCCAGTCTCTGGTTGGAGTTTTTAGTGCAAAACTTTCTTGTGCTCAGAAACGACAATTCTTTCAAATCTTTTATCACATTTTCAGAAAAAAGATCCAGACCATCTTTTAACAAAACTGGCATAAACACAGATTTAGGTTTAAAATGTGTTTGTGTCAATTGATACGTACTTAAATTTGCTTGGTTTGCTATCTCACCCGGTGTCAATTGGCTTAATGATTCCTCATATTCTAGGGCATTCAAATCTCCCAGGGTCGCCATGTCCGCAATGCTTAAAATATTCCCAATTTCTTGGGCAGGTTCCAAAATATTCGTTTTTTTTGTTTGCACAGTTTATAAAATATTTCTGTAATTTTAGTTTTCGTGTGAATTGAAACAGGTCTATTCTGGTTTGGGCATAGTCAAAATTGGTGGCTGTACAGTACGTTAATCCTAATGAAAGTATTTTTGTTTCACTCGGTGTCAGTTCTAGATCGGTTAAGTTGATAACCGTATTGTCCAGATTAATTTTAGATTCGTCATCCATCATCGTTTCTTGTTCTTTCTGTATTTTGGCTTGGTTTGTTTTGTGGTGTCGCCACCCCCAGCGTCTGTCCTTTCTATTTCTGCTTTTTGTTTTTTTATTTGTTCCGTATTTCCCTTGTTCCATTCTGATCGTGAGGTTGTCCGAGGCCTTAAGGATTTGAGGCGCTGTAAACGAAAAAAAGCCAATTCCTGTGCTGGATTTGGAATAGGGCCTGTCACTCCCAAAGAGCTGTTACTTTCTAGGTCTGATTCCACCGAGGTGCTAAGATCTGTACCACTGGTGGCGGGTGTTGTCTCTAACCCGCTAGCTGTTGCTGATAATTGTTGCCTCTTTATGTTGTCGAACTTCCTAGCAAACGTGTATATCCGCCCGTTTATATAATCATTGCGGTCTCGCTGGAATTTTATTGCCTTTCGTTCTTTTATTTCTTCTTCCAGTTTTAATAGTCTATTTTTTATTTCTTTTAGCGCAGTGGCAATTTCTTCTTTATTTTCCCTTGCATCAAGGTCTTTTAAAATTTCTTCGATTCTGGCTATTAATTTGTCCCGGTCACTGGCCGCGTACTTAATCAGTATCTTAAGCATATTTTGTGATGCTTGGGCATTGTTGTCAGCCCAATCTTGCAGCATTGCCGGGTCTGGGTTCTCGTAGGTCGGGGCTACTAATATTCTCAGTCCTCGTGGCACCCTGCCTACATCCAAATAACGTTGTAGGGATTTAATCTCCCACCATTTAGACATTTCTTTCTTCCGTAGTTTTTCTAATTCTGCACACAAGTTTTTAATGCTGTTATCTTTGTCAGGTACTGTTATTGTGGCTGGTTTCTTGCCTTTCGTTGACGTACTTGTATCTGCATCTACAAATACATCCAGTGCGGCCTCCTCCCGCTCTCTATCCCATTCCGCAGACATGTTAACAGTTTCAGGAATTTATCTGTTGCTTGTGAAATTCACTGCCCGTTATAAGTAGTTTCACAAAAACGGGACTACCTCTCCCATAAACCTTTGCGGTATTTACTGACTCTGGTATCACAGACTTTCACCGTCTTACCTGAAAACCCACAATTGCCCTCCAGCCTTCACAGGTATTCGGTTAGTCAGCTACTAGTCCGAGTCCAGGAAAATCAGTCTTTTCACAATTGCCGGTTTCGGGGGGCGCTGCGTTTCTCTCTCCTCGAGAGTTGAACCAAAGAAATGTCCCAGTAGCACAGCGCAGCCAGATCGAGGAGGGTCAGTGTAGGGATTCCTAGGAACACGAATCCTTCATATGATTTACCAATCCAATTCCAAAACGATATAAGGAAGGCACTGACTCCATGAATTTAACTCAAGAAAAAGTATTTATTCCAACATATATATATATATATCGTGAAATGTTCCTGGTCGCCAATACACGGCGAGGAAGATCAGGTGCAGACCTCAGCAAAGCCTCCCCACAATTGCAGCAATCAGGCAGTTTCAAAGAATGAGCAGAGTGAAAATGTATTCACTAATTACCAAGACTAATGTCGATCCATGACGCGTTTCGCTACACGAAGGAGCTTGGTCACATGATGCGCCCCAGAGTGCATTGCAATTTATAGTAAACATAAAAATAGGAAAAGAAAGTAACATGCACCTCAAGTGATAAAAATAAATAACAGACTTACAAACATCGTCACTCGAAGTAAATAATGTTAAATCAGATATGAAAACTAGAAAAATTACATTTGACCAATTATTATGCAAAAAACCACAAAGTGACAATAACAATTAAGACAAGTGTCAAAACAATCAAAATTGAAAAAAAAAGTATACATTTCTGACTACCAGGAACAGATATAAACATTCAAGAAAAATGACAAGTGTCCTATATTAACTACATAATTCATAGTTTAAATGTCCTCTGTAAAACAGCACATATCAAGGGCGAACCCCCAAAAACTTTTTTCCTTTAATCAAATTCAATTGCGATTATTAATTGATCAGACAAATGTGGTTAATAAAATTCATCGGTCAAATGTACCAGATTTGCATAAATAGTCTCCAAAAGGAGGTGTATGTACAGTCCAAAAAAGTGCAAAGAGCTATACAATTCGAAGGTTTTAAAAGTGCAAAAAAAAAAATTTAAGTATTTGCAGCTTAAGAAGCGACTGAAGAGAGAACTAAATCCACTTGATGTTATGTCACAGCATGATTATATGCATGGAAAATGTATTTACATTATTGCTGCTAATCATTAAGAGGGAAAAAAAACCTCAGTCAATATACAATTAAATATTGCCTAATTGATGTAAAACGGAATTGCTGCTGTTAGAAGGGGCGATCCCAGGGGAGGTCAGAATGCACCTGACCACCCTGTGACCTACCTCTCCTAGGAACACTGCCGAGCACTGGCGGGAGAGGTTCTCGAATCTAGAATCGCACGCGCTGAGCTAGCACCACTCGACAAAGGGACACCACACTGTAGGATTCAAGCGAACGTATTCTTTATCTCTTCAATAAAAATGGATCTTTATGATCCGCAGATTCTTATGTACAAACAGAGCACAGGCTCAAAGAGTCTCGGTAGGGGTTAGGGTAGCGGGACGGTCTTAAGGTTCAAAGTCACTGCGGGTGCGTATCCGGCGCACAGCTCTCAATCCTCGAGCTGGGGGATACCGGTAGATCTTAGGTCCAGCCGGACCAGGATAGTCTCTGAGCCGCGATCGAATCAGCAGGGCTCAGGAGTTCTCAAGGTTGCAAGGGAGCCGCGACGATGTCAGCAGGGCTCAGATGGATTCGGGCAGAAGTCCTTCTCTGCCGGTGGGAGCCGCGACGAAGTCAGCAGGGCTCAGATGGTTTCGAGCAGAAGTCCTTCTCTGCTAGGTAGGAGCCGCGACGACGTCAGCAGGGCTCTCGTGGTTCCAGGATACAACTGTTGATCGTCCCAGAGCAGCCCTTGATATAGGACTGCCCTCCTTTGATGTCCGGAGTCCTCGCAGGTGGAGGTCTTAGCACCTGGGAGCCGGTTGTTGTGGGGTCCGCCTTGGCGGCTCCTTTCATCCTTTCAAGTCGTGTCTGGAGGGATCCCAGACACTCAGCAGGCCTGGAGCCAGCCCTCAGGGAGGCCGGATGGGTGATCGAAACTCATCTCTCAAGGGGAGGTGGGAGGTGTGATCGAGCTACTTCTCCCTTTCTCGCTCACGGGGAACGTTCTACCCCCCAGCCAGGTATGGCGCGCCGAAGGCTAAGGTCGGGCTGGGGCCGTGGCAGCCATCTTAGGTGCAGGGACAGGGGCATCGGCCTCGGGTACCAGGAGGATGGGGGGCGAGGACGGGGAATCCCAGTGTCTGGGATGGGGGCCATGGAGGGAATGGTTGGGGGAATCAGGACCATGGGGGGATGCACGGGTCAGGAGGGGTCACTATGGGTCAGGGAGGACCACGCCACGAGTCAAACAGCTGCTATGAAAGTAAATCAGATACCCCAATTTTATAGCCACAAATCAGTCATCTACCAAATGAGGGAAAGATTAGTTATTTATGTGTGGCCTAAGAAACGGCTTGAAGGATACAGTGAAGCCTATGCATAATTTTCAAAGGAAATTATGTAA